>NC_069679.1:59690649-60298982 GCF_023699985.2 Odocoileus virginianus | reverse complement strand
ACAGTGAGTACCCTTTCAGACCTTTTAAAATATACATTCAACACCATTACTACATATGCTTATTTATATATCTACCTGTATTTCTGACTTCCCTTGTCTCAAAAATGCAATCATACCATATTTATTTTTCAACTTGTTTTTAAAATTTAACAATATCTAATGTAAATGGTACAATACATGTGATGATTGTGTATAGATTTTATTCTTTTTCTTTTAAAAGCTCCATAGTATTTTATAGTATTGATGCATCCTAAGTTACTTAACCATTCTCCTATTAATACACATTTTGGCTATTTACAGTTATTTCCTATTATAAGCACTATATACAGGTCTCCTTCCATATTTCTAGAACTGCTGCTATAGAATGAACTCCTGGAAATGGCATTGCTAGATCAGAGAGTATGCATGTTTAAATATTTGATAAGTAATGCTAAACTTCTCTCCAAAAAAATTATATTAACTTATACTTTCACCAACAATATGAGAGTTTCTATTCCTCACAACCTTGCTAGCACTGAAATTATCAATGTTTAAATTTTTTTTTGGCAGTATCATTAACAAAACACTATGTACTGTTCAACTTTTTCTTTTAGGTATACTGCAGTAGGTTTTACCAGTGGTTTCCCTCAATTAGCTGCAATGGGTTCTAGAAAATTATTGGCAGTTTCTCCTTTGAACCTACTGTGTTCAAGATGTACTTCATACAAGATTATCCTCTGCTGGGTTCTGAGAACAGTTGATTTTAATGCACAAATACCTCTAGTTCATGATTTCAGCTTATGGCTAAGCAATTTAAATGTGAAATATGAACTCATGAAAGTATTAGAAGAAAATATAGGTGACTACAATCTTTGAGAGAAGAAGATCTTTCTGTGTCATCAAAGGTAGAAATCACATTGGAAACAATGGTTAAATATGATACATAGAAATTAAAAAGAAAAAAACCTCAAATTGATACAAAAAGCAAAAAGATAAAGTAGAAAAATGTCAAAGAAGGGTTAATTTTTAAGATATAAAGAGCTTGTAGAAATTAGTAATAAAGAGCCAAAGCCCCATTAGAAAAAATCAGTAAAGATGGTAAATAAGTAAATACCAAAATGGAGAAATGTATGTCTAATGAACGTGTGAACAAATGCTCAATATTAACTAATAATCAAAGACATCCAAATTGAAACAATAATATTATATATTATATGTTATTTTGCCTTTAAGTTTTACAGAAATTTAAAGAAAGTTAATACCCGGTATTGGCCAGGAAATAAGAAAATCATCTTGCTTACACAATGTAGGAATATGTTGTTGTTGTTCAGTCACTCAGTCATGTCCGACTCTTTGCAACCCCATGGACTGCAGCGCGCCAGGCTTTCCTGTCCTTCACCATCTCCTGGAGCTTGCTCAAACTTATGTCCATTGAGTTAGTGATGCCGTCAACCATCTTGTCCTTTGTTATCCCTTTCACCTCCTGTCTTCAGTCTTTCCCAGCATCCCAAGAGTCAGCTCTTCACATCAGGTGGCCAAAGTATTGGAGCTTCAGCTTCAGTTCTTCCAGTGAATACTCTGGATTGATTTGCTTTAGGATCGACTGGTTGATCTCCTTTCTGTCCAAGGGACTTTCAAGAGTCTTCTCCAACACCACAGTTGAGGCATCAATTCTTCAGCTCAGCCTTCTTTATGGTCCAGCTCTCACATCCATACATGACTACTGGAAAAACCATAGCCTTGACTAGACAGACCTTTGTTGGCAAAGTAATGTCTCTGCTTTTTAATATGCTGTCTAGGTTGGTCATCGTTTTTCTTCCAAGGAGCAAGTGTCTTTTAATTTCATGGCAGCATTCATCATCTGCAGTGATTTTGGAGCCCAAGAAAATAAAGTCTGTCACTGTTTTCTTTGTTTCCCTATCTATTTGCCATGAAGTAATAGGACCAGATGGCATGATCTTCATTTTTTGGATGTTGAGTTTTAAGTCAACTTTTTCACCCTCTCTTTCACTTTCATCAAGAGGCTCTTTAGTTCCTCTTTGCTTTCTGCCATAAGGTTGGTGTCATCTGCATATCTGTGGTTATTGATATTTCTTCCTGCAATCTTAATTCCAACTTGTGTTTCATCCAGCTCGTCATTCCCAGTGAGGTACTCTGCATATAGGTTAAATAAACATGGTGATAATATGCAGCCTTGATGTACTGCATTCCCAATTTTAAACCTGTTCATTGTTCCATGTGCAGTTCTAACTGTCGCCTCTTGACTTGCATACAGGTTTTGCAGGAGGCAGGTAAGGTGATCTGGTATTCCCATCTCTTTAAGAATTTTTCAGACAGTCAAAGGCTTTTAGCATAGTCAATGAAGCAGAAGTAGATGTTTTTCTGGAGCTCTCTTGCTTTTTCGATTATCCAACAGATGTTGGCAATTTGACCTCTGGTTCCTCTGCCTTTTCTAAATCCAGCTTGAACATCAGGAAGTTCCCAGTTCATGTACTGTTGAAGCCTCGCTTGGAGAATTTTGAGCATTATTTTTCTAGTGTGTGAGATGAGTGCAATTGTGCAGTAGTTTGAGCATTCTTTGTCATTGCCTTTCTTTGGCTTTGGAATGAAAACTGACATTTTCCAGTCCTGTGGCCACTGCTGAAAATTTGTTTTCCAAATTTTCTGGTATATTGAGTGTAGCATTAACCACAGCATCATCTTTAAGAATCATCTTTGAGGAATTCAACTGGAATTTCCAACACCTCCACTAGCTTTGTTTGTAGGGATGCTTCCTAAGGTCCACTTGACTTCACATTCCAGGATGTCTGGCTCTAGGTTAGTGATCACACCATTGTGGTTATCTGGGTCATTAATATCTTTTTTGTATAATTCTTCCGTGTATTCTTGCCACTTCTTAATATCTTCTGCTTCTGTTAGATCCATACCATTTTTGTCCTTTATTGTGCCCATCTTTGCATGAAGTATTCCCTTGATATCTAGTTTTTTTGAATATATCTCTAGTCTTTCCCATTCTATTGTTTTCCTCTATTTCTTTGCATTGATCTCTTAGGAAAGCTTTCTTATCTCTCCTTGCTCTTCTTTGGAACTCTGAATTCAGATGGATATATCTTTTCCTTTCTCCTTTGCCTTTCTCTTCTCTTCTTTTCTCAGCTATTTGTAGGGCCTCCTCAGACAACCATTTTGCCTTTTTGCATTTCTTTTTCTTGGGGATGGTCTTGATCACTGCCCCCTGTACAATGTTATGAACCTCCATCTATAGTTTTTCAGGCATTCTGTCTATCAAATCTAATCCCTTGAATCTATTTTTCACTTCCACTGTATAATTGTAAGGGATTTGATTTAGGTCATACCTGAATTGTGCCTAGTGGTTTTCCCCACTTTCTTAAATTTAAGTCTCAATTTGGCACTAAGGAGTTCATAATCTGAGCCATAGTTAACTCCTGGTCTTGTTTTTGCTGACTGTATAGAGCTTCTCCATCTTTGGCTGCAAAGAATATAATCAATCTGATTTCAGTATCGATCATCTGGTGATGTCCATGTGTAGTCGTCTCTTGTGTTGTTGGAAGAGGGTGTTTGCTATGATCGGTGCATTCTCTTGGCAAACTCTGTTAGCCTTTGCTCTGCTTCATTTTGTACACTAAGGCCAAACTTGCCTGTTACTTCTTGAGTTCCTGTTTTTGCATTCCAGTCCCCTATGATGAAAAGGACATCTTTTTTTGGTGTTAGTTCTAGAAGTTCTTGTAGGTCATCATAGAACTGTTCAACTTTAGCTTCTTCAGCATTAGTGATTGGGGCATAGACTTGGATTACTGTGCTATTGAATGGTTTGCCTTGAAAACGAATGGAGATCATTCTGTCATTTTTGAGAGTGCACCCAAGTACTGCATTTCAGACTCTCTTGTTAACTATGAGGGCTACTCCATTTCTCCTAAGGGATTCTTGCTCATAGTAGTAGATGTAATGGTCATCTGAATTAAATTCACCCATTCCAGTGCATTTTAGTTCACTGATTCCTAAAATGTTGATGTTCATTCTTGCCATCTCTTGCTTGACCACTTCCAATTTAACTTGATTCATGGTCCTAACATTCCAGGTTCCTATGCAACACTGTTCTTTATAGCTTCAGACTTTTATCTTTACCACCAGACACATCCACAACTGAGCATTGTTTCCACTTTGGCTCAGTCTCTTCATTCCTTTTGGAGCTATTTCTTCCCTCTTCTCCAATAGCATATTGGGCACCTACCCACCTGGGAAGTTCATCTTCCAGTGTCATAACATTTTGCCTTTTCCTACTGTCATGGGGTTGTCAAGGTAAGAATGCTGAAGTGGTTTGCCATTTCCTTCTCTAGTGGACTGAACTCTCCACCATGACCAGTCTGTCTTGGGTGGCCCTACATGGCATGGCTCATAGTTTCATTGAGTTAGACAAGGCTGTGATCCATGTGATCAGTTTGATTAGTTTTCTGTGATTGTGGTTTTCATTCTATCTGCCCTCTGGTGGATAAGGATAAAAGTCTTGTGGAAGCTCCCTGATTAGAGTTACTGGCTCTGGGGCAAACAGGTCTTGCTCTGATGGGCAAGGCCATGCTCAGTAGATTTTTAATCCAATTTTCTGCTGATGGATGGGGCTGTGTTCCCTCCCTGTAGTTTGGCCCGAGGCCACACTATGGTAGGGCCATATGTAGGCCCTATACACTGTAGGAATGTATAAAATGTATAAAAAAAATACAATGTAGGAATATACACTGGTGTATACCTTTTGGATGACATATCTGCATACTTTAAAGACTTTAAAAATAAGCATGACTTTTGATTAAATGGTACCATTTCTGATAATTTTTTGTAAGGAAATAGGTATTTTCTCAAAGATATAATGTACAACAACATATTTATATCAGCCTTTTTATGATAGGAAAACATTGGAAGCAACTCAGTGTTCACTATTAGGTAATAGTTTAAATGAATTTTGGTACATCCATATGAATGAACAGTAAACAGTCTATTAATTTATGCTGTATGTCAATATTTATTGACATGAAATGTGTTAACAGTATGTTACAAATTGAACAAAACATTGAAACAGCATTCATAGAATGAACTCAGTGTAGTAATTGTGTATTTATGTATGTGTAATTAGGACAAGTCTAGACATATGTACATCAAAATGCTTATAATGAGTATCTTTTCAGTGAACATACAGTTCTTACGGAATTTTAAAAATATTCAGAATATATGTATATATAACCTTTGATCTTATAATTCCATTTTGGAAAATATTGTCTAAGGAAATGATTGAAAACTCAGGCAAACATTTAAGTACAAGTTCTTAAGAGAAACTTAGACTAACTAAAATGGCTAACAATATTGGAATGAGTAATATGTTGTATTTATTAAAACCTTTACAGTGAATTCTTAGTGACAAAGAAAATGTATATAGTTTAAAAGTAAGTGATAAAGGTGAATATGTTGTATATGTGAATATGATCTCAAATATGTTAAACTATATGTGTCTGCTTGTGAATGCTAATCGCTTCACTCATGTCTGACTCTAGGTGACCCTATGGACTGTAGTTCTCCAGACTCCTCTGTCCATGGGGATTCTCTAGGCAAGAATACTAGAGGGGGTTGCCATGCCCTTCTCCACGGTATCTTTCCAACCCAGGGATCAAACCCACATCTCTTATGTCTCCTGCATAGGCATGTGGGTTCTTTACCACTAGTGCCACCTGGGAAGCCCTGTTTCTAGTAAAATCTGGAAGTAAATTATTGAAATATTAGTGGTTATTATTCAGTGTTGAGAATATGGATGATAATTATTTTCTTATGTATACATTTGTGCTTCCAAGGTGGGTATGAGTACTTTTTGAATCTGAAAAATAAAAAAGACTAGAAAAGATCTGGAGGAAATATTTGAACAATACTTAGAATGTAAGCTGCAGTGGCATATGCTTAATTTTAGATTTTTTGCATTGGCAACATCTTTCCAGTCATGTAATAAAAACAAATGTGTAAGCAGAATATTCATTTTATCCTTACTGTCTGATTTTATAATTCAATTTGGTCTAGTTTGTTTCAAATTCAGAAGGGTATAAGTTTCTAAATTTCAAAGGAGAAAAAAGCCTCCCTTTATCCCTTATGCTAGCCCTGCTTATTTAACTTATATGCAGAGTACATCATGCAAAATGCTGGGTTGGATGAATCACATGCTGGAATCAAGATTTCCAGGAGAAATAGCAACAACCTCAGATATGCAGATGATACCCCTCTAATGGCAGAAAGTGAAGAGGAACTAAAAAGTCTCTTGAGGGTGAAAGAGGAGAGTGAAAAAGCTGGCTTAAAACTCAGCATTCAAAAAACTAAGATCATGGTACCGGATCCCATCTCTTCATGGCAAATACAAGGGGTAAAAGTGGAAGCAGTGACAGATTTTCTTTTCTTGGGCTCCAAAGTCACTGCAGACAGTGACAGGTGCTGCCATGAAATTAAAAGACACTTGCTCATTGAAAGCTATGACAAACATTAACAGTATATTAAAAAACAGAGACATCACTTTGTCTACAAAAATCTGCAGAGTCCATTTTTCAGTAGTCATGTACGGATGTGAGAGTTGGTCTATAAAGAAGACTGAGCACCAAAGAATTGATGCTTTCGAATTGTGCTGGAGAAGACTCTTGAAAGCTGCATGGATTGCAAGGAGATCAAACCCATCAATCCCAAAGGAAATTGACCCTTAATATTCATCGGAGGGACTGATGCTGGAGCTGAAGCTCCAATACTTTGACCACCTGATGCGAAGAGCCAACTCATTGGAAAAGACCCTGATGCTGGGAAAGATTGAAGGCAAAAGGAGAAGGGAGTGGCATAGGATGAGATGGTTAGATAGCATCACTGACTCGGTGGGCATGAATTTGAGCAAACTCTGGGAGATAGTAAAATAAGGGGAGCCTGGAATGCTGCAGTTCATGGGGTCGCAAAGAGTTGGTTATGACTTAGCGACTGAACAGCAACAACTCTATAAATATTTACTCCAGTAGAATTTCTTAACTAAGATCTTATAAGTATGATGAGAAAGATAGCCTGATGCCAACGCTCAACACAATATAGAGTGTTGCAGAGTATATTACAGAGATGTCATAGCAATACACAGTCCAGGCATGTCACATTTGTTCCTTCCCTAGTCATGGTTCCCGAACAAACTTTATGTAAAAATTAGTGGATGTTGATATTCAAACATGTATACAATTGCATGTATGGTCATAGTGGTGATGATGGGAGATGGGAATGTTTTTCTTGATGTAAGCTTATTTTCTCCAAGAAAGGAAAGATTGTTTAAGTGGTTACATTCATTTTTATTATTTCTTCAATTTATTATTCTGAGATGCTAATTACAGTATTTTTTTTCCATAGCTGGAAGCCAACATGTGATGTATTTCATAAACATGAAGACTACATGCAGGAGCAATTTGTTATTTATCAAGAAACTATTGAAAAAGACAAGTACAGTATAAATATTTATTTAAGCTTATCAATTCTATAAGTTAGTTTTAATAAGACATTATTTGTAAAAATATTAATTGAAAAATGTACACAGAATTTTTTAAAAGTAAATCCAGTGTTTTGGACTCTTTGGTTGTCATTGTTGGCCTACCTATTTGTTATAAAGCTCTTTCCAACCTTGGATATATTTAGACATGTCCTTAACATAGTAGCTATCAGTAGCAATATAAAGCAGAGTGCTTCAAGTAATGTTTTTTATGACTGAGTTTCTATAGTCAAACACCTTAGGGAGTAGTTAGTTATAAAGTTAGCTTATGAGAAAATTGGAATATTGGCTTTTAAAGGGTATTTTTATATAAAATTTGTGTTTTTCAGTTGTTTAGTAGGATATTATATTCTGATGGAGAAATATTAATATTTGTGTGGGTTTATTGTGTATTAAATCACTTGGTTTGGGGGATTAAATGTAGTTAGTGAATATAATGAAACAAAGTGAGGACCTTGGAACACATTCTATAATTTCACTTAATTTAAAAAATTGAAATATTTTTATTTTTAACATAATTGGATAAAAACAGTATAAATTTTATTTTTAATTTTAATTTTTCTTCTTACTATTTTCCCCCCAGATTTATTGAGGTATAATTGATGTATGACTTAGTGGTTTCCCTTATTTTCTTCAATTTAAGTCTGAATTTTTCAGTAAGGAGCTGAAGATCTGAGCCACAGTCAACTCCAGGTCTTGTTTTTGCTGACTGTATAGAGTTTCTCCATCTTCGACTGCAAAGAATAGAATCAATTTTGGCACTGACCATTTGGTGATATCCACATGTAGAATTGTCTGTTGTGTTGTTGGAAGACAGTGTTTGCTATGACTAGTGTGTTCTCTTGACAAAACTCTGTTAGCCTTTGCCCTACTTCATTTTGTATTCCAGGGCCAAACTTGCCTGTTACTGCAAGTATCTCTTAACTTCCTACTTTTGCATTCCAATCCTCTGTGATGAAAAGGACATCTATTTTTGGTGTTAGTTTTAGAAGGTGTTGTATGTCTTTACAGAACCGGTCAACTTCAGCTTCTTCAGCCTTACTGATTGGGGCGTAGTCTTGGATTACTGTGATGTTGAATGGTTTGCCATGGAAATGAATGGAGATCATTCTGCTGTTTTTGAGATTGCACCCAAGTACTGCGTTTTGGTACCCAAATACTGGCCCAAGTACTGCCCCAACCACTAAGGCTGAAGAAGCTGAAGCTGACTGGTTCTGTGAAGACATACAACACCTTCCAGTTTTGCCAAGAGAATGCACTGGTCATAGAAAACACCCTCTCCCAACAACACAAGAGAAGACTTTACACATGGACATCACCAGATGGTCAATACCGAAATCAGATTGATTATATTCTTTGAAGCCAAAGATGGAGAAGCTCTATACAGTCAGCAAAAACAAGAGCAGGAGCTGACTGTGGCTAAGATCATGAACTCCTTATTGGCAAATTGAGACTTAAATTGAAGAAAGTAGGGAAAATCACTAGACCATTCAGGTATGACCTAAATCAAATCCGTTACAATTATACAATGGAAGTGAGAAATAGATTCAAGGGATTAGATCTGACAGACTGCCTGAAGAACTGTGGATGGAGGTTCATAACATTGTATAGGAGACAGGGATCAAGACCATTTCCAAGAAAAAGAAATGCAAAAAAGCAAAATGGCTGTTGAGGAGGCCTTAAAATTGCTGTGAAAAGAAGAGAAGTGAAAAGCAAAGGACAAAAGGAAAGATATACCCATTTGAATGCAGAGTTCCAAAGAATAGCAAGGAGAGATAAGAGAGCCTTCCTCAATGATCAGTGCAAAGATATAGAGGAAGACAATAGAATGGGAAAGACTAGAGATCTCTTCAAGAAAATTAGAGCTACCAAGGGAACAATAACCTCAGATATGCAGATGACACCACCCTTATGGCAGAAAGTGAAGAGGAACTAAAAAGCCTCTTGATGAAAATGAAACAGGAGAGTGAAAAAGTTGGCTTAAAGCTCAACATTCAGGAATCTAAGATCATGTCATCCGGTCCCATCGCTTCATGGGAAATAGATGGGGAAACAGTGGAAACAGTGTCAGACTATTTTGGGGGGCTCCAAAATCACTGCAGACGGTGATTGCAGCCATGAAATTAAAAGACTCTTACTCCTTGGAAGGAAAGTTATGACCAACCTAGATAGCATATTAAAAAGCAGAGACATTACTTTGCCAACAAAGGTCTGTCTAGTCAAGGCTTTGGATTTTCCAGTGGTCATGTATAGATGTGAGAGTTGGACTGTGAAGAAAGCTGAGCGCCAAAGAATTGATGGTTTTGAACTGTGGTGTTGGAGAAGACTCTTGAGAGTCTCTTGGACTGCAAGGAGATCCAACCAGTCTATTGTAAAGGAGATCAGTCCTGGGTGTTCATTGGAAGGACTGATGCTGAAGCTGAAACTCCAATACTCTGGCCACCTCATGCGAAGAGTTGACTCATTGGAAAAGACCCTGATGCCTGGAGGGATTGGGGACAGGAGGAGAAGGGGACGACAGAGGATGAGATGGTTGGATGGCATCACCAACTCAATGGACATGAGTTTGAGTAAACTCCAGGAGTTGGTGATGGACAGAGAGGCCTGGCGTTCTGTGATACATGGGGTTGCAAAGAGTTGGACATGACTGAGCGACTTAACTGAACTGAACTGAAGGGAACATTTCATGCAAAGATGGGCACAATAAAGGACAGAAATGGTAGATCTAACAGAAGCAGAAGACATTAAGAAGTGTTGGCAAGAATACACAGAAGAACTATTCAAGAAAGATCTTCATGACCCAGATAATCACGATGGTGTGATCACTCACCTAGAGCCAGACATCCTGAAATGTGAAGTCAAGTGGGTCTTAGAAAGCATCATTACAAACAAAGCTAGTGGAGGTGATGGAATTCCAGTTGAGCTATTTCAAATCCTGAAAGATGATGCTGTGAAAGTGCTGCACTCAATATGCCAGCAAATTTGGAAAACTCAGCAGTGGCCACAGGACTGGAAAAAGTCAGTTTTCATTCCAATCCCAAAGAAAGGCAGTGCCAAAGAATGTTCAAACTACTGCACAATTGCACTCATCTCACATGCTAGTAAAGTAAAGCTCAAAATTCTCCAAGCCAGGCTTTAATAGCACATGAACTGTGAACTTCGAGATGTTCAAGCTGGTTTAGAAAAGGCAGAGGAACCAGAGATCAAATTGCCAACATCTGCTGGATCATCAAAAAAGCAAGAGAGTTCCAGAAAAACATCTACTTCTGCTTTATTGACTATGCCAAAGTCTTTGACTGTGTGGCTCACAATAAACTGTGGAAAATTCTGGAAGAGATGGGAATACCAGACCACCTGACCTGCCTCTTGAGAAACCTGTATGCAGGTCAGGAAGTAACAGTTAGAACTGGACGTGGAACAACAGATTGGTTCCAAATAGGAAAAGGAGTACATCAAGGCTGTATATTGTCACCCTGCTTATTTAACTTATATACAGAGTACATCATGAGAAACGCTGGACTGGAAGAAGCACAAGCTGGAATCAAGATTGCTGGGAGAAATATCAATAACCTCAGATATGCAGATGACACCACCCTTATGGCAGAAAGTAAAGAGGAACTAAAAAGCCTCTTGATGAAAGTGAAAGAGGAGAGTGAAAAAAAAAAGAAAGTGAAAGAGGAGAGTGAAAAAGTTGGCTTAAAACTCAACATTGAGAAAACTAAGATCATGGCATCTGGTCCCATCACTTCACGGCAAATAGATGGGGAAACAGTGGAAACAGTATTAGACTTTATTTTTTGGGGCTCCAAAATCACTGCAGATGGTGACTGCAGCCATGAAATTAAAAGACGTTTACTCCTTGGAAGGAAAGTTATGACCAACCTAGATAGCATATTAAAAAGCAGAGACATTCTTTGCCAACAAAGGTCTGTCTAGTCAAGGCTTTGGTTTTTCCAGTAGTCGTGTATGGATGTGAGAGTTGAACTGTGAAGAAAGCTGAGTGCCGAAGACTTGATGGTTTTGAGCTGTGGTGTTGGAGAAGACTCTTGAGAGTCTCTTGGACTGCAAGGAGATCCAACCAGTCTATTGTAAAGGAGATCAGTCCTAGGTGTTCATTGGAAGGACTGATGCTGAAGCTGAAGCTCCAGTACTTTGGCCACCTCATGCGAAGAGTTGACTCATTGGAAAAGACCCTGATGCTGGGAGGGATTGGGGGCAGGAGGAGAAGGGGACGACAGAGGATGAGATGGCTGGATGGCATCACGGACTCGATGGGCATTAGTTTGAGTAAACTCCAGGAGTTGGTGATGGACAGGGAGGGCTGGCATGCTGCGATTCATGGGGTGGTGAAGAGTTGGACACGACTGAGTGACTGAACTGAACTAAAGGAGTGAGTAACTCAGGTAGTGAAGAATAAGAGTAGAAAATTGAAAAGTTTAATAGAGTTAAGAAAAGTTTAAAGGGCAAAAGTGAAGCAAAATGAGTGAAGCAAAAATAAGTAGATTTTTAGCTTGTCTTTTATGCTTAATTTAGTAGCTTTAACAAGTGATTTTAGAAAGTTTTTAGATACACTTTTGTTATATTGACATAATTTCTTTTAATTTTAACAGAAAAGTATACCATGGTTATATATGTCAGTATAAAGATGTTTTAAAGCAATACCAACTAAAATTCTCAGAAACACCCCTCTCACATGAATATTATGAGAAGAAAAGAGAATATGAAGAAATTCAAAACAGAGTGTTGGCATGTACTGAACAACTGAAAATGAATGAAAATATTTTTATGGAATTTTTAGGTATTAATTTTTTTATACATACTGTTTGATACATACATATTTTTGATACATACTGTTTTACTAACATTACCCTTGTAGTGAATATAATATCATAAATAAATCTAAAATATGGTTTTGTTTTTCAGTGCCTGCTCCCTTTCCATCACTTACCAGTTGGACACTACATATGTATCCACAGTAGTATTTCTACTTGTAATTTTTAGTTGATAAGTATTGTTTCTGTATTCTAGCTGTTACTGTGTTTCCCTGTGACTATTACATTGATTTGGGTTTTTGTTTAATTAAAAAATTAAGAGATTACTTTAAAGATCATCTGGAATTAGTTTTCCTATATGTGCATGTCATCAAAAGCAAGAAATTTTAATGCAAATAAAGTGGTATATGTACTTGTCTTTAAGTGGCATAACTTAACAACCAAACCAATGAAAAAGTTATTTTGCTTTGTCTTACCAAAGAGTTTGAATTAAATCAGTTGATTATTTCCTATTAGGATGGAAGATGGTAAAGAGGTGAGTCACAGTTTATTGGGTATCTACATTGTGCTGGGAAGTACTCAAGAAGATACAGAACTTTCTTGTAAGGAGCTCACAGTTTGGTAGAGGAAATAAACATGTAAACTAGTAATTCTAATGCAGTGGCATTGTATTAGATGCTTAAGTAATTTTTAATTGGTCTAAGTCTCATCTGTTTGTCAAGGAGATCTCCCATGATGAACTTGGAACTTTAATCCTCTTCCAACCTCTACAATCCTTCATATGCTTTCCTATCAGATTATAACTCCACTGTTTGTACTAAGTCTTCTTTATCCCTGCATTCTACCTTGCTTCATCCTAAATTATCCTTTTAACTCCTTTGCTGTTTGCTCTCTTCATGTTTGGGTTTTAGCTTGTTCTGTACTTAGTTGTTCATTTGCTGCTGATCTAATACATTGCCACTACAATAGAATTACTTGTTTGCATGTCCATTTCCTCTACTAAACTGTGAGTGTTTTAATTTTCAGTAGGGAGAGGCAGAGGTTGGTGGTAGATGCAGAAGGCACAGCAGGGGTTTAAGGACTTGGATTGTAGAAACGGATGAGACATAAGACTGTTTGACAGACGTGAAGAAGTGATGAAGGTGGGGAGAGTTGAAGACTAGGAATTACATGTCTATATCTAAAAAATTTAAATTGATATTATGATAACAGCATAGTGTTATAATTAATGTTCATTTGATATTTTATGTTCTAGCATATAAATCATAAATTTTAGTGAAATAGGAAAGGTCTGGCAAAGATTTTCTCTGGAGTTCTTGTTCATTAGCACTGTTCTATACATTTAAAAATTTTCCTAATGGATTTCAGAATAACTTAGGAAATTGTAGAAACTAGTAATGATGCAGAATGTTTGTTAACAGCTGAGAGATTCTCTACTTCAAATTGAGTGTAAATCTAGTTCAGGCAGAAAGTTCAAACAGAAGATATAGCTCTCTTTTGGGTTTTGGTACACAGATAGACTGTAAAGAGCAAGAAAAGGAAGATTGAGTGGATTTATAACGTTGATCTTGGAACAAATAAATTATAGAAACTGAAGCAGTTAAGTTTGGACTTGATTATGTTCATCATGCCAAATGACATGATAAACGGATAAAAAATAAAAGTAAAAAACTGCCCTGTGAAAAAATTTAACTGAAAGAAAAAATCCTAACATGTATTTTGATGAAATGTTATTTTTAAGCTAAGTATATAATGTAGACAAACAGTAAATTGACAGTTTGCCAGATGTTTGTACTAGTCTTTCTGCTGTTTTCAGATACTGTTATTCATATTGTGTATATGAATAATTATTTTTACATAATATATATAATTAATTTTACATAATACTAATTATTTTTGATACAGTTCTTATATTATAAATGTGAAAGTTATTTATATAAGATAGTTCCTTAACATAAAAGGGTTAATTTGAGATACAAAACACAAGATATTCTTAAACATGCTAACCAGTTTTCCAAAAGATCATGTGACTTGAAGAAAGAAATAGATGACATGGAAATAGAAATTAATTATTTAAACCAGGTATTAATTTTGTTATATGTTTCTAATATGTGTGTTAATGTATAAGTGTAGTGGTATGTTAGATGACAGTCTAAGAAGAGCTATTTCTAAAGCAACTCAATAATTTATTTGCCTCAGATTACCTTTGAAGCCAAAATGTTTTTAGGTATTGAGTATATTCAACTTTGAGTTTTGGGAAATAGTTTAACT
The DNA here is from genome assembly GCF_023699985.2 of Odocoileus virginianus. Taxonomy (NCBI): domain Eukaryota; kingdom Metazoa; phylum Chordata; class Mammalia; order Artiodactyla; family Cervidae; genus Odocoileus; species Odocoileus virginianus. The sequence continues at coordinate 60,284,411 of NC_069679.1, read as the reverse complement.
TTCTTTGAGTGCTAAGGAAAGAAGATAAAGAAAGAGCAAGTTGGAGCTTTAATAATAGGTATTTAAAGGCATTAACAGAGCTTACAGCAGTGCTGTCAAAAAGGAAAACAAGTTATTAAATGATTTAAAAAACTTAATCTAGAAAATTTATGACTGCAATCTTTATAAAGCTAGGCCATATCTAGTTTTTAGCCTTTAAGACTGATGATACATGAAAAAAAAAAGATTGATGATACATGATACTTTCTTGAATAAATTCATAGTGTCATCTATTGAAATGTGGCTTTAATTGATGAGTATGAGAGCCACCAAAGTCACTTAAAAAGTTGAATGGCCAATTTTCTAAATTTTATGAAAATTGTTTTAAAGATGGTATATTTATCATCCATAGGCAAGAGGTTCCACATAACAGTAATATCATTTTAGTAAGAAGAAAGTGGGTGTCACTTTCTTTAAAATATATAGTAACTATTGGACATCCCTATGTAGGGAATCAATGTCTACATTGCTTCTGATTGTCCTTTTTAAAAAGAATGAAAGTTGATGGAAATCTAGGTTTTCTAATGGAGTTGTAAGGAAAAATAAAAGGAGTATGATTTATTGTTAATTTTGACTGGTTTAGTAACTTTCACTAAAAGATTGTTAGTACTACCAAAAATATAAATCTTTTGATTATGTAGAAAAAATCATATTCATTAGTTAAGATAACCAAATGTTTCTTAATGCTTTGCAGATATTTATTTTGTTTTGCTTTGTCATTTTTCTTTTTAGCAGATTGCAAGACATTATGAAATGAAGAATCTTCCAGAAACTCTAGAAGAAAAAAATAAAAATGTAGAAAAGAGAAAGGAATTGAAAGAAAGGTATGGTGGTGGTTTAGCTGCTAAGTTATGTTGGACTCTTTGTGACCCCGTGGACTGGAGCCCGCCAGGCTCCTTTGTCTATGGGACTCTCTAAGCAAGAATACTGGAGAGAGTAGCCATTCCCTTCTCCAGGGGATCTTCCCAAGCAGGGTCTCCTGCATTGCAGGCAGAGTCTTTACCATTTTAGCCACCAGGGAAGCCCCGAGAGAAAGGTATAGGTAAACTTTAAAATGGGACTTTCTTTATGTGAACAGATATTCTACATTTAAAATTGATTACATATTCTATACAATTTGAGGAGTTTTAGCTTTATAATATCTAAATATCTCTTCTAATTTTAAAATATGCTAATTTTTACTTAGCTAATATTTAATATTATTCACTCTTCTCTTTAGAATTTTTGAAAAAGATCCACAACCTGTACTTATGTTGAACAAAACCCCTCAAAACAATCAATTATTTCTTCCATATGAATCTCAGAAATTAGTCAAACCAATAAAGATGCATTCTTCAGAACCAAGAGTTATAGGTATAGTATCTGTTTATTATTCAAAAACTTAGTTTTATTTGAGAACATGTAAAAGAAGAAATAGAAAGGAGCCATTTTAGTTATCATTTGGTGTAAGCAAGAGCTTACAATACTGGAGACTTATAGACTCATAAAGTGCCACTTCGGTTCTTTCTGAGAGCAACCAAGATATGCCTTCTATACATAACATTTTTCTTTTTGAGAGAGAAACCACTCATGATTTTTTTAAAAAAGAGTTTTAGTTTGGTTTCCAGCTATCAGAAGAGGATGAATAATTGTATGTTTTTCATTTGAGAGGTTGTATTGTCAGTATGTATGATTAAAGTCACTCAGTTGTGTACGACTCTTTGCGACCCCATGGTGATGAGACTTGTAATGATATTGTGACTTAGTTACTGAGACATTTGAATCATGTTTTATTCAATGGATAGATTAACTACATTGTGCTAGGTTAACTACACTAGCTGTTTTATTCCCCAATCATTTACATCACCACTCTTTGTTCTTTGGTTCCCCATTATAAAGATGAGTTTTGTCAGCTACTTTTTAAAATTTAATTTAAAAAATTTACTTATTTCTCTTTAATCAGCTGTTTTTCATTTTACATACATGGTTATTTTAGTAGCTATTATATATTGAAGAATTAAGATTATGTAATAATTTCATAATTCTTTACTTTAAATTTTTATAACTTGATTTTTTTAATTACAAGGTTAGGTTAAATGTTGGACATGACATTTGATTCTATTTCTGGAACTGATTTGAAGTTGTACAATTTAATAATCTAGATAAAAAAGAAGAAAGTTCTGTGAGGCAGTCAAAGCTTGCCAGTGTTGACTTCAAGCAAAAAGAAAATGATGCATGTGTAGGTATTTCTTTTTTACTAGTACAAATTAAATGCTTGCATTAAATGATATAGTGAATGCACTGCATTTAGGATGTGTGTGTGTGTGTGTGTATGTGTTATAAATATATTAAATTAGCCATTAGTACAATATCAGGATCTGAAAAACTTAGGAGTTTTGTATGGTAGCCTGAACATATTCTGTAGCCTTCTCCTTTACTTCTAAAAATAAAAGATATTTGAAAATATCAATCCTTGTACCCAATGGACCAAAATCTAAAAGACATTTCTAAAGGAATTAAATTGAAAGGGAAATTGTGGCACCATCTCCATAATGTCATCATTTCTTGAGTTCCATTGGTGTTTTCTTTTCCTGCTATCCTTATGCTAAGCTTTTACCTCAAGGTTATTTCATGGTTAGAATAACCATTACAACTTGCTATCATATCTTCCTTCTAGGGAGGAAAGAAGAAGGGGAAAAAAGTCTAGTTGAGTAAGCCTCATTTTTAAGGATCTTTCATGGAAGCTCCTTAAACAATTTATGTTAATGTTTCATTGACAAGAACTTTGTAACATGGTTACCTCTATCTGCAGAGAGGTTGACAAACATGGTGGGCTTTTTGTTTGTTTGCTTTTTAAATCAGAACATAAAGGAAATGTAGATTTTGAAGAAGATAGAAAACTAGCAGTTTCTGCCAACAAGAATGAATCATATAGATGAAAAATAAGTAAGGATGTAGAGGATCAAACACAAATAGTAAACTTTGTGCCCAACATACACATAATTCAGTTAAATTTTGTTTGCACTATTTACCAAAATCGACTGTTAGAACAAAAAGGATATCTCCTCCAATTCTAAAAAGCTGCTATCTTCACTAACCATAACATAAAAAAACTTAAACAAGTTAAACAAAAAGATAGCCTTCTCCTCAGAAAACTATTTGGTTGAGTAAAAGGAAATTCAGTTCAGTTCAGTCACTCAGTCATGTCCAACTCTTTGCGACTCCATGAACTGCAGTAGGCCAGGCCTTCCTGTCCATCACCAACTCCCGGAGTCCACCCAAACCCATGTCCATTGAGTTGGTGATGCCATCCAACCATCTCATCCTCTGTTGTCCCCTTCTCCTCCTGCCTTCAGTCTTTCCCAGCATCAGGGTCTTTTCAAATGAGTCAGTTCTTTGCATCAGGTGGCCAAAGTATTGGCATTTCAGTTTCAGCATCAGTCCTTCCAATGAACACCCAGGACTGATCTCCTTTAGGATGGACTGGTTGGATCTCCTTGCAGTCCTAGGGACTCTCAAGAGTCTTCTCCAACACCACAGTTCAAAACCATCAATTCTTCGGTGCTCAGTTTTCTTTATAGTCCAACTCTCACATCCATACATGACCACTGGAAAAACCATAGCCTTGACTAGACGGACCTTTGTTGACAAAGTAATTTCTCTGCTTTTTAATATGCTGTCTAGGTTGGTTATAACTTTCCTTCCAAGGAGTAAGCGTCTTTTAATTTCATGGCTGCAGTCACTATCTGCAGTGATTTTGGAGCCCAGAAAAATAAGTCTGACACTGTTTCCCCATCTATTTCCCATGAAGTGATGGGACTGGATGCCATGATCTTAGTTTTCTGAATGTTGAGTTTTAAGCCAACTTTTTCACTCTCCTCTTTCACTTTCATCAAGAGACTCTTTAGTTCATCTTCATTTTCTGCCATAATTCACATGCTTTCAAATTACTTTGGGGTTATAGAAGAAATAAAAATAGAATTTAAAAACTATTTAAAAGGATACTATAAACCCAAACCTGTGAAATGTAGCCAAATTAGTCTTCAGAGAGAAGTTTATGTTTGAAGACAAACATATTAGAAAATAAGGAAGATTAAAATCAGCCAAACATTAAGTATGAATCTGAAAAGTTGAACTTAAAGTATGAAAAGCTTAACTTAAAATACAAAAATAAAATAATAAATGCAAAAAAGTAGGAATTAATAGAGAAAAGCAGAAATTTATGAAATTTAAAAATTGGGTCAATTAATATAGCCAAACACTAATAAGTTTCAGCAAGTGTACAGAAAGAAAGAGAAGTCCCCCCTCGAAAAAGAAAACTATAAAGTGAGGGAAAAGTGTGTATCACTACATCTATGAAAGAAATCTTTTCAAAGTCCTAAGATGATACTATGTAAAATTATATACCAACAAACTTGAAAATTTAGGTGAGATGGAAAATTTTTTGGACAATATAAATTGTTAGATTGAAAAAGAAAAACATGAATAGATCAATAACTTAGAAGAAATAGAAATGTAAATGAAACTGAAATGTGAATAAATGCCTATTTCCCTCATTTCTCCCTTATTTCCCTCCCTTTTCCCTCTACCACACATGCCCTCCAGAAAACTTCAGACTCAATTTTTCAGGTGAATTCTGTCAAACCTTACATCAGAGTTTCTCAACAGTGACACTGTTGACATTTTGGATCAGATAGATAATTCTTTATTGTGGGGATGTCCACAGAAAAAATTACTCTGGTGATCTACTAGAGTCCAGTAGCACCTCATCTGCAATTTATGACAATCAAAAATATCTCCAGATACTGTCAAATGTCTTCTGAGAGGCAAACAAAGATCATGGCATTTGGTCCCATCACTTCATGGCAAATATATGGGGAAACAGTGATAGACTTTATTTTCTTGGGTCCAGAATCATTGCAGATGGTGACTGTATCCACAGAATTAAAAGATACTTTCTTCTTAGAATAAAAGCTATGACAAACCTAGACAGTGTATTAAAAAACAGAGATGTTACTTTGCCTACAGAGGTCCATGTAGTCAAAGCTATGGTTTTTCCAGTAGTCGTTATGGATGTGAGAGTTGGAGCATAAAGAAGGCTGAACGCCAAAGAATTGGTGCCTTTGAACTGTGGTGTTGGAGAAGACTCTTTGAGAGTCCCTTGGACAGTAAGGAAATCAAACCAGTCAATCCTACAGGGTATCAATTCTGAATATTCATCAGAAGGACTGATGCTGAAGCTGAAGCTCCAATACTTTGACCACCTGATGTGAAGAGCCAACTCATTGGAAATCAGACCCTGATCCTGGGAAAGATTGAAGGAAGGAGGAGAAGGGGATGACAGAAGATGAGGTGGTTGGATGGCATCACTGACTCAATGGGCATGAGTCTGAGCAAGCTCTGGGAGATGGTGAAGGACAGAGAAACCTGGCCTGCTGCAGTTCATGGAGTTGCAAAGAGTTGGACATGACTGAGCAACTGAACAACAACAACAAAAGCAAAATAAAAATGACAGAATTAAGACCAATGGCTGTTACAACAGAAGTATTTGGATAAACTTTCCTATTAAAGATATTTTAATTACAGGTAAAATAAGAAAAACCAGTAACTCTTCAAAATGAGTGACTCGGGGAGAATGAAAGACTTGAAACAGTATAAACATTAGTAAAGCAGTGATTTAAGCATTACATAAAATTTAAAGTTAAAAACAGTATATTAGTTCTGCCATGTGTGTCATACATGTTTTAAGAAGAAGTTTTCAGGATTTACTCTTTTAACTTGTTTTCCTTTCCTGTATTCCACTCTAGAGGGTTTAGGGGATTTAGAGACACAGACATAAGTTAATTGCATCCAAAGACTGCATCCAAGTACTGCAACAGTACTTGGATGCAAACTAAAAAATGACAGAATGATCTCTATTCATTTATAAGGCAAACCATTCAATATCAAGGTAGTCCAAGTCTATGCCACGACCAGTAAAACTGAAGAAGCTGAGGTTGAACAGTTCTGTGAAGACCTCCAGACCTTCTAGAAATAACAACACCCAAAAAAGATGTCCTTTTCATTATAGGGGACTGGAGTGCAAAAGTAGGAAGTCAAGAAACACCTGGAGTAACAGGCAGACTTGGCCTTGGAGTACAGAATGAAGCAGGGCAAAGGCTAATAGAGTTTTGCCGAGAGAAGGCACTGGTCATAGAAAACACCCTCTCCCAACAACACAAGAGAAGATTCTACGCATGGACATCACCAGATGGTCAGTACCAAAATTAGATTGATTATATTCTTTGAAGCCAAAGATGGAGAAGCTCTATACAGTCAGCAAAAACAAGAACGGGGGCTGACTGTGGCTCAGATCATGAACTCCTTATTGCCAAATTCAGACTTAAACTGAAGAAAGTAGGTAAAACCACTAGACCATTTAGGTATGACCTAAATCAAATCCGTTACAATTATACAGTGGAAGTGAGAAATAGATTCAAGGGATTAGATCTGATAGAGTGCCTGATGAACTATGGACAGAGGTTCATGACACTGTATAGGAGACAGGGATCAAGACCATCCCCAAGAAAAAAATGCAAAAAAGCAAAATGGCTGTCTGAGGAGGCCTTACAAATAGCTGTGAAAAGAAGAGAAGTGAAAAGCAAAGGAGAAAAAGAAAGGTATACCCATTTGAATGCAGAGTTCCAAAGACTAGCAAGGAGAGATAAGAAAGCCTTCCTCAGTGATCAGTGCAAAGATACAGAGGAAGACAATAGAATGGGAAAGACTAGAGATCTCTTTAAGAAAGTTAGAGATACCAAGGGAACATTTCTTGTAAAGATGGGCACAATAAAGGATGGAAATGGTATGGATCTAACTGAAGCAGAAGATATTAAGAGGTGGCAAGAATACAGAGAAGAACTGTACAAAAAAGATCTTCACGACCCAGATAATAATGATGGTGTGATCACTCACCTAGAGCCAGACATCCTGGAATGCAAAGTCAAATGGGCCTTAGAAAGCATCGCTACAAACAAAACTAGTGGAGGTGATGAAATTCCAGTTGAGCTATTTCAAATCCTAAAACATGCTGTGAAAGTGCTGCACTAATATGCCAGCAAATTTGGAAAACTCAGCAGTGGCCACAGGACTGGAAAAGGTCAGTTTTCATTCCAATCCCAAAGAAAGGCAATGCCAAAGAATGCTCAAACTACTGCACAATTGCACTCATCTCACACGCTAGTAAAGTAAAGCTCAAAATTCTCCAAGCCAGGCTTCAGCAGTATGTGAACCGTGAACTTTCAGATGCTCAAGCTGGATTTAGAAAAGGCAGAGGAACCAGAGATCAAATTGCCATCATCCGTTAGATTAATGAAAAAGCAAGAGAGTTCCAGAAAAACATCTACTTCTGCTTTATTGACTATGCCAAAGCCTTTGACTGTGTGGATTACCACAAACTGTGGAAAATTCTTAAAGAGATGGTAATACTAGACCACCTAACCTGCCTCTTGAGACATCTGTATGCAGGTCAGGAAGCAACAGTTAGAGCTGGACATGGAACAACAGACTGGTTCCAAATAGGGAAAGTAGTACATCAAGGCTGTATATTGTCACCCTGCTTATTTAGCATCTATGCAGAGGATATCACGAAAAACGCTGGGCTGGATGAAGCACAAGCTGGAATCAAGATTGCTGGGAGAAATATCAATAACCTCAGATATGCAGATGACACCACACTTATGACAGAAAGCAAAGAAGAACTAAAGAGCCTCATGATGAAAGTGAAAGAGGAGAGTGAAAAAGTTGGCTTAAAACTCAACATTGAGAAAACTAAGATCATGGCATCTGGTCCCATCACTTCATGGCAAATAGATGGGTAAACAGTGGAAACAGTGTTAGACTTTATTTTTTGGGGCTCCAAAATCAATGCAGATGGTGACTGCAGCCATGAAATTAAAGGACGCTTGCTCCTTGGAAGAAAATTTATGACTAACCTAGTCAGCATATTAAAAAGCAGAGACATTACTTTGCCAACAAAGGTCCATCTAGTCAAAGCTATGGTTTTTCCAGTAATCATGTATGGATGTGAGAGTTGGACTGTAAAGATAGCTGAGCACTGAAGAATTGATGCTTTTGAACTGTGGTGTTGGAGAAGACTCCCTGGGACTGCAAGGAGATCCAACCAGTCCATCCTAAAGGAGATCAGTCCTGGGTGTTCATTGGAAGGACTGATGCTGAAGCTGAAACTCCAGTACTTTGGCCACCTGATGGGAAGAACTGACTCATTTGAGAAGACCCTGATACTGGGAAAGATTGAAGGCGGGAGGAGAAGGGGATGACAGAGGATGAGATGGATGGATGGCATCACTGACTCAATGGACATAAGCTTGAGTAAACTCCGGGAGTTGGTTATGGATATTGAGGCCTGGCGTGCTGCAGTCCATGGGGTTGCAAGGAATCAAACATAACTGAGCGACTGAACTGAACTGAACATAAATTAATTAAACTAAGAGTTAAGATTCACTTAATTAATCATGAATAAGAAAGACAAAATTTTAAGTTTATCTTAAATGTATATATACTATCAGGCATAGTAATTATACTTTTCAAAAACATCAAATTCCTTGAGACTCACCTTTCTGTTTCCCAGTGTTTGACTTAATGTTTTGCATGCAGTGGTTTCATTTAATGTTTGTACTCGTCAGTGTTGATAATAATACTGATGATGAGGTGAATGACAATGTTCTATGAGAGCCCTGAGTAGCCATGGCAAGCAAAACATTTTATTGTTTTGTATAGTCAATTCTAATGCTTAATTTCTTTTGTTCAGGTATTGAATGACTCTACTGTGAATAACCATCCAAAATGTACACATGTTACGGCTTTTAAAAATTCACAAAATGTTATGCAGTTCAGGTAACCTTTAAAAATCATAAATTGACTTGTTTTCTGAAATGATCAACTCAGTAAATAATATAAAAATGTTGTTTATTGTATTTTAGATTAGTAACCCCACAGAAACAATCAAACTGCAATCAGTGGTTAGAAAAGAGAGATACAGGTATTTGCCATTTATATTATTCCTAAGAAATGGGAGTAACAAGTTATATCAGATATTTATACTAGTCAAATAAATTATTTGGATTGTTTGCATCTCTGGCTAACTCACCGTGCATGCCTGGTTTTAAAACATGTTTTTCTTAAATATAAAACAAATACGCTTATTGTAGAAAATATGGAAAATGGAGAAAAATATAAAAGAAGCAAAAATACCAACCACCCAGATATAACTGATACTACACATACTATTGTATATTTTTTCTCTATGCATATTTTTTTTTCTTTTTGTTTGTTTCTTCAAATTTGAAGCATACTATGTATATTACTTTGGATCTTTTTCTTTCCACTTGATATGCCCTTGAGGATATTTTTCCATGCCATTAAATAGATTTTATTTGTGATGACTTATAATATATCTTTGCACGGGTATGCTTTAATTTATTTAGCAGTCTCTCACACTGAATATTTTGTTATTTCTAGATTTTTTGTTGTTATAAATGATGCTACTATATTCTTTTATATAAATATTTTGCTATCTTAGATTATTTTCTTTGATTAAATCATAGAAAGGTCACAGGATATATATGTATGATTGTGTTATCCTAGAATCAAGTAGCTCTTAGAACTTTGATGCACCCTTGAGAGACAGAGACTCATTCTCTATCTCTGTGTGTGTGTATAATATAAACTGTATGCACACATATATATGTATATATAAAATATATATCATAGAGACACAAATATATATATTGTTTATATATAAAATTATTTTTATTATATATATTATAAAAATTATTATTTATATAACATATAATATATAAAATAATATAAAAATATATAAATTATATATAAAATATATATTATATACATATATAATATATATATATAGTTGCCCCTGATGCGAAGAACTAACTCATTGGAAAAGACCCTGATGCTGGGAAAGATTGAAGGCAGGAAGAGAAGGGGACGACAGAGGGTGGGATGGTTGGATGGCATCACCAACTTGATGGACATGAGTATGAGTAAGCTCCGGGAGTTGGTGATGGATAGGGAAGCCTGGCGTGCTGCTGTCCATGGAGCTGTAAAGAGTCGGACACAACTTAGTGACTGAACTGACTGACTGATAGTTGCCCAGTAAAAAGTAGTAATTAGGCTATATAAAAGTTTTTATCTCTTCTTGACTTATTTTGAAATTTTAAAAAATGACTCATTCTGGTGGTAAATATATGCATATTCTGCATGGTCATATAATATACTATAAGCCTATTCCTCTCACTCTCAATATAGGATTCAACCAAGACAATATGCTTAGATGGATATTCCTCCAACTTTCTTCTGGAAAAAAGGATTATGACTTATCTATCCAGGTGATATATTTCACCTGTTTATAATCCTCTGTATATGCTAAGCTGACAGTGTTAGGGAGGAATGGATAATCTCTATGAACAATATACCCCCTAATACAGATACATGGGAAAATGTATGTATCTGGCATAGTCCTAGCTGCCATTGAGCCTATATGGTGAGGCTCCACACTCAAGAAGGTATATAATTATCTTAGAAGAAGAAAGATTCTCTTCAACAATCTCCAAGCCTATCTTTTGAAGAAGTTAATGTATGGTGAAAGTAGTGATGTGATTAATGCAAGAGGCAAACCTATAAAGCTTTCAGATGACCAAATAGGGAAACTTCTGTTCAAGATGGGGAAGAATTTCTTTAAAAAAATGAAAAAACACAATCATAAAAGAAGTACTGATAAATTTGGTTATTAAAACTAAGAATTTCTATTCATCAAAAAACACTTTAAAAAGAATGGGAGCCAAGACAATATATTTTTAATAAACAAAACTGTCAAAGGACTAGTTTCCAAAAATGTGTAAAAAACTTCTGCAAACCAAGAAGAAAACTACAGATAACCCAATTAGAAACATGTGCAAAATAATTATGAATAGGCACTTCAAATAGAAAAACTTTTGTGGCAGATAAACATGTTAAAAAAATGTTCAGCAAATCAGGAAACTGAAAAATAAACCCACAATGAGATATCATTATACCCCCATCAGATTAGCAAAATTTGGGATGTCTGATAATGTTCAGTGTTGATAAGAATGTTGGACAATTAAAACTCTCGTAATTATTGGTAGAAACTTTTAATATGTGATTTATAAATAACTTATTGACTTATAACTAAATTATAATTGGAGCTCATAATTTTGTCCTGTGAAATTGAATAATTCCCTAGGGTAGCTCGGGATGTCCAGTTGCCACAACAAAAATTGGTGAATAGTTTCAAAACTAAAATTAGAGAATAGTTTAACATCTGGTAATATGGGAGATACACATACCCTATATTTTGTAATTCCACTCCTAGGTAAGTACCTAGAGAAATACAAGTACATACATACAAGTATATATGTAGAAGAGTGTTAAAATCATTGTTTGTAATAGGCTCAAAACAGAAACACCGCAAATATCCATCTGTAGTTGAATGGATAGTATTGTGTTACATTGTGTTGTGTTTGTATACTGGAATACTTTACACCTATAAAAGTAAGCAAACTATGTCTATATGCAACAATATAGATGAATCTCATAAAGAGTGTATTAAACCAAAAAAAGCATGACAAAGAGCACATACATTATTATTTCATCATATAACATTTAAAACAGGAAAAACCATATTGCTTAAGTGATAAACTGATAAAGCAAATCAGGGTTAGGATTATCACAGAAGTCAGGATAGTGTTTACCACTGAGAAGGAGGCTATGGGGAGTATGGAGCCTTTTGGAGAATTCATAATGTTCTATTTCTTTACCAAGGTGTCAGTTACATGGGGTATTCTCTTTATAATTTTGTTTGTTAAACTGTTCATGTAGGTTTTATTCTCTTATCTTTATATATTAGATTGAAGTATCTAAAATTTCCATTTTTATAGACCAAGAACAGTTAAATTTTGGCAGTTTCATATGGTTTAATTTGTTTTATTTATAATTAAGTTTCAAAAAGAAAAAGTAGTTTGTTCTCATATAACAAACAGATGCTGAGTGTGGAGATAAAGGGACGATAAGACAATTGCCAGAATCAAAATGTGCTTCACAAGTAAGTCAAATGTTTCATTTTTAATTTCTAAGCAGAATATTCTAATTTAAATTTTTTTTCATTTTAATTTCATATTTGGGATAATGAAGTTTATTTATGTGAGGTCTGGATGTTATTAGCTTAGTAATCAAGTTGCTGTGATGTTACAGATTCTATTCCTTGGAGGAGTTATAGATTTAAAAGTGAAACCACAGAAAGTTTATATGAAATATTTAAAAAATTGTCATTAGTAATTGACTATGTATATTGATACCACAACAACTAAATTATAACTGAAGAAAGAAATTTTGTTTGGTAAGATTGAATTATTAGCCAAGGCTGCCACAAAAATATCTTCAAAGTATTTTTCAATAGTAGATATCTAGTGATTATAGGTGTAGGCAATGTACTGTAGCTGCTAAGGGATAAAACAAGAGAAAACAGCAGTAGGATTCTACTATTAAGAAATACAGGTAAAAAGCACATTAAAATTTTTTTGCTGGAGGGTCCCAAATAAATTGTTTCCAAATGGGATTTGGTAACAAATATTTGAGAAATCATATTCCTAGCTTACCAAATGATATAAAGGGGAGTTAGTATTCAAGTTCTCAGTTTTGTAGGGAAACTAGTATAATGAATTTATAAGGGCAAAAAGTGCTAAGAACATAACCAATGAGAAAAAGATTGCCCTTTTCTTTCAAAGGGGTATACAAATCTTGATCCAGAGCACAATGTGGAAATTTTGAAAGGAAAATTATTTCTAACCATTTTTCTTCATCAGAGTATATCCTGGTTATGAGTTAATTTTTCAGGTATTAATAGGTGAGATAGAGCTGGGAAGAAAAAAATTAGAAAATTGAAAATACTCTCCTGTTTGCTGACAAGTATATTTTGGTATCAATTTCACTAATTATTCTTATTTCACTTGTTTATGAATTGATAACATCATATGTTAATATTGATGTTTTTAACCTCACATATTTTTACATATGTGACTTTATTAATGCAATAATATTCCTTTTTATAGTTTTCTGTTACTTTGAATTTGCAGATTACATATGCAGAACATTTTGGGAAGCCAATAGAAAGTAATAGTGATGAAGTAGAAGAAAAGGCTGGGATTTTTCCACGAACTCCTGAAATTCCTTTATTTTTAAGGACTGCTGAAGATGTGAAAACATCTGACTCTGTGGAGAAATTACCTAAAACCCCCTCATTTGAAATGTAAGATTTTAATTATTTTAATCCAAGAATCTATATATTTTGAATTATGTAAATAATTGATAGGAATAGTAAAATGCTTAATACCTCTAACTTTAAAAAGTTTTCTATTATAGAATATTTCAAATATACAAAGGAGAGAGGTTAGTATAATGAATGCTCATATACTTACCACTCTCCCATCTCGTTTCATATACCCTCTTCCCCATTTTCCCTGAAATGTTTAGCTGAGGGTAACATGGATCCTGAGTACCTATTAAGTTCAATATTGTAAGATTTAAGATTTTCAGAAGAATAAGAGGTGTATGGAAAATATTAAAATGTCAAGCTAAAAAGTTACTATCACATTTGGTAGATTGTGGACATCATTGAATAATATTCCAGCAGTCATTTTGCCTTAATGTTGTAATGTCTTAAATAAAAACTGCCATTATTTAAGTAACTTTGGTTGACATAAATATCTCTAACATCGTTATTTAACTTTGGAAACCACAGTCTTGTAGTTTACAGCCAAAAAACTAATGCTATATTTAAGCTTTTTGTTTAGTTCAGTCTTTTCTTTAATGCTGAATCCTGGGGTTCTTCTAAAATATGTGTCAAATAGATTTCACTTCATCAGGACTCTCTCTTCTGTGTTCTCTGTATTTTAAATTGCTAGTAAGATTTTTATGTATAAATGTCATGCTGTTGACTCAAACACAGGATGTTCAAAATGGAATTTATCTTCAAATCTGGGAACTGTTAAAGGGTGTAGCAATCATATACTAAAACCTGTCTTTATGGATGAGAAAACAAATCTGTAAAGTGACTCATTAACAGTCCTGGAGATAGTTATGGAGGTATCTTCAGACTTCTATTATTTAACACTTAATACACTGTTAAGTGAATTTGAGTGTAAGCATTTTATAAGTATTGCTCCTTTCATGTTCACAACAGCTTTGTGAGATGTAAGTACATTATTATCCTTATTTTATAGATGAAGAAACAGAATCACAGATGCTGCAACTTATCAGTGATAGAGAGGAGGTTTAAACCCAGGCAGTTCTGCCTCCATAATTCATGGTTTTAACCACTGTGTTATACACTGACTTGTCTAACTATTTTTCCCAAATCATTTTATAACTTAACTCCTTTATGAAACAATCTGTCATGGCTGGCTTTTCATTAAGACTAAAATTTTGTGACTGCTTTCAAGATCTTGGGGACAGTTTAAGAACTTGGACTTTGAGTCTGTGTTGCTACATTCAGATCCCAAGTCTGGCACTTATATTCTTTCAGGCAAATCATTTAATCTTTCTATGCTGCAAAATCCTCTTCTATGAAATGGAGGTGATAGTAATAATGGTAGCTATCTCAGAGGGTTACTTAAGGAATAAGTAAATTAATGATGATGGAAATACATAGAATAGAGCCTGACAGTATATGCTTAGAAAGAATTCTTTATTATCATTTCATAATTGATTATTATACTTTAATATTATTCTCCACCCAAACCATAGGTTTTGTTCTCCATAGGTTTGACACTTCAATAACTACTTCCTCCTTTTTCCTGCTATGCTAATTCTTACCTTTATGACATAGTGCCTATGGTGCTTACCAGTCTGCAATATTTGATAATATGTATTTAACAATTTGATGATTTCCTATTTCTCTGTATCAGAAATAGAGATACGGCTACTGAGAGTCAAACCCAAAAGGACTCCCCTGGATTTTCTTTTTTAATGAGTTATACTTCTCGATCCCCTGGATTGAATTTATTTGATTCTTCTGTATTTGATTCGGAAATCTCATCACACCAGGTACTATGAGAAGCTCGTTTTATTTCTAAAAAATTGTTCACTAGGACCTGAAAAAGTTTAATTCTTTAATATCAAACTTTCTTGAAGCAGTGTACAAAACAGAGACAATTTATTTTTTAAAAAAACTGATTTACAGTGTTATGTTAATTTCTGCTGTTGATTTTTGCTATACAAAGTGATTCAGTTATATATATATTCTTTTTCATATTCTTTTCCATTATGTTTTGTCTCAGGATATTGAATATAGTTCCCTATGCTATACAGTCAGACCTTGTTGTTTATCCATAATATATATAAAAGTTTGCCTCTGCTAATCCCAAACTCCCAATCCTTCCCTCCCCTTCCAATCTACCCTTGGCAACTGCAAGTCTGTTCTCTATATCTGTGTCTGTTTTTATTTTGTAGATACATTGATTTATATTGTATTTTTAGATCGCACATGTAAGTGATATCATATGGTATTTATATTTCTCTTTCTGACTTACTTTGCTTAGTATAATCTCTAAGTCCATCTACATTGCTGCAAATGGCATAATTTCATTCTTTTTAATGGCTGAGTAATATTCCATTGTATATATAATATATAACACACCTTTACCCATTCATCTGTGAATGGAAATTTAGGCTATTTTCATGTCTTGACTATTGTAAGTTGTGTTACTATGAACACAGGGGTATATGTATCTTTTTGAATTACACTTTTGTCTGGGTATATGCCCAGGAGTGAGATTACTAGTTTGAATGGCAACTTTATTTTTAGTTTTTTGTGAAACCTTTGTACTGTTTTCCATTGTGGCTACATCAGTTTACAGTCCCACCAACAGTGTAAAAGGTTCCCTTTTCTCCACAGCCTTTCTAGCATTTGTTATTTGTAGACTTTTTTAATGATGACCCTTCTGACTGGTGTGAGATAATTCCTCATTATAGTTTTGATTTGCATTTCCCTAATAATTAATAATATTAAACATCTTTTTGTGTGTGCCTGTTGGCCAACTGTGTGTCTTCTTAGGAAAAATGTCTGTTTAGGTCTTCTGCCCATTTTTTTTGGTTGGATTGTTTATTTTTTTGTTGTTGAGCTATATGACCTGTATGTTTTAGAAATTAAGCCTTGTTGGTTTTATCATTTGCACATATTTTCTTCCAGTATGTAGGTTGTCTTTTCATTTTGTTTATGGTTTTCTTTGCTGTGCAAAAGCTTATAAGTTTGACTAGCTCCCATTTGTTTATTTTTGTTTTTATTTCCTTTGCCTTGGGAGACAAGAAAACATAGGTGCAATTTATGTCAGAGACTGTTTTGCCTGTGTCCTCTTCTGGGAATTGTATGATGTTTTGTTTTATATTTAAGTCTTTAAGTTATTTTGAGTTTATTTTTGTATATGATGTGAAGGTGTGTTCTAAGTTTGTTGATTTATGCAGCTGTCCAACTTTTCCACCATCACTTGCAGAGGTGGTTTTTAAAAGATTCTGAGTATTAATAGTTTAAAAAAGTTCCCCTTTTGTCTTTATGCTTTTAACTTCAATTGTCTCACATTGATTCTATTTGTAAAAACAGAATCTCAGGATGCAGTGATTTGAAGTGCAGTTAAAGGCAGTTTAAAAATTAGTTTGACTTTATAGTTCTAAACAAGCTTCACATATTCTCAGTGTGAAAAAATTTTCAGGTAATTAGTTGGTCTTTTCCTCTCCATGTGTATGTAGAAACAAAAACTGACAGAATTAAAGAAATAGACGAAAACAAGTTTAGTTAGAGATTTTTAACACCCCCTTCTCAGCAATTGATAGAATTAGACAACACAATCAAGAAATATCTTACATAAAATCCAAACAACCCCATCAACCCCCTTGACCTCATTGACAGTTGTAAAACTCCATATCCAGCAGCTGCAACATATTTATTCTTTTCAAGTGGTGATGGTACATTCACCAAGATAGATAGATCATATTCTGGGCCATTAAATGGTTCTTAATAAATTGAAAAGGATAGAAATCATGTAGAATATTTTCTCTGATCTCAGTGAAATTAAATTGGAAATCGATAAGATACTAGGATATTCCTGAATATTTATGCCATGGATCGAAGAATAAATTAGAAAAGATTTTAAATGAATTATGAACATTCAGCATATAAAAATCTGTGGGTTCCTTCCAAAACCAGAACAAAATAACTAAATAATTAATAGAAAAGAAGAAAGGTTTGTCATCAGTGACCTAAAGTTCTACCTTGAAAAGCTAAAAAAAGAAGGTAGACCCAAAATAAGTACAATTAAAAATCAGAAAGATAAGTCACTGAAATAGAAAACAAACAATAGAGAATATTAGCAAAGCTAAAGTTGGTTCTTTGAAAAAGCAGAATTTATAAACTTACTAGATTGATAAAGAAAAAGATTAGACAATTTACCTATATAAGGTATGAAAGAGAGGATATTATTATAGCTCCTACTTATTTTAATGGTAAGACAGTATTCTGAAATAGAAGACTGGTAAGGGGAAACTTCAGTTTCTACATATTAAAATATCCTATAAACCTTCAAGCAATCAAAATAGTGCGATAATGGTACAAGGATTGTTTGATTGATCCATGGCATGGACAGTGTCTTGAATCAAAAGAATTTAGACTGTGGTATGAATAGGGCCACAAATTAGGAGGGATAAATTGGGCATTTGTTGTACACGTGCACAAGTTGCTTAGTTGCTCAGTCGTGTCCAACTCTTGGCGACCCCATGGACTGTAGCCCCCAAGGCTCCTCTGTCCATGGGATTCTCCAGGCAAGAAGACTGGAGTGGGTTGCCATTTCCTTCTCCAAGATGCTGTAGACATGTTAAATTTTAAAATGTGAACTATAAAATATTTCAGAAGAAATATAGGTGAATAGTTACCAGATCTTAGGAAGAAGAAGGATTCTCTAAGCATGAAACAGTGGAAGAAGAGGCAAAAGAAAATAAAAATGGTTTTGGTTTGGTTACATACAAAATTTTTATATGTCAAAAAGTTTTAAAGGCAAAGCAATAATGTGTTATAAAATATTTGTGATAATATGACAAAGAATTAAGATCTTTGTTATGTAAACATCTTATATGTACCAGCAAGAAAATTACTGCCTCATTAGAGATATGGACAAAGTCCATTTGGTGAATAGGTAATTCACTGACAAAGAAGTTCAAATACTTAAAAAAATCTCTGGGAAAAACAACTATCCTTATTAATTGTCAAAGTATATAAATCTGTGCATAATAATATTTATTCAAGTGTGATTTATATTAGACAAAGAAATAGAAACAATCTAAATGTTTAAACAGAAGAATGATTGAAACTATATGTTATGTCCATATGGAGGAATATTAAAATGCCATAAAAGGAATAAAGTTTTAGAAGAATAGTTACATGGAAAAATGCTCATAATATAATGTTAAGAGGGGAAAAAAGAGAACAGAAAACTATATTTAATGATCATAGTTTTTGAAAAGCCCATTTTATAAAGAAAACAGATTCTTTTGGCAGCAGAAGTTTATTTGAACTGATATGAAGCTATCAAACTGTGTTATTTTTTATTATACAATACAACCTGGTTTGTAAAAGGCCTTTAGAATAAAACAAAGTTAATTAGAATTTTAGGTTATATTAATATTCCAAAGTAGGAACTATCATTGGTACAATATGTATTGCCTATTAATATTTTATATATTGCCAGAGTCAAATCAATAAGCCTTATTTTAATACACCAATGATAGTTTTAAAGATAGAGCTCTTTTTAATTGTAGTCATATTCTATATAGAATGTTGCCATTTTGTCTACTCTAATTGTGCTTATTAGAAGAACTAGGCTTTGGAGTCTAATGTAAATGCTGTACTTACTGTTCTACTGATTCATGAGTAATATTTAATGGAAATTATTTTTCAGTTTAGTGAACATTATTCTTCAGGAAATTTAAATCCTCTCTCATCACAACAAGAAATTGGTAAGTGATTTGAAGTTGGCTATATATAAAACTTTCACCATTTGTGTTTAGCTTGTCTCTGATTTTCTTAGGCACTTAGTTAATATTCTTTAAAAATTACTGGTACTTCTGCACCACTCACTAATTATTATTTTTAGCAATTTGTCTTCTCTCACTTCTCTCACTCTACCAAAACTTGCTTTTTCCAATATTATTAATGACTTCAGTTCAGTCAGCTCAGTCGCTCAGTTGTGTCCGACTCTTTGCGACCCCATGGACTGCAGCACACAGGCTTCCCTGTCCATCACCAACTCCCAGAGCTTGCTCAAACTCATGTCCATCGAGTTGGTGATGCCATCCAACCATCTCATCCTCTGTTGCTCCCTTCTTCCCCTGCCTTCAATTTCCCAGCACCAGGGTCTTTTCCAGTGAGTCAGTTCTTCGCATCAGGTGGCCAAAGTATTGGAGCTTCAGCTTCAGCATCAGTCCTTTCAATGAATATTCAGCATTGATTTCCTTTAGGAGTGACTGGGTTGATCTCCTTGCAGTCCAGGGGCCTCTCAAGTGTCTTCTCCAACATGACATACAAAAGCATCAATTCTTTGGTCCTCAGCTTTCTTTATGGTCCAACTTACATTAATTGGTGTTAATGACCTATCTATTATCAAACATTATGAGTATTTTATATTTATTATCATATTCAGTCTCTTCACAGAATTTGATATAGTTGAATATTCTTGTCTTCCTTCTGGAGTTTCTGTATTTCTTCTTTTTAAAAACACTTTTGGCTATAGCCTGAGTCATGTGGGACCTTAGTTCCCCCAGCAGAGATCAAACCCAAGCTCCCTGCATTAGAAGACAGAGTCTTAACCACTGGATTACCAGGGAAGTCCCTGGATTTCTTCTTATCTTGCTGGGGCTTACTTTTTATTGAATTTTTTTCTTATTTTATCTCTTTATTAATTCATTTATTCAACATATAAATATATATGTATATTACATATATAGTATAGTTGATATCCCTGGAAGAGGGCATGGAAACCCACTCCAGTATTCTTGCCTGGAGAATCCCATGGACAAAGGAGCCTGGAGGGCTACAGTCCATGGGGTCACAAGGAGTTGGACATCACTGAGTGACTAAGCACAGCACAGCAGCATACTTGATATCAGATACTACTTCTGGTTGTAATGATAGAATAGTGGACAAAAATGCAAAGTTCTCACAGGGTTTATTTATGTTCTAGTGGGAGAAGTTGAAAATAGACAACCATTATATGCCAGGTAATGCACTAAAAACAGTTGATATGGGTTTGAATTGGCAGCCAGACTCATGTGTCACAAATTTTAGTCTTAGGTTTAATTAGTTTTATAGAAAGATACGATATATATGATAACAGCATGTACAGCACCTTTGTCTCATTGAGAGACTCACTAGCTACCAAAATAATAATAAGCTTTCTTTTGCTACCTTATCCACAAGGGACATGTAAAGCCACTATGAATAAGAGGAATGGCACGGGTAAGTCATCTTGACTAGTGAGTCTCTAATTACTTACCTGTGCCATTCCTCTTATTCATAGTGGCTTTACATGTCCCTTGTGGATAAGGTAGCAAAAGAAAGTTTATTATTATTTTGGTAGCTAGTAAGTCATCTTGACACACAAAAGCAGCAGGCTCAGTTTCCCACCAGTCTTTTAATACTATTCTAGTCACGAGGCCCAAAGACTTTGTATCAGCTCACAGCTCCTCTAATTCAGGTATCATCCCACCCAGTAGACTAGGCGGACACATCATTCTGTATTTACCATAATTCTGTATTTTCTAACAAAACAGTGCTATGAGGAGTCAGACTCCAAAGTCATTCTTCCAGGTGGGCCTGGATAAGCATGGGCTTGATGTTAAATCTAATCACTTGTAGGAATAAGTATTTCGAAGAAAAGTTAAGCAGAGTAAGGGAAATAGGGAGAATTTGGATTGGGAAAATAGTTGCTGTGTTATGAGAGAATCAGAGAGGGCATCACTGAAAGGCAGTGTCTGAGCAGAGACCTGAAGGAGGTGCAGGTTCTAGGCACAGGGTGCAGAGACCTTGAGATAGGACTGTGCTCAGCGTATTCATTGAACAGCAGCTAAATTGATATGATTAGGATAAAATAAAGAAGGAAAAACCAGTAGGAAATTGAATCAGAGAAGTTGGAGGGAGAATACACCATACTAGACCCTCAGACCATTTAAGGACTTTCAGGGGCAGCGTTTCTGTTTGAGATGGGAAGCTATAAAAGAGTTTTCAGCAAGTACTGAAATGATCTGACAGGATTTTTTTTAATTGGAGGCTAATTACAATATTGTGGTGGTTTTTGCCATACATTCACATGAATCAGCCATGGATGTACATGTGTTCCTCATCCTGACCCTCCTCCCACCTTCTTCCCCATCCCATCCCTCAGGGTCATCCCAGTGTACCAGCCCTGAACACCCTGTCTCATGCATTGAACCTGCCTGGACTGGTGATCTATTTCACATATGATAATATACATGTTTCAATACTATTCTCTCAAATCATCCCACCCTCGCCTTCTCCCTCAGAGTCCAAAAGACTGTTCTTTACATCTCTGTCTCTTTTGCTGTCTCGCATATAGGGTCATTGTTACCATCTTTCTAAATTCCATATATATGCATTAATATACTGTATTGGTGTTTTTCTTTCTGACTTACTTTGCTCTGTATAATAGGCTCCAGTTTTATCCACCTCATTAGAACTGATTCAAATGATTCTTTTTAATAGCTGAGTGATATTCCATTGGGTATATGTACCACAACTTTCTTATCCATTTATCTACTGATGGACATCTAGGTTGCTTCCATGTCCTGGTTATTGTAAACAGTGCTGCAATGAACAGTGGGGTACACGTGTCGCTTTCAATTCTGGTTTCTTCGGTGTGTATGCCCAGCAGTGGGATTGCTTGGCCATATGGGAGTTCTATTTCCAGTTTTTTAAGGAATCTCCACACTGTTCTCCACAGTGGCTGCACTAGTTTGCATTCCCACCAACAGTATAAGAGGGTTCCTTTTTCTCCGTGCTCTCTCCAGCATTTATTGTTTGTAGACTTTTTGATAGCAACCATTCTGACCGGCGTGAGATGGTACCTCATTGTGGTTTTGATTTGCATTTCTCTGATATTGAGTGATGTTGAGCATCTTTTCATGTGTTGGTTAGCCACCTGTATCTTCTTTGGAGAAATGTCTGTTTAGTTCTTTGGCCCATTTTTTAATTGGGTCGCTTATTTTTCTGGAATAGAGCTGCAGGAGTTGCTTGTATATTTTTTTTTCTCTTTTTTTTTTCATTTATTTTTATTAGTTGGAGGCTAATTACTTTACAGTATTGTAGTGGTTTTTGCCATACATTGACATGAATCAGCCATGGATTTACATGTGTTCCCCATCCTGATCCCCCCTCCCTCTCCATCCGATCCCTCTGGGTCTTCCCAGTGCACCAGCCCTGAGCACTTGTCGCATGCATGGTAATTCTCTTTAATAATGCAAAATTTAATATTTGAGAGCTTGTATATTTTTGAGATTAATTCTTTGTCAGTTGCTTCATTTGCTATTATTTTCTCCCATTCTGAAGGCTGTCTTTTTACCTTGCTTATAGTTTCCTTCATTGTGCAAAAGCTTTTAAGTTCAATTAGGTCTTAAAGAATTGCTTGGCTACTTTATGGAGAAACAGACCTTATGGAAGTGTGAGGGAAATCAGGGAGATTTATTAGGAAGCTATTGAAATAACACAGCTGAGAAATGATAATGGTGAGGTTGAAGTCAGTGGAAATGGTGAGAAGAGGACAGATTTTAGCTATTAAAATTTTATAGTTATTTAGTTTTTAGTTTTAGTTAAGTTACATAGTTAAAGAGATTTTAGTTATATAGTTTTCTGAAGATAAGAGTTGTTAAGGATTTGCTTATGGACTGGATGTAAAGATTAAGAGGAAGATGGATGATGCCAAGATTTTGATATGAGTAATTGTAAGAATAGAATTAACATCTGTTGAAATATGGAAGGCTATAAAAGTTAATTTGAGATTGCCATTGTCTTATACAGTGTTAGCCACTCAGTCATGTCCAACTCTTTGCGATCCCATGGCGACCCTATAGCCCGCCAGGCTCCTCCATCCATGGAATTCTCCAGGTAAGAATACTGGAGTGGGTTGCCATTCCCTTCTCCAGGGGATCTTCCCAACCCAGGGATCAAACCTGGGTCTCCCGCATTGCAGGCAGACTCTTTACTGTCTGAGCCACCAGGGAAGCCCTTGAGAGTGACAGGAGTGTAATTTTAGAAGTGTTATCATTGAGAAGTCTATAGTAGATATTAAGTGAAAGTAAATGGGAAATTTTATATCTGAATCTGAAATTCAGTGGGGTGAGACATATGTTCTGAAATTGTCATAAATGGTTATTAAATACCATAAGACCAGAATGAATCTACCAATTGTAGACATGCTTTAAATGCCTACTATCTAAAATATTAAATCTGTTTACATTCTCCCCTTTCACTCTTTCATTCATTTGACACTCATTCACTTTAGCATTTTCAAATATTTTAATACAGGTGATGACCAAATTCATATCTTCCCTCCTGACTTCTCCCAATTCTCTTAAACTCCCATATTTTACTTTTTTAGCCTAAGTTTTACTGAGATAAAATTGTCATACACCACTTAAATAAAAATTTAAGATGTGTGGCATAATGATTTGATGTACATATATTGTGAAATGGTATCCCACAGTAAGTTTAGTTAGCATCCGTCATCAAATTAGATACAATAAAAATAAAATTTTTTTCTTCACCATGAGAACTTTTAGGATTTAATACCTTAAGAATTTTCATATATATAGCACAACAATGTTAACTATGGCATCATGTCATTCTAACCCTAGTACTTATTTATCTTATAACTGGAAGTTTGTACTTTTTGACATCTTCACCTGTGGTAACCATTAATCTGACCTCTTTTTCTGTGAGTCTGGTTTTCTTTCTTTTCCAATTTTTTAGATTCCACTTATAAATGAAACTATATAGTGTCTGACTTATTTCACTTAGCATAATGCCCTCAAGGTCCATCCATGTTGTTGTAAATGACAGGATTTTTTCCCTTTTTTATGGCTGAATAATATTCATATGTCTATATGCATTTTTAGATATCTGACGACTTCTTTATCCATTCATTCATCAGTGTACACTTAGGTTATTTCCATGTCCTGGCTATTGTAAATAATGCTGCTATGAACATGGGGGTGCAGAAATTTTTCCAAGTTAGTGCTTTGTTTCTTTTGGATATATTCCCAGAAGTAGAATTGCTGGATCATATAGCAGTTCTATTTTTAATTTTTTTTAAGGAACTTCCATACTATTTTCCATAGTAGCTTTAGCAATGTATATAAACCCAACAACAGTGCACAAGGGTTCCCTTTTCTGTACATCCTCACCAACATTTGTTATTTCTTGGCCATTCTAACAGGTATGAGATGATATTTCATTGCATTTTTAACTTACATTTCCCTAGTAACTAGTGACATTGAACATCTTTTTATGTTCTTGCTGGCCATTTGTATACCTTCTTTGGAAAAATACCCCTTCAGACTGTTTGTCCATTTTTAATTGAATTACTTGTTTGTTTGCTGTTGAGTTGTATGAGTTCTTTGTATATTTTGGATGTTAACCCTTTATTGGCTATATAGTTTACAAATATATTTTACCATTTTGTAAGTTGTCTCTTGACATTGTTGACTGTTTCTTTTGTTGTGCAGAAGTTTTTACTTTTGCTTATGTTTTTAGGTGTTATATCCAAAATATTATTGCCAAGACTCAAATCAGGGACCTTTTTTCTTATGTTTTCTTCTAGGAGTTTCATGGTATCCAGTTTTAAATTTTAAGTCTTTACTCTGTTTTGAGTTAATATTTGTGAGTAGTATAAGTGGTGTACTTTCATTCCTTTTCATATGAATATCCTATTTTCCCAGCACTGTTTATTGAAGAGGCTATCTTTCCATTGAATATTCTTGGCTCCTTTATCAAATATTAGTTTTATATGCTTGGGTTTATTTCTGGGCTCTCAGTTCTGTTCCATTGATCTATTTATCTGTTTTTATATGCCAGTACCATTCTGTTTTGATTACTATAGCTCTGTAGTATAGCTTGAAATCAGGAGTGCAATTCCTCCCTCCTTATTCTTTCTCAGGATTACTTTGGCTTTTCTTTTGTGGTTCCATGTAAAATTAAAAATTTTTTTTCTACTTCTGTAAAAACAGTCATTAGAATCTTGATAGAGAGCACACTAAATTTATAGATAGATTTTGATAGTATTGGCATTACAATTAACAATGTTGCTTCTTCCAATCCATGAACACAGGATACCTTTCCATTTATTTTTGTCTTTAATTTTTTTTTACCAGTGTCTTACAGTTTTCAGAGTAGATGTTTTTTACCTCTTTGGTTAAGTTTATTCCTAAGTATTTAACTGTTTTGATGTAAATTGCAACTGTATTGAATTTATTGATTAGATATAACAGTTTTTTATGGAGCCTCTAGAATTTTATATATATATAAAATCATGTCATCTGCAAATAGAGACAGTTTTGCCTCTTCATTTCCAGTTTCGAGGCCTTTATTTCTTTTTCTTGCCTGAATGCTCTGACAAGGACTCTCAATACTGTGTTGAATGGGAGTGTTGAGAGTAAACACCCTTGTCTTGTTCCTGATTGTAGAGGAAACGCTTTCAATCTTTTATTATTGTGTATGATGTTAGCGGTGGATTTATTGTATAATGGCCTTTATTATGTTTATTATGTTAAGATGCATTTCTTCTATACCTAATGTTTTAAGAATTTTATCATGAATGGGTTAAATTTGTCAAATGTTATCTCTGCAACTACTGAGATGATCATTTGATTTTTTTCTTTCATTCTATTAATGTGATATATCACAATGATTGATTTGTATACATCAAACCATCCTTGCATCCTAGGAATAAATCCCACTTGAGCATGATGAGTGATCCTTTTAACATGATGCTTAATTTGGTTTGCAAGTATTTTGTTTTTTGTTTTTTGATTTTTTTTGATTATCATCTAATATTCTTTATAATTCTTAAGTACATTTTGATCATTTACATTATTAACAAAGTGTATCAATTTTATTCAATTTAAAAATTTTCAATTTTTCTTTTTGTTATTAACTCTTTTTTTTTTCCATTTATTTTTATTAGTTGGAGGCCAATTACTTTACAACATTGCAGTGGTTTTTGTCATACATTGAAATGAATTAGCCATGGATTTACATGTATTCCCCATCCCGGTCCCCCCTCCCACCTCCCTCTCCACCCCATCCCTCTGGGTCTTCCCAGTGCACCAGGCCCGAGCACTTGTCTCATGCATCCAACCCAGACTGGTGATCTGTTTCACCCTAGATATACATGTTTCGATGCTGTTCTCTTGAAACATCCCACCCTCGCCTTCTCCCACAGAGTCCACAAGTCTGTTCTATACATCTGTGTCTCTTTTTCTTTTTTTGCATATAGGGTTATCGTTACCATCTTTCTAAATTCCATATATATGTGTTAGTATACTGTAATGGTCTTTATCTTTCTGGCTTACTTCGCTCTGTATAATGGGCTCCAGTTTCACCCATCTCATTAGAACTGATTCAAATGAATTCTTTTTAATGGCTGAGTAATATTCCGTGGTGTATATGTACCACAGCTTCCTCATCCATTCGTCTGCTGATGGGCATCTAGGTTGCTTCCATGTCCTGGCTATTATAAACAGTGCTTCGATGAACATTGGGGTGCACGTGTCTCTTTCGGATCTGGTTTCCTCAGTGTGTATGCCTAGAAGTGGTATTGCTGGGTCATATGGCAGATCTATTTCCAGCTTTTTAAGGAATCTCCACACTGTTTTCCATAGTGGCTGTACTAGTTTGCATTCCCACCAACAGTGTAAGAGGGTTCCCTTTTCTCCACACCCTCTCCAGCATTTATTGCTTGTAGACTTTGGATAGCAGCCATCCTGACTGGCATGTAATGGTACCTCATTGTGGTTTTTATTTGCATTTCTCTGATAATGAGTGATGTTGAGCATCTTTTCATGTGTTTTTTTGCCATCCGTATGTCTTCCTTGGAGAAATGTCTGTTTAGTTCTTTGGCCCATTTTTTGATTGGGTCATTTATTTTTCTGGAATTGAGCTGCAGGAGTTGCTTGTATATTTTTGAGATTAATCCTTTGTCTGTTGCTTCATTTGCTATTATTTTCTCCCAATCTGAGGGCTGTCTTTTCACCTTGCTTATAGTTTCCTTTGTTGTGCAAAAGCTTTTAAGTTTCATTAGGTCCCATTTGTTTATTTTTGCTTTTGTTTCTAAAATTCTGGGAGGTGGGTCATAGAGGATCCTGCTGTGATTTATGTTGGAGAGTGTTTTGCCTATGTTCTCCTCTAGGAGTTTGATAGTTTCTGGTCTTACATTTAGATCTTTAATCCATTTTGAGTTTATTTTTGTGTATGGTGTTAGAAAGTGTTCTAGTTTCATTCTTTTACAAGTGGTTGACCAGTTTTCCCAGCACCACTTGTTAAAGAGGTTGTCTTTTTTCCATTGTATATCCTTGCCTCCTTTGTCGAAGATAAGGTGACCATAGGTTCGTGGATTTATCTCTGGGCTTTCTATTCTGTTCCATTGATCTATATTTCTGTCTTTGTGCCAGTACCATACTGTCTTGATGACTGTGGCTTTGTAGTAGAGCCTGAAGTCAGGCAGGTTGATTCCTCCAGTTCCATTCTTCTTTCTCAAGGTTACTTTGGCTATTCGAGGTTTTTTGTATTTCCATACAAATTGTGAAATTATTTGTTCTAGTTCTGTGAAAAATACCGTTGGTAGTTTGATAGGGATTGCATTGAATCTATAGATTGCTTTGGGTAGTATAGCCATTTTGACAATATTGATTCTTCCAATCCATGAACACGGTATATTTCTCCATTTGTTTGTGTCCTCTTTTGCAAGTATTTTGGTGAGAATTTTTGCATCTGTATTCATCGGAGGTATTAGTCTGTAGTTTTTTTTTTTTTATGGTAGTATCCTTTTCTGGCTTCAGTATGAAGGTAAGCTAGCCTCATAAAATGTGTTTGAAATGTTCCATCTTCTTTGATTTTTTTTTTTTGAAGAGCTTGAGAAAGATTGATATTAATTCTTCTCTAAGTATTTGGTAAAATTCACAATTGAAGTTATCTGATAGGACTTTATTTGTAATTATATAATTGATATCTCTTTATATCTAAGATATCTGTTGACATTTAAAACAGCATATCTGAAATCAAACTGGTTCTCTTTCTGATGTACCTGATGGTATCTCCATTTTCTAGTTGCTAAGACTCAGAACATCAGTCATAATTGTAACTTTTTTCTGTGCCTGTGACTACATTCAACAAGTCATCAAGTGTGTCAGTTTTCTCTCTGAAATACTTTTCTTTCCTATTTTCATTATATGGAAATAATTAAATTTAAGACTCTTATTATCATTCACTTGGGCTATTTCAGTAACATTGTAATTGGTCTTTTTATCCTTTTAACTTACTTAGAGATCATACCCCAGTTACTCTTTCTTATGCACAGTATTGACCATCTCATTGCCCTGGTTAAATACCTTTAATGTATCCTCTAGAGTAGCAAATTATGCTCCCATTTTTCTAACCTAGCTCCTAAGCCTTTTCTCCTATTAAAATAATTTGTGCTTTGGCTATACTGAAGAACTCACTGCATCCCTAGTTTGCCCACACTTTCTTAACCTGCTTTTTCTTCCTGAAATCCTCAACTTCCATTTCTCTCTAACAATCTTTTCAAGACCAAGACTCTTCCATAAAACCTTTTATTTTCCCCTTTGACATTCCATTAAAAAAAAAAAAGTCTTCCTAAAAGGAACGAGATGAAGAATATTCTCTAAACTATAAAACTTGGGGCCCTGGTTGCCTAACAGTAAGTAAAGAAGATATTATCTGAAGACTGAGTTACTTAGTTTATGAAAACTTCCCAGATCGATAAGATGGGCAGCAGTTGGAATTGACTTTCCATTCAGTTCAGTTCAGTTCAGTCGCTCAGTCGTGTCTGACTCTTTGCGACCCCATGAATCGCAGCACACCAGGCCTCCCTGTCCATCACCAACTCCCGGAGTTTACTCAAACTCATGTCCATCGAGTCGGTGATGCCATCCAGCCATATCATCCTCTGTCATCCCCTTCTCCTCCTGCCCCCAGTCCCTCCCAGCATCAGGGTCTTTTCCAGTGAGTAACTCTTCACATGAGGTGGCCAAAGTATTGGAGTTTCAGCTTCAGCATCAGTCCTTCCAATGAACACCCAGGACTGATCTCCTTTAGGATGGACTGGTTGGATCTCCTTGCAGTCCAAGGGACTCTCAAGAGTCCTCTCCAACACCACAGTTCAAAAACAGAGTTTTGTTTTTTAGTTGCTAAGTCATGTCCAACTTTTTTGCAACCTATGGACTGTTGCCTGCCAGGCGCCTCTGCCCATGAGATTTCTCAGGCAAGAATACTGGAGTGGGTTGCCATTTCCTTCTCCAGAGAAAAGCAAAGTAGCCATATTTAATTAGATGATTTCTAGATATGAGACCACTGTCCATCCTACTACAAATTATAAATTTTTAAGACATTTTTCTGAATTTTTAGTTGTTATGTAGAAATTAAAGTTATTTTCTATTTTGAAAATGTTCTCTCCTTTACTTTTCTGATTCTCTTTTTAAAATACATTTTCATACCTGTACTATTATTATGCTGTAATTACTTATGAATATATACAAAATCTTTTCTAATCATAGGTTCTTTGAGGGCAGGACTCTGTTTTATTCACCTTTGAATTCTCCCCAGCACCTGGACTACACAGTAATCTTGAATAGTAATCTATTATTTTATTTATAGTGATCATTGTTTTATGAATACTTCATATGAACTTCTTCTGAAATTAAAATAATGTCAGACTCATTTTTTTCCAAGGGAGATTTAAGATTTTTAGTTCTTCCTGGATCTTTAGCTATGTTATAGCTATTTTCTTTTGTTTAAGTCTTACGTATGTATACTAAAGTCACTGGAAAAATGAAGCGAGAAAGGGAAAGAGGAAGAACTCAAGATCAGTCTATCCATCTCTCCATCCCTGTATCCATCCATCCACGCACCCAACCTATTGCTATTGGATCAGCTTTACTTAGGGTAAAGTAACTGAGATATTTGAAAATATATGAAATTTCAAAATGGCACAAAGTGAATTGTTTTTCTTAATATATTAATTGAATTGGTTCTCTGTGGAAAAAATATAGATGCTTTAAAAGACTTATTTCAAATAAGCCTTTGGATTGCTATACATTTTAAATTGTTAAATAAGACTCTTGAGAGTCCCTTGGACTGCAAGGAAATCCAACCAGTCCATCCTAAAGGAGATCAGTCCTGGGTGTTCATTGGAAGGACTGATGCTGAAGCTGAAACACCACTACTTTGGCCACCTCATGCGAAGAATTGACTCATTGGAAAAGACCCTGATGCTGGGAGGGATTGGGGACAGGAGGAGAAGGGGACGACAGGATGAGATGGCTAGATGGCATCACTGACTCGATAGACATGAGTTTGAGTAAACTCTGGGAGTTGGTGATGGACAGGGAGGCCTGGTGTGCTGCGATTCATGGGGTCGCCAAGAGTTGGACATGACTGAGTGACTGAACTGAACTGAATTAAAATTATAATTAAGATATTGAAAATTTATTTTACAACTATAGTCTTAATATAATGAATGAAAAACAATATTTTTCTTTAATGGCAGTTCTTGGAATCATTAACCAAATAATTCTTTATGGAATTGATTCCAAAGTTCTTTTTTAAACTATAAACCTCTTTTCATTGTTCTATCAATTTCCTTGAACAATGCCATGAAAAGTATATTGTAGTTACTCAATAAATAATAGCTGAATAAACCTAACTTATATAGTATGTTTCAGATCACTAGATCTTTTTCCATTCTTTTTCTATGATTTTAGGTAATGCCAAGCATTTATCATCTTTTCCCTGTGTAGCGCCATTTCTAAACATTTTCCTATTCCAGTCTTTCTTATTATCTCTTGAGAAATTCTTACAAAGCAGTTCAAATCTTGTCATATCTTTGCTTGAAGACTTTTAATGAGTTCATCTTATCTACCAAATAAAGTAAAGATTCTTTAGTTGGAGATGAATTCATTTCCAATGAATCAATGAATTCATTGATTTCCAAGCTCATCTTTGTTAATTCCATTTTAATAACTCTCTGTTATTTCTCAATGCTTCTGATAAGTTGAATTGATTTTTTTCCTTCATATTTCTTATGCACATCTGTTTCTGTTCCTCTGTGTTATTCTCTCCATCTGAGATTTTTTATTCCTTTTTCTACCTTATACACTAGCTTTCATGGTGGCTCAGATGGGAAAGAATTCAATGCAGGAGACCCAAGTTCAATCCTTGGATTGGGAAGATTCCCCTAGAGAAGGAAATGGCAACCCAACTCCAGTATTCTTGCCTGGAGAATCCCAGGGACAGAGGAACCTGGCGGGCTACAGTCCATGGGGTCACAAAGAGTCAGACACAACTGAGTGACTAACACAACACTCTTTATATACTTGAATTAAAATTACATCAAAGTAGGGTTTAAGTTTGAAACTGTTTAACCTTCCATAGTACAAAAGACTAAGCTTTGCACATAAGAGGAAAACTATTAAATATCTGATTTAATGTTACCCTATTTATTGTATGCTGTATCCTGTAATTTGGTAGGTTGTACAGGTTATGTAACATAAACTGCATGACATTGTAATATTTATCTTCCTCAGGAAACTTATTTGGGAAACCAGAAAAAGAAGATGTTTTTACTTTTTCTTTCCCATCAGACTCTTCAACTCATACATTTGGTGCTGAAAGAGATGATTTTAGTTTTCCGTTTTCATTTGAACAGGATCAAAACTCAGCACTTTCTTCTGTAAAAGGGTTTTCATCTTCCTCACAAAATACAACACAATTTACTTTTTTTTGAACTAGTTACTGATTTATTGAATTATTTCACTGCTCTGCAATTATCTAGGGCATAAATTTATGTTATTACTTAAACTATGAAGACCACTTTCTTTTGTTGATTAAAGAAATAATGGGTTACCATAGTAACATTATTTGATTATATTGATTTAACATTGAAGGAAATTAAGCCTGTGTCATCTACATTTATTTTTACTTGCAGCATTAGCTATCATTATTTATTTTGATTTTGATTTTGCAAGCTATGTTCTTTGAGAACCTGTGCTTCACTGCTACAGTAAAGAGAGTGATACTTTATAAAGATCTTGAAGAATTTATACTATTGATATTGAATGTTATTTTTTATAATACAACAAAAATTTAAATACTACTCATTATTCTAAGATGGTATCTTTAATAGAAGAAAATTAAATGTGAATGGAATAATTTATGAAAGTTGGATGGTTGCATTAATGGCGATACTGTTAATATTTATTTTTGCTTAAACCTTTTTGAAGAACATTTAAAAATTTGATGCCTGTCTTCAACAAAAAATTCACCTTTGTGTTTTTATGTATTCATAGTATTTGCTTGTCAATCATTTATATAGCTTAAGTGAAGATAATTAAATTTTGATGAAATTGTATAAATAAAATTACTCAATATCTTTGTACCTTTGCTTTTAAAAATTAATTGAAGTAATAAAGAGTAATTTGATCTGACTGCTGAAAGATTTTGAGCCTCACCTGTTTTCTTCCCCTCCTGCCCCACATCTGGTCAAGCTGGTAAGAAAGCCTAGGAGTTTCCTCCTTTGGCATCAATGGAATATTCAAAACCCTGTATAGGAACTTTTGTCATGGCCTATCCCTAACTGCTGTAAAAACCCAAAGCTAGTATCTCCTTTCTCTGCCATTTTCAGATTAGGTTTTCAGATCAGGTCTATTCTTCTCAGAAAATGTTATTCTGTAAGTAATAAGCCTTGTCATACCTTTTTGGAGTGTGTGGTGTCATCAGTCTCAATATCCAAACCAAATTGTGGGTGAAAATTAATCTTGCTTTTTCAGGATGTCGATATATATCACAATTGTAGTAACTAAACCTTCCCAAACTTTTTAGAAGTCAAAAGGATGGTATTACTAAGGGTAGAAAGAATTTAAGGAAACTTTGGACTGTTTTAAAAATCTTCAACAGCTGGTTGAATGATGAAAATTTCAGTTAAAAAGCTGGAATTTTTCTTTTTATATCAACTATTAATTTTATTGTGTATGATTTAATTAATTAGTGGTTTTGACATAATAAAGACACTATATGTGAGAAAGGATAAAAATGTAACTGGCTTGTTACTTAGTAATAGGTTCAAAACTGGTTTTAGCTTTGACCAACACACTGATGGCATGGTTTATTTTTACTCTTAAATAGAGAAATGTCTAGCAAGCAAGTATGGTTAGATTTACCATGTAAAGGTAAAAGAAATATTTTTAAAGAATCTACACTGTGTGTGACATTTTGAGGACATATAAAATTGCTGAAGATACAGTATTTAAATTTTTAAAATATTTATTTATTTGGCTTAGTTGAGCATGTGGGATCTTTGTTGCAGCTCTTGTATTTCACTCCAGTTGTGCTGCTCGGGCTCCAGAGTGCACAGGCTGTCTCCCGGCTGTATGTGGGATCGTAGTTCCCTGACCAGGGATCGAACTGTGTCCCCTGCATTGGAAAGCAGATTCTTAACCACTGGACTGCCAGGGAAGTTCCCAAGTCTTTATACTTAAGGAACTTAAAATTTAGTTGAGGAGACAAAGTATAGGAATCAATATAGCATATTAAAATAAAATAGTTAATAATCACATTCTATAGCTTATAACTTGGTCTCTGCAAGGGAAGAGATTAAGGGCTCAAGAAACCTTTCTTTTCTAATTCTGTCATCATGGACTGGAAAGCCTGGGAAGAATTCATCGAAGAGGATGTGAATTAGGATTTTAAAGGTATGTAGATTATAAAATTATTTCTTAGAAGGTTACCTATTTTTAGTTTTACATTTTTTATTGCCTAATTTTAGTGGCTAGTGTTTAGTACAATTTCATTAAATGCTTGTTGGGTTTATAGGATTGATATGAATTTGTAAAGGAGGCAGTGAGGACTTTCTATGTAAGGGAAACAATAGGAGCAAAAGAAAAATGTAATCACAAATTGTGTGGAGGAAATTAAAGAGTAAGTATATACAAATTGTAAAAATTTTTTTTTGGTTTTGTGAAAAATGCCATTGGTAATTTGATAGGGATTGCATTGAATCTGTAGATTGCTGTGGGTAATATAATCATTTTCACAAACTATTTGTTAAATATATCTTTCAATTTCTTTGACCTATGAATTATTTAGAAGTGCATTGTTTAATTTCAAAATATTTAAAGTTATGTAAATATTTTATTTTTACTGACTTAACATGATTGCATTGGGATTATTTAACATATGATTTCTATTCTTTTAAATTTGAGTCTTGTGTAGCCCTATGTTTATGTGCTTAGTCGCTCAGACTGTCCAACTCTTTGCAACCCCATGAACTGTAGCCTGCCAGGCTCCTCTATCCATGGGGATTCACCAGGCAAGAATAATGGAGTGGGTTGCCATGCTCTCCTCCAGGGGATCTCCCCAACCCAGGGATCAAACTCATGACTCCTGTATTGCAGGTGGATTCTTTACCATCTGAGCCATCATATAGTTTCTTTGTAAACAAATTATGTGTATTTTTAAGAAGTGTATATTTGGCAGTTGTTGGGTGTAAGGTAGCAGTCTTATTAGTTAGGTCAAGGTGTTTTGGTGTTGTTCAGATCATCTTTATCTTTGCTCTTAATTGCTAAGAAAAGGCTAGTAAAAACTATGACTGGATCTGCCCTGGCAGTCCAGTTGTTAAGACCTTTGTCTTCCAGTGCAAGGGGTGAGAGTTCAATCCCTGGTCAGGAACGAAGATCTCACATGCCTGGTGGCCATAAAAATCCAAAACATAAAACAGAAGCAATGTTGTAACAAATTCAATCTCTGCACATACTCCCTCTAATAGTCCCATGTGATATTGTGGCTTTTTTCTCTTTGGTCAGAATGAAGTTGAGAAATGTGTGCTTTTAGGTGAGCACATTACCTGGGGTTTTATTACTAAGAAAGAAGAGGAAACTAGATATTGAGAAGTAATTAGTCCCATATTATGTGGTTTTTGTTTTGCTTCTTAGTTTATATAATAGCAAATTTTAGGACTTGATGACATGTATTCTCCTTTACTCACCATATTTCATAGTATATTCCTGGGTACATTTATTTTTATGCTCAGGTATGTCTTCCAAGAGTGTTTCACAAGATGATTCTTGAATAGTAAACCTTCTGAGGTCTTTTATGTCTGGGAACATCTTTATTTTTCTCTTTTATTAATTTTTAAAACTCAAATTTCTTTTTTTAAACAATTGAAGTATAATTGACCTACAATATTATATGCATTTCATGTATACAACATAGTTTTGATGTCTATGTACATTACGCATTGATCACCATGATAAGTCTAGTAACTGCTAGTCATCATACAAAGTTATTACAGTATTATTAACTATATTCCTATATTCATTATATCTCATCTCTGTGACTTATTTTATAACTGTAAATTTGTGCCCTTTGATCCCCTTCACCCATTTTGCCCACTCATTCTCCTTTTTGGCAATCACCAGTTTGTTTTCTTTATCTGTATCTGTTTCTGTATTTTGTTTTTTAGATTGCATATACAAGTGAAATCATACAGTTTTGTCATTCTATGTCTGATTTCTTTCACTTAACATATTGCCCCCTAGGTTCACTCATGTTGTTGCAAAGGGCAAGATTTAATTCTCTGGAGTTATGTTCCATTGTGTATACACACACACACACACACACACACACACACACACACACAGGGAACATTGTGTGTTCCACATCTTTCTTATCTGTTTATCAGTGATACTTTAGGTTGCTTCCATATCTTATCTATTACAAACAGTGCTGCAGTGAATATTGGGGTGTTTCCATCACCTTTGGATGTATACCTAAAGGTGGAATTGCTGGATCATATGGTAGTTGTATTTCAGTCTTTTCAGTAACCTCCTTATTATTTTCCATGGAGGCTATACCAATGTGCAGTTTCACCAA
The DNA here is from genome assembly GCF_023699985.2 of Odocoileus virginianus. Classification (NCBI taxonomy): domain Eukaryota; kingdom Metazoa; phylum Chordata; class Mammalia; order Artiodactyla; family Cervidae; genus Odocoileus; species Odocoileus virginianus. The sequence goes on along the minus strand of NC_069679.1, from coordinate 60,248,086 downwards.
CAATACACAAGAGTTCCTTTCTCTCCACAGCCTTGCCAACACTTGTTATTTCTTGTCTTTCTGATAATACCCATTGCAAAGTGTGTAACATGATGTCTATTTGGGGTTTTGATTTGCCTTTCTGTGATGACTTTAATGATATTGAGCATATTTTCATGTGTTTCTTGATGATCTTTATATCTTCCTTGGGGGAAAAAGATCCTCTGTCCCTTTTTAAATTTGATTTTTTTTATATTGAGATGTATGAGTTCTTTATATATATTTGATACTAACCCCAGATCAGATGTATCATTCTGTTTCAGTTCAGTTCAATTGCTCCATTCTGTCTGACTCTTTGTGATCCCATGGACCGCAGCACGCCAAGCTTCCCTGTCCATCACCAATTCCTGGAGCTTGCTCAAATCTTGTCCATCAAGTTGGTGATGCCATTCAACCATCTCATCCTCTGTCATCCCATTATCCTCCAGCCTTCAATCCTTCCCAGCATCAGGGTCTTTTCCAATAAGTCACTTCATTGCATCAGGTGGCCAAAATATTGGAGCTTCAGCATCAGTCCTTCCAATGAATATTCAGTGTTGATTTCCTTTATAACTGACTGGTTTAATCTCCTTACAGTCCAAGGGACTCTCAAGAGTCTTCTCCAACACCACAGTTTAAAAGCATCAATTCTTCGGCACTCAGCTTTCTTTATGGTCCAACTCTCACATCCATACATGACTACTGGAAAAGCCATAGCTTTGACTAGACAGACCTTTGTCCATAGAGTAATGTCTCTGCCTTTTAATATGCTTTCTAGGTTGGGCTTCCCTGGTAGCTCAGGTAAAGAATCTGCCTGTAATGCAGGAGACCCAGGTTCAATTCCTGAAACAGGAAGATCTCCTGGAAAAGGAAATGGCAACCCACTCCAGTATTCTTTCCTGGGGAATCCCATGGACAGGGAACTACAGTCTATGGGATTGCAAAGAGTTGGATATGACTGTGAGACTAACTCAACTCAGGTTGCTTATAGCTTTTCTTAAAAGGAGCAAGTGTCTTAATTTCATGGCTGCAGTCACCACCTGCAGTGATTTTGGAGCCCAAGAAAATAAAATCTGTCACTGTTTCCATTGTTTCCCCATCTATTTGCCATGAAGTGATGGGACCAGATGCCATGGTCTTAGTTTTATGAATGTTGCATTTTAAGCCAAGTTTTTCACTCTCCTCTTTCACTTTCATCAAGAGGTTCTGTAGTTCCTCTTTGTTTTCTTCCATAAGGGTGGTGTCATCTGCATATCTGAGGTTATTGATATCTCTCCTGGCAATCTTGATTCCAGCGTGTGCTTCATTCAGCCTAGCATTTTGCATGATGTAATCTGCTTAAAAGTTATATAAGCAGAGTGACAGTATACAGTTTTCCTTTCCCAATTTGGAACCAGTCTGCTGTTCCATGGCCAGTTTTAAATGTTGCTTCTTGACCTGCATACAGATTTCTCAAGAGGCAGGTAAGGTGGTTTGGTATTCCCATTTCTTGAAGAATTTTCCACAGTTTGTTGTGAACCACACAGTCAAAGGCTTTAACATAGTCAATGAAGCAGAAACAGATGTTTTTCTGGAATTCTCTTATTTTTTCCATTTTCCAAAGAATGTTGTCAATTTGATCTCTGGCTCCTCTGGCTTTTCTAAATCTCACTTGAACATCTGGAAGTTCTTGGTTCACATACTCTTGAAGCCTAACTTGGACAATTTCTAGCATTACTTTGTTAGCATCCAAATGGCGCAATTATGCAGTAGTTTGAACATTCTTTGGCATTGCCTTACTTTGGGATTGGAATGAAAACATCTTGTCCAGTCTTATGGGCACTGCTGACTTTAAATTTGCTGGCATATTAAGTGCAGCACATTCACAGCATTATCTTTTAGGACTTGGAATAACCCAGCTGGAATTCCATTACCTCCACTAGCTTCATTTGTAGTGATGCTTCCTAAGGCCCATTTGACTTCACACTCCAAGATGTCTGACTCTAGGTGAGTGATCACACCATCATGGTTATCTGGGTCATGAAGATCTTTTTTATATAGTTCTTCTGTGTATTCTTGCCACCTCTTCTTAATATTTTCTGCTTCTGTTAGGTCCATACTGTTTCTGTCCTTTATTGTGCCCATCTTTGCTTGAAATGTTCCCTTGGTATCATAATTTTCTTGAAGAGATCTCTGGTCTTTCCCATTCTATCGTCTTCCTCTATTTCTTTGCATTGGTCACTTAGGAAAGCTTTCTTATGTCTCCTTGCTATTCTCTGGAACTCTGCATTCAGATGGATATATCTTTTTCTTTCTCATTTGCCTTTCACTTCTCTTCTCAGCTATTTGTGAAGCCTCCTTGGACAACTATTTTGCCTTTTTGCATTTCTTTTTCTTGGGGATAATTTTGATCATGGCCTCCTGTACAATATTATGAACCTCTGTCCATAGTTTTTCAGGCACTCTATCCATCAGATCTAATTCCTTGAATCTATTTGTCACTTCCACTGTATAATCATAACAGATTCAATTTAGGTCATACCTAAATGGTCTAGTGATTTTCCCTATTTTTTTCAATTTAAGTCTGAATTTGACAAATAAAAAGTTCATGATCTGAGCCACAGTCAGCTCCCCGTCTTGTTTTTGCTAACTGTATAGAGCTTCTCTGTTTTCAGCCACAAGGAATATGATCAATCTGATTTTAGTATTGACCGTCTGGTGATGTTCATGTATGGAGTCGTTTCTTATGTTGTTCGAAGAGGGTGTTTGCTATGACCAGTGTGTTCTCTTGGCAGAACTCTGTTAGCCTTTGCTCTGCTTCATTTTGTACTCCAAGGCCAAACTTGCCTGTTACTGCAGGTATCTCTTGACTTCCTACTTTTGCATTCCAGTCCTGTATGATGAAAAGGACATCTTTTTTTAGGTGTTAGTTCTAGAAGGTCTTGTAAGTCATCATAGAACTGTTCAACTTCAGTTCTTTGGCATTAGTGGTTGGGGCATAGACTTGGCTTATTGTGATACTGAATGGTTTGCCTTGGAAATGAACAGAGATCATTCTGTCATTTTTGAGACTGCACCCAAGTACAGCACTTTGGACTCTTTTGTTGACCATGAGGGCTACTCCATTTATTCTATTGGATTCTTGCCCATAGTAGTAGATGTAATGATCATCTGAATTAAATTTTCCCATTCCGGTCCATTTTAATTCACTGATTCCTAAAATGTCGATGTTCACTCTTGCTATCTCCTGTTTGACTACTCCCAATTCACCTTGATTCATGGACCTAACATCCAGGTTCCTTTGCGATGTTGTTCTTTACAACTTTCAACTTTTCTTCCATCACTAGTCACATCCACAACTGGGCATTGTTTTTGCTTTGGCTCAGCCTCTTCTTTCTGGAGCTATATCCCCATTCTTCTCCAGTAGCATATTGGGCACCTACCAACCTGGGGAATTCACTTTCAGTGTCATATCTTTTTGCCTTCTTATAGTGTTCATGGTGTTCTCAAGGCAAGAATACTGAAGTGGTTTGCCTTTCCCTTCTCCAGTGGGCCCCGTTTTGCCAGAACTTTCTACCATGGCCTGTCCATCTTCAGTGGCTCTACATGGCATGGCTCATAGTTTCACTGAGTTAGACAAGGCTGTGACCCATGTGATCAGTTTGGTTAGTTTTCTGTGATTGTGATTTTCATTCTGTCTGTCCTCTGATGGATGAGGATAAGAAGCTTGTGGAAGCTTCCTGATGTATCATTGCAAATATCAATTTTTTAGGTTGCCTTTTTGCTTTGTTGATGGTTTTCTTCATTGTGCAAAGTTTTTTAGTAGTTCCATTTGTTTATTTTTGCTTTTGTTTCTCTTGCCTGAGAGATCCTAAGTATTTCTAAGTCTAGTATCAAAGAGAGTACTGCATATGTTTTTTTTTTCTGGAAGTTTTATGGTTTCAGGTCTCATATTTAAGTCTTTAATTCATTATAAGTTTATTTTTGTGTATGATGTAATGTCTAAGCTGATTCTTTTACATGTAGCTGTCCTGTCTTCCCAACACCATTTGTTGAAGAGGCTATATTTTCTCCTATTATATTTTCTTGCCTCCTTTGTTGTAGATTAATTTGATCAGTATGGGTTTATTCCTGACCTCTCTATTAAGTTCCATTGATTTATGTGACCATTTTTGTTCCAGTATTGAATTGTCATTATTACTGCAACTGTGTAGTATAGTTTGACACAGGGAACATGACACCTATGCCTTTGTTCTTTCTCAAGATTATTTTGGCTATTTGGAGTCTTTTGTGTTTCCATGCAAATTTTGAAATTATTTATTCTAGTTCTGTGAAAAATGCCAGTGGAATTTTTATAGATATTGCACTGAATTTGTGGATTGTCTTGGAAAGTATGGTCATTACAGTATTGTTTCTTCCAATCCATGAGCACAGTGTATCTTTCTATATTTATCTCTAGTTTCCTTCATTGGTATCTTACAATTTTTGAGTATAGGTCTTTTACCACTTTGGTTAGACCTGTTCCTCGACTTTTTGTTCTTTCTCATGCAATTGTATAGAAATGATTTTGGTGATATTGAGCAACAGATTTCTACATATTAATTTTGTATCCTTCAACTTTACTGACTTCATTGATGAGTTCTTTTAGTTTTTTGGTGGTGTATTTAGGATTTTCTATGTATGGTATCATGTCATCTCACATAATAACAGCTTTACTTCTTCTTTTCCAATTTTCATCCCTATTTTTCTTGTCTGATTCTGTGGCTAGAACTTCCAATGTTATGTTGAATAAAAGTGGTGAAAGGGGACATCTTTGTTTTGTCTCTGATCTTAGAGGAAATGCTTTCAACTTTTTACCATTGAATATGATGTTGGCTGTAAGCTTGTCATATATGGCTTTAATGTTGAGATATGATTCCCTGTATACCCACTTTGTTAGAGTTTTTTTAAATCGTAAATAGATGTTGAATTCTGATTAAAATTTTTTCTGTATGTACTGAGATGATTATATGATTTTGGGGATAAATCCTGCTTCATCATGGCATATAATCTTTTAATGTATTATTTAATTTAATTTGCTAATATTTTGTGAGGAATTTTGTATCCATGTTCATAAGTAATGTTTGCCTGCAGTTTTCTTTTTTTTGTGGTGTCTCTGTCTGATTTGGTGTCAGTTTGATGCTGGCCTTGTAGAATAAGTTCCTTCCTCTTCAGTTTTTTTAAATTGCATGAGAAGGATAGGTGGTAACTATCCTTTTACTGTTTGGTAAAATTTACCTTTGAAGCTGTCTGGTGTTGGATCTTTTGTGGGAATTTTTGGTTATTGATTCAGTTTCATTGCTGGTAATTTGTCTGTTCATATTTTCTGTTTTTTCCTGACTTAGTCTTAGAAAATTGTACATTTCTAGGAACTTAATCATTTCATCTTGGTTGTCTATTTTATTGGCTTTTAATTATTTGTAGTAATCACCTATGATTCTTTGAATTTCTGTGGTGTTGTTTGTAACCTTTCTTTCATTTTTTATTTTATTTGGGCTCTCTGATGAATCTGGCTAAAGTTTGATCAATTTTGTTTATCTTTTCAAAGATCTAACTTAGTTTCATTTATCATGTGGTTCCTTCTTTTATCTTTAGTTGTGGAAAATCTTTTCTGCTAGTTGTCAGGTTGTTTTATCGATAATTTCTATGTAAGTAATTGTAATTTTCCTGTACTTGTGGAAGAAGGTGTATTCAGGGCTTTCCTGTTCTGCCATCTTCTCCATTTCTTGATGATGACTTTTTAGATGCAATACTGAAGACATGAAAGAAATCCATGAAAGAAATAATTAATATGCTGAACTTCATTAAAGTCAAAACTTCCTTCTTTGCAAAATACACTGTCGAGAGAATAAGACAAGCCACAAACTGCAAGAAAATATTTGTGAAAGATATATTATTATCCAAAACATACAGAGAACTCTTAAAACTGCACAAAAAGAGAACAAACCACTCAGTTGAAAAATAGGCCATGTATCTGAACAGACGCCTCACCAAGAAGATGTACAGCTGGCAAATAAGCATTGAAAAGATGCTCCACAATGTATGTCATCAGTGCAATGCAAGTTAAAACAACCTGATATCACAGTACACCTATCAAAATTGCCAAAACCAGAACACTGACAACTGATCAAGATGTGGAGCAACAGGAGCTCTTATTCACTGTGGTGGGAATGCCAACTGGGATAGCCATTTTGGAAGATAGTTTAGCAGTTTCTTATAAAGCTAAGCATACGCTTACCATATGATCCTGCAGTAGTGTTTCTTGGTAGTTACCCAAGAAGGTACAAATTCTGTCCACACAAAAACCTGTTCTTGGATTATTTGTAATTGCCAAAACTTGGAAGCAACCAAGATGTCCTTTAAGGAGTAGGTGAATGGATAAGTAAACTGTGGTATATCAGGACAATGGAAGATCATTCAGTGTTAAAAAGCTATGAAAAGATATGGAGGAAACTTAAATGCATATTACTAAGTGAAAGAAGTAAGTCTGAAAAGACTAGGTACTATATGATTCCAACTATAATACATTCTGGGCAAGGCAAAACTGGAGATAGTAATATTAGTGGTTCTGTGGGGTCCGGAGGCAGGGAAGGATGAATAGGCAGAGCACAGGATTTTTAGGACAGTGAAAAGACTCTGTATGATAGTATAATGATGGGTACATGCCATTATGACTTTGCTCAAACAAGTAGAATGTACACACAAAAAGTGAACCCTAATCTAAGCTATGGACTTTGGGTGATAAAGATGTATCAACATAGGTTCATTGATTAAGATAAATGTACCACTGTAGTGGTGGATGTTGATAATGGGAAAGGTCATGCATGTGTTGGGGTAGGGAGTGTATGAAAATCTTTTTGCCTTCTGCTCAGTTTTGCCATGAACCTAAAAGTGCTCTAAAAATGTCTTAAAAAATCAATAGAGAGAAAATTTAAACAACATATACATGTGTGTGTGCACACAGACACAACTTTAAGTTTTCTCTTATCTTACTGATTGCAGGATTATATAATCCTTTGGGGGTAATGGAAATTTTAAATATTAATTTTTATTTATCATGAATGAATAGGTACTATAATTTTAGGAATCTAAATAGGTCACTGACTAGAGCTTTAATAACTGCTAGCTGAGAAGAAATTGTTAATAATTTTCAAGTGGCATTATTACTGTTTTAAAATTTTTTCTGATATTTGAAGGAATGAATGAACAAGCAATGCATAAACCTGGCTTGCATGTTGATGTTTTCTCTTTGAATTTCAACTGCTGCCATATAACTTGCCTTAGAGGCTGAATGGCTCATTTAGAAACATTCCCATTGCCTTGCTTTTATATTTTACTCTTGATTTCTCCAAAGCTGACACAAGTCACATGCAATCAAATCTATATCCCTGGTGGACAGGCCTGTCCTAATATTCTCTGACTCACACCCAGGTTGTTTGCAGCTCAGCAGTTCTTCTAGATACATCACTTTGTATTCTGATGTTAATATCCTTCCGAGAATTTGTCTCTTAAAACATTATTTAATAGTGTACCTTTTTGAGTTAATATGAATATGATACTCTTTTTAGAACTTTAAACTACTTTTTAGAAGGTTATTTTGCCAAAGTATCAGTTCATGTTTTAAGATTTTTTGGGGGGGTGTGTTTTACAAAGTGTTTTCTCATGATGTATTTGTAGCTCCAGATTGATGAATCACAGAGAGTATAGCAGAGGAATTATGGATGGAGTATTGAATTATGGCTGAGATTGTGGACCCTGAAGTTCCTCTTTGGATTTAAACACTGAAAGATTCATGCCAAAGTGTGACTCTGAGCAATCATTTGTCATGTTTGCTTCAGTTTCCTCATTTTTAAAATGGGGCTGATGATCCTGCTCAAATAGAGTTAGGAATATTAAAGTATTTGGCTTGGTGCTTAGCTCATGGTAAGTGCTTGAAGAATGGTGGTCTAATTTGTTTAGATGTAGAAGATAAGAGATTTTCATGCAAAATATGATAAGAAAATTTGATGTTCAGGTTTTAAAAACATGTATTAAGAAATGCTAAACACATAAAATGATAGAGACAAAAGATATTTTAAATTGACTCTTAGAGTCTGTCTAATAGTAAGGCAAGTATTCATATTAGTTCAGTTATAACCTGGTCCAAGTGGATGTGAAAAATAACAACTTGCAAAAGTCATGCATGCTTTTCCTGCCAAGTAAGTGATAATTCTGTCCTCTAACACATAGTAAAAGGGTGACATTAAAATATTTACTCCCTAATCTCATTTTATTCTTTTGCCCTTCATAAATAATTCTAATTTTAAAATATTTGAATTATATATTGACTTTTTTATAATTAATAATAGCCTACATCTTTTGAACTTGTCTCTTTCTTAATCTGTGTACTTGCTGGGTTGAAAATAAAAGGGTTTCAATAGTGAAAATGTGGCAAACCTAATAATAATTAATTCAAGAAATGTTTGTTATGGTCTACTGAGTGGGAGTGATAGCCAGTACACAAACTTGCGTAAATACTTTACGTGTTCTAGGTAATGGCTTATAGGGCATAGGACCTGAGGTAGCAACTTGGCATTTCTAGGAGGTGGAACTCAGTCTGGCCAGAGTTTGGTGAATGAGAGGAAGAGGAGAGGGAAAAGAGTAGTGTATTTTATCCGAGTAGAAACAAAAAATAATCCTCCACAGCTATAGTAGCACCTTTTTAAGAACCTGAGTTTATTCATATACAAAACCAACCTAATATTAAAAGCATAGTTAAGACTGTAATACAAATTTTTTTTATTTCAACATTACACAAGTCATTTACTAAGAGATAGCTTAAAACAGAAATGTAATTAATATTCCATGCCTACAAAAACAAAATCAGTACAATAGTGTATGTCTTCTTCTTCATGATCAGAAATTTATGGGGGAAATTTTGTTTGTTTCCATTGATTAAAATAGCACACGTATGCCACTTGGACTTCCACACTGACTCAGCAGTAAAGCCTCCACCTGCAATGCAGGAGCCGCAGGAGACGTGGGTTCAATCTCAGGGTCAGGAAGATCCCCTGGAGGAAGACATGGCAACCACTCCAGTATTGTTGCCTGGAGAATCCCATGGACAGAGGAGCCTGGCAGGCTACAGTCCATAGGGTCGCAAAGAGTCAGGCATGACTGAAGCAACTTAGCATGAACGCGTGCTATTTACTCCTACTTATTCTCTACAACTGAGCTCAAAGACATCTCTGCAAAAATTCTCTAATTTCAGTAAGCATATCTAAGCTTGTATGCTCCAAAAATACTTTGTTCATACTATTAAAATAACTAATAAAATATTCACTTATCACTTATCTATTTGTAAATTTAGGACTTGAGTTCCACAATGACAAGGATTATGCTCTAGGTATCTAAGGATCCCTAAACACAGTAATGCTTTAATTATTTTTGTAATTCTTGAGTGCTTCCTATTTCCCTCATTTGACTATATCTAATTTGTTTGCCACTGCCACCTCAGATATAATCTAGCATGGTTTGTATCCCTTGTAGGTGCTCAATAAATATTTGTTGAAGAAAGGCGAATGGCGTAAGCTAACTCTGTCACTATGCTAGTTAATCACCAGTGTCTAGCACTATTGTTTTATAGAATTTAATTTTTCCTGAGAACTTTTTCATAATCCTAGATAGGAGCTCCTTGAGAGCAGGACTTGGTCTTTAATCTGTATAGCCCTAAGGCCTGGTTCTTAATAAATGATCTGTTGTTGTTCAGTTGCTAAATTGTGTTTGACTCCTTGCAACCCCATGGACTGCAGAATGCTAGACTTCCCTGTCCTTCACTATCTTCTGGAGTTTGCTCAAACTCATCTCTACCAGCCAATGCATGAGACATAAGAGGCACAGATTCGATCCTTGGGTTGAGAAAATCCTCAAGAGGAGGGCCTTGCAATCCTCTTCTGTATTCTTGCCTGGAGGACCCCATGGACAGAGAAGCCTGGCAAGCTACAGTCTATAGGGTTGCAAAGAGTCAGACTTGCCTGAAGCAACTTAACACACACACACACGTCCACTGAGTTGGTGATGCCATCCAACCATCTCATCCTCTGTTGCCCCCTTCTCCCCCTGCCCTCAGTCTTTCCCAGCATCAAAGTCTTTTACAATGAGTTGACTCTTTGCATCAGGTGGCCGAAGTATTGGAGCTTCACCGTCAGTCATTCCAGTGATTTTCAGGGTTGATTTCCTTTAGGATTGATTATGATTTATAAATGTTTACTAAATTGCTTTGTAGCATGTAGTATATACATTTGATAACTGTACATGAAGATGATAATTTGAAAAGTATTCTTAGGTGTTCTTTAAAGCTATTTATAAATACTTAAAATTGAAGTATTTGTGTCAATGGATAATTAGCTATATCTTAAGTATACTTTTTCACTTTTTCTGTTCTGTTTTTTAAGCAAAAAAAATGTGTAGCTCTGACATATATCACCATTGAATTATTACATTTTCTTTAGGGAATGAACTTGAAACAAATTACCTGAGAGAAATGAATTGCAATCTGAAATTAACTTAGAATAGCAACCTAAACTCTAATAGCTATGGCCTTTTCTCTAAGTATCTTGAACAAAACTGATTTTACATCTTATTTGGTATTTTTTTTTCTTATTTGGTATTTAAACAGCATCTTGGAATTCTCAGATGTAAGCAACAGACACCCAAGTCACACGAACTTAAACACAAAATAAACCATAGATTTGGCTTCAGATCTGATTAGAACAACACACTTTCTTACTAGTATTCTCATTGATTCATGTCTCCTCCTTGAAGATGCTTTCTCTCCTTCCTGTAAACTATTAGGATACCTCTCATAACATCTTGCATACATCCTTCATATAACATCACAATTTTAATTATATAAAGAATTATATACTTTATATAACTATATAATCAATATTTGGTCAATATGTGCCACTAGACTATAGGTTCCAAAAGGTGATGGATGAAGTCTGTCTTGTTACCTGCTGTCTCCAGGACAGGACTTTTTACATAATACTCCATACATTTTTGTTTAGATTAAATGATTAAAATTATTTTTGAAAACAACCAAAATTTATTGGTCCGTAAAACCTGGGGAAATAAACCCCAGACATTGTCATTGTATTTTTTATTGATTAATGAAGCAGCCTCTTCTACCCCAGATAAAAACAAAAACTGTGATTATGCAACAAGTCTTTTCTTTATATTAGGAGAAAAGATATTTCTGGAAGGCACAGGTGGCCTGAAACAACAAGGGTTACAAAACTTTACCCCAATATTCTAGTTCTCTTGATATACATTAGTGCTATTTTACTTCTTAAAAATTTTCACCTGTCTGTAAACATAACTGAGTATTCTTTGGTTTAAAGAATAAGGAGGAATGCCAAAAAAAAAAAAAAAGCTGTACAAGAGAAACAATTCTTTAATTTACATAACTGAACGTGCTTCATGATCAGTTTCTTCCTAATTGTAAAACCAGGACCAATCCAACTATTTGGAATTTCATAGGACTTTATATATATTTTGCTTTAGTTCTTAAAGGAAATGATATTAATATTTCATGATAAATACTTTAGAATTAAGATCAAAGAATAAGCAGAGCGGCTAGATCAATTTTAAGTACTGACATAATGTAAAACCACTATTTGTATTCCTAGTTTGTCATTTATTGCTTCTTGTTAGTCATGATGATTACTTTGACAAGAGAATGCTGAAGGCTTAGCAATTTTTTCCAGGATTTCAAATAGAGTTACCTTTTCTCTAGACTATCAATATATGAGAGATGACATCTGATGGTCAATGCTTACCACATCTTTGTAAGTTAAGATATGAAACTGGATGCAAATGAATGTATTTTTATAATAATGTTAATAAATATGGATTTATAAAACATTAATAATACATTGTATACTATAAGCATATAAGAAAAATAATGCAAAATATGTTTAGATTTACTCTTATAAGCGAGTAGTTTAGTTTAAATGTGTTAATTTTTTCTATTATGAGTCAACTATGAGAGCTGCTATAGAGTAGGTTATTTTATAAAATAATGGATCGGCTATTACCAACATATTTGAGATAAAATTTTTTATAATGATTCTTTTCATATTAACATAGTATATATTTAATAAATATTAAATTTGGTAAATATTAACCTAGCAACTTGAGAACTGCCTGATCATTGTTTACCAAAGTGAGCTATTTAACTTTTTTCATGAAAAAATAGACAATGTTGTACCCTTTGCTACTATATCATATCTCACTATTCTATTAAGATATACATAGTTGCTAATTTTAATATATGCAATATTTATTAGGGGCTCCCCAGGTGGCTCAGTGGTGAAGAATCCACCCGCCAATGCAGGAGACATAGGTTTGATCCCTGAGTCAGGAATATCCTCTGGAGAAGGAAATGGCAACTCACTCCAGTATTCTTGCCTGGAAAATCCCATGGACAGAGGAGCCTGGTGGGCTACAGTCTGACTCCCAAAAGAGTTAGACACAATTTAACGACTAAGCAACAACAACAATATTTATTTTAATATATAATTTCACAATTAATCAATGTTATATGTAATATAGATTTATTAATATCTGTCATATAATCATCTATTTGATATATGAATATCATATTAGTGGTAGTTTTATGTGAAACATGACTAGCTTATATATGGAAGAAAGGAGCACTTGAATTTTATAAATCATATCTTTCCTTTTTGTGAATTTCCACTCATTTTGAGAAATAAAACAAACTACATACACATATCTATGTATCTTTGTTTCTATATCTATCTATAATCAAATCCAATAAGTTGAATTAAATAAGTTAAAAAGGAAATATAGGAAGAGAAAGAAAAAAAGAGAAAGCAAAGAAGGAAAAAGAAGAATAGAAGAAGAAAGAGAGAGGAGAGAGGGAGGAAGAAAGAAATAATCTGATCATAATGGTTACAAAATCCATTAAATATTTAGGAATAGAAGCAAAAAATGTGTGGGCTAACATGAAGAAAAGCAAAAAACTTAATAGAGACATAGAAATCTGGAAAAAAAAATACTATAAAGATCTCAATTCTCCCTAAGTAAATATATAAAATGGATGGAATTCTAAAATTCCAACAAATTTTTCTTCAAACTAACAACATATTTTAAAGCTAATTTGAAAAAATTAATGGGTGAGAAAATTAAATGCTTCTGAAAAAGGGAGAAAACTTACTAAAAGAATATAGTTAAAACAGTTTTGTAGTGTTATGGAAATAAATCTGGGAGACATAGTAGAATTATCATTAAAAAATACACCTAAAAATCCCTGGGCAAAGATTTTGATATAAGTGGAAGGAAAGTGTTAAATTCAAAAGCAAGTGATCTCATGCATCCAACCTGGGCTGGTGATCTGTTTCACCCTAGATAATATACATGTTTCGATGCTGTTCTCTTGAAACATCCCACCCTCGCCTTCTCCCACAGAGTCCAAAAGTCTGTTCTATACATCTGTGTCTCTTTTTCTGTTTTGCATATAGGGTTATCGTTACCATCTTTCTAAATTCCATATATATGTGTTAGTATACTGTAATGGTCTTTATCTTTCTGGCTTACTTCACTCTGTATAATGGGCTCCAGTTTCATCCATCTCATTAGAACTGATTCAAATGAATTCTTTTTAATGGCTGAGTAATATTCCGTGGTGTATATGTACCACAGCTTCCTTATCCATTCATCTGCTGATGGGCATCTAGGTTGCTTCCATGTCCTGGCTATTATAAACAGTGCTTCGATGAACATTGGGGTGCACGTGAGACAAGTGCTTGGACCTGATGCACTGGGAAGACCGAGAGGGATCGGGTGGAGAGGGAGGTGGGAGGGGGGATCGGGATGGGGAATACATGTATATCCATGGCTGATTCATGTCAATGTATGACAAAAACCACTACAATATTGTAAAGTAATTAGCCTCCAACTAATAAAAAAAATTTTTTTTTAAATTAAAAAAAAAAAGCAAGTGATCACCGAAGATTCCTAATCTGAGTAGGCAAGTGAGTAGGTTGAATTTAAAATTATATTAAAGACCAGAAATAGGAAATTAAGTTAGGAAACTACTGTAATAATTGATATTTCTTTTTTTAATTGAAGTATAGTTGACTTACAATATTTTGTTAATTTCTGCTGTACAACAAAGTGATTCAGTTATTCAGTTTATTGTGTGTGTGTGTGTGTGTGTGTGTGTGTGTGTATGCATGCATGTGTGCTAAGTCACTTCAGTCATGCCCAACTCTTTGCAGCACCTTGAACTGTAGCCCACCAGGCTTCTCTGTCCATGAGATTCTCCAGGCAAGGATACTGGAGTGGGTTGCCATGCCCTTCTCCAGGGAATCTTCCCATTCCAGATATTGAACCCATGTCTCTATGTCTCCTACATTGGCATGCAGGTTCTTTACCACTAACTCCACCTGGGAAGCCTATATATATATGTATATAGGCTATATGTACATGTATATATATCTATGTATATCTATCTGCATTCTTTTTCATATTATTTTCCATTCTGGTTTATCACAGGATATTGAATATAGTTCCATGTGCTGTATAGTAGGACCTTGTTTATCTCTTCTATATATACCAGTTTGCATTTGCTAATCCCAAATTCCCAATTCAAACTTCTCTCACTCCTCTTTCTCTTAGCAACAACCAGTGTATTCTCCATGTCACTGATTTCATTTCTATTTCATAGATAGGTTCATTTGTGTCATATTTTAGATTCCACATGTAAGTGATAGAAGGTGTTTTTTTCTCTTTCTGACTTATTTCACTTAGCATGATAATCTCTAGTTGCCGCCATTTGGCTGCAAATGTCATTATTTCATTCTTTTTTATGACTGAGTAGTATTCCATTGTTGGAGAAGGATATGGCAACCCACTCTAGTACTATTGCCTGGAAAATCCCATGGACGGAGGAGCCTGGTAGGCTACAGTCCATGGGGTCGTGAAGAGTCAGACATGACTGAGAGACTTCACTTTCACTTTTCACTTTCATGCATTGGAGAAGGAAATGGCAACCCACTCTAGTGTTCTTGCCTGGAGAATCCCAGGGATGGCAGAGCCTGGTGGGCTACCGTCTATGGGGTCGCACAGAGTCAGACACGACTGAAGTGACTTAGCAGCAGCAGCAGCAGCAGCAGCAGTATCCCATTGTATATATGTACCACATCTTCTTTATCCATTCATCTGTCAATGGACATTCAGGTTGTTTCCATGTCTTGGCTATTGTGATTAGTGCTGTTGTGAACATAGGGATGTATGTATCTATTTGAATTAAAGTTTTGTCCAGATATATGTCCAGGAGTGGGATTGTTGGGTCATATGGCAATTCTATTTTTAGTGTTTTGAGGAACCTCCATACTGTTTTCCATAGTGGCTATACCGACTTCACATTCCCACCAGCATTGTAGGAGGGTTCCCTTTTCTCCACACCCTCTCCAGCATTTATTATTTATAGACATTTTAATGATGGTCATTCTGGCTGGTATGAGGTGATGACTTATTGTAGTCTTGATTTGCATTTCTCTAATAATTAGTGATGTTGAACATCTTTTCATGTTCCTTTTGGCCATCTCTATTTCTTCTCTGGAGAAATGTCTATTTATGTCTTCTGTCCATTTTTTGTTTGGTGTGGTTTTGTTTTTGAGTTGTATGAGCTGTTTGTATATTTTGGAAATTAAACCCTTCTTGGTCACATATTTGCAGATATTTTCTCCCAGCCTGTAAACTGTCTTTCCATTTTGTTTATGGTTTTCTTTGCTATGCAAAAGCTTGTAAGTTTGATTAGCTCCAATTTGTTTATTTTTGCTTTTACTTCTATTGCTTTGGGAAACTGACCTAAAAAAAATTGGTATGATTTATGTTAGAGAATATTTTGCCTACAATCTCTTCTGGGAGTTTTATGGTGTCATGTCTTATCTTTAAGTCATTTTTGTTTTATTTTTGTGTGTGGTGTGAGGGTGTAGTCTAACCTTATTGATTTACATGCAGTTGTCCATCTTTCCCAGCAACACTTGCTAAAAAGACTGTCTTTTTCCTATTGTATATTCTTGCTTCCTTTGTCAAAGATTAATTGACCACAGGTGTGTGGGTATTTTTCTGGGCTCTCTATTCTGTTCCATTGATCTATTTTTGTGCCAAAACTACACTTTTGTGATTACTGTAGCTTTGAGTGTTGTTTGAAGTCTGAAAGGTTATGCCTCCTGCTTCATTCTTTTTCTTCAGGATTGTCTTGGCAATTCTGGGTCTTTTATGGCTCCATATACATTTTAGAATTATTTGTTCTAGTTCTGTGAAAAATGTCATGGGTAATTTGATAAGGATAGCATTAAATCTGTAAATTGCTTTGGGTAGTATGGCCATTTTAACAATATCAATTCTTCTAATCCAAGAGCATGGGATATCCTTTCATTTTTTGAAACATCTTTAATTTCCTGTTTTATTGTTGTTCAGTCACTAAATCATGTCTGATTCTTTGTGACCTTATGGACTGCAGCACACTAGGCTTCCCTGTCCTTCACCATCTCCCAGAGTTTACTCAAACTCATATCCATTGAGTTGATGATGCCATCCAGCCATCTCATCTTCTGTCCCACTCCTTCTCCTCCTGCCCTCAATCATTCCCAGCATCATGGTCTTTTGCATAATGTCAGCTCTTTGCATCAGATGGCCAAAGTATTGGAACTTCAGCTTCAGCCATCAGTCCTTCCAATAAATTTCAGGGTTGATTTCTTTGAGGATTTACTGGTTTGATCTCTTTGCTGTCCAAGGGACTCTTAAGAGTTTTCTCTAGCACCACAATGCAAAAGCATCAATTCTTTGGCCCACTGCCTTCTTTATTGTCCAACTCTCACATCCGTACATGACTACTGGAAAAACCATAACTTTGACTCTATGGACTTTTTTTGGCAAAGTAACATCTCTGCTTTTTAATATCCTGTTTAGGTTTGTCATAGCCTTTCTTCCAAGGAGCAAGCGTCTTTTAATTCCATGGTTGCAGTCATCATCTGCAGTGATTTTGGAGCCCCCAAAAAGAAAATCTGTCCACTTTTCCCCCATCTATTTGCCACAAAGTGATGGGACAGGATGCCATGATATTAGTTTTTTGAATGTTGAGTTTCAAGCGAGCTTTTTTACTCTCCTCTTTCACCCTCATCAAGAGACTAGTTCCTTTCCACTTTCTGCCATTAGAGTGTCGTCATCTGCATAGCTGAGGTTGATATTCCTCCCGGCAATCTTGATTCCAGCTTGTGATTCATTCAGCCTGATATCTCACATGATGTACTCTACTTAAACGTTAGATAAGCAGGGTGACAATACACAGCATGATGAACTTTTCCAGTTTTCAACCAGTCTGTTGTTCCAAGTCCTATTCTAACTGATACTTCTTGACTTGCATACAGGTTTCTCAAGAGACAAGTAAGGTGGCCTGGTATTTCCATCTCTTTCCTGTTTTATAGTTCTCATGTCTTTCATCTCTTTGGTCAAGTTTATTCCTAAGTATCTTTTGGTGTGATTTTAACAGGTTTTTTTTTTAATATTTTCTCTCTGATATTTAATTGTTAGTATAAAGAAATGCAACCAATTTCTTTATGTTAATCTTGTATCCTTTTACCTTGCTGAATTCATTTATCAGTTCTAGTAGTTTCTGTGTGGAGTCTTTAAGGTTTTCTATGTAGAGTATCATGTCATCCACATGTAAGTAAGTTTTACCTCTTCCCTTCCAATTGGATACATTTTAATTCTTTTTCTTTTCTGGTTTCTGTGGCTAGTACTTCCAATACTATGTTGAATAGAAATGGTGAAAATGGGCATTCTTGTCTTGTTCCATGTTTTAGCAGAAAAGCTTTCAGCTTTTCACCATTGAGTATTATATTGCTGTGGGTTTGTCATTCAGTTCAGTCACTCAGTCGTGTCCGACTCTTTGCGAACCCATGGACTGCAGCACGCCAGGCTTCCCTGTCCATCACCAACTCCTGGAGCTTGCTCAAACTCATGTCCATCGAGTCGGTGATGCCATCCAACCACCTCATCCTTTGTCATCCCCTTCTCCTCCTGCCTTCAATCTTTCCCAGCATCAGCATCTTTTCCAATGAGTCGGTTCTTTGCATCAGGTGGCCAAAGTGTTGGAGTGGGCTTCAGCATCAGTCCTTCCAGTGAATATTCAGGACTGATTTCCTTTAGGAGTGACTGGTTTGATCTCCTTGCGGTCCAAGAGACTCTCAAGGGTTCATTTCTTTGGCCGTTTCGTAACTGCATGGAGAATTAGAGCTACTAACCTAATCTCTTGGATCAAAGATATCAAGGTACTTGTGATCCATGTCATTACTGTGTACTTTTACTTAGACCCCAAACTTGCAATAGTCATGAGACACCCATCCTTGCTAGGAGCACATTTGGGAATGAGGTGAAACTCTAGCTCCAGCAGCATGTTCAGGAACAAGGTGGAACTCTTATTTCCAGCAGTGTCTCTCTCTTGGCTGCTTCCATATGGGGTGGCTGCTTTCATATGGGGCTAGAGTCTTAAAAGTGAGTCCATGTCCTAGCTGTGCCTCCTAACAATATGGATGGAAGTGCTGCTAGCGAGCATGAGATTTCTGAGAACATAGGTGGGAATCCTAGATTGGAAGTATGATGGGCTTATTCCTTTGGTAGTGCTAGCTCTTAGCGGACAGAGAAAGGTCTCCAGTGGCTTCTGTCTCAGCTCCCTAGATAGTCTTTCTGTGGAATCTGAGGGAATGAACTGGAAAGATGGCCCTCATAGCTCGAGAACAAAAATCACTTTTTCCTCACTGGCCAATCCTCCACCACCTCTTTTGCTATTACATATACTGGCATGGTGACACTCAGAAGGGACATCTTGGGTTTTTTGTTCATCCCTTTATAAGTCACCGCTTCTACTGCAGTCAGGACTTTACTCAGAAATGTACACAGGCACATGGAACACAGATGCATCCCCTAATAGTCCTAGCTTGGGAAACGTTCCAGAAAGCTGCTCTGTTGCACCCTGGGTGTCATTAGAGGAAAGGACAAATCAAACAAAGGTCTTGGTGGTATGAAACTAAATCAATTTGGGATGCCATCAGGTCTACCCCTGGTGCATCTCTACCCTGCCGTAATGGTAGAGTGAGGAAGGCTGAAGGCACCTGTGTAATTAAGGGACAGACCAAGTCTGACCAGGGAAGGATAGCTTTGTGGAAAGTCTGTCTCCACCCTCATCTAGAGCAGGGAAGGATGCCTTTGGTGGGTTTATCATAATAGCATTTATTATGTTCACATATGTTCTCTCCCATTTTGGTAAGAGTTTTTATCATGAATGGATGTTGCATTTTGTCAAATGCTTTTTCTGCATCTATTGAGCTGATCATGTGGTTTTTGTCTTTTCTTTTGTTGATGTGGTATATCACACTGATTTGCATATGTTGAACCACCTCTGGGATGAATCCAACTTGGTCATGGTGTATGATCTTTTTTATGTGTTGCATATTTGGTTTGCTATTTTGTTGAGAACATTTGTATCTATATTTATCAAAGACATTGGTCTGGAATTTTCTTTTTTGATGATGTCTTTGTTTGGTTTTGGTATCAGCATGATGGCAGCTTCATAGAATATCATTGTGAGTGTCCCTTCCTCTTCAATCTTTTGGAAGAATTTGAGAAAGATCAGTAAAAATTCTTCTTTTTCTGTTTGGTAGAATTCTCCTGTGAAGCCCTCTCCTGTGAAGCCCCTAGACATTTGTTTGTTGGGATTTTTTTTTTTAAACAGATTTTACTTCACTTCTAATGATGGGTCTGTTCAAATTATCTATTTCTTCTTGATTCAATTTGGTGGGCTATATCGTTTTCAGAAATTTATCCATTTCTACTAGGTTGCTAGATTTGTTGACATATAATTGTTCACAATATTTTATTTTAGTTTTTTCCTGCATTATTGGTTGGTATTTCTCCTTTTACATATCTTATTTTATTTGGGTTCTCTCTTTTCTTCTTGGTAAGTCTGGCCAGAGATTTGTCAATTTTATTCACCCTTTCAAAGAACCACCTCTTGTTTTTATTGATTTTTCTCTATTGCTTTTTAATCTCTATTTTATTTATTTCCTCTCTGATCTTATTATTCCCTTTCCTCTGTTGACTTTAAGTTTTGTTTGTTCTTCTTTTTAAAATTCTTTTAGGTCATAGGTTGTTTATTTTGATATTTTCTTATTTTTTTGAGGACAGTTTGTATCACTGTGAACTTCCCTCTAAGGACTGCTTTTACTATTCCCATAGATTATGTCTGATTGTGTTTTCATTGTCATTTGTCTCAAGGTATTTTAAATTTCCTTTTTGATTTTCTCATTGACCCACTAGTTTTTAATTTTTTTTTTTTTTTTGGTAGCATGCTGTTTAGTCTTCATGTAATAGTTTTTTTTCTCATTTCTTTTTCTGTGGTTGATTCCTAGTTTCATGCTGTTGTGGTCAGAAAAGATGTCTGAGGTAATTTTTTATGTGTTTCTATGCAAAGTCCAATGGGGTGACTGGAGATGGGAAAAAAGGACAGATGAAGACTATTAAAAGGAAAGCACTGGAAAAAACTTTTTCACTAATTGACTCTAATAGAGTTGAAAGACCTCAATCATGGTTTCTAGGTTTTAAACCAGTTTTACCAAAAAGAATGATCAGTTTAGGAGGAGGAGCTGAAGATGACAGGAGAAAAGATAGTAAGTTTAGATTTTCATTTATTAACCTTGAGATGGTGATTGATGACTCATGAGTATAGAAGGCATTTGGAGATATATGACATGCTTAGAGAAAGGGATAGGGCTGAGAATATATTCAAATGTCTTACTCCTTCCACAAAAGATTGATGAATAGGATAAATCCTTTACTTGGAAGATGGTTCAATTTATATTTAGATTATAAATCACTGGTTCTATGAGGTAGTAGCTGCAAGCAGAAGTCAAAGAGTTGACTGCTGACTCTTATGGCATACTCATGGTTAGGGAGTAAACAAGCAAAGAGGAGTCAGAATAAGTAGTAAGAGATGTTAAAGGAGATTGAAAGTCAAGTGCATAGGGCATTTCAAAGGGGTGGTTGTAGATGGCTTCAACATCTATTGAGAGAAAATAAGGACTTAGAAATAGTAAGGAGACCACTGATGGCTGTGGATATGTGGCTTCAACGGGGTAATGGAGGTGGAATTACAAGATTATGGCGAGGTGCTGAGGAATGCTCAAAGAGTTTAGAATACATTTTGGTATTAAATGAAAGATGAGACTTTAATTCAATAAAAAGTGCTATAGTACTTACGATAAGACCTAAACAGTGAAAACTAAGAAATGTTTTACAGGGAAATTAAAAAAAACCAAAATTAAGTAGAGATATATATATATAATGTGTGCATGCTAAGTTGCTTCAGTCATGTCTGACACTTTTCGACCCTATGGACTGTAGCCTTCCAGGCTCCTCTGTCCATGGGATTTCAATAGACCAGAAGAGAAGGTCCAGAAATAGACCCTCACGTGTAAATCACTTGGGTTTTTCAATGATGGCAAGGCTGTGCAACAGGAAAAAGTCTTTTCAACAAATGGTACTGCAGCAAGGGGGTAAATACATGAAAAAAATGAACCTCAACCCCCACATCACAAAATTAATTTGAGATATATCACTGACCTAAATATAAAAACTTAAGCAATAAACTTCTAGAAGAACCATTTGAGAACATCTTTGAGAGCTTATGAGAGACAAAAATTTATTAGATTGACAACATCAAATGTTGGTGAGAATGTAGAGAAACAAGAGCTCTCATACACTGATGGTAGGAGTGCAAAATGATGAATCACTTTGGAAAACAGTTTAGCGGCTTCCCATAATGTTAATTAAGCATATATCTACTCTATGACTCAACAGTTCCACTCAGTTCCACTCATAGCTATTTGTCCAAGGGAGATAAAAACATCTCTGCAGAAAGATTTGAACATTGATGTTCATAGCAGTTTTATTCATAAAAGCCCCAAACCAGAAGGAACTCAAATGTGAATGGATAAACAAATTATAATGTAGCCATATAGTTGATCACTATTCAGCAATGCAAAAGAACGAACTCAACAACATGACAAATCTCAAAAACGTTATATTCAGTGAAATAAGCCTTACACAAAAGAGTACATACTGTATAATTCTGTTTATATAATGCTTAAGAACAAAGAAATTCAATCTATGAGGATAAAAGTTTAGTGTTTATATGGTGGGTGGGAATTAACTGGGACAGGAACATAAGGGAACTCTGTGGGGTAATGAAAATGTCCTTTAGACTAGTGTGGTGGTTACATGGATGTATACATTTATTAGTTTATAAAACTAACTTTAGGATCGGTGCCTTTCATTGTATGTGTGTGTTAGTCACTCAGTTGTGTCCAACTCTTTGTGACCCTATGGACTGTGGCTCGCCTGGCTCCTTTGTCTATGGGGATTCTCCAGGCAAGAATTCTGAGTGGGTTGCTATTCACTTCTCCAGGGGATCTTCCCAACCCAGGGATCAAACCCCAGTCTCCTATATTGCAGGCAGATTCTCTACTGTCTGAGCCACCAGGGAAGCTCCTTTCACTGTATCAGTTCAGTTCAGCTACTCAGTCGTGTCCAACTCTTTGCAAGCCCATGGACCGCAGCACACCAGGCTTCCCTATCCATCACCAACTCCCGGAGTTTGCCCAAACTCATGGCCATCGAGTCAGTGATGCCATCCAAGCATCTAATTCTAATTCTCTGTCATCTCCTTCTCCTCCTGCCTTCAATCTTTCCCAGCATCGGGGTCTTTTCCAGTGAGTCAGTATTAATTGGTTTGACCTCCTTGCAGTCCAAGGGACTCTCAAGAATCTTCTCCAACACCATAGTTAAAAAGCATCAATTCTTCTGTGCTCAGCTTTCCTTATAGTCCAACTCTCACATCTATACATGACTACTGGAAAAACCATAACCTTGACTAGACAGACCTTTGTTGGTAAAGTCAAGTCTCTGCTTTTTAATATGCTGTCAAGGTTGGTCATAGGTTTTCTCCCAAGGAGCAAGTGTCTTTTAATTTCATGGCTGCAGTCACCATCTGCAGTGATTTTGGAGCCCCCCCAAAATAAAGTCTGTCACTGTTTTCTTTGTTTCCACATCTATTTGCCATGGAGTGATGGGACCAGATGCCATGATCTTAGTTTTTTGAATGTTAAGTTTTAAGCCAGCTTTTTCACTCTCTTCTTTCACTTTCATCAAAAGGCTCTTTAGCTCTTCTTCACTTTCTGCCATTAGGGTGGTGTTATCTGCATGTCTGAGGTTATTGATATTTCTCCCAGCAATCTTGATTCCAGCTGTGCTTTATCCAGCCCAGCATTTCACATGATGTACTCTGCATATAAGTTAAATAAGCAGAGTGACAGTATATAGCCTTGACAGACTCCTCTCCTGATTTAGAACCAGTCTGTTGTTCCATGTCCAGTTCTAACTGTTGCTTCTTGACCTGCATACAGATTTCTCAAGAGGCAGGTAAGGTGGTCTGGTATTCCCATCTCTTGAAGAGTTTTCCAGTTTGTTGTGATCCATACAGTCGAAGGCTTTGGCATAGTCAAGAAAGCAGAAATAGATGTTTTTCTGGAACTCTCTTGCTTTTTCTATGATCCGACAGATGGTAATTTGATCTCTGGTTCCTCTTCCTTTTCTAAATCCAGCTTGAACATCTGGAAATTCATGGTTCACATACTGTTGTACCCCAGTCTTTTTATAAAAAATAATTTTATTTATTTATTTTTGGCTGTGCTGGATCTTCATTGCTGTGCGGGCTTTTCTCTAGCTGAGGAGAGCAGGGGCTCCTGTCTAGCTACAGTGCATGGGTTCCTCACGGCTTGACTTCTCTTGTTTTGGAGCATGGGCTCTAGAGCGCACGTGCGCTCAGTCGCTGCAGTTCCTGGTCTCTAGAACACAAGCTCAATAGTTGTGGTACATGGTGTACTTGTTCCCTGGCATGTGGGATCTTCCCAGACCAGAGATTGAACTCACATCTTTTGTGTTGGTGGACAGATTCTTCATCATTGAGCCACCAGGGAAGCCCACAAAAATGATTTTTAATCCAGAAGGACCAACAACATGAAAGAATTGGAGAAACAGGTGTTTTAAAATTTCTTCATAATATAATTAATATTTCCTTACCCTGGTTCGATCCCTTGGTTGGGAAGATCTCCTGGAGAAGGAAATGGCAACTCACTCCAGTATTCTTGCCTAGAAAACCCCATGGATGGTATTTTATCCCTGGAAGGCTACATACCATGGGGTCACAAAGAGTCGGACACGACTGAGCAACTCTTCACTTTCTTTTCACTTTCACTTCAGGACCAGTAACCACTTAAATATTGTTTCTGGTTCATTATTTGCTAGTTAGATTCCTATTATACTTTGAAGAATTATGAAAAAAGAATGGAAAACTAATCATTCTCTTCTGTCAGTCACCTTTTGTATATTTTTAAAACTCTCAGAATAGAGTTATACCTAAAACCTAATCCAATCTAATAACACATATCCTAAGGTTAAAAATGAAAGTGTTAGTCACACAGTCATGTCCAACTCCTTGTGACCCCATGAACTATAGCCTGCCAGGCTCCTCTGTCCATGGAATTCTCCAGGCAAGAATCCTGGAGTGGGTAGTCATTTCCTTCTCCAGGGGATCTTCCCAACCTAGGGACTGTACCCAGGTCTCCTGCATTGCATGCAGATTCTAATGTTAATCACCAGGTTTTTTTTCCTAAGCCATAATTTTTTCTTAAGCATGGTTACTGGAATAGTGGCTGACTTAGTAGGTTTTCAATAAATATTTGTTGACTGACTTTATTTTTTAATTGGAGGATAATTGCTTTACAATGTTGTGTTGGTTTCTGCCATACAACACCGTGAATCAGTCATAATTATATATATACACACATATATATACATATCTCGCCTCCCTTTAGAGCCTCCCCATCCTACCACCCCACACCTCTAGGCTGTCACAGAGTGCCAGACTGGGCTCCCTGTGTTATGCAGCTGCTTGCCCATTAGTTATCTGTTTTGCACATGATAATGTACGTATGCTTAATGCTACTCTCACAATTCATCCTACCCTCTCCTTCCCCTGCTGTGTCCACATGTCCATTCTCTATGTGTTGACTGACTTTTGACTAGTGACAAAAATAAGACCCCCCTCCCCAACAAAATAAGGACTTCCCTGTTGCTCATCTGGTAAAGAGTCCACCTGTGATATAGGAGACCCTGGTTCAATTCTTGTGTCGGGAAGGTCCCCTGGAGAAGGGACAGGCTACCCACTCCAGTATTCTTGGGCTTCCCTGGTGACTCAGATGGTAAAGAATCCGCCTGCAGGATCCTCTATGACCCACCTCCCAGAGTAATGGAAACAAAAGCAAAATAAACAAATGGGACCTAATTAAACTGAAAATCTTTTGCACAACGAAGGAAACTATAAGCAAGGTGAAAAGACAGCCTTCAGAATGGGAGAAAATAACAGCAGATAAAGCAACTGACAAAGAATTGATCTCAAAAATATACAAGCAGCTCATGCAGCTCAATTCCGGAAAAATAAACGATCCAATCAAAAAATGGGCCAAAGAGATAAACAGACATTTCTCCAAAGAAGACATACATACAGATGGCTAACAAACACATGAAAAGATGCTAAACATCACTCATTATCAGAGAAATGCAGATCAAAACCCCAACGAGGTACTATCTCATGCCAGTCAGAATGACTGCTATCAAAGAGTCTACAAACAAATGCTGGAGAAGGTGTGGAGAAAAGGGGACCCTCTTACGCTGTTGGTGGGAATGCAAACTAGTACAGCCACTATGGAGAATAGTGTAGAGATTCCTTAAAAAACTAGAAATAGAACTGCCATATGACCCAGCAATCCCACTACTGGGCATACACACTGAGGAAACCAGAATTGAAGGAGACACGTGTACCCCAATGTTCATCGCATCACTGTTTACAATAGCCAGGACATGGAAGCAACCCAGATGCCCATCAGCAGACGAATGGATAAGAAAGCTGTGGTACATATACACAATAGACTATTACTCAGCCATTAAAACGAATGCATTTGAATCAGTTCTAATGAGGTGGATGAAACTGGAGCCTATTATACAGAGTGAAGTAAGCCAGAAAGATAAACAGCAATACAGTATATTAACACATATATATGGAATTTAGAAAGATGGTAACGATGACCCTATATGTGAGACAGCAAAAGAGACACAGATGTAAAGAAGAGTCTTTGGACTCTGTGGGAGAAGGCGAGGCTGGGATGATTTGAGAGAATAGCATTTAAACATGTATATTACCATATGTGAAGTAGATCGCCAGTCCAGGTTCGATGCAGGAGACAGGCGCTCGGGGCTGGTGCACTGGGATGACCCTGAGGGATGGATGGGGAGGGAGGTGGGAGGGAGGGTCAGGATGGGGGACACATGTACACCCGTGGCTGATTCATGTCAGTGTATGGCAAAAGCCACTACAGTATTGTAAAGTAATTAGCCTCCAATTAAAATAAATTGCTTAATTAAAATTAAAAAAAATAAAGAATCCACCTGCAATGCAGGACACCTGGGTTTGATCCCTGGGTTTGATCCCTGGGTTGGGAAGATCCCTGGAGGCGGGCATGGCAATCCACTCCAGTATTCTTGCCTGGAGAAACCCCATGGACAGAGGAGCCTGGCAAGCTACAGTCCATGAGGTCGAAAAGAGTCGGAAATGACTGAAAAGCACAACACAGCACAACAAAATAAACAAATAGATCATTGCATGGCCATCAGTGTTGTAAGGGATAAGGTTAAAAAAGTACAAGCTATTTATATTTCACTCATTTAGTATTGACATCAGAAAGTGTCATATTCTATTGTTTCAAGAAAACTTTTTGAGCATTTCCTATGCCTGAGTTCTAGGCATGGAATATTGGAGATAACAAAGCAGTGTCCCTCTCCTATAGATCTTACATTCAGTGGATGAGAAAAGGTCAGTAAAAATGTGTCAGGAAGTAAGAAGTTGTGTGAAGAAAACTGAGGAATTAGAGAAAGAAGCTAGAGAAGGCAAAGGTCTGAACCAGAAAAGTGTTTGGTGTGTTCAAGGAACAGCAAGAAGGATGAGTGAGAAAGGAAAGGTAGGCAATGAAGTCAGTAAGGGAAGCAAAGACTATATCACATAGACCCTCAGAGGCCTAGGGAAGGTGTTTGGATTTTACTGAGGATACAATACTATGTCATTAGAGTTTTGAATTGAGGGACTGGAATGGTGACTATCAGAGTGACATGAACTGATTTATGTTTTGAAAAAGTTAGTCTGCTTGCTGTAAGACAAAATGTAAGGGTTCAGTAGTTCAGCCTTTGTAGTGCATACTTTTGATGATGACCACAGGCCACTATATAATTTTCAAGTCTCAAATTTGAACTAGCTAGGTAAATTTTAAAATGCAGAAGGCAAAGTTGTAACTTCTTTGAGATACATCTAAAGAAATATTTAGGTTTCCAAGTTCTTAATGACTGACGTGGTGAAATATTTGAAGGTTAAAATTTGTTTCTTACTGACTCATGTAGTTCACTCATTTAAAAGTATTTATACTAACTATGCAAGGTTAGTCCTCTGCTAGACACTCTGAGGACATTCCATGCTTAGTAAAAGATGCCTGTTAAAGACTGTTCCTCTGGTATTCACATAGTGGTCACACAGTTATGCTTTTGTAAAATTTGTAAAACTGAGGCATTTTAACTGTAATCAGCTAAGGCCACTTTTGTGGGGTACTTTGGAGTAGCTGGTAGCACATTTTAGACCCAGAGAAGGGAAAAGTGAGTTGGGGGCACATTTTCTTTGAGTTTAATGGCATATATTTAGGTAGGTTGCAGTTACATATGTGTCTATCTAAGGCATTGTTAGATGTCAGAATAGTGTTAGAAAGGCTTTCAATATGCTCCCACAGCCCACTGCGCCTGCTCAGCCAGCAATGACAGACACGTTAGTCCAAAGTCTACAGCACCAAATGAAGGCGTCCTGGGCACCGTAACTGGCAGCTTGCAAGGACGCTGCCTCCTGGTATTCATGTCCTGTGTAATTGCTTTCCCCTGAGTGTAGGCAGCGCCTAGGGACTCCTTCCAACTGAATAGTGATGGGATGTCACTTCTGTGATTAAGTTGCAAAAGAGATTGTGGCTTCCTCTTGTGAGCACATTCTCTCTAGCTGCTTTCTCTCTGATATTCTTGATTGCACACACTTTCTCTTGCACGAAGGCAGCTGCCATGTTGCGAGATGCTTAGTGTAGAGGCACAAGTGGAAAGGAACATTTAAGAGTAACCACTTGAAACAGAATTAATCAGATTTCTATTTGTAACCATCAACCTATAAGGAACTTACAAACAGCAAAAACATCTTTTACAGCTGATATTGGAGAAATTTGATGGGAGTTTCCTACAATTTTCCTATGAAAATACAGGGGAAGTGTATTCCAGAAATATTTCAGACAATTAATCAAAAATTTACATTTTCTAGACTTAGGGATGTTTGTAGTATATGTCTGTACCTTATTGTTACTATTGCTTATTTTCTCATTTTAAGTAAGTATTCATTTTCTTACTTAAAAAAAAAAAAAACCCTGAAATTTGACACTCTCCCAAGAAATTTCATTATTCAATGTACTATGTTCAAAAATGGAATTATCACTTTTTAAGTGTTTTAAAAGTTTTGGAAGATATGTTATAAAAAAGATAAATAAGATGCTCAGGGGAAAATATTACTAAAGAGGCCCTTTCTCTATATATAGTGAGATCTCAGATCTCAGCATTTAGTATGCCTAGCACATAGAAGAGTCTCAATAAATATTTGTGAGAGAGGCAGGGAAGGGAAGAATGAATTGTACAGAGTCTCCACAGGACCACAGTCTGCTCTAAATTATGATAGATGTCTCATTATAACTATACTTTGTCTAAAACATTTAACACAGCCCTCTGAGTAATAATTAAAAAGTAGAAAGTTAAACTTAAAAGGTACGACTTTATTTGAATCTAATGATCAACATACAGGATTTTCTGACTTAGAAGTAATTTTTTAGAAGTTAGTATAGTCTCTTAGCTATTATACAGCATCACACAAACATAAGGAAAGCAAGTAGAATTATCTTTCTTAAAAATAACTTTCCCTGACTTCCCTGGTGGTCCAGTGGTTAAGACTCCATGTTTCCACTGCAGTGGGCACAGGTTCAAACCCTGGTTAGGAAACTAAGATTCCTCATGCCACATGGTGTGGGGCCCCCTTCCACCTCAAACAAAACAAGACAAAAAAAATGCTTTCCCAAAGGAGACATATATAGCAAGAGCAATTGAACTTTTAATTAGATGCCTAAAGGCTATAGAACAAATAGGCATATCATTCTGTTTGTGATAAAGCTGCATGAGGCCCCTTAACACTGCAGATATTCCTTTGAGTTGGTATACCACTTGCTTAATCCAATTTGTTCAGTGATAAACATAATTTCCAAGTAATTTTAGAATTATATTGACTTTTACCAAGATCCTAATAACTGAAGTTCATACTATAAGATGAGATGAATCAAATCTAAGATATATTCCTTTCTAAAGTGAAAACAATTATAAAACATCTTCTCTGTTGTTTTCAGTTTTTGTATCTAAATAATCTTTACCTGTTAGACATGAATTCATACTGAATGTAATAAAGTTAACACAAAACAGACACAAAATATGGAGAAAATATCAAAATAGGGATATTTTATTAAATAAATATCTACAAATTTCTGGGGGAAAAACTGCAGAGGATTATTGCATAAAAATGATTAATATTTAGTGTTGTTAGGTTTTTAACAGATGCAAAGGGAATATTAATATGATCCTATTTTAGTGCATGCTTTCACTATGCTTACTTATGTCAATTAGCAAAACTTATTAACCGAAAGGCAAATTTTTGGAACCAAATGAAAAGCAGACTCTCTGCTGCAAAATCAGATAATCAGCCACCAAATATCAGAGTTTATTAATGAACTTCATTTGATGATAATCTTCTCTAATTATATAAGCACAAAAAACTAATTTAATAATGGCTCCCCATACATAAATACTAATATTTGTTACATTTACTTAAAAATTTAAAATTTGAGCTTTTTATCCATTTTTATTTGTCACGGCCACCTAAATATTAAAGAGTAAGACTAAATATTTTTTTAAGATTTAGTTATTTATATTTGGCCGTGCTGGATTTTCATCGTTCTGCACAGGCTTTCTCTAGTTGCAGTGAGCAGGGGCCACTCTTCATTGAGCCGCACCAACTTCTTGTTTGAGGTGGCTTCCCTTGTTGCAGAGCACCGGTTCTAGGGTGCCCAGGCTTCAGCAGTTGTGGCAGGAAGGCTCAGCAGTTGTGACCTGTGGGCTCCAGAGCGCTAGATCAGTAGTTGTGTTCCACAGGTTTAATTGTTCTGCAGCACGTGGGATCTTCCCCAACCAGGAATCGAACTTGAGTCCACTGTATTGGCAGGTGGATTCTTAACTACTGGACCACCAGGAAAGTCCAAGACTAAATTTTTCTATTTTAAACATTTCAAACTTTTAGCCACTTCTCTTAAAGAAAAAGCAGTGGATAGGAAGATTCTAAAAATATTTTTATTTTGTTCCATCTCATTATGGATACAGAAAAACTGACAGGTTGTCATTGCTGGATTCACCTTACTCCATGATTATAAACTAAGGACCAATCATATCTTTACACAGTTCACTGTAAAGCCAAGGATTTATTAAAAGGAGAAGAAAAGGAATGAAAATGGAAAAGTTAAAAGGCAAGTTTAAAGTTAATCCTTCAAATTCACTTTAAAGAGTTAGATTTTAATCACTTTAAGAAAATTACTAGGAAAGAATGACTTCTAGGGAACTAATGGTAGACATCAGCTTCTCCTTTTAAGTATATTAATTTATTAATTCATTTGCTCACCAACCTATTGTTCAACACATACAATATGAAGATATACTATGTACTGAGCACTGTGCTAAATGCTGGAAATATAGTGGTGAACCAAGAAGATATGACCCCTGCCCTCATGGAGCTTCAGCCTCCAAGGATGCTTTATCTGGCAAACTAAGAAATGCAATTTTTGGTTCAGTTGGTAAGTTGTTTCCAACTCTGTGATGCCATGGACTGCAGCACGCCAGACTTCCCTGTTCTTCACTATCTCCCGGAGTTTGCTCAAGCTTCTGTCCATTGAGGCGGTGATGCCATCCAACCATCTCATCCTCTGTCTCCCCCTTCTCCTCTTTCCCTCAGTCTTTTCCAGCATCAGAGTCTTTTCTAATGAGTTGGCTTTTCAATGGAGCCTCACAAATTGATAGCAATTTAAAAGAGCTTTTTGTTATTTGTTTTTAGAAGAAAAATCTTAAAACAGTGTCAAAATGTGAAATAAGTTCAATTAAGCTCTCTGGGAGGGATTGGGGGCAGGAGGAGAAGGGGACAACAGAGGATGAGATGGCTAGATGACATCATCGACTTGATAGGCTTGAGTTTGAGTAAACTCTGGGAGCTGGTGATGAACAGGGAGGCCTGGCGTGCTGCGATTCATGGGGTCACAAAGAGTCGGACATGACTGAGCAACTGAACTGAACTGAAGATCATCACTTAGCCTTTCTGAAAAACAAAAAGAGAACCAACTTTTTGTTCTATCTGCACCAAACTTGAATCAGTAATAACCAACAGACAGGTAGGATGGAGCATGGCCTACAGGAAAATATATCTGTGCTTCATTTCATTCCTGCTATAGACTCACTGAATCATCTTGAACAGTTAAGTCAACAACCAGGCTTACGTTTTCTCACTTATAAAATGGGATTATCTATGAAGAATTTTAAGATATGTGAGATCATAATAGGAGTGCTCAGAGGAGCCACTTACTTCACACTATTATTGTACATTTGTTTATCACTGATGGTCAATAGGAAAGATAAGGAAACAGTATCCTGAAATAAAGTCAAGTTCAATGTGTTATGTAGGTTCAGGTGTTCTTGATAAGATACTGAGACTTTTAGCTCACTCTCACGCAAACTCATGTCCATTGAGTTGATGCTGCTATCCAACCGTCTCATTTTCTGTTGCTCACTTCTTCCTCCTGCCCTCAGTCTTTCCCAGCATCAGGGTCTTTTCTAATGAGTCGGTTCTTTGCATCAGGTGGCCAAAGTATTGGAGCCTCAGCTTCAGCATCAGTCCTTCCAATGAATATTCATGGTTGATTTCTATTAGGATTGATTGGTTTGATCTCCTTGCTATCCAAGGGACTCTCAAGAGTCTTCTCCAGTACACCACAGTTCAAAATCATCAATTCTTTGGTGCTCAGGCTTCTTTCTGGTCCAGGTGTCACATCTGTACTTGACTACTAAAAAAACCATAGCTTTGACCATACAGGCTTTTGTCAGAAGCCTGGCATGCTTCTGGGGCTGCAGAGTCCCAGAAGTCCATGCAGCTGCAAAGAGTCAGACGTGACTGAGCAACTTAACAACGAAATATCAGAAATAAAAGTTTTCTCACTGCCCCATTGTATTTGGTGGTGATAGGGAGCACTGATCTGAGCCCACTTCTCCCAACCATATAATCACATATCTATTATCACACATGCAGGCAGCCGTGATTCATAGACATGTTTTAGAAAGAGTCAAAGGCAGAGAATTAACACCTGCATAAAGGATGCAAACCAGGCCATCACATTAAAGAGCAAAAATTGATCAAATGAAAATGTAGTAAATGACAGCCTAATGGTCCTCATTCTGCCTTCTTAATTCTCTGTGCACACGATGCTTTTATGCACCACTGAAGTAGAGCCATCACGACCTTCAGCTAGCCCCAGTTAGTCTAATTACAGCCTAATGCTCTCCAAATATGCCTGGCATAAAAGCCTGCATAACCTGCATTTCTTTAATTTTCATGGGTTGGATTGAACACTTTTAAAAATCTGAACTATAGTGTAACCTTATAGTACACACAAATATATATTTTTATGGAAAATGTGCATTGAAACTGTCTTTAGTATGGTAACCTATCTCTGTATACAGATCAGAATTTGTGAAACTATAGGAGTTTGAAAATTAATGAGAAAATGTGATTAAACTGCCATGAAAACTCTAAGTAAAAGATATTATTAATTTCATGTCTTAATTTTTTATTCACCATGGGCATGCGTTTTTATCTTATTAAGACATGGAAAAAACTAGATAGTTGTTTCAATATATTATCAGTATAATAATAAAAATAGCCAATAAGCACTAATTGCTTTACCTGAGTTAACTGGTTTAATCCTATAAGAACTCTAATCAGAAAGTACTATTATTATCACTATTTTAGAGATGAAACCAAAGCATACTGAGTAAGTTGCCTCAGGCCATATAACATGTAAATGGTAGACCTGGGATTTGAACCGAAGCAGTCTGTCTCTAGGTCAGATGTTTTAACTACTATACCAACTGTTTCTACAGATGTAGAAATGCAAGTCAATGTCTATTGTGTGAGCAAGTGTTCTGAGACTGTTTCTTAGCTCACAGAACGTTCATGAGGGTCGAAGAACCAGGTATGGGGTCATCTGGTCTGGAACAACATTGAATATCATGTCACAGATCTGTTTCCTTAAAGCCACCTTGTTCTCCCTCTGGACAGAACATCACTCTTGAACTACTGACATCAGCCAAGCTGAGTTCTGGATGCTGCTGCTAGAATCTACGATGGCACCCCCCAAGACACTGGACACAGCCATCACCTCACTAGAATCGAGTCTGCCAAGTCCCTACTTCTTTGCACGCCTAGCCTGCACCCAAGTCTAGCCTTTGTGGCTAATAATGAGTACAGAGAACACATCCTGCAAAGACATTACAAGCAACACATTTGTTTCAGGTGAAATAATCATGTAAATCTTTGAGAAAGAAAGCAATTTTTGATGGTTGATTATGTGTCACCACTGAGAGGAACTTAAAGTCACCAAGAACATCTCCATTAATTAGGCACAATCAAGCTGTAGAGATAATGGAAAACAGGAGTGTTTCTTCAAGGATGTGTTTTCCATTCAGATTAGCAAAAAATATCTGAAAATCCTCAGAGGAAGTGAGTAATCACAGGCAATATCTACTGAGTCTACATCTTTCTTTGCACTATGTTTCCCTTCATATGACGCTAATGGAGAAAAAATAGTTTGTTGTTTGAGTGTAAAGACTAAATAATGATAAATTGGTTGCCTGAAGTGCAGTAAAAAAGAAACAAATGGATGTGTGGCATTAACAGAGTTAATTATAGATGCAGATTAAAAGGCAAGATTAAGTAGTGGAAGAAAAGCAGAGAGTCACCTTCGGCCCAGACCCGCCAAGCAGCGGCGGTCAGTCACCTAGCAACAAGTTTCCTATCCCCGCTGTGCTCTTTAATTCAGCAAATCTGCTCAGGATGGCAGGCTGTTCTCCTGACAAAACGCATTATGTAGGAGACGGAGGGATACAAAAATCCTCTGTACACAGCACTCTGCTCCCTATTGACCACTGATCCTTTCTCTCAATCCACAAAAGAGACTCACATAATGCCCTGAAAGGAGAAGAGTCTCCACAGAGAAAACATTTGCTTGTAATTGAGATTGACTACATAATGAAAATGATGTTCTTTTTAAAATTCTGCTTGTTGAGGCCACACTTTTTGTCTCCTGGCACTCAAAACACATCCCCGCTGGGAAAAGGGGCAAACATTGTAAAAACTCAAAACTGTGATTTCTTTTTCTTTGCATTGAAAACGCCCATTCTATAACAAAACGGCCAGGTCTCTCTCCTTAGAACTTAAACAAGTGGTAAGAAGGTAAACAGGAAAACTTCTATTCAGAGTTGCTGTCACAAATGCTCCCTTTGCTGAAGGTACAGAGGCTTTGCATGCGTATTCATTTGCGCGACTAGACAAAAATGGTAGAGAGGATTCTGATTTCTTGATTGTGCCCTCTGGAAAAAGACCATACACTGCTGGTCAAAACTCGGCCACCATTTCAAATATGTGGGTTGAAACACCTATTAAAATCTTAACCTGGCTCAGAGAGAAGGAGAGGAGAGAACAGCTCATTTCCTTAATCTAGAGGACACCATTAAAGTGACCTGTGTGTGGTTTAAGTTGATTTCCTATAAAAAGATTATGTTGGGATCTTTGTGAAGACTGATCCAGCATAGTCACAATTGTTTTAAAACTCGAGCATTAAATCTATTAATTTTGAAATAATACTGAGCTTATTTCAAATTATTAGCAAGCATTAATATATATGTCTGGTTTCAAAGACTTCTTAATATATTGTGTTGGCCAGTATATGGAAAAACTGACAACCCAATACAAAATAAATGACTTTCACAACAATTAAATGATTTCCCTACACATTAACAGAGTTCTGTTACTGCAAAATGCCATCAATAAACATTTATAAGGCACCTACCTGTGCCAGGCACTGTTCTAAATGCTGGGAATCCAAAGATGAAACATACAGAATCTTAGCACTCAACAGAAACTGAGGAATATCACACGACTACAGTGTGGTGGGAAGGGCAATGGGATGAAGTTTGGCAGAGGGCATAAGAGAGGACTTAAGAGTGTTATACGGCCCAGAATGTAGGGGAAGTGAAATGTAGGGGGATGTATGGTTGGATGCATGGTCCAAGCAAAAGGGAAGTTCTTGGCAGAGAGAAACCTGTGAAGAGTCTAAAAAGAGAAAGAGCATGGTGCTTTGAGGACTGAGAGAAGTTCACTATGGAGGAGGTTGGAGGTGGAGAGGTTTGCAAGGACCAGATCACATGCAGCCTGGTGTGCCAGGCTAAGGCCTTTTCTTGAGAGCAGTGAGGAAAGACTGTTAGATCTTACTCAGGGATAATTAGATTCTCAGTGACATTCACAGGTAACTTTTTTTTGAAGTATAATTGATTTACAATATTGTATTAGTTTCAGGTATACTGCAAAGTGATTTGGATATGTGTGTATGAAAAAAAAATATATATATATATATTCTTTTCCAGTATAGGTTATTATTAAACAGATGACTTTTATTTTCTCTTCTTGAGGCAAGCTGTCAGGTAATAAAGGAATTTTAAGTTACTATTTAAGTTAGATGACAGAGTCCAGATTTTGCTGAAAATTCTCATGGGAAAAGAGGATTGTTGGTTTTATTGAATGGCTAAGGAGAAAAACGATAGTTCAGTTTTCAGGGAAGAATGAGGTTGTGAGTCCTTGATATTACTGAGGCTGCACAGGTTGGCACAGAGTAACACAAAGCAGAAAATACTTGACATTTGGGCATCGTTATTATACTGATTAATACAACTGCATCAGTGACTAGATTAGAGTAACAAAATAGGTTATTTTTCTGACTTTCCATCCTTGAAAGTGAAAGTTGCTGTGCCCTATGATATATATATAAAAAAAACCACTGGTATTTTTTTACTGTCTTAGTAAATGGACTGAATTGATGGGGTATGCACACTGTGCATCTAGGCTGAAAAATGGAAGATAATGTACAACACAAAACAAGTCCGAAGAGACCAGTTTATTATCTACAGAGAGACATGATTAAAGACATGTGACTGCACAGTATAGCAGTTATCTAGTAGTTAGTTGTAGGAAGGCAGTACTGTGGTGCCTGTAGACATGAGCACCTCTCTGCCCTTTTTACCTGGCCACCCCCCCCACCAATTTTCTCTTCCCACACTGTCAGGATACAGTTTTATCTAAGCAAGGCACAAAAGGGCAAGTCCAGTGTCCATATCAGAACCAAAGATGAACCAATTCTAAACAATGATTTCGTATCTCTGCTGGATGTCACATCCCCATATTTGCTACATTGCTGATGACACCCAAAGTCGAGCACAGATCAGTCCAGGCAAAGCATTTTTTGCTTGGATGGTTAACTAAATTTTTAAAAAGCATGTCAGAACTCGAGAGGTGAAAAGATCATGAAGGGTGACAAAATTGAAACAGTGCTGTAAGGACAAGAGTCACATTAACAGCAAACCCCATACCCCTCCATAAGCAAAGTTGTAACTTTTCCTTGATAGGGTATTTGGTATATTCTGTTGTAGAATTGGCTCAGACTTTGTAATCAGCCCTTCCATCATTACATTTCAGCAGAGAGGCTTCTGAGATTAAATAGCTTTCCCATGGTACTATGTTCCATTTTTCTAGTAGAAATAAGTAGTTTTGAATATCTCCTCACTCATCAAATCCAGGACTAGTTGTAAATCCATGGCTGATTCATGTCAATGTATGGCAAAAACCACTGCAATATTGTAAAGTAATTAGCCTCCAACTAAAAAAACAACAAAAAAAAAGGACTAGTTTCTTGAATGGAAAGAGTTAATTTTTACCCTTTGCTACAGTGAGCAGTGGCCAAACCAATGCTGATGGGCTTAGCAAACTTCAGCATTCCTTCTTCCTTTATCCAAAACATATCCTTGCAAAAGTTTCTTATTGGGCATTTCAAGGGCCACTCCACCATAGCTTTCTTCTTTACCAGGCAGAATCCACTGGGAGAAACAGCATCACAACAATGCCCATCAGTTCCCTATAAAAGGTGAATTTAAACTCTCAAATGAAAATGGGCCATATCAAATCTCTGATGAACCACAGAGAATTTATGGAATAGAATTATGTCAGGATCTGTGGAAATGTAAGAATTAGGAAGTCTTACTCCAATAGTTTCTTTCAGAGAGTATGCTTAATAACTTTGCAAATATTACCTTCTCACATTTATGTCTAATCAGTTAAACCACATTATCCTCCCTCTTAGCTTTCTCATAGAAGATTATCTGACATTTAGCATTCACCAGTTTTTCTGAAAAGGTTAATAGTTCACCAGCTGAAGTTAGAACTAAACAGAATTGATCATTCCTAAAACTTTTGGTTGAAATGTGAGGGCTTTGTGTTGACAGCCTAGGGATTGTAATGAGTCTCCAGTACATTCTTAAGGCTTGTTTCTTTGCCCTGTGAATGGAAAGAGTAAAATTATAGTCTCTAGGTGTTTTCCACGGTTCTTTCACATGTAGGCTTCCCGACACCAATTAAAGAGATTATGTCATCAAGTGAAAGGAAAGCTATAACTTGTATGTTAATGCTGTGATTACTTGAGACAAGGTCACAGGACCCAATGGCATAGCAGCTGACCTTCAAAAAATTAACTTTGAGCTCAATTCCTAATTAACCTTTTTCAATACAAGAAAGTATAATTTCAGGCCATCGGCCTCCCAAAATATTCACTTTTTCTTGTACTATAAATGTGTTACTAGAATTAATTATTAGTAATTGTCAAGAGATTTTTTTCCCCTTAACGACATAATCTTTGAGGATGTATTTTTATTTCCACTCAAAATATTTGATTTTCTCGGTGAGCAAAACTGCAGAAAACACCGTTAAACCTCAAGAAATATAGTGTTAAAATAAGTTCATGTTGGTGCACAAAAATGTCAAATAAGTATTACACTTTGAATAATCAACATCGTGAGATTAGCGATCATGTGGACATATGGAAACATATGTACATTTTAAAAGACTATATTGAAATCCAAAATTTTTCTCTTTGATTTAATGTTCTCTGTAATTCTTGAAACTTTGCTCTACTATATAATATGTATTTTATTCCAGAAATAGACCTCTGATAAAAGTGTTCTAATTATATTAGCTCTTATTTAGTCAGACCTGACATTAATAGCTGATGAACTTATTTCTAATAATCTATGATATCGTCTGGCTGAACCAAAAAAAAGTAACTTTTAAAATATTTCTGTATAATGAATGATTGAAGAGTTTGGTCCTGATATTCATGGTTTGCCTCTGAAGATTATAAGGATTCTCTGAATAAATTATATTTACATTATTTAGTAGTTTCTCTCTTATGACCTCCATACTAAAATGACACTTATCAAATTTCAAAAATAGCATTTTAATGCTATGATATAGAAAATACTTTCAATGCAACTTAAATTCTACTACTTTATCCTTTGATCATTTTGAATCCAGATTGTAAGTAACATAGGCCAATATATTGTTTAGTAAATTATTCAGAAACAATCCTAGCAACATTTGTATGTTTCTGTTTTACATTTTCCCCAGTTTTGCAGTAGCAGTACTTTTTACTGTTAGTATTGGACAGTGCTGCACAAAATCCTGCAGTAATTTAATGGAAAGAAATCATAATTATTACCCTTCTGGCTAAAATACCCCAATACTCAGGCCTGAAGTGTATCATGGTAGAAACAGAGCAATAGACTTTTTAAAAAGAGCCCACAATAGGCTTTTTAAAAGAGTGTCTTTCTGCCATGAAATACACTGGCAGATACAAATTTTTCATATACTTTGCCTTCTGAACAGTGTACAGAGGAACACACTGCTGTTTTGTTTATCAGTTATATTTCTCTTGGAGCATTCATACATAGCAGGATTGAAAAGAAGAGAAAGGACCAGTAATGAGACACAATTAATATCTTGCATAGGTTTCACTCCAATCAGAAAAATGACACCAAGGACATGGTAGTGAGCACAATAGAAAACACTAGGAGCACAGCTGGAAAAGTTGCCTTGATATATAAGTATGCAATTGGCATCGATCCTTAGGCTTTTAGGATGAAGCAGGGGGAAAAAATCTTCCAGCTCTGCATCCAATCTATAAAGTAAAGAAACACATCATGTTGGAAAAGCAAACAAAAAGTGCACTTTTTAAAGCAGATTTTATGTAGGTTTAACGTTGTTATAAAAGTTTAAAAATCCTGGATAGGACAGCTCAGGGTCCTTGTAAAAGGGGTGTGTGTGTGCGCGCATATGTGTGTTTATGTATAAACTTGTCAAGGGGAACTGCGCTCAGAAGGAGCTTAACATGGCTATGAAATGGAATTTTCAATTTCAGGGTACAGTAAAATGACTTCTGAAATCACCATCAACACTCTTGTTCCATTCCTGGTGGATTCATTTATACTGCCTGATTCCCTTGAATTCATTTAAAAAGAAACAGTGTTATGACAGGATTTGGGATATGTTAAGTTGGTCCCATTCTTTACTTGGTGACTAGGATGACTTAGAGAGCAAACAGACATCTAATACACACTATGAACATTTACTCTTTTTTTTGGTCAGCTGAAATATATATCAATGCACAAAAGGTATTAATTCTAGAAGGGTCAGTTATTAATACATTTTATTAAATCTTAGCAGTTAAATGTGTTAAAAATATGTGTAATAGAAATTAAATAATTATTGGATTTTAGTCCTCCTCTAGAATTGTCTCTTTGGTACACAAAGGAGATGAAATGCAGGGGTTCTTTCCCCAGCTCTCACTGAACCCTGTTCCACTCTTCTAAGTACCCTGGATTTGGGAAGAAGGCATTGCTTTCAAGTTCCCAAGGAGAATGCTTTGTTTAAAATATCCGGAAACCACTGCCACCCTCAGTGACTATGCATGCCAGCTATAGAATGCCATATCCCATAAACATACACATTTTCACCATTCTCCATAGCCATTCTACTTTCTTGACCCCTTTAACAGCTGTCTGCCTATTCATTAACACAACTTAAAAGTTTCACTGAATTATTCTCCATATTATTTAGTTATTATTATTTTATATTTAATATTTATATTATATATTTAATTTTTTTCATTTAATAGATTATTCAATGAGCTATTTAAAATCCTAAAAGGTGAACCGTTAAAGTGCTGCACTCAATATGTTAGCAAATTTGGGAAATTCAGCAGTGGCCACAGGACAGGAAAAGGTGAGTTTTCATTCCAATCTTAAAGAAGGACAATGCCAAAAAATGTTCAGATTACCATACAATTGTGCTTACTTCACATACTAGCAAGATTATGCTCAAAATCCTTCAAGCTAGGCTTGTTAAAGTACATGAACTGAAAGCTTCCAGATGTACAAGCTCAGTTTAGAAAAGGCAGAGGAACCAGAGATCAAATTGCTGACATTCATCGGATTATGGAGAAAGCAAGGAAATTTCAGAAAAAAAACATCTATTTCTGCTTCATTGACTCCACTAAAGCTTTTGATGGTGTGGACCACAACAAATCGTGGAAAATTCTGAAAGAGATGAGAATACCAGACTGCCTTACCTATCTCTTGACAAACCTGTGTGCAGGTCAAGAGGCAACATGGAACAACAGGCTGATTCAAAATTGAGAAAATAGTACAGTAAGGCTGTATATTGTCACTCTGCTTATTTAACTTATATGCAGAGTACATCATGAGAAATGCTGGAGTAGATGAATCACAAGCTGGAATCAAGATTGCTGGAAGAAATATCAACAATCTCAGCTATGCAGATGACACCACTCTAATGGCAGAAAATGAAAAGCAACTAAAAAACCTCTTGATGCAAGTGAAAGAGGAGAGTGAAAAAGCGGCTTGAGACTCAACATTTAAAAAACTACGATCTTGGCATCTGGTCCCATTAATTCATGGCAAATAGAAGGGGAAAAAAGTGGAAGCAGTGACAGATTTTCTTTTGGGGGGCTGCAAAATCACTGCAGTTGGTGACTGCAGCCATGAAATTAAACGTATCTTGCACCTTGGAAGGAAAGCTATGACAAACCTAGATAGCATATTAAAAAGCATCCTTATAATCAAAGGTTTTTCTAGTAGTCATGTATGGATGTGAGAGTTGGACCACAAAGAAGGGTGAATGCCAAATACCTGACGCTTTGGAACTGTGGTGCTGGAGAGGACTCTTGAGAGTCCCTTGGACTGTAAGGAGATCAAATCAGTCAACCCTAAAGGAAATCAACGTTGAATATTCATTGGAAGGACAAGCGCTGAAGCTGGAGTTCCAATACTTTGGCCACCTGA
This sequence comes from Odocoileus virginianus, assembly GCF_023699985.2. Classification (NCBI taxonomy): domain Eukaryota; kingdom Metazoa; phylum Chordata; class Mammalia; order Artiodactyla; family Cervidae; genus Odocoileus; species Odocoileus virginianus. The sequence goes on along the minus strand of NC_069679.1, from coordinate 60,206,146 downwards.
TGCGAAGAGCCTACTCTATGGAAAAGCCCCTGATGCTAGGAATGATTAATGGCAAAAGGAGAAGAGGGAAGCAGAGAATAAGTGGGTTAGATAGTATTACAGACTCAATAGACATGAGTTTGAGCAAACTCCAGGAGATAGTGAAGGACTGAGAAGCCTGGCGTGCTGTAGTCTATGGGAGTCTCAAAAAGTCAGACACGACTGAGCGACTGAACAACGACAAGAAAAGTTTCACTGAATTATTCTCCATCTTATTTAATTCACAAACATTTCATGAACACCTCCTGTTTCAGTCCCAATTCAATCTCTAGTTAGCTTTATGCCTTTGAGCAAAGCCCTTAACCATTCTTGGCCTCATGTCTTTTCATCCTTAAAATAAAATATTTAAAACCCCTAGTGATTCTATACAGACTCTCTTGTCTTTTGAAATCTTTTTCTGGAAAAAAGACAAAGCACATATAAATAGGACATATTAGTACATATATCCTGAGAGTTTTCCTTTAATAAATTCCCTAATTGATACCTATGTACATATGGCAAATCTCATATCAAAAATTAAACTGCAGATAAAGTATCTTCACATTTTTAAGTTATAAGTGATAGGAACTAGATGGTATCACTTAGTTCCTATTATTTATAACCTCATTTCTTTCATTTAGCTAAGACATATTTGAAGTATCAAAATTCAAGGCAATATGGGGAGTTAGATAATCCAGTGAAATTCACTGTAAAGAGATTTGATACTTATACAAAGGTATGCAAAAATGTATGTTGTTATCCTTGTTTAGTTGCTAAGTCTTCTTGTCTGACTCTTTTGTCTCCCTATGGATTGTAGCCCACCAGGCTTCTCTGTCCATGGGATTTCCCAGATAAGAATTCTGGAGTGGGTTGCCATTTCCTTCTCCAGCAAAAATGTACACACAGATGCAAAGACAGATGCATGTATGTATGAAAAGGAAAATGTGTATGGGTACAATACTTTAACATGATTTTGTTTAAGTAATAGTTGATGAGAATGTTTGGGTAGAAATGCCTTTTAATTGTTATTGGTGCATGTCAAGCATGTGTGAAAACATCTGAAGAGTATTTAACAAAGGAGCTTGGGGACTTGAGGTTTACAAATCCTTTAAATTGTAGCATTATGAAGTCAGACATGGAAGGAGAAAAAGGCTCTGGGAGGACAGAGGCTTCGGCAGTCACCTCCTTGTGGAACAGCTCAGGGCAGAGCTGGGAGTGCCAGGTAAACCCAGGGGTTGCCCGGGGCTAGCCTCCCCAGGGCGCCAGGCTAGGAGAAGGTGGGGAACCAGGGCTCCACCGGGAACACTAAAGGAAGACACTCATGGACCCCGGCAGAACTGTGCTGTTTTACAAAGATTCCTTGCAGAGAAAACAAACTCAAACGTGTAGGGAGCCAGCACGTCTCTGCAATTCAGTAGCACAGTGAGAGAAAAAGAGGGAACTGGAAGTTTTAAAAGTGGCTTTGCAATTAATTGTGTTACAATGCTAAGTGGGATGGGGTGCGGGGGTGTGGGGAAAGGCCACCTTGTGGTTAGGACTGCGAGCTTCCACTGCGAGGAGCTCTGGTTCTATCCCTGGTCGGGGAACTAAGATCCCACATGCTGCACGGTGCCACCGAATAAAGAAAAAAGGTTTGGAGTCCAGCTTTCTTTTTTTTAAAAAAAAAAAGCCAACACGCATCATAGCCGAATTTAGCTTGACAGTGGACTCAAATCTTTATATTAAATACAATTGTTGCAAAAAAAAATAATAAATACAATTGTTGCTGCTATTTTAATGAAACCTGAATACTTAATTTATTTGAACTGATACTAATAATTTTTTTCGGTTGTTAATTTTCAAATAACGTAAACACCACTGGAATAGTTGGGAACAGGGTTTACTCCGCCACCTGCTGGTCATTTGAACATACTGCTGCTCTCCGGAAAGTGAAAAGTGAACTCGCTCAGTCGTGTCCGACTCTTTGCGACCCCATGGGACTGTAGCCTACCAGCCTCCTCAGTCCATGGAATTTTCCAGGCAAGAGTACTGGAGTGTGTTGCCATTTCCTTCTCCAGGGGATCTTCCCAACCCAGGGATTGAACCCGGGTCTCCCGCACTGCAGGCAGATGCTTTAAGCTCGCTACAAAAAACAGCCTCAGCCCTGGTTGGTGAAAACACCTTGTTGTAAGGGAGAAGAAATCACTAGGCCTGGGTGGTGGTGGAAACACCATTGGATTTGCCATCAGAAAGCCTGAGGCAGGCGTCACAGTTTTATCATTTCTTCTTGGCCAGCTGCCTAAGGTTCCCTCCATAACCAAAGCAGCTCTCCTTTCCTTTCAATGTGACGGTTATATCCAACCCCTTAATTTCCTCCTCTCTGACAGGTGTTATGAGACCTTCTTTACATATCTCAAATGGGAATATGGCTTTAAAACTGTAAGGAATTATATAAACAAATATATTGGTCAGAATTAAGGGTTGAAATAACATCACACTACCTGCAATCTGTATTTCATGTGGGCATCATCACAAAGCTTTTAAAGTCCAAAATCTAACTGGAGTCACCTGAAGTCATTTCAAGAAAAATGTAAATATATAAATGCTTTATATATATTTGCAGATATACTGATCCAGTTTCCAACTTCAGAAGACCCCCCAACCTGTATCATCCTTAAAACCTATTCCAATAAAATCCTGAAAAGTTCCAAAATTTGTGCTTTGAACAGAGAAAGTACTAGTAATCATAACAACAAAATTACCTTCACGATCTCTTCTAGTTATGCTGAATTATAGTTATTCAAAATTAGTCTTCATGGCACTTGGCGGGGGGAAATGGAAATATACAAAGCATAAAGGCCAAAATGGAAATGATTAAAATTGCCACATTGAGCTCTTTTTTTTTTCCCCCTACCAATTTCTTGATTTCCTAGCTATGGACTATTATTCTGGTTTTAAAAACACCAGTAAAATTTCCACAATTTATCCTTGTGAGGGACTCTTGTTGAAATTTAATACAAATTTGCAGGTATTCACAAAAGGCAGGTCAGGCAAAATCACATTCTCGCCAGTTGCTTTATTTCTTCACATAAATATCCCTTAAAATTGGCTTTTTCATGCTTCTGAGTGACTCTGCAGTCACTCTCACAAAACAAACATAGAATTCTGAATGCAAGCAAGCCACTAAGTCAGCTTCAGGGAGACAACGTCTTCCTTGTCACTTGATTTTGCCTTTTCTTTTTTAGAAGAGGAAAGTTTTTTTCCCCTCCTATTTGCAGACCACCCAAGAACTTTTTTGTTTTTCTCTTTTAAACTGAGAAAGGGAAGAAAAGGAGACTTCTTGCCCTTAGCAGTCCTTGGGCTTTTCTCCCAATAGGGTAAGTTAATTATTTTAACCTACTGATGAGGGGTGGCCGGGGCAGTCGGAGTAGGCGGAAGGGGGAACAGGTGTTTCAAACACCTGCATTTCTAGGCTTAATTGCTCTGAAATCTTGTAGGGTCTCAACTGCATTCTCCTTTCTTTACAGAGGCTCAGGGGAGGGATTCATTTGTGGAGTTCTTGACTAATTGTAGCATAAATATGCAACCACTTTTGGCTGAACAAGTTATTTTTTTTAAAGTAAAGTCCAGGTAAATTTAATTAGGAAAAAGGTGATTGGCAGGTATTACCCTGAATGCCAGGATTAAAAGTCCTACTGTTGTTAAAAGAAAAAGGCAGAGTCAATTGTCAACCATGTTCTAGTTGTTTTCTTCTCACGCCAATGAGTTCAGGTAAAGAAAGCCTGGATCGATGATTTTGGAAGTCTTCAGGTTGTGTGACATATATACCACAATTCCAAAAAGTAATTTTTTTCTTCAACGGAATGCATAGAAAATATGTTTGAAAAGATGTTAAGATAACCTATGTACCAAAATGAATATTTAACATGAAATTTTATTTTCAGCTCAAGTGTTTTCTTAAACATGCATGTGTGCATGTCCCTTCAGTCGTCTGACTCTGCGACCCTATGGACTGTAGCCCGCAAGGCTCCTCTCTCCATGGAATTCTCCAGTGGAGAATCCTGGAGTGGGTTGCCACGCCCTCCTCCTGGGGATCTTTCTGATCCAGGGATCCAACCTGCGACTCCTGCATTGGCAGGCAAGGTCTTTATCACTAGCGCCACCTATAGTTTATAATAATTGAGTGCTTACCTTATGCCAGGCACTCCTTATATATATTGTCTCATTTAATCCTCATCACCAACCCTGTGAGATATTTTTTATTGCGAGCCTCATTTTATAGATGCAGAAGCTGAGGCATAAGGAGACTAATTAATTTCTCCAAGGCCAGTGGTTAATAGAGATTCCTACACAGGCAGCAAGGTCTATGGCTCCCATTCGTATCGTTCATTCACTAAAAGTCAGTCTCCCTACATTGAACGGTGGGTTCTCCAGGAACACTTCCTGTTGATTTCTAAGGGTGGTAGCGGTTAAGACAGGGATTAGAACTTCAGTGCTGAGCCAAAAGATCCAAGAGTCCTATTTTCTAGTCCAGAGTTGTGAGAACAGCCCTGGGTCACACATAGTACTCTTTAACAAATAATATGGAAAGATTCGAGAAGAAGCACAGCACTCCAGGATGTACCAGACCTTGGAGCCAAGAAATCTGGATTGCAATTCTGACTTGGAAAACGAATCATTTTGGAACGAATCCCCCTGCTCAATGAATAAGTAATCTGTGGTCCAGAGAAATTACGAGAGGTTTGGTCCAGACTTCACAATGGGGTCAGAGTCCAGTGCAAGATTATCATCCAGAAATACTGTTTCACAGCCAGTGCATTTTCATTCCCAGTGACCGATTTTTCTTCCTTAGGTGAGGATAATTAGACCAATCAATTGGACCAACAATTTAATGACCTTGCCATGTGACTGACTTCTTGTGTACTGGTGAAAAGGGCACTGGAATGGAAATACAATCTGTTACTGACTTAATGGTTCTCTCAGGCAGCAGCTAAATGTGCTCACTTGACACAGAAAATCAGGTGTCAACACCGGCTGACTTTGGCAAGTAAACATTCTGACCTCAAACAAAGGAGCCTTAGTTCTTGCTTCTGCTTTCTTTCCTGCCTGCCCGTTTTCACCTGTATTTTCAGCCTGTGGAGGTATGGAAACAGGAAAGGGGGTATTCCCCACTGGAGGCCGCCTGGAACTTCCCTCTGTCTCCTGGCAGACCCCAGCTCTCTATTAGGCCTGGCTCCACACCATTTCCTCCTTACAGCCTGTTCCCAGTCTCCTATATGACAATAAGTCGCCTTGGAAGGGAGGTCAGTTAAGATATTTTAAAATCATGTAAAGGGACGGCTGCACAATTGCAGCCTGAGTAATGTGTCCAAGATTCCTTTGGGAAGGAAGGTTGGTGCATAACAAAATTTGAGCATAGAGAGAGCTCATTCTAGCAGCTCCTGGGTTAGTTTTAGAAGGTCCATCCAGGTGTTTTGAGTTTCTCAGATCAATAGTCCTTACCACAGTACAGAGTGATCACTACTTACCTTTGCCCACACTTGTATTATCTATAGTACTAAGTATTGAACAGCAGTGCATCTTAAACTTCAGACATACACATCAGTCATCTGGGGATCTTGTTAAAGATTCTGATGTCGGATGTTCCAGGTGGGCCTGAAAGTCTGCATTTCTAACCAATTCTTAGGTGATGTTGATGCTTCTGGTCTGTTGATCCTATTTTGAGTAGCAAAGAGATACCCTAAATTCAACTGATTATTTAAGAAGACAGTTCTGTACTATTGAATAATAGTGAATGAAAAAATGTAAAGTCTTAGGGGAGGATTTTTTAAAATATTAATTGCGCTTTTGCATGTATTCTGCTAACATTGTGTGGCTTGGCTTACATTTTTCAGATATTTGAACTAGTTGAAGGAATGTGAACCAAAAAATTGCTAAGTCTAACTCATGTTTATGAAGTTCTTGTTGACTGTGATGTATAAGTCTGCATTTTAGATGTTTGAAGGGTTTAAGAGAATCAGATATGCTGAAGTTATAACTGTAGTTTGAAAAAGCAAATGGAATTTGAATAACTATATAAAGTGACATAAAACTTTAGGGGAATTTGATCTTTAGGTAATGTGTTTGGGAGTGTTCTCTCTTTTTTCTTATGATCTCTCTATGCTCAAATTTTGTTATGTACCCGCTTTTTACACACCTGTCCTTCACCTGAGATACAACCAATCACATAAGCTTCCCTCTTTGCAACATAGGGCTTCCTCTGAAATTTTTCTTTTAATCTGTATCATAACCTTCTGCCTTAAGACCTAGTGTGTCCCAAAGGAATCTGATCTTTTAAATTTAAATTAATTAAATATTAATCAAAGAATTAGACAAAGAAACATTTAAGTAATTTGTAAATCAAACAAAAATTATAATGAAAATGGGAAAATATTGAGAATGGAATGACAACAAAGTATTGCACATAAAAACTTGTGGGATAAAGCTAAATTGATAGTTACAGAAATATGCATAGTTTCTAGTACTTAACATTAGAAATGAAGGAAGGATGAAGTTAGAAGTTAGAAAAAGAATAACAGGATAAATTGAGAAAGAAGAGAAGAAGATAATAAAGAGTATAAATTAGTGAAATAGAAAACAAGGAGAATCAACAAAGTCTTAAATCGGCTATTTGAAAAGACATAAATTATGAATTTCAGTAAGGACTGATCAAGTAAAAGATAGTGGACACACAGAAGCAAAATCAGGACTGAAAAGGAAGCTCAACTACTGATGCTGCAGAGATTATTTTTAGTTATGAGGCTATATGAACTATAACAAATACATTTGAAAACAGGAGAAATGGAAGAATTCTTTAAAAGGAATATAAATCATGAAACTGACTCAAGAAAAAATGGAAAACCTGAATGGTTCTACCAGCATAAAAGAAATTTAATACAAAATTCCTCAGAGTTTGAACACAACTCCTCACTTTTACCAGTTTAGCAAACAGGAAAGGCACATAGAAAAAAAGAGAACACTCCCAAACACATATCTAAATGGAAATTCCAGGTGGATTAGAGACTCCACGGTGAAACGCAAATGTAGAAAGCTCTTAGAAGATGAAGATGGCATGAGGAACTATTTTTTAAACAAGTCACTAACTGCACAAACTGTGGAGGCAAAGATGGGCGAAAACGTTAAAATACCACAAGGAGAAAACCTGGAGGTAATATTTTATATTCCCCGAGTTGGCAAAAAATTTAAAAGTACTACCAAAGCAAGTGTTTGCAAGTATGTGGAGGAATGGAACTTCAATACACTGCTGGTGGGAGTGTAGATTTTCATAACCACTTGGGAAAATAATTTGGCCTTATCTTAAAAAATTTAACATATTCATGCTATATGACCTGGCCATTAGGTATATGCACAAAGGAAAATGATATATATGCATCAGGAAACATGTAGGAGAAAATTCATAGCAGCAAAATCCATAATGGCTAAAAAAAAAAAGAAACCTGGAAACAACCAAATGTTGATCCATAGAAAAACAAACTGATACTAGTCATGAAAGTGAAAGTTGCTCAGTCGTGTCGACTCTTTGCGACCCCATGGATTATACTGTCCTGGGGTTCTCCAGGCCAGAATACTGGAGTGGGTAGCCTTTCCCTTCTGCAGGGGATCTTCCTAACCCAGGTCTCTGGCGTTGCAGGTGGATTCTTTACCAACTGAGCTATCAGGGAAGCCCGATACTAGTCATACCACAGAATATTATACAATACTGAAAATGAATGGACTGAAGCAACACACGACAATATAGATTAATGGCAGGAACACAACGTCACAGATGAATTTAAACCAGCCCTGTCTCCCAAGCCCCGCGGGAGCCCCACCACCTACAAGAAGCCGTGGGCAGCTGTTCCACGTTTCTTCTTGGAACTTCCACTGAATTTACTGTCAGGACCTGACGTTTTGTGATGCATCCTTCTCCACGTAAATTTCCTCCAGCAAGTGTCAATACACAGTGAGCTCCCCTTAAGTGAGTGAGCTCCCCTTAAGTGAGTGAGCCTGTGGGAGGGGCTGCAAGGGTGCAGAGATGCACATACAACAGTCCCCAGTCTCCAGTTCTAAAGAGTAAGCTATCAAAACGCCTGGGAAACGAGGCAAAGTTTTGTGGCTGAAGCTGCTCTCCAAAAAGGCATAACGCGCCAGGTGGTCAAGCGGTTTGGACGTGGTCCTGGTGCCATCCCACACAGCAGCGGTGTGACCTGGGCCAAGTCGTTTTCCTTCCTTGTGCTTTAGATTTCCATCTGTAAGGGCACAGTAGTCCCACCCACTTCCTGGGTGGAGACAGATCAGATGCCGCAGGATGGTGTGCTGAGGGCACTGCCTGGCACATAGCAGGCACCAGGGGAGAACCAATGCTTACTGTGTGCCTATTAGCAGTGCAGATGGCTAGGACTTCAACATGTGGAGATGGTGTGGGCAGGAAAAGCTGCCTCTCTTGAATAGTCGAGCGTGCTGGAGCGCAGAGTTGAGGCAAGAGGAGAAGGGTAAAGTGAGTGGCTGGCTCTGCCTTGGAGACAACGGCTGCATCTGAATTAAGTGTGTGCTTCCTCCTGCGGAAGAGGGTAGTGGGCAAGGTGGCCAACTGGACCCGGCTTGTCTCTAAGAAGCAGGAGTCCCTATGTCCCTATGGAGAGAGGGTAGAAGCAGGGTAACTGATTAAAACCACTGAAAATTGTACTGTTTCTGCTCTAGTGCAAAAATAATAATGCCATTAATCGTTGGAAGTTGTAGTAATAGTATGTTTATATTTTGCTTTTATGAAAACGAAAATAAATAAAAATTGACATAGACTTCTACTCTATAGCTTTAACTGCAATTTCACTAGTAGTCAAAATTTCCAATAATGTTGTTGATAATCATTTTTATTGCTAAAACTGAATAGCAAATACTAATATTAGAAAATCTCATCAGGTAGGAATCTGTGAGAGTGACCCAGTACTATCAGTGGCAGACCTGGTTAGCATTTCCTGACCCACTTCCCTATCCTGGGAGGTAGGCAGGGGGCTGGGTGGGGGGGTGGTGCTTAAAAGCAGGACTTATCATGCTGTTTTGACTTAGAAAATGCTTTCTTGGTTTTACTTTAAAATTATGTGGCAAATAGGTTTGTCAAACCTAAACTATAAAAAATCACAGTTTTCATCTAACAACAACAACAAAACAGACAAATTGACTTGCTTCATAGTCTTTGTAACATCTTTAAAAACTGCACTGTTTTCCCAAACCACTTTGGTGCCCTTGCTGGACTAGAAAACCCCTGAAAGAGCCTCTTAGCTTCATCAACTGACAAAGTAGAAAAAGGATCTTTTCCCGTTATATACAGTTTATTCTGGGCCTTTGAGTCTCTTTGTGACCCTGCCAAAAATAAACATAAAATAATTAGGAATAAATATGAAGTTTGTTCTCTTTGTGATTTTCCTGGCAATTAAATTAGATGAGATGGGTGGTAGCTTCTGTGACTAACAGATATAGACAACAAGCAAGAATATAGACAACAAAGAAGGAAGATTTCTCTCTTTCATAAGTAAGAAATGAAAAACCTTTCCTCCCCTTTTATAAATACTTGACTTTTCCTCCCAAGAATTCTCAAGATTGTGATTAAGTCTCACTCACTGAATTTACAAGTCAATAAACCTAGAAAGTGGATTGAATTGTTCATTATGATATAACCCATTTGTAAATTAATTGTAAGAGAGTAAATCTTCCCATAAGAAAAGCAGTGTTTTTCTTGCATTCTACTTCTGTGAACTACTAAAAATAAATCTGCTTATTTGACTCAACTATAGATTTGTTTTGAAAATCTGAAATACTGGATTTTGCTAATAAATTTGTTTTGAAAATCTGAAAGACTGAATTTTGCTAAGTACAGATGTTGCTTATTTCCATTTCCTGGGTGTTACCCAGAGAATGTGCAAAGAAATATTTGTAACCTACCAGTAAATGCTAGAAAATATGCCAGGAAGTTTGTAGTCATATAAGATGTGACAAAAACTTTCTTTCTTAAAAATGAGTTTCAAAAAGATTTCTTACCTTTATGATGCATTGTAATGCTACAAATAAATAATCACCATGGTTTTCTTTCTTTAAAAGAAATAATGTATAGGTATTTGAGTTTTCACCATCAAACACCACAGCTTATGAGATAGTTCAGAATGCAATGCAATTATGTGACCTCCCCAAATGCTCCCTTGAAATAGAAATAATGGGAGTTGATCACACTTCCTACTGAAGAAGAATTCCCAATGCTCTGTTAATGATAGAAGCCCTGTTTGTTGCTCTAACTTAAACACGTAGGTACTCACAGTGCAAGAATACAGAAGTGTTTAACCATGCACCAAGTCACTAAGCAACAATGAGGAATATTTATTGAGAGCCGTGTGCCTGGGTACTTCACATGTAAGCGCTTCTCTCATTTAAGCATAGCAACCTGATGAAGTTGATACTGTTGTCATCATGCCCATTTTACAAGTGAGGAAACTGAGATGTATGCAAGAGAATGGTCCCGGATCACAGTTCTCTGAGATACACACTGCTCCCCACTGCGCGGCCCCATGCCCCAGAAAGCTCAGGTGCAAGGACCAGTGCTGCCAAATGCTGGCCTGGGGTGGACTTTGCACAGAGCGGTGATGGATGTCAGTGCCTGCAGAGCGGGAAGAGCTCACTCCATCAGCTCCTCTTTCTAGAGACCTTTCTAGAGACTTGAGACTCAGGTAGGTGGAATGAAGGAGCTGGGGCTCCACCTCCTGCTCTCCCCTCTGCCGCTCTCTGATCTACCTGGCTTTTTTACAAATATTCTGGTTTTATTGGCCTCTCCTCAAACAGCTTGGCTATTGGCAAAGTTATTGGAAGGGAACGTGAAGTGAAAGTCGCTCAGTCGTGTCCGACTCTTTGCGACCCCATGGGCTATACCGTCCATGGGATTCTCCAGGCCAGACTACTGGAGTGGGTTGCCATGCACTTCTCCAGGGGATCTTCCCAACCCAGGGATCCAACCCAGGTCTCCCACACTGCAGGTGGATTCCTTACCAACTGAGCCCGTAGGGAAACCCAATGGAAGGGGAGATTTACTATTAATTCAAGGTTGCAAACTGGGAGCTTCCCAAGTTCAAGTCCCCTGTGTCAGGCACTGGATATCACAGCAGGATCATCACCATGACCAAATGACTGAGTGCTCTTCTATTCTGGGGAATAAGATTACATCATCAGTTTCTCTGTCCTTGATATTATTGCACTGAAGTGAGTCAAATTATTGCCTAAAATGGTCTAAAACATCTGATTGGCTGAACCCACAGTTTAGTCACTTTGTTCATCTGAACATGGCTTAGACCAAAAGAAAACATCCTGCCCAATAGCTGTTTCTCTCCTCTTTATGTCATGGCACAGTGAGTTTCTGGAACGTGGAGCTACACCACCCTTAATTCCTGCGTTCAGTCAGCAAGTGCTGATGACCTCTCTGTTGAGCATCAGGCAGGTACTGGGCTTTTATAGTTATAACGTCCACTGTCAGAGAATGAAATCTTCCAGGGGAGAGAGACAAGCAAAGCAGCAACACTATAAAGCATAATCATAAGAAAGGAAAGTTGAAGGGTTTATGTCAGAACAGAAGAAGGGCACCCAATTCAGAATAAAAAGAATGAGAGAAGGGAAGGGCTGCCCACTCCAGTAGTCTTGCTTGGAGAATTCCATGGGCAGTGAGGCCTGGCAGGCTACAGTCTGTGGGGTCACAAAGGGTCAGACACGACTGAGCAACTAACACACACACACAAGAATTACTCAGAGTGAATGGCCTGGGGAAGGAAAGAGAAAAAGGCAAGACAGCTAGAGGGAATAGCACGGGAGAGGTTCTGAGGTGCAAGAGAGTACAGAACATCCATGGAACTAGAAGGGGTCCCCACAGATCAGCTATTTGTACTCAGATTTACATGAAGAAGATCGTATCTTTGTCCAACTGGGTATGGAAATATACAGCTGTAATCAAAACCAAGTCACAGGAAATGCTTGCAGGAAATGTGGTAGGAGTCCACTCTGCATCTCGTGCTGTGAGATGGGCGGCTCTGCACACAGGAAGGCACTTACAGGCTCAAGCAGCCTGGCGGTGGAATGAACACCTTCCCTGCCCCCCCCCCCCCCCCTCAAGCTGAGCACAGCTTAGACGCATTCTTCTCTCTTTCCTTGAGTCTTGGATCAAGACTTGGATCAAGATCTCACTTGGATCTCTGGACTTAGGGAGCAGACCCCACATTAAGGTACTGTCGGTCTCAGGATGGCCACGGCCCCTTCTGTCTGCCACGAAGGGTTTCCTGCTCTGACCGTATCTGAAACAGTACTGACAGCAGTGACTGGAGTGAGAATAAGGTGACCCTCCGGCAGCACCTCTGTGGAAATCTAGAAGCTGGAGGCAGCAGATTCCTGGCGAGGTGGCAAAAGAAAGAAGGGTATCACTTCATGGTATCCAGGAGCTCAGGCCAGCTGGCTGTCAGACAACCCCACATGGGCAAAAGTAAAAGTAGATTCTCCTCTCTTTATGAGAACAATGGAATAGGGGCATAGCACATCTTCGGTACTGAATGGGCTGATGCCAGCCTAAAGGTAAGTCTCCCTGGATTTGCTGGCTCCTAAGACTGAGCTGTGATTTGACCATTGGCAGCAGCAGGGACTAATGGGACTATTTTGTGGATCCCTGTAAAAACCTTCGGAGAAGGCAAGGGCACCCCACTCCAGTACTCTTGTCTGGAAAATCCCATGGACAGAGGAGCCTGGTGGGCTGCAGTCCATGGGGTCGCTAAGAGTCTGCATTGGAGAAGGCAATAGCACCCCACTCCAGTACTCTTGTCTGGAAAATCCCACGGACAGAGGAGCCTGGTGGGCTGCAGTCCATGGGGTCGCTAAGAGTCGGACACCACTGAGCGACTTCACTTTCACTTTTCACTTTCATGCGCTGGAGAAGGAAATGGCAACCCACTCCAGTGTTCTTGCCTGGAGAACCCCAGGGACGGGGGAGCCTGGTGGGCTGCCGTCTATGGGGTGGCACAGGGTTGGACACAACTGAAGTGACTTAGCAGCAGCAGTAGCAGTAAAGACTTTGGCGATTCCTAGAGGGATTATATAAAGGAGGGTTTCTCTATGGCCAAGTAGAGAGAAAGGGACTTGGAGCCACTGCACTTTGGGTACAAATGGGTTTTCATCCATTCTCACCAGCTGGGGAAGGCTGAGATGGGAGTTATATCCGGAAGCCAGCACCAGCACGGCTACACATAAACTCATGGAGATTAGAGGTGGTGTGTGGTTGAATCCTCTGCAATACTTACCACATATTGTCCACACGTAATGTAAAGAATTAAGTTTTATGAATATTTGACAGTTTAGTGACTGACCACATATCTTTCTGTTTGATCTTTCTCGAAGGAAAACCTCCAACCGTGAAGGCATGAGGTGAGACAGAATGAGGTATGCATACTGCTGGGCATGCACTTGGAGATAACTCCCTGGGGCATTTCTCTTAAAGGTTTTTTTACTTTTATTTTTTTGCACAAAAACTAAACATTTAAACTGATCTGGTAAGTAATTTAAAACATTTTATATTAGAACAGGAGTGGTTATATTAAGGAATAGTATATGAAAAAAGCACATTGAAGCTATTCAGGCTATATAAGTGGGAGGTGAAACTAAATGTAAAACAAAGATGAAACAAGTGATTTCAAAGAAATATCAGACTTGCAAAAGGACAAGTCGGGGTCTGCATCTGCACTGCCTTTGGTTGATAGAGATACGTGAGCGGAAAAGTCTGAAAAAGCACTGGTGGAGGGGGGAAGTGGGGTCAGGAGACATGTCTAACTTTCTACTTTTAAAATAATAATCATTAATAATAATGATAGCAGCAACCAAAACAACAGCTAGTTTTATCAAATGCTTACTACGTGTTAAATACTTTTCATGACTTATTTAAGCTCCAGGTCTCCATATACACATAAATTTTCTGAGATATGTACTATCAGTGTATCATTTTATCAATTTATCAGTGGGAAACTGATGTAACATCCTTATGATGTTGCATAAGAACTATTGGATGGAGCTGACTCCACCCCTGCAAGTCTGGCTTCAAACTCCTCATTGAACAGTAGATGCTGAGAAGCTCTGCTGCCCCCTGCTGGGGAAATAGGCTGTTGGTCCTAAAGCAAAGCATTCAACTTTGGAAGGCACCATTGGAGTAGCCAGCAAGAAAACTTGGCCTTAATGGCATGCTTTATGTTGGCGATGTCCAATGATCCCATTAGTGTTTTGTAGAGGAAAGTGTTCATGTAAGCAGTCAGAAGTCAGGTAGAAGAGGCAGAGGCAATAAGGAAACTGATGGGAAGCAAAGCAGGAAGAAAAGAGGTGGGGGTGATGCAGTCAGAAGAGTCCCCAGTGTCCCCGATCCTTAGGAGAGATGACATGGTGGCTGAGTCCCTTGAAGCTCACACCTGCTCAGTCTGCAGCTGTGAGCAACATCGTCTGCTTCTCTGATAGGCCTGGCCAGCCACCCCGATACGTTCCCTGTGTTTTACCTCCCATGTAATCTTTCCATCAACCCCCAGCAGGCGAGGTCCCCTGAGGCTCTCTTTCTTCTCAGTCTGGAAACCTGACGCAATACTAGTTTGGTGTAGGTCCTTGGGCAAATCACTTCGTTTTGGGTCTCAGGTTTTTCTTTACTAAGGCAGTTGTGTTCTCAAGCCAGGCCAGTACTGCCCCCACACAGGGCAGATGGAATGTGAATATGTGAAGGGAATGGGGGCAGTCTGATTGTCACAAAGACTTAGAGGGGTTTCTACTGGCATGTGGGGCTTCCCCGGGGGCTCACCAGATAAAGAATCCGCCTGCAATACAGGAGACGCAGGTTCACTCCCTGGGTTTGGAAGATCCCCTGGAGGAGGACATGGCAACCCACTCCAATATTCTTGCCTGGAGAATCCCATGGACAGAGGAGCCTGGTGGGCTATATACAGTCCATAGGGTTGCAAAGAGTCGGTCACAACTGAAGCGGCTGAGCATGCCCACACACTACTGGCATTTATCACTGGGAGCCAGCCATGCTAAACATCCTGCTAAGGCCATTAGTCCCACTGCTGAGGAACCCTGAATGATTCAGAGTCCGTGTGATTGTTTCTTCTTACAAAAATGTAGGTAAATCCACTTTAAGTTGTGAAGTTTGGTTAAATTGGCTTCTTTAGAGTTGAACGTTAAAACATTCAAGGGAAGTGAAAAATAGTTCATAATTTATACAGAGCTTTCCAAACAAGCATTTAAATACTGGGTGATTTTCTAAAGGAAACAGCTTTGCTGTGACTGGAGGATTTCTGGCATGTTTCTAATGCCTTCAGGCTCTAAAGATCTAAAACCATGATCACATTAAACACAGATGTCCTGTGAGCCGGAAAGGATTCTGTTGATAAAATTGTATGGCATAATTTTCTTGAGTTTCAGGGAAAACAAAGATTTTTTTCCTCAAGCCGTGGGTACCTGATTTTATTTGTCTGCTAGTGAGGATGGAAGGAATGTTTGGCAGTCAGACTGCAGCAGACTTCTTTAGGGCCCTTTCTGTACAGCCAGCTGCAGTTGTTTTTTTCAGTCCCCTGGATCATCTAAGGACCTATGACTTAATTTTTAGGCATACCTTATTGCCTATGTTGTTTTTGTCATATCTGGGTACCATGTGCATTATAATTAACTTAATACTTTTTATCAACTCACTTTTTAAAACCTTGTTTGCATCCTAAGTAACTTCTGTGAAATGATGCTTTGATAAGTGATTTGTATTTTTCAAATATACTTTAAAATATAAGCATAACTATTAAAAATTTTCAAGTTCGTCCATAAAGAAAGAAAGAAAGTATAGTCACTCAGTCGTGTCTGACTCTTTGTGACCCTGTGGGCTACATGTAGCCCACCAGGCTTCTCTGTCCATGGGATTCTCCAGGCCAGAATGCTGGAGTGGGTTGCCATTTCCTTCTCCAGGGGATCTTCCCGTCCCAGGGATCGAACCTGGGTCTCCCGCATTACAGGCAGATGCTTTACCCTCTGAGCCACCAGGGAAGTTCATCCATATGTTACCTTAAATCATCTTGAATAAGTGTAACCATAACCTATAACAAAAACAAAGAGGATTTTTAGAAATCCAGATTCTATATAGAAAATAGAGGGATTAAAAAAGAATAAATAAACCCATATTTGTAAAATTGGTATGTGTAAGTTTATGATAGAGTTGACCTAAGCATGAGTGTGAATGCGTGAGTTTGTGTGTGTGTGTGTGTGTCTGTGGGTGTGCAGTCAATTATGTTTAACAGTCATTGTGGTCTAATGTGGCATTCTGGTGTTCACTTCTAAATACTATTTATTTGGCTGCGTCGAGTTTTAGTTGTGGCCCACACCTTCGTTGCGTCATGCAGGATCTTTTCAGTGTTGCACATACACTATGGTTATGGCACAGGCTCAGCAGCTGTGGCTCACTGGCTTAGTGGCATGTGGAATCTTCATTCCCCAATCAGGGATCGAACTCAAGTCCCCTGCATTGCCAAGCAGATTCTTTACCACAGGCCACAGGGGAGGCCCCCCAAATACGTCTTAATAAGTAATTGGTGAAATAGGCAGCATCACCGCAATGAATTACTATTGCTATAGCCAAATGCAAAGACAGTTGACATATGGGTTACTATATTCCAGCTTATCTAGGGTGGATATACAATTTCTTTTAGGCTTTTGGAAACCTTTGAAACATAGCCTGTGGCAGAGAGAAGGGAATAATTTTAATGCTTGGCCATGGAATTGAAGGTGAGGAAGGAGGGAAGTGAGAACATGAGAGGGACAAGGGAGAGTTAAACAGGGTTCATAGGTTGTATTGCCAGTGAAGGTGAGTGCCAGAGGCCCTGCATTTCCTGGCTGACCTAAGAGTTCCCAGGAATGGAGACATGAAGTCCAAGTTCTTTTAAACTTCATAGTGACACTTGCATTCTATCCGCAGACCCACACTGGAGTGGTTTGCATGTGGCCAGAGACCCCCTCCACCAGATAAGTTAATAGAACTTAGACATTTCCTCTAGTCTTTCAAACACATGGGTTCCTTCATCAGCTAAGCCTTTTTCTTTATCACTGAATACAATAATAGCTTCACATGTATGGAGAACCCTCAATGTGTCAGAATTCTCCTTAACTCAAAAGGAAGGATTCTATTTACAGGAAACTAGTGCCAGATCATTGTCAGGTTGACACTCTCCATAGATTTTATCAATTTATCTTGCTTCTTGCAAGGACCAAGGGGTCAGGGATTCTCACCTGCTTTGCTGAAAGTCTAAACACCAGGGCTTATTAGTACATAGAAGTCTCTTAATAAGCGTCTGTTGAATGAATGTATGAACCGTAGGCTTTCCCAACTTCAGTGAAAAGCACTTCAAGGCAACTGAGAAGAAAATAAGGAAGCCTGGGTCCCAGACATTTATTGATGGAGAGGCTAGAAATCCATGAGGGGTGGGTCAGGAGACTTTTCCATGGACTCTGCCACACATCCCCTGTGGCCATTCTTGCAGCCCCTTTCAGAAACTCAGAACTTTAGCCCAAGACTGCAGACACAGTGCCTTTGCTCTTGGTCCGGCAGTTCCCACTTATTTAGAGAAATACTGTCTGATGTATGGGCTTCCCTGGTGGCTCAGCCGTAAAGAATCCGCTTGCAATGCAGGAGACACAGGAGACATGGGTTCGATCCCTGGGTTGGGAAGATTCCCTGGAGGCAGGTATGGCAACCCACTCCAGTGTTCTTGCCTGGAGAATCCCATGGACAGAGGAGCCTGGCAGGCTGCAGTCTATAGGGCTGCACAGAGTCGGACACAACTGAAGCTACTTAGCATGCACGTCTGATGTATACGGTCTGTCTGGCCTTCAACCTTCAATGGTCTTTGCGGTTTGAAAATTAGAGTAACAACTGGCTATTCAGTCCTCGCACTCCCAAATGCCCTCGCTTTTGGCCCAGGCCCAGCCACAGCTTGGAAACCTAACTCCCTTACCCTGTCTTTCAGGAAGCTTACCCAGGGCTAGCGCTGTCCAATTTTTATTTCAGTTAAAATAACTTTTTAAACATATCTCTAAGAGAGACAACCTTTCTAGCTTTGTAAGATTATTCCCTGTCCGAAAAAAATGTCCAAATCATAGAAAAAAGACATTTGACAGATATCAAAATGTGGTATATGGCTGGTTGATTTAGGGTTTAGAAAATAGATGTACTACATGGAAATCATGACTAGAACCCATTTGCCACAAAATTAGCCCGCAGACGTCGGTCGGTGTCATCCTGTGTGTGCGCGCCGGCCACTTCACTAGCCACACGCGGGGCTCTTGAAGACTGACGGCGGGAGAGCGAGTCTTATCTCATCCGCGCACACCTCCTGGGCGCCAGGCGTGCGGGCGGGATAAACACTAGGTTAACCCGCCCAGCGGAGCGGGCGGGGTGGGGTCCGCGCCCTCCGGGAGCGCCCCCTGGGGCGGGGTGCGGCAGGTGCGGGGCCCGCGGAGACGCCCAGAGCCCCGCCTGCCGGCCCCGGGGTTGGAAGAGCGGCGTCCGACCCCGCGCGGGGCCGAGGCGGGCGCGGGCAGGCGGCGAATCCCGCACTCCCGGGGGCCTGGCGCGCGGGCGGCCTCCTCCTAGTCTTCGAGCCGGGCGGGCATCTGCACCCACGCCCGCCGCCTCCCTCGCGCACCCCGAGCGCCCAGAGGCCGTCAGGGGGATTTGTCAGTGCGCCCTATATAGCTGCAGACAGCTGCCATCTGTTATGTTTAGTAACAAGCCCGCGCCGCTCCCCCTTCCCGGTGAATAAGCCTGCCTCGGTCTTTAAGCCAGGAAGTTCTTTTTTAACGACTCCCACTCCCTTTCGAGGGCAGGCTTTGCCCGTGCGCAGCCGCTGCGTCTTCAGCGCTGGATCCTCCTTTCTCCCCACCTTCCGGTTAAGCGGCAGGAGGCCAGATTCACTGGCCTGGGCCTACCGGCAGGTGATTCAATGAAAAGGCTGAGAGGGCGCCTCTGTCCATGGGTTCAGTGAAGAGAAAAATCTGGGATGTGTGCACCATTTTAATGCATCACATTTCAGTTCTGCAAATGCGAAGTGTAAATTGGGCTAGAATATGATTGTGAATCAGCCCAGACGTCATGATTAATTTATCACCGTGCTCCAGATACATCAGCTAAAATAATATGGTTTCAAAGTAAGGGTTCCTCCTGCCTTTGTGCCTGCTGATGAACTCTACAAAGAATACATCACTAGAAAAATAAAGAACTGAGATGCCAGTCTCTTCTTGTGTTGGCAAAGCATGAATGTAATTAAACATTTTCATCCAGATTTCTTCCACCATTTGAAACTGAATTGTCCCACTGACACTTTACATCAGCCTGTGTTCCACTCTCCTTGAGCTCCTAATAAACACTGAAGTGGAGATGAGCTTTTTCATCTTTCAGGCAACATTTGAGATGCCTAACTTTCTGGTTCCCCAACTGACAGATTGTTGGAATTTTCTAGGGCATTACCACTCAAAGTATAGTCCAGGAAGCAACTGCACAGCATCACTTGTAAGATCATTAGAAATGCAGAATCTCAGGCCCCAGCACAGACCTATGGAAAGGGAAACTAAATTTTTAGCAAGACCTCCACATTGAAGTTTGAGAAGATCTGTTCTTTTTTAAAACCACAGATACCTTTGTGCAAACATCCACATGTGTTTAGTAAGCAGCCAAGGTGATTCCTTAAGTTGAATAGCTAGATTTGAAGATCACTGGTCTCTAAAGTCTAAGGTTCAGGTGATTTTTATGTTTGTGACATCAGCCAAACTTTTAAATCAATAGAACTGTCTTTGAAAGTTTGATACAAGTGAGTTCATCTGTTTGGTCAATGTGAATGACAGAAACAAGAAGGTTTATGAATTATTTGGTCAAATAATAACACATGTATTACTCCATTAAAGAAGCTCAAAATGAGGAAAGTGGATTTGCTCCTAATATAACTGGCTCATTTACTCCCAGATTGAGTGTAGGCATGAGAAAAATCTTTTGCTTGGCCATTAAAGCTGCTCCCTTCCCCACCCCTCATTCAAATGGACTGAGTTTATTTATAACAGTACCTTTCATTCAGATGGACACAAAAGTCCTTTATGCTGATGCTCAGCACTTCTAGGGACGTGCTAGAGGACTAGGTTTAGTTCTGAACTTCACAATAAAAGAGGGATGTGGAGACCTTGGCAGAGGTTCAGAAGAAATTCCTAAAGGTTATTTTTAAAATTCACAGTGAATCTTCAAATTGTGCGCATTAGTTAGAAAAAGGTCATCTGTTCATTGACATAAACAATGTGAAATGAGTCTTCACTACAGCCTGAGAGATTTTCAGTTTCAGAGAAATAAATATTATAGGAATGCCTAGAGAAAAGAATGTCTCTGGAGCACGAGTTCTCCACCTTGGTTACACATTGCAGTCACCTGGGGAGGTTTTAAAAATCCCAGTGCCAATTATGCTGGGATCGTTGTGGGCAGGACCCAGGCGGCAGTAGTTTTTAAAGCTCCCCAGGTGATTCTGATGTGCAGCTGAGAATGAGAACAATGTTTCCTTCTTCAACTGTAGTGTGAGTTGGCACCACCTGGGGATTTCATTAAACTGCAGATTCTGATTCAATAGGTCTGGGGTACACGCTAAGTGACTTTAGTCATGTCGGACTCTGCAACACTGTGGACTGTAGTCCATGGGATTCCCCAGGCAAGAATACTGGAGTGAATTACCACGCCCTCCTCCAGGGGATCTTACCGACCTAGGGCTGGAACCCGAGTCTTCTGTGTCTCTTGCATTGGCCACTCATGCCACCTGGGAAGCCCCTAGGTCTGGGGTGAGCCCAGGGCTTCTACAATTCTATCAAATGCTCAGGTAATGTCCAAGCTTGGTGCCTGTGCCAGGCTTTGAGAAGCAAGAGGCCAGAGGCCTTTGAAACTAGACCAAACTCTCTCCCAAGAAAAGTCCATAACCTTATCTTTAGACCATCTCAGGGTCCCTGTGATTTTATGGTATTTGTCAACATGCAAAAGCAATAACTTCAAGTGTCAAATAAACTGATAAAAAGAAAACCAGGATCAAGAACACTGCTTAAGAATCCACCTGCCAAAGCAGGAGACATGGGTTCGATCACTGGTCCCGGAAGACCCCACATGCTGAGGAGCAACTAAGCCCATGCGCCACAACTATTGATTGAATCTGTGCTCTAGAGCTCGGGAGCTGCAACTGCTGAAAGCTGAATTCCCTAGAGCCCTGCTCTGCAACAAGAGAAGCCACAACGATTAGAGGCCTGAGCACTGTAAGTAGTTCCCACTCACCACAACTAGAGAAAAGCCCGGGCACAGCCAAAGACCCAGCACAGCCAAAAAAAAAAAAAAAGAACACCGCTTTGGATGAACATCTTTAACAGTGATCAGTATCTCCTTGAATGGAAAAGTAGCAACAGAACTTAAAGGACAGAAATGTTCCTGGTTTTCCTGAACAGCCTGAGCATCCCTCTGTTCATGTTACTATTTCCTCAAGATGCCTTTGGTGGTAGCAGAGTTGTCAGAATGGTATCTGGCCAAGTACAAGGGCAGCTCGGGGACTAGGCTTGCTGTTAGCTGTGCTGGTAAGCTCTAGTCCAAAGTGGAACCATCCCAGAACCTCAAGGCTTCTCTGGGTATAGGAGAACCAGCCACTTTGTCAAGAGATGATCCTATTCAGGTGTCAACATGATGGGGCCAGCAAGTAAAGCAAAATTTTTAAAGATGTAAATTTGTCCAAGTGATATTAAGAGCTAACCTAAATGGCAGGGCTTTATGTGTTCTATCTCATTTAGTCCTCTCAATAACCTTATAGACTGTTTACTATTATCATCCCTATTCACAAGTAAGCCAACAGGGCTTGGAGCAGAGGAGATACTTGCCGAGGTCACATGACTCAAAAACAGCAGAGGCGATATTGGAACCCACTCCTGCTTGACTCCAGAACCCCACCCTGAGTTCATCCAGGTGATAACAGACCTAGCTTGATGTTTGGAACTTTCTGCAGATATTTCTGCCACTAGAAGCAGTGTGTTCATGTTTTCCCTAGGCTGTGGACTAAATATTTTTTAAAAACAGCCTTTTAATTTTTTAATTAGCCTGGTTCCCCAAAGATAAAGCTCTTTAAAGGTCAGATGTTAACTTAATC
Source organism: Odocoileus virginianus (assembly GCF_023699985.2). Lineage (NCBI taxonomy): Eukaryota > Metazoa > Chordata > Mammalia > Artiodactyla > Cervidae > Odocoileus > Odocoileus virginianus. The sequence goes on along the minus strand of NC_069679.1, from coordinate 60,183,884 downwards.
CTCTTAGGGTTATCACTGAAAAAGATCAGCCGAATTGACCTTGACAAAAACCGCCTCAGAGGCCTGGGGACAGACAGGCTCTTCGATAGCAGTGAACACAGACAACTGCTGTTATGGGAAGGGGCATTTTCTTTGCCTTTGATAGCAGGCGGACTTGTTTTTCTTGACAAGACCCTGAGTAAAGAGACTTAATATCCATCTTCAATGTGAATTGAATCGTGTCCTACTGACATTAGATCCGCAGCCCCGGGGAACACCAGGCTGGCCGCTGACGGGCTGCATTGGACCGACTCAACGACCACGAGAGGAAACAGAGCGTGACGGGAGCTGACTTCTGTCGCCAGAAAGGGTGGGCTCGTCACACGCTCCCTGGCCACCTCCGCCGCAGAGCCGCACCAAGGACACACGTCAGGAAAAGGCCCCCAGTCCAGATGACACTTTCCTAAGCACAGTTAGAGTTTCCAAGATGTCATACAAAAATGCAGATTTTGCCTGAGGAGAACAAAAATCTGCCAGCTTTAAAGCAAAGTACTACTGTCCTGGGCCTGTCTAGAATAAAGATGGGGGCCTGCTGACTCTCCCCTGGGCCTGCCACCTCCCTGTGCGGCTGGAACAGGAACAACGATGACTGTCATCAGCTGGGTGGATTCAAGGTCCCAGCTGGTCCGGTCCGAGTTTTTCCCTGGAACTTTAAAAACCAGAAGCAAGAAAGGACTCTCTGCCCTCCTCCCAGTGACAATGGAGGAGGGATTGAGGCTTAGGAGCTGTCAGCAGTCCTTTTGCCTCCCACAAGGAGAAACCTGGTCTGCCCAGCCCAGAGGATCAGAAAGGCCAGGGAGAGAGAGGTAGGAAGAGTGCCAGGGTGTTCCTGCAGGCCCTCTGCTTCCTGACCAGCCACCATGTAATTGTGTAGCCACAGTTGCCCAATCTAGCTTGGTTAAGTTTCTATCACTTGCCACTGACAAAGTCCTGACTCATGCAGGGGAAGTGTGTGCAATGTGATGTTAGCCTTCCTCTTCATTGTCAGTGTCCGCTCCTCTAAAACGGACAAGCAGTACCTTTCTGCAAGGGATACTGTTTGTTCGTTTCTTTCCCAGTCCGAAATGAGCTGGCTGATAGCTCCTTCCCAGAGGAGGTATCCCTCAGCTTTCTGCCATGTGGCTTTAAGAAAAGGGAGAATTTCAAAATTTCTCCTTCAGGGAAAATCCATATGTATTTTTTAAAGAGTGGAAAAAGGAATGTTTTTCAGCTCAATGAGCTGACGAGTGCAGGTACTTTAGGAGAGAACCAGTCTTCCAACGGTTGCTCCCATGACATCAGTGTTGACTCTAGAGGTTTAGTTATGGAAAGGGATGGGCATTTATGGAATGGGCCTGACAATGTGTGAGATATATTTTACAAAATACCCTTTTTCACTAATCCTCACAATCACAAGTAAGAACTGCTAGTCCATTTTGTAACATAGCTGAGAACTATTATTATTTTAACTATTTTCTAATCTTTTATCCATATCTTTTCTCTCACCACTCATATATCCATGGGAACTTTCTAAATGCCCTCCCCTGGGTGGGAGCAATATCCTAGAAGAAAGAAGGAAATCCTTGGTATTTGAGTTCAAAGATAATTTTTTGTTTTTAATCTATTGCAGATTTATCTGACTTTCAAATGTAAGAGCCAAGTACTTAAATAGTGTTTCATGTTTCAATTCCAAAAGCTTTATTCTCAATACTAAAGGCCGAAGACAAGAGGACCTAGAGTCTAGACTTGATTCTATTAACTTTGGCTCAGCAAGTTACAGCCTATAGGGGCGAAGCTTTTGTAAATAAAGTTTTATTGGAACCCAGTCACTCCCATTTGTTGCTGTATTATCTGTAGCTACTTTTGCGCTAGAGCAGCAGAGGTGAATGCTTGCAACAGAGACTGTATGGACTGTTAAGCCTAAGATATTTACTATCTGACTCTTATCTCACATACCCTGCTCACCTGACTGACCTTCCCTCTTTTCTTTTTTTGAAGTAATTTTTAATATTTATTTATGGCTGCTCTGGGTCTTCATTGCCTTATGCAGGCTTTCTCTGCATGTGGCAGGCGGGGGCTACTCTTCCTTGTGGAGCACAGGTAGTTGTGTTTCATGGGCTCCAGAGCGCAGGCTCAACAGTTGTTGCACATGGACTTAGTTGCTCCTCGGCATGTGGAATCTTCCCGGACTAGGGATCGAACCCGTGTCCCCTGCTCTGGCAGGTGGATTCCCATCTACTGTGCCCCCAGGGAAGTCCCTGGCCTTCCCTCTTAAGTATAGAGTTTAATCAGTAATTGCCTGTGTGTTTGTCCTCTTCCCAGCTACTGATTGTTCTAATCCTCAGACCAGAAAGGTTCTAACATGCTAGGCTATCAAAGGCAAACATTTGCCCTAGGGAGGACAGTTATCGCAGGTTGCAGTGGGGAACACGTTCCTCTGCTGGTTTCCCTGGAAACTGATGAGACAACCTGATATGAATTCCCATATAAATGGTAGCCTCCTTCTCCACTACCCTCTCCTCCCTGGGATGTCACGTCCTGCCTGCTATCTGCCATATTCGGTCAGTGTCATTCCAGGACTCTGCTCCAGACTTGTAAGAGTCCCTGCTCAATAAACCATTGATGTCTCTGTTGTTGTCTCCAGGCACTTTCTTCACTCTCTTGGCTGGGTGATTACAAGGCTTACAGATCTGCAGCGTATGGCCCAACACTGCTGTAATGGAAATATTCTATATCTGCACTGTTCAGCGTGGCTGCTACTCACCACATGCTCTTAAACTACAGCCATGCAACTGAAGAACTGAACTTCTAATTTTATTTCACCTTTATTCAAGTTGTAATTTAAATAGCAACCATACAGCTCTAAGATTAAATTATTTCCAGGTGTCAAATGTACTCAGTTCAGTTCCGTTGCTAAGTCATGTCTGACTCTTTCCAACCCCATGGACTGCAGCACACCAGGCTTCCCTGTCCTTCACTATCTCCTGGAGCTTACTCAAATTCATGTCCATCAAGTCGGTGATGCCATCAAACTATCTCTTCCTCTGTTGTCCCCTTCTCCTCCTGCCATCAATCTTTCCCAACATCAGGGTCTTTTCCAATGAGTCAGTTCTTTGCATCATGTGGCCGAAGTATTGGAGTTTCAGCTTCAATGTCAGTCCTTCCAATGAATATTCAGGACTGATTTCCTTTAGGATGGACTTGTTGGACCTCCTTGCAGTCCAGGGGACTCTCAAGAGTCTTCTCAACACTATAGTTCAAAAGCATCAATTCTTCAGGGCTCAGCTTTCCTTATAGTCCAACTCTCACATCCATACCTGACTACTGGAAAAACCATAGCTTTGACTTGGTTGGTTGGTTTAGTAGCTAAGTCGTGTCCGACACTTGCGGACCCCATGGATTGTAGCCTGCCAGGCTTCTCTGTCCATGGGATTCTCCAGGCAAGAATACTGGAGTGGGTTGCCATTTCCTCCTCTAGGGGAGCTTCCCAACCCAGGAATCAAACCTGGGTCTCCTGCATTGTAAGCAGATTCTTTACTAACTGAGCTTTAACTAGATGGACCTTTGTTGGCAAAGTAATGTCTCTGCTTTTTAATGTGCTGTCTAGGTTGGTCATAACTTTCCTTCCAAGGAGCAAGTGTCTTTTAATTTCATGGCTGCAGTCACCATCTGCAGTGATTTTGGAGCCCCCCAAAATAAAGTCTATCACTGTTTCCATTGTTTCCCCATCTATTTGCCATGAAGTGATGGGACCAGATGCCATGATCTTAGTTTTCTGAATGTTGAGCTTTAAGCCAACTTTCACTCTCCTCTTTCACTTTCATCAAGAGGCTCTTTAGCTCTTCTTCACTTTCTGCCTTAAGGGTGGTGTCATCTGCATATCTGAGGTTATTGATATTTCTCTAAGCAATCTTGATTCCAGCTTGTGCTTCATCCAGCCCAGCATTTTGCATGATGTACTCTGCCTAGAAGTTCAATAAGCAGGGTAAGAGTATACAGCCTTGATGTACCCCTTTCCCAGTTTTGAGCCAGTTCATTTGTTCCATGTCCGGTTCTAATTGTTGCTTCTTGTCCTGCAAATAGGTTTCTCAGATAGGTAGGTGGTCTGGTATTCCCATCTCTTTCACGATTTTCCACAGTTTATTGCGATCCACACAGTCAAAGGCTTAGGCGTAGTCAATAAAGCAGAAGTAGATGTTTTTCTGGAAATCTCTTGCTTTTCCTATGAGCCAATGGATATTGGCAATTTGATCTCTGGTTCCTCTGCCTTTCCTGAATCCAGCTTGAACATCTGAAAGTTCACGGTTCATGTACCGTTGAAGCCTTGCTTGGAGAATTTTGAGCATTACTTTGCTAGCGTGTGAGATGAGTGCAATTGCATGATAGTTTGAACATTCTTTGGCATTGCCTTTCTTTGGGATTGAAATGAAGACTGACCTTTTCCAGTCCTGTGGCCACTGGTGAGTTTTCCAAATTTTCTGGCTTATTGAATACAACACTTTCACAGCATCACAATCACTTTCAGGATTTGAAATAGCTTAAGTGGAATTCCATCATCTCCACTAGTTTTGTTCATAGTGATGCTTCCTAAAGCCCACTTGACTTTGCATTCCAGGATGTCTGGCTCTAGGTGAGTGATCACAATACCATCGTGGTTATCTGAGTCATGAAGATCTCTTTTGTATAGTTCTTCTGTGTATTCTTGTCATCCCTTCTTAATATCTTCTGCTTATGTTAGGTCCACACCATTTCTCTCCTTTATTGTGCCCATTTTTACATGAAATGTTCCCTTGGTATCTTAAATTTTCTTGAAGAGATCTCTATTCTTTCCCATCCTATTGTTTTCCTCTATTTCTTTGCATTGATCACTGAGGAAGGCTTTCTTATCTCTCCTTGCTATTCTTTGGAACTCTGCATTCAGATGAGTATATCTTTCCTTTTCTCCTTTGCTTTTAGCTTCTCTTCTTTTTTCAGCCATTTGTAAGTACATTTGTAAGATATTTGTAAGTGGTATTAGTACAGTATCAAATGTACTAATACCACTTTAAAATTGAAAATAATAACTGAGGAAGCCCAGTTTGAGGGGTCATGGACATGGTGACCTCTGTTTTCTAGTCCCTTCCATCTTATCTCTAGAGTAAATTCCTGGAGTGCTCCTGGCAGATTCTCCCACATAATACAGATCAGAGAACCCAAATGAAGAAGCAGAACACAGATTGTTTGACATGAGGATGCCCCAAGAGCTTTTATTTTGATCCTTACAGGCCATCTGGTGCTAATGTGGGTAGATGGACAAAGATCTGAGATGAGAAAAAACACAGATCATAAAAGAAACCCAAAGTAAGGAGAGCAGGGCTGGGGCAGGTGGTGATGTAACCTCCCCAGCTGCCCTGCTTCCCACTCCCCAGCACTCACAGACACGTCCTGGGCAGCCTCCCACACCCAGCTGTACTTGCCTGCCCTCATCCCTCGGTCCTCCCTGTAATTACTGACACCAGGTGCAAGGCTTCCACTCATCTCCTGTGACTTCATCATTCACGGAGCTGTGAGGGGTTATTTGCCAACCTCCGTGGAAGCTTCTTTTTAAAAGCAGGATATACTGGGTGTAATGTTACATCACTAGGAATCCTTAGACAATACAAAAGGAAATGGAATTTACCCAGGGAACAAAGGAGCCTACAGCTCACTTTTCTTTAGCCCTAGAAAACCCTGTGGGGCTTTGGGGTACAAAGCTATGCCCTGAACAGGGAAGTGTCTTGTTGCAGGAGAAGTTTCTGGGGTCAGAAACTCCAAGTGGGGGATTTGCTCCAGTGCCAAACTGAGATTAAGGCAAGGAAAGAAAAAGTTGTGGTTCATGCACTCAGCAGATTGCCCGTGTGGACCACAGAGTAGTTAAGGACCTGGATTTATAGGCAGACTTTCTGGGTTCATTCCCTGGCTCAACGAGTTAGTAAGCACAGGTCAGGCTCCCTCTCAGTAGGACGATTACTGCGCCTATAGTTCCATAGTGTTAGTCGCTCAGTCACGTCCGACTCTTTGTGACCCCATGGACTGTAGCCCACCAGACTCCTCTATCCATGGAATTCTCCAGGCAAGAATGCTGGAGTGGGTTACTATGCTTTTCTCCAAGGGATCTTCCCAATCTAGGGATCGAACCCGCGTCTCCTGCATTGCAGGCGGTTTCTTTACCATCTGAGCCACTCGGAAAGCCTATGTGATGGTATTATTTTGAGGATTGAAGTGAGATGCTGCACGGGAGGTCCTCAGGACCTCAGGGTAAGTCCTGGCTCAGAGCAGGCACACAGTGTTGATCGCGACGTGGTGCTGCGCTGATGGGCTTTGCCTGGCCCTGCGTCAAGTGGTTGTGGAAGACAGTAGCTGTGTTCTTTGGGGAATAGCCTTCTAAACCTGTCACGTTCCTTCTTGAAGAGGGAATCTTGCATCTGAAGCTGGTTTTATGTACCTCTTGCTTCTAGGGGCCCCCATACAAGTCTCTTTGCTTAGGAAGGTGGGCTGACAAAGACTACTCCCTCCTTCTACACCTTCATATGTCACAGGGCTGGGATGATGAGGTACAAACCCCAGGGTCCCTGGCAGGGTCTCTGGTCTTTTCAAGACTAGTGCATTTTCTAAGGAGCCCATTCTGGAGGATTCAACAATCTGATTTTATTCATTTTTTGAAGTATAATTGATTTACAATATCAGTTTCAGGTGTACAACACAATGATTCAGCATTTTTACAGCTTTTACTCAATTAAAAGTTATTACAAGCTAATGGTTCTGATTCTCTGTGCTAGACAACATGTCCTGTTGCTTCTCCGCTTCAGACAGAGCAGTTTGGATCTTTTACTCCTGGGCCCCTAGTTTGCCGTTCCCGTTTCCCTCTCCACTTTGGTCATCACGAGTTTGTTTTCTGGGTCTGTGGATCTTCACAATCCTATTTGAGAAGTCAGGTTTCCCTTGCACCCATCCCCACCTGTCCCTCTGTGGCCTACGCTACCTCTGAGGAGCTGTAGGAATACTGGTTTCCTAGCCATGTTCCTATCTCTGAGAGAGACGTAGGAAGGGTTTAGCCGGTCAAGGACTAGGGAGTGAAGTGGGGGTGGTGCGGATCTCTAGGAAGGAGAGGACGTGAGGAAGCATCAGACACCTGCCCTCAGATGAAAAGCGCAACGATGAACCGCAACCCATCTTCCCTAACTAGCCTGTGAGAATTCACCTAAGCCCCTGGCAACAGATGAAGACACCACGTACCCTCCACACTTAAAAACTAACAATCATGGTTTACACATTAGAAATTAGACCAGACTTAGTCACACAGGTACAACTCGTTCACGGCCCTTGAAAAGCGTCCCGGCCGGAGGGACAGTCGTGTGGACAGCCCCTGCCTTTCCCCTCGCTCTCGGTTCCACCCCAGCGAGACCGTGGTGATGGCTTTTGTGCTCCCAAAGGCTGAGAGCCTGCCAGAATGTATCTCAAAAGTGATTTTTCAAAAGTCATGCTTAGGTGGTAATCTTGAGTTTTTGTGGTAAAAAGATGACTTGGCCAATTTGACTAAAGACCCAAATAGACTTTATGAGACATAAACTAATCCTTGCTATTCAACTTGACTCACCCTGACCTGGGACGCATACGTCTGAGGCCGAGGCCTCACCCTGCCTGCTGTGTGGTAGGTGTGAGCACCCACATAAGCCTTCCTCTGGCCACAGGGACCACGAGGCTGGCTGCCAGGGCTGGGGGCACCCAGGGAAACAGCCACGTGCTGTTCAGGAAGATCCTCCAGCTAACCACTGCGGCTTATGGCTTTGGAGAAGTTGAAGGTGTCACAGAGAAAACAGCAGAAGTTCATCTGAATCCACGCATTCCAGGACAGACATTGGAGCTGCGCCCATGAAGGGGTGGTGTCAGGCTGACCTGCTGACAAGCCAGGGAGGGTGAGGGGATTGGAAAGCTGAGAGGAGCCAATGCTTTCCCAAGTCCCAGGTGAGACTCTGACTAGCCCAGTCACAGCACTCACCTGGGCCCAGGGCAGCCCGCAGGGAAGGGTTAGCAGCTGTTTGAACACAGTGGCAGTCCCTCTGGGCGCTGCCCCTGCAGGCGCTGCCCCTGCCCTGCTCGCTCCCATTTGCCAAAGCAGCTGCATGTCCACGGACTGGCTGTGCCTGCTCCCCAACCTTCTGGTCCAGCAAAACTGGGTGGGCGATAAGACCATGCCTGGGAGGCTCCGGTATAGAGCTTTGTCTGCTGCTTCCATAGTAATAGCTATCACTTACTGAGCTCATCAGGGAGGAGGCCCTGAGTTAAGCAGTTGATCTGCATGCTTTACTGAAGGCAGAACCAACACTCACCATCAGAGGGGACTCTTCACTCCCCTCCTCTTCATAACCGTGTGAGGCATGAATTATTCTTGTTGTTGTTCAGTCCTATTCTTTGCAACCCCATGAACTGCAGCACACCAGGCGTCCCTGTCCATCACCAACTCCCGGAGTTTACTCAAACTCATGTCCATTGAGTCAGTGATGCCATCCAACCATCTCATCCTGTCGTCCCCTTCTCCTCCTGCCTTCAATCTTTCCCAGCATCAGGGTCTTTTCTAATAAGTCGGCTCTTCGCCTCAGGTGGCCAAAGTATTGGAGCTTTAGTTTCAGCAACAGTCCTTCCAATGAATATTTAAGGTTGATTCCTACTCGTGAATGTCAGGAAGCAAGTCTTTTCCACACCTCTGTCTCCTACACAGATTAGCTCAAGGGCTTGCTGATGCTGTGGAAAATGTTAAGTAAAACCCTCCACTATTGTGCTGGCTATGATCTGAGTCCCTGCTACTCTTGAAGATGACCTTGACTCACCCACGTGACCTTGCCACCCTAGGTCAGAGGTTGGCACCTGAATCTAAGGCAGCTATCCCGCAGCCCAACAAAACTCTTGAAAATGAATGCTGTCTGGCCAGCCAGTCAGAGTTTCTGTCTTTGGATTACTAGTCTGTGGAGGGAGTTCATCATTTGGTAGCAGCAAGTAGCACCCCACCAGTGTGGTGGGGCCTTGAAAGCAAAAAGCAAGAGCTGCCTGTGAGCAAGAAGCTGAAGCTCTTCTTTTCTCGCATGATGTCACCCTCAGGCTTTATTTGTCTACCTAAAATTACGTGCTACATATAGGAACACGTTTACCCTTCTGTGACCATCATCCAAATGTATAAATACTCTTAAGAGTTTTGGAACACAAACTGAAGTGAAAACCAGCTGAACAGATAGCCTCTTAGCTGAGTCCATTGTTTTGAAATTCGAGACAAAACCAAACACCCCACTGCCTGCACCTTCCGGTCTCCCTTCCCTTCCTAACCCAGTTCCGTGGCCTCATATTGCTGACCAAGGGGCCTCTGACAATACAGGGCACTATTCCTCAACCATGGGCACTGCTGTGCTCTCCAGAGGGACTGCGGGTCAAGAAATCAAGCTCTTTGGCTAAGTTGTGGCTGGCCAGGGAGGGGCATTCCCAGGTTGCAGCAGGTCCAGTGGGGTCTACTGTCTCCCTCTCATGCCACACAGTGATGCCTTCTAATATATAAATGTGTTTTGTTGCTTCCTAGGTATTTAATTTTTTTCCAAATGTGCAACTTCTCTTGTGAAAACACCAAAATCACAACTAACTGGTGAACAATCATTGACAAAAAACAAACAAAAACCACAGAATCTACCAAAAAAGATACTTTACATGCAAATACAAAGAAGCCACAATGAGATGCTAGGAGGAGCACTTTTGTGATATAACTAAATCCCATACCCACCAGGTGGGCGACCCACAAACCAGAGAATAATTATATACAGGAATTTTCTCACAGGAGTGAGAGTTCTGAGCTGCACACCAGGCTCCCCAGCCTGGGGATCTGGTATTTGAGAGAAGGAGCCCCAAGAGCATTTGGGCTTCAAAGCCAGCAGGGTGTGAGTGCAGGAGCTCCCCAGGACTGAGGGAAACAGAGACTCCACTCTTGGAGGGTGCACAAGGCTTCATGTTCACGGGGACCCAGGGCAAAGCAGTGACTTCATAGGAGCCTGGGCCAGACCTACCTGTGCATCTTGGAGGGTCTCCTAGGGAGGTGGGGGTCAACTGTGGCTCACAGAAGGGGCAAGGACACTGGCCCCAGAGGCCCCAAGGAATGCTCACCAGCATGAACTCTCCCAGAGGTTACCTTTTTGGCACTGAGACCTGGCCCCACCCAACAGCCTGCCCATTTATGATAAAACTCTCCAAAAAGTGGGCATAGAGAGAACCTACTTCACCATAATAAAGGCCATGTATGACAAACCCACGGGCTTCCCCAGCAGCTCAATGGTGAAGAATCTGCCTGCCAAGCAGGAGACTATCCCTAGGTCGGGAAGATTCCCTGGAGGAGGGCATGGCAACCTACTCCAGTATTCTTGCCTAGAGAATTCCACAGTCAAAGGAGCCTGGTGAAATATAGTCCATAGGGTAACAAAGAGTTGGATATGACTGAAGCAACTTAGCACGCGTGCATGACACACTCACAGCTAGCATCATACTCAGTGGTGAAAAGCTGAAAGCATTTCCTTTGAGATCAAGAACAAGACAAGGGTGTACATTCTCACCACTTTTATTCAGCATGGTTTTGGAAGTCCAAATCCATGGGGTATGTGGCCATTATTATGTTGGGTTAGGTTCCCTCTGGGTCCACTTTCTGGAGAGTCTTGTTTTTTTTTTAATCATAAATGGATGTTGAATTTTGTAAAAAGCTTTTTAAGCACCTATTGAAGTGATCTGCAGAAGGGAATGGCTCCCCACTCCAGTATTCTGCCTGGAAAATCCCATGGACAGAGGGGCCTGGTGGGCTACAGTCCGTGGGGTCACAAAGAGTTGGACATGACTGAGCGACTAACGTATATATATTGAAATGATCATGGGTTTTATTCAATTTGTTAATGTGATGTATCTCATTTTGTAGATATTAAAAAATTCTTGCATCCCACTGGAATAAATCCCACCTGACCATGGTATGTGATCCCTTTAAGGTATTGTTAGGTTTGGTTTGTTAATATTCTGTTGAGGACTTTTGCCTGTATATTCATCAAAGATATTGACATATAAATATCTTTTTTTACAATATCTTCATTTGGTATTGCTATCAGGGTGATAGTAGCCTCATGGAGTAGATTTGGGAGTGTTCCCTTCTCTTCAATTTTTTTTGGTAAATATTTTGAGAAGGATAGATGTAAGTTCTTCTTGGTAGAATTCCTAGTACATTTGTTAGGTTCTGAAATTTTTGGAGAAAATTTTGGAGGAAATTTTTTAAAGTTAATATTCACTGAGGTACAGTTGATTTACAATGTGGTATCAGTTTCAAGTGTACTGCAAAGTGAATCAGTTATGTGTAAACATATATCACTCTTTATAAGGTTCTGTAGGTCATGACAAAGTATTGAACAGAGTTCACTGTGCTATACACTTGGTTCTCATTATCTATTTTATTTGTTAGTATGTATTTAGTGGTAGTACTATTTGGTAGTATGTATATATCAGTGCCAATCTCCCAATTTATCCCTCCTTCCCCTCCCTGCCAATCTCCCTCTTGGTAACCGTAAGTATTTTCTACATCTGTGACGCTATTTCTGTTTGGAAAAAGGTTCATTTATACCATTTTTGGGTTTTGGGTTTTATTTGTTCATATTTTTGTAATTTCAGGTAGTAGATTGGGTTGTTTGAGATTTTACTTGTTTCTTGAGGAAGGCCTGTACTGCTGTGAACTTCCCTCTTAGAACTGCTTTTGCTTCATCCCATAGATTTTGTAAGGTCATGTTTTCATTTGTCATGTGTCTCGAGGTATTTTTTATTTCTTTGATTTCATCGTTGACCTTTTTTTTTTAAAGTAGCACTTGCCAAGTGAGTCTCAACTCTCAGTGGGTTATGACAGCAAAGGTTTATTTTTCATTTGCATCATGTGTCAATTAAGGATCAGTAGTTTCAGCTCTACTCATGTCCTCTTCACTCTGAGACCAAGGATGATGGTATAGGCCAGTGTATGGGGCAGTGCCAAGCTCATGACAGAGGGAAAAGGGCAGAACTACATGACAAAAGCTTCTTCATGGAAATCTCTTAAGCTCACATTCAACTGGTGAAAGAAAACCATGTAGCCAGCCTAATGGGATGGGAGTGTATAATCTTCCCAATGGAGGGTCCCACATGAAGTACCCTTTAGAGAGAGCCATAGAGTATTTTGAACAAAATACAATAGTGGGAATGATTCACACAGACTATTAAGAGGAAATAGTGTTGTTGATACAACAAATAGTAGTATATACATATCTAAAGGTTTCAGATAATTTAATCATATTCCTATCTCAAAAACAACAGAATAATCTGTTCATTTCCAAGGCAAACCATTCAATTTCACAGTAATCCAACTGCATGCCCCAACCAGTAATGCTGAAGAAGCTGAACAGTTCTATGAAGACCTACAAGACCTTCTAGAACTAGCACCCCAAAAAGATGTCCTTTTCATTATAGGGGACTGGAATGCAAAAGTAGGAAGTCAAGAGATACCTGGAGTAAAGACAAATCTGGCCTTGGAGTACAAAATGAAGCAGGGCAAAGGGTAACAGAGTTTTGCCAAGAGAACACACTGGTCATAACAAACACCCTCTTCCAACAACACAAGAGAAGACTCTACACATGGGCATCACCAGATGGTCAATACTGAGATCAGATTGATTATATTCTTTGTAGCCAAAGATGGAGAAGCTCTACATAGTCAGCAAACTTGGCTTAAAGCTCAACATTCAGAAAACTAAGGTCATGGCATTTGGTCCCATCACTTCATGGCAAATAGATGGGGAAACAGTGGAAACACTGGCTGACTTTCTTTTTCTGAGCTCCAAAATCACTGCAGATGGTGATTGCAGCCTTGAAATTAAAAGACGCTTACTCCTTGGAAGAAAAGTTATGACCAACCTAGGTAGCATATTAAAAAGCAGAAACATTACTTTGTCAACAAAGGTCGGTCTAGTCAAGGCTATGGTTTTTCCAGTGGTCATTCATGGATGTAAGAGTTGGACTATAAAGAAAGCCGAGCGCCAAAGAATTGATGCTTTTGAACTGTAGTGTTGGAGAAGACTCTTGAGAGTCCCTTGGACTGCAAGGAGATCCAACCAGTCCATCCTAAACAAAATTAGTCCTGAATATCCATTGGAGGACTGAAACTGAAGCTGAAATTCCAATGCTTTGGCCACCTGATGCGAAGAACTGACTCATTGGAAAAGATCCTGATGCTGGGAAAGAATGAAGGCGGGAGAAGGGGACGACAGAGGATGAGATGCTTGGATGGTATCACTGATGTGATAGACATAAGTTTGAGCAAGCTCCAGGAGTTGCTGATGGACAGGGAAGCCTGGCATGATGCAGTCCATGGGGTTGTAAAGAGTCGGACATGACTGAGCAACCAAACTGAACTGACCGCTACTTGCCCACAGAGACTATTTGTTTGTTAAATTCATCCTTTAATATGTAAGTTACTGAATACCAAAATGGGACTGTGACAGGACTAAACAGCAGACATCACAGATGTCTGGCCTTGGAACAGTAACAACACTTTCTGTTGTCTTCCTTTGAGGAGGGGTAGTGCAATTTTGGATTTCCCAGGTGGTGCTAGTGGTAAAAAATCCACCTACCAAAAAAGGGGATTCAAGAGACTTGGGTTCAATCCCTGGGTCAGGAATATCCCCTGAAGAAGAAAATGGGAACCCACTCCAATATTCTTGCCTGGAAAATTCCATGGACAGAAGAGCCTGGCAGGCTGTAGTCCATGGGGTTGCAAAGAGTCAGACACAACCGAGGACACACACACACCATGCAGGTTTGATAATAGTAATATGTGAGGCAGGAGCATCTTGGGGAGTATATGAATGAAAAGCACATGGATATGGATACTGCGAAACCAGCAAGATTATTTAGGGCAGACAGTTGTCATAAACTGTTGCCCAGCATTCACTCCTTCTTCCTAACTGCATTTTCCTTTGGGAAATCTCTTCTACAGCATTATGTATCATTTTGACATATCACTAAATTTTGGTGTGTGACCCATATGAAGCTCTAAGGATAGATCCTTCCTCTAATTACCTTGGTTCCTACTCATTTCCAAGCCTGGTTTTCTAGCCTTCTATAAGTCTGTGAACTTCTAATGGCCTGTCTATAGCTTTTACTTTTTTGCTTAAGTTATCTAGAGTCAGCTGCTTAGAAAGGAAGAACCCTAAGAAATTAATCAATTCTGTGATAAGCACTGTGCTGGGTTTTTTTGGATACACTGTCTCAGTAATTCTCATAGTCATCCAGCAGACTTATAGGGAAAATGTGGTCATAAGAACTGTAGAACTGGGACTTCCCTGGGGGTGCAATGGATAGGAATCTGCAAGAAGGAGCCATGGGTTTGATCCCTGGTCCAGGAAGATTCCACATGCCATGGAGCAACTAAGCCCATGTGACACAAATACTGAGTCCTTGCTCTAGAGCCCATGAGCCACAACTGCTGAAGCCATGTGCCTAATGTCCGTCCTCTGCAACGAGAAGCCACCGCAATGAGAAGCCTGCGTACTGCAACCAAGAGTAACCCCCACTCACCACAACTAGAGAAGGTCCGAGCAGCAACAAAGATGCAGCACAGCCAAAAAGAAAATAAGTAAATAAATTAAAAAAAAATTGTAAAACCCATTTGTCTTGCTAATGGCAAATTCTAAATGTAGTGTAAGTGCCATTGTTAATGTAGGAATCAGGGTTGATCTTCACCAGCCAGGTAATAGGAAGGAGAAGAAACAGTCTGCAAGTTTTCTGTGCCCATTGTCAGGTGAGGCAGGAAGAGAAAAGGAACACTCAGTCTTATCATTGTAAATAAAATTGGTAATCTTGTCAACAAATGGTACTGGGAAAACTATATCCATATGCAAAATAAAGAAGTCACACCCTTACCTTTACCATATATAAAAATTAAGTCCAAAAAATGGAGCAGAGACCTAAATTTAAGAACTATATAACCGTTAGAATAAAATATAGGTGAAAATCTTCATGACCTTGAATCAGGCAGTGATTTCTTAGGTACTGCACCAAAAGCACAGTTATCTTTGGTGTAACCTCAGATATGACACCAGGTGCTTCCCTGGTAGCTCAGATGGTAAAGAATCCACCTGCAATATGGGAGACCTGGGTTCGATCCCTGGGTTGGGAAGATACCCTGGAGAAGATCATGGCAATCCACTCCAGTATTCTTGTCTGGAGAATCCCCATGGACAGAGGAGCCTGGTGGGCTACAGCCCATAGGGTCGTAAAGAGTCAGACATGACTGAGCAACTAAGCACACGTTACACACCAAAAGCACAGTTTATAAAGAAAAAGTGAACTTCACCAAAATTAAAAACTCGTGTGCATGAAGAGACTATCAACAGAGTAAGAGAGCCCACAGAGTGGGAGAAAATATTTGTAAATCACCTATCTAATAAATTTTCAAAATTCATAAAGAACTACAACTCAACACATCAAAACCCCACAAAACCCGATTAAAATGGGCAAATAACCTAAAAATAAAATTCTCAGAAGAAAATACGTAAATAACTTATAAGCAGCATGTGAAAAGATGTTCAACATCTTTAGTCATCAGGGAAATGCAAATCAAAACCACCATGAGATACCCCTGCACACCCATTACAATGGCTATTATTCAAACAAACAGAAAATAAGTGTTGGTGAGGATGTGGAGAAACTGGAACCTTTATGCATTGCTGGTGGGAATGAAAAACAGTGCAGCCACTGTGGAAAAAGTCTGATAGTTCCTCAGTAAACTGAAGAAATAATTACAATAAGATCCAGCAATTCCACTCCTAAATACCCAAAAGAATTGAAAAAAAGGATTCAAAGTTGTATGCCCATTCATAGCACTATCCACAAGAGCCAGAAGATGGAAAACACCCAAGTGTTCATCAGTGGATAAACAAATTGTGGTATATACACCACTGGAATAATATTTAACCATAAAATGAAGAAAATTCCTATAAACACTACAATATGGATGAAACTTAAAAACATTACGCCAAGTGAAATAAGCCAGACACAAAAGGACAAATAGTGTATCATTCCACTTACATAAAGTATCTAGAATAGGCCAATTCCTAGAGATAGAAAGTAGAACAGAGGTTGCCAAAGGCCAAAGGGAGGGGAGAAGGGGAGTTATTGCTTAATGGGAACAGAGTTCCTGTTTGGGGTGGTGAAAATGCTCTGGCAATAAATACTGGGGACAGCTAAACAACATTGTAGATGTACTTCAGTTCGGTTCAGTTCAGTCGCTCAGTCGTGTCTGACTCTTTGCGACCCCATTAATCACAGCACACCAGGGCTCCCTGTCCATCACAAACTCCCAGAGTTTACTCAAACTCATGTCCATCGAGTCGGTGATGCCATCCAGCCATCTCATCCTCTGTCGTCCCCTTCTCCTCCTGCCCCCAATCCCTCCCAGCATCAGGGTCTTTTCCAATGAGTCAACTCTTCGCATGAGGTGGCCAAAGTGGATGTACTTAATGCCCCTGAATATGTTAAATGCTAACTTTTGTTATGTATATTTTACAGTAACAAATTTGTCAAAAGATAATAAAGGTGTTGCAGTCTTTGATAGGTTAATCCAGGTGGCTAATATCAACCAAAGTTTGAAAAAATGCTGGTTTCTTTTCCAGCTTAAAGATTTTTCTTAAAAAATAGGATATTTTAAATCATGGTAGGAGGTAAATCTACTATATTTTAATTAATATTCTTTCACTTATACAATAATCCATATACCTGAGAACTTCTATTTGCTTTGTCTTTTCCCTGCACCACAAGAAAATGACTGGAAAGACTCACCAAGTCTGGAGGCTTAGTATAGTCTAACACAAAACACAGGCCTGCAGCAAACATGAAACACGCTCTGGTGGTCCTGGAAACACCCCAGAGAGATGGGCCCCCGTCTCACCTCCGGGTAATGATTCCGCAAATATCTGCTTGGGCCCAGGAACGTGCAGTGGAGACGGCAGATGGTTTCCACGTGCACTGCCTCCCGAGTCACAGGTGTGGACCTCAGCAGAGGGGCTTTTGACAGGAGTGGCTTTAGGGTATTTCAGGGTTTTGTAGGCAGGGGTTCATTTAATGTTGGGGAATAATTCTCCCCAGCAACACTGGGCAAGACAGCTGAGCAGCAGGGAGATGAAGCATCCGGTAGGTGAGCAGAGCCCATGCTGTTCGGTTTTGCTTTTGTTTTTCTTGCTTACTACTTACCTCCAGAGAATTTCTACTAAACAAGTCACATTTACTAAGAAGAAAAATATATCACTGTTTACCTTATGTCCAAGCCGCATATGGTAGAGTAACAACTGCTTTAGAATGGAATCAAGCAGAGCACCGTGGGTGAAGGGAAGCTTTCTGAGAGAATAAAGCAGTGTTGACATACAAATGATCACATTCATTGTGAATTGACTTGGGTAATAGCTTTAGAAGCAGCTCAAAAATATGCACATAATTATGCACCTTAAGATAGTCACATCAGAGGTAAGTTGCTGACATGCTGGAGGTTGTTTTATAATGTTTTTTAAATTTTGTACGTTGTCCATCTTAAAGACTTGGAGAATGATAAACTGTCAGATGGCTGACTGCTTTTAACTGCCCCCACATTCTCAATGTCAGTGTTACTTTGCTTTCGCTTGGAGGGAGGTGGTGGCAAAGGGCCGCAGCAGCGAGAGCAAACAGGAAACCTCAAACAGCATTTCACGTGGTCCCGCCTCCCTGCGCCCGCCAACTCGGCGTGCACGGTTCAGACTAGACCACAGCTCCTGGCTCGTGCTGGGCGGGTAGGGCCCGGCTAGCTAAGGTTGTGAAGAACGCCTTCTACACGATTCCGAAGGGCTGCCAGAGCTACTGCCAAGGCCCTCCGCAGCCCATCTCTCTTCCGGAGACTCCAGAATAAGCCATCTGGGTGAAAGACATAACAAGGTAGATTTTTCTGACTGGACAATCAGCCAAAATTATTTAAAGACTGAGGTTCGGGGCAACACTGCCCTGAGTGGTGTAAGAGAGAAGGACAATTCCATGTGTTACTGAAATGCCACTGAGTAAAGCTGATTTGAGATAAGCAATGTCGTACTCATAAGATAAATTTCATGGAAGCTCTTTTCAAGAAGCAAAGGACCCAAGAATTTGACTTTCCTAGAGATCTATCTTTCTCTAAACCTCTCGTATCCTCCTTTGTCTTCTTTGGCCACCTCCTCCAGTTCAGTTCAGTCGCTCAGTCGTGTCTGACTCTTTGTGACCTCATGAACTGCAGCACGCCAGGCCTCCCTGTCTATCACCAACTCCCAGAGTTCACCCAAACCCATGTCCATTGAGTCGGTGATGCCATCCAGCCATCTCATCCTCTGTCATCCCCTTCTCCTCCTGTCCTCAATCTTTCCCAGCATCAGGGTCTTTTCTAATGAGTCAATTCTTCGCATCAGGTGGCCAGAGTTATTGGAATTTCAGCTTCAACATCAATCCTTCCAATGAACACCCAGCACTGATCTCCTTTAGGATGGACTGGTTGGATCTCCTTGCAGTCCAAGGGACTCTCAAGAGTCTTCTCCAACACCACAGTTCAAAAGCATCAATCCTTTGGCGTTCAGCTTTCTTTACAGTCCAACTCTCACATCCATACATGACTACTGGAAAAACCATAGCTTTGACTAGATGGACTTTGTTGGCAAAGTAATGTCTCTGCTTTTTAATATGCTACCTAGGTTGGTCATAACTTTCCTTCCAAGGAGTAAGCGTCTTTTAATTTCATGGCTGCAATCACCATCTGCAGTGATTTTAGAGGCCAAAAATAAAGTCAGCCAGTGTTTCCATTGTTCCCCATCTATTTGCCATGAAGTGATAGGACCGGATGCCATGATCTTAGTTTTCTGAATGTTGAGCTTTAAGCCGAGTTTTTCACTCTCTTCTTTCACTTTCATCAAGAGGCTCTTTAGCTCTTCTTCACTTTCTGCCATTAGGGTGGGGTTATCTGCATGTCTGAGGTTATTGATATTTCTCCCAGCAATCTTGATTCCAGCTGTGCTTTATCCAGCCAAGCATTTCACATGATGTACTCTGCATATAAGTTAAATAAGCAGGGTGACAGTATATAGCCTTGACAGACTCCTTTCCTGATTTAGAACCAGTCTGTTGTTCCATGTCCAGTTCTAACTATTGCTTCCTGACCTGCATACAGGTTTCTCAAGATGCGGGTCAAGTAGTCTGGTATTCCCATCTCTTTCAGAATTTTCCAGAGTTTATTGTGATCCACACAGTCAAAGGCTTTGGCATAGTCAATAATGCAGAAATAGATGTTTTTCTGGAACTCTCTTATTTTTTTAATGATCCAATGGATGTTGGCAATTTGATCTCTGGCTCCTCTGCCTTTTCTAAATCCAGCTTGAACATCTGGAATTTCATGGTTCATGTACTGTTGAAGCCTTTCTTGGAGAATTTTGAGCATTACTTTGCTAGTGTGTGAGATAAGTGTAATTGTGTGATAGTTTGAGCATTCTTTGGCATTGCCTTTCTTTGGGATTTGAAAGAAAACTTTTTCCAGTCCTGTGGCCACTGGTGTTTTCCAAATTTGCTGGCATATTGAGTGTGGCACTTTCACAGCATCATCTTTTAGGATTTGAAATAGCTCAAGTGGAATTCCTTCACCTCCACTAATTTTGTAGTGATGCTTCCTAAGGCCCACTTGACTTCACATTCCAGGATGTCTGCCTGTTTTGGGCTTCCCTGATAGCTCAGTTGGTAAAGAATTCATCTGCAATGCAGGAGACCTTGGTTCAATTCCTGGGTTGGGAAGATTCCTAACCCACTCCAGTATTTTGGGGCTTCCCTTGTGGCTCACCAGGTGAAGAATCTGCCTGCAATGTGGGAGCTCTGGGTTCGATCCCTGGGTTGGGAAGATCCCCTGGAGAAGGGAAAGGCTACTCACTCCAGCATTCTGGCCTGGAGAATTCCATGGACTGTATAGTCTACAGGGTCACAAAGAGCCGGACCCGACTGAGTGACATTCACTTTCACTCTTATCCCCCTTAGGATGTGCATGGAAAGTTCCCACTAAGACCAACATTCTCTCTGGCTTCAGCTGCCTTTCCTGATACTTTTTTTCCTTTGCTGTTCCTTTGCCTGGAAGATTCTTCCTACTTAGCTTTGTGTACAGATATCTTGGGCTTCCTAGGTGGCGCTAGTGGTAAAGAACTTGCCGGCCAAAGAAGGAGACTTAAAAGACCAGAGTTCAATCCCTGGGTTGGGAAGATCCCCTGGAGAAGGAAATGGCAACCCACTCTAATATTCTTGCCTGGAGAATCCTATGGACAGAGGAGTCTGGCGGGCTACAGTCCATGGGATTGCAAAGGGTCAGACCTGACTGAAGCGACTTAGCATGCACAGATATCTAATCTTATCCTTAACATTATGTATTCCAACTTCATCCCCAAAGGTGCAATAGCATTGACTCGTAATAATTTTGAACACTTAAAATATGACTCTCTGTGCTATTCTGCTACCAGCACCCCTCTCAAAGGGCACAGTTCAGAAGAGACCACACCTCCTAGAGTGTATGTAACACCAACCTCATTTTCTGCAGGCGCACACACATGTACAGGCTTATTCATCCATATTATATTGTGCCCCATGTTGGTAAGTAGGGTTGTTCATAATATTCTGGTTCGGTCCTTTTAGGTCCCCTTGAAGTTAGATGTGACTCATTTTAGTCAATGAAACAAACCACGTACAGGGAACAGGTAAAAAACCAAGTAAGACCCTAGGGTTTGGATGAGACAAGCATGATTTAGAGCAGCCAGGAGACCAGTATGGAAGCAGAGGGAGGGAGAGGTGTGTGAGAAGTCACGGGGACCAGGTTATTTAGGGGGCTTTGTAGGGAGATCATGTAAAGCCTTTGACTCTTACTGAGTGAAATGGGAGCCACTGACTGGGAATGGGGGAGGTGGGGGTGGGAGGGTGGTGGATAATTTTAAGTGTGAACCTTTCAACCTAACCCGCGCTGCTGAAGGATTTTTTCAAGCTTCCCAAGTAATTCTATCTTGCTGGCAGATTTCGATCCACTGCTTCAGAAAGGCCAAGAACAGATAATACTGTAGAAGGGATACCTGCAATCCTTATCATAAATCTCATTTTGATTGCTTTCCCAATGGAACCTACAAGTGACAGTTAACACCTGAAGTTGGTTCATTCCCTTCTCCTAACACAGGGCCTTTGGAGGGACTTAATGGAGAGCAAAAAGAGACTTGACTAATTCATCAACTGTAATGCATTATTGACTACTATAAAACAGATGATTTACTAAATTGATTAATTCTATTTGAAATTTCAAAACAAAATTTTCTTAACTTAAAAAAGATACTTTACTTTAAAACAACCTCCTCTTGTTGCCTTTAGTATCTATCTCCTTTTTCTGCCCCTCCTGCACATTCCCTTCCTCCTCCCATGCCAAAAAGAAAAATGCCAACTCCATTAAATGACTGCAAGTTAATGTTTAAGAAAAATCAGATTCTAAGATTAAAAATTATAATTCTTTTTACATGAAGTATTCCAATTTTTATACCTGACAAATGATTTCTGAACAAAAGTGTTAACTTTCAGGCCAAGAAACTAAAGTGTCAAGACAGTTACAACAGATTTAGAGCACCAAATATGTGATCCTCAAAAACCGCTGCTTCACTCTTCCTTATCTCCAATTATGGAGACTTGCCCTCTAGGAAGTTTCCTTGGAGCTCTGATCCTCCCGAGCTGAAGCATTTATTGACACTGTGGTCCTGTCAGATGTCAAATCCATCTGATGGTGAAGCAGGCAAACCTCTCTGAAGGTCAGGTTGAATCAGTAACAGTACTGATGGGGACTGTGCAGTGGACCTTGAACCAGGATATTTATACATGCATATATAACACATTTATAATCTCACTATCATTAAATAGTTCAGTCTGTATGTTTTAAAATTCAGAGCACATGATAAAGCTTTATGATATCCAAGAATACAGAATTCAAAGCTTTCAGATATTTCTAAAAAATATTTACAGAAGTCCTAAAGTAGAATGGATGCTAGGAACTTAGGATATTTAAGACAAAACCAAAGGGAAAAAACAAGGCAATCATTCTGGTTTAGACAGAAAAGGAAATACTGAGGAAGGACATCAAGCAAGCTTCCTTTCTGTGACCTAGGCACAGAAACAGTTTCATTACCCTTAAAAAGACCTCTTTCCATTAAGGATCATTGCTGCAGAGTTTGGCAAAATACATCAAAAAAAGGCAGACAGTTATAAAAACTGGGGGACTTTTATTTGTCTAATGCAAAGTTTAAAAAATTACTTCCCATGTGCTTCTACTTCAATCACTAGAAAATTTTAAGTTTTTGTTAGGAATGTTCTGGAGACTTTTAGTCTTAAAAAACCATACAGTTTTGTTAGTAGGCAGTTAAAAGACCAATGGCTAAAATAATTGAGAATAACTCTGCTCTCATAATGAAAGGAAAAGTGAAAAGTATTAATTGCTCAGTCGTGTCCGACTCTCTCTGCGACCCCATAGATTGTAGCTCTGCGACCCCATAGATTGTAGCCCACCAGGCTCTCTGTCCATGAAATTCTCCAGGCAAGAATACTGGAGTGGGTAGCCATTCCCTGCTCCTGGGGAATCTTCCCAACCCAGAGATTGAACCAGGGTCTTCTGCCTTGCAGATTCTTTACACTTTGAGCCACCAAGGAAGACAATGACATAGAGGTAAACACTGTTTTGTTCATTAAATAGAACGAACTATACATTCAAAATGTTAACACTGAGAATTTAAAAGACAATCCCAGAATGGTTTCAGGATGCCAATATGAGGAAAATACATAATCCCTTTGACTTAGAACAAAAACTTTTCTAGCAAACGTTTTGATTTCTAAACTAGGCAATTTTAGCCACTTTTTAACAAAACAAACACAAATAGCAAAATCTAAGAGATCCTTAGGAAGGGCACAGCTTGACTACAATCTAATTCAGAGTCTGTTCATCAGCTAGAACTATATTAGAGCCTTCATCCACCTTTAACAAGGACTGAACTTAGAGTATGATTCTCAGAAACGATTGATTGTATGGATCCAACAGTCAAAGACTGAGTTGGATCTATACATTTCAATAGCCTTAATAAAATGTTTGAAAGGAACTCTTCACTTATCTCAATTATGTAATATAATTTCCCCACCTTATATTTTATGCTTTATTATAATCCTGCCTCAACATTTAAATTCAATTTTATTCCCTTTCTGGGTGACTGCTGGAATAACATTTCTCATACCAATGTCTATGCAGCAAGTTGGATCTATCGTAGAACAACTATAGGGGCTTTATGAAAAGTTGGAGTGATAATAAGTTAGTAATATGAATGTTATCTTAAGAACTTTCATTTAATTTCAAGGTAGAAA
The DNA here is from genome assembly GCF_023699985.2 of Odocoileus virginianus. Classification (NCBI taxonomy): domain Eukaryota; kingdom Metazoa; phylum Chordata; class Mammalia; order Artiodactyla; family Cervidae; genus Odocoileus; species Odocoileus virginianus. The sequence continues at coordinate 60,160,376 of NC_069679.1, read as the reverse complement.
TTATAAATTTGGTATTGTCTATATTCAGCAAACTTCATATTTGCAAATGTTTTCAAAGCTATAGCTTTTCTTTAAAACTTGTCATACAGTTCTAAGGATCAATTCTAAGGAGACATGATTTAACTGAAATACAAATGAGAAGTGCAGGTGATCCTTGAACACCACCAGGTTTAACTGCACAGGTCACTTGTAGGCGTACTTTTTTCCACTAAATATGTGCTACAGTACTACCCAATCTGCTTGATTGAGTCTGCCAACACAGAAATGAGGGTTTGGAAGGCCAACTGTAAGGTTATACTTGGATTTTCAACTGTACAGAGGGTCACGACTACTAACTGCCACATTGCTCAAGGGTCAACTATACTGACTTGCAATCTGATCATTTAGGAAGTAATTTCAGAAACTATTAAATCCAGCCAGATAAAAATGGCCATTTTGGTAGATAAAAAATGATCAAATATTGGCAATTTCACCAATCAAATGTCTAGAAAAGCATTTGCGTAGCTATAAGGAAAGCCATAGAGAAAATGATGTATCTGAAAGACCCAACCTGGTATCCCAGTTACAGGAAAGAATGATACACATATAGTGTGTTTAGCTAATGCACTATTTAGGTAACAGTAACATGAAACACAATCTTATAAAAAGCTTTGTCGGTACTCTGAATAGCCTTATACTAGGCATGAGAATAAATATGAGTCTCATGTAGACAGTAGGCAGCAGAACACAAATCTTTTACCAGTCTCTGGTTAACTGTTTGGTTTTGAGGCAAGTAAACCAAATTCTACAGAGGGCATTCATGCCAATGTTTTCAGGGTAGTTCATCTAAGAATAGACTTTTCAACTAGAATTAAAATTTCTGTGATTTGATGGGAATTTCAAGTCTGAGCTATTAAGTGATAACAAAGGCAAAAAAAGGGAGTACCCCAGTATCAATTTCTCAGTATGTGACCAATGAAGACAGACAACTGAAATCAACATTTTTTACTAAAAAAACAAAAGACCCCACAAAAACCTAGGTTCACCATTCAAAAGAAAAACTACAAAAAACAAAAACAAAACTACAGAACACACTTTGACAAGTGAACAGATACTAGTTATGCATAAACCAAATTAATCCTTATTTACTTCAATTTTACTTAGCTATAAGACTTGCTGCCCTTGCTTATGTCTCATTATTGTGTTTTTGTTACAAACTGCAAATGAACAAAATAAGCTCTTGCAGTTCATAGAACTTTCCTTCATCATCAGTTCAATGTACTCTAAAATCCCTCTAATTATGCAAGCTTATAAAATAAGTCACACTTTCAGACATGAATGAATACAGGGCAGAAGTAGTACAACCAACTTTCAGAATGAGCAGAGGAAGTAAGCATCCTAAACACTTAAGTGTCTACTAAGAAGGGCACTACACCAGGGATACTAGCTAGGTGGAGAAGTCCTTTTCCAGGCCACTCCCCATGCAGTCTCAACTCTTTAAGGGAGTAACATGACAAATGAGATGTTCTTGCCAAGAGGAACAACTTATGGCTTTTTTTTTATTTCTGGGATGTTTTCATGAAAATAACATCAATCTGAACTTACTGGCCTTCAGTCGTCTTCCTAAAATCAGGGAGGGACAATTCTAGTTCAAATCATTAACTATCAGATCTATCTTCTTTTAAGCAAATTAACGAAGTTCAATTGAACAAAAATTTTCTTAAGGTCTCCTAATGAATAAATTCAAAATTTCCAGGTTTCTAGGCAAATCAAAAATGCTGCTTGCAGTATCAAACAATCATAGATACACACACATTATGCAATTGCCTGTTTATTTGGTGGCACCAGTTTTGCAAGCTAGAATTATTTCTACTTTCCATTTCATACATCTGTATCCACTCACAAGTTGAATGTGATTTCTCCAATGGACTTGAAAACAAAAAGTACATTATTAAAAGTTAGAACTGAATTTACATACTTTCTTTGGACCAGGAAATGTACAAAATACAACATATACATTAATGGAATTTCTTTAAGAGTTTGGATCACATAAACTACAAACAGTAGATGAAATACTATGGAGAATTTTGTTATACACTGTGTTTAGGAAATACTTCTGTATTAGTTTTACATGTATGGATTTTGAAAAATATATAATGCAACATGCTTTTAACACGGTCTCTCCACTCATAACATTTATACAAATTAATTGAAATAATTTCAAGAGTGAAACCAACCAGTATTCGGGCATATTACTATAAATAAGCTATTTTGCTGCAGATATGCTGTTGACTTGGGTAAGGGCTAACCAGGTAAGACAACAGTCTCTGTTTCAAAATCCCCACAAATGGGAATTACATATACTATAACCAAACATCCAATTTTGGCAACAAATGCAACAAGCTAATCCATTTTTTCATGGTAGTTATGCTTAAAAGAAATCTCATAATCCTGTACATTGGTGGCTGTATGTACCTATTTTAACATTCTGTATCAGTAAATACCTAATTCCTCACAATTTGAAGTGAATTAAATACTTAATAAACTCTGACAAAAGGAAGCTTGAAATCTTAAAACCTGAGTGAGATCTGACAGTCAAATGTGCTGCTTGTGAATATACTAAATCTATACTACACAGGTCAGAAATGTTCCATAAACATTTCTGTTTTACCTCTTGTCTGTTGAGATTCAAAAGTGGCAAATTTAGAAATGTTATCCTCCAAAACTAGCCCGGATACTAATCATTCTCTTTCCAGCCCTCAAGATACAATTTTTTTAAAGAATATGTTAATACTGATATTAACATAATTAATATCAGTTAATTAATTCTAGCCTAGACCCTTACCTCCTCTACCTTTTAAATATGGAAACTATTCTTTAAAATAGCCTCAAATTATTTTGACATCTTTGATGTATTTTTTATGGGCTCTGAAGGAAAAAGACTGATGTGCCCTTTAGTATTGTAGTATAGGGTCTCAACCAGGAGCCCATGAACCACTGCAATACTGGAAACTTTGAGGAGTTATCTGCATTCTATGCATTTTCCTGGGTGACAAATTCCTAGGATTATTCCGTCTCAAAGGGCCTGTGACCCTAAAAGGTTTAGAAGCTTTGCAACAATTTGTGCCATTCACTACACCTAATTAAAATAGTACTAATTTTGTTCTGCAGCTACCCAATTTCTTACACAAATCTAACTTCAGATAGTACCATACAAATACAAATATTACTAAAAGTTCTTTACTGGATGAGGAGGACTATTTAAAAAAAATTTTTTTTAAACAATTTTTCTAAACATTCAGTTCAGTGAGAAAGCTATTATAGAACACTGGCTTTCGGAACAATGAAAAGAACTGAAAGACACTTTTTTCTCAGTTGTTTCTATGCTGGAGAAGCAGTCATTTTTTTTTTTCATCTGACTTGCTAGAAAAATCAATCTGCAAAAGAAAAGATTGGTTCTTGCTGGTTTATGTGATGCAACAGTTCTTATGAATATACAGCTAGGTCCAAGGAAGACTTTTCTATGGCTTTTTAAATAATTGAGCAACCTTCCTCTGTCCTCCTCACTGGCATCTTCCCACTCCTTTCCCACATTTTCCTATTTTCAGCCCAGGTTTACAGTTATTAATTGGCTTGGTGAGGTAATGCGCTAAGCTTTCTTGCTCAAGAAAATGGAATTGGCCTGCTTTGGTTTTAAAAAAAAAAAAGCCACCAAGAGGGTAGTAGAGGAAATGATCCTCTAGGATAGGGGAGAAAAAATGTCACTGTTGTTGTATCAAGTTAAACAACCCACCCCACCCCCCCTTATAAAAGTGTAAGCTGTCAGCTACAATTTCAGTTTTAATACCGTGTTTCTAACTGGCATACTCCTACCTGCTGGTAATATAATTAGGAAAATATGAGCAGAGGACACTAAATATATAAAACAGGGAAAAGGGAAAGAATCTATGTCAAAAGGGACAGAAGTGGAGCCAAATGCCTTTGATTATCTCTGTGTAGCATTCTATTGGTAATAAAACGTAACTGAGACTTGTATTCTGACCCAATGAAAAAATACAGCATTATACTCATAATATTTAGAAAATGTATTCTTAAATCTTTCAAGCATATTCTGAAGTATTGTATATAAAAATTAAATACAACTCTAAACTCATACATTATAGAAAGAAGTAAAATTAAGTTTCTTAAATTTTAAACTATAGTCTTTCTAATGCCTAAAAGAAAAACTTAATTAGAAGACTAGATCACTTAATTTAAAAATGGTCATCTCACCAGCAGTATTTGAAAGCAAAAGTATATGCAACTCTTGAAAGTTTCCTTTGAAGAAAAATCTCAAATGAGAAACATTTATATATGGAAATATTTACATAGTATTTTCTAATTCCAAATCCTAACATAATACTGTACAAATGGCAATCAAAACATTAAAGGTTTAAACCTCTCATTCAAACTTTATGAATTAGAAGTATACAACACCATGAAATTAAAAATTAAAACCAAAAAACCCTGTAACCAGTTTCATCAGTTCCTTCAGAAACTACAAATAGAATTTCCATATGAATTTGTTCTGTAAAGATGGTCAGTAAAATTATTAAAAAAAAATTAAAGCACAGTAATCATTTAGCTAAAATTGGATATTAACATTGGCAGTGTTTTTTCAAGAAAATACAGACTTTTGGTAAAATAAGGTTAGATAGATGCGTTTTTACTTTTGATTTTTTTAACTTTTTTGTCTGCACCATGTGGCATGTGGAATCTTAGTTCCCTGACCAGGGATTGAACCCATGCACCCTGCATTGGAAGCCTGGAGTCTTAACTACCAGGGAAGTCCTAGATATATGTTTTCAAATGCCTTAAACTCCTATTCCCAGGGTTGGATACTTCTAAGAAATACATTAAACTTATTCCTATGATTTGCTGCTGTCAGCAGGAAGCCTAAGCCATTCGTGAAAGGCAGTCAAGCACACTGAAGAGACATGAGCCTCATCAATCCAATTTTATTTCTAAGTAAAATTTTCTTTTGAATAAGATTTTTAACTCTGAGAAGAATAAAACAAAAGAGTTTTCAAGTGACTAAGGAACTGCAAATAAGCTCTTTGGGCAGAGACCCACCTTGTTCAGGAAAGTATCTGGCAGAGAGCAGGTGGGCAGTAGCTATTTTTTGGATGAGTGATCCAGTTATGATATTAACATACATCAGATTATAAATTCTATTCAAATGTAAACTCCTTGAGAGCAAGGACCTATTCATTTCTTGATAGTTTCAAGGTGCTTACCCTAGAAGAGCATGTTGCAATTAACACTTAATTTTGTAGAAAAAGTGAGTGGATGGTCACTGAAACTACTGCTATAATTCACATTATTTGAATTACATAGTTGATCTGTTCTTTAACCCAAATTTCTTAATTTTATGTAGTAAAAAAAAATTAAGTGAGCAGTACACTAATTGCACAGAACTCTAAAAACAAATTAATGCATCATAATTAAAAATGAGTTTGAAACAGTTCTAAAACTGAGTAAGAAAAATACCACTTAGATTTTTTAAATTAATGCCAATATTGAGAACTGCTTCTGTTATCTGTAAAAGTACACTCCTAACAAAGTGGAAATTAAGAGAGCCTACCTTGCGAAAATATAGCAAGAGATCAGTGAAATTACTAATGTTAGGGCAGCAATCTGCCATACAAAATGAATGTCCTACTAAAAGCAGCAAAGTTAAAACATTTAAATGAAAGTACATTTGAATAGTATGTTATCATCACACAAGAACTTTTTCCCTCCAAAGAAAATATGAAACATATCAAAAAACAGAGGCATTGCCCTGAGATGCTAATTAGCACACAAAAGGGGATAGGAGGTCAAAAATTTAAGTGGTACAAAAGTGAAGTGCACAACAGAGGTGCAAAAGTGCCTTTAAAAAGTGTGCTGGTTCCCCACACACCATGAGCCCCAGGAATCAAGAACACACACTCTCTGCCGTTACAATGCATACTTCCTTCCTGTCCTTTTATAATGAAAAATTCTATCTAGTATGGCAACACAGACTCACATGGAAAAGATTTAGTCCTCTTAGATAATACTTCATACATTTTTCTCTCACTTCCAGGCCTAATTTCAGTACTAATAATTCTAACAGAGGAATTTTTAACCTCCTCTTTTTAAAAGACTCTCAAAAAGTCACTAAATACGCTACAATGGCTTGAAATATAGCTTTCCATCACATATTTTAGTTATGATTTAAGATTTTGCATCTCAAAATCCTGTTCAAGTTTTTGAAATTTCCATAACTAAAAACGTGAGTCTACTTAAAAAAATTAAGGTATTATAATAGGAATTTAGTTTTCAGTACTCGTAATCTATACTAGAAGCACTGGTGTTCATTAAATGTACATTAGGATGTTTACAAAGTTGTAACTTAGAACATTATCATACTTTGTACCCTACCACAGATTTAGACATTAAGCATTTACGTGTAAGTACAGAATTGGTTCTGTAATTTCAACTGTTACAGATTTCTAAATATAAATAATACTTGTTTTTCTTCATGCTGGCTTAAGACATAAATTAAATACAATTAAGTTACATTTAATCACCTCACAAATAAGAAGGATAATGAAAAGATTTTGCTGGTATGTAACTACTTAAGTCTGAGACATTTCACATTATTGTTTCCAACACTTCTCTAACCTTACATTAGTTTTAAGGTTATATATACAAATATGTATATTTCCAAGTTAGGAAAAAAAACAAATATAACAAAATTGTACTACTTTTTATATACAGTTTTGATTTTATATTCGGTGTTGTACTTACATCTTACATTTTAAGAGGTTTGTAGTGGGGAATCTGGGAAAGATTGAGGGCAGGAGGAGAAGGGGAAGGCAGAGGATGAGATGGTTGGATGGCATCACCAACTCAATGGACAGGGGTTTGGGTAGACTCTGGCAGTTGGTGATGGACAGGGAGGCCTGGCGTACTGCGGTTCATGGGGTCGCAAAGAGCAGGACAAGACTGAGCGACTGAACTGAACTGAGTGGGGAGTCTGCTTACTGAATGATTAAATTAAATGGTGAGTAAATACAACATTCAACCCAAAGAGACAAAAATACAGAAGGGCACAGCAGTAGTCTTTTCAATGTGACAGATTTTAAAACTTACTTTCACGTGCTTAATCAGAGCAATTGAAACCTAAATTAGGTTATTTTTATATCTACAACTCTTTAAGCTGTTGGAACTTATTTTTAAAGACCAACTGCTAAATATTATCAACATGCTGTATTTCAAATCACTAAATACATCATAACTACCTGGATTCTAAAGACATGGGCCACTTAAAGTCACAGGCACGCACACACACACACACACACACACACACACACACACACACACAAAAACCGCACATGCCCCCACCACTGTTAGATTGTCAAGTTTTGACAATTATTTTAATTATACAGTAGGCAAATTCAAGCTGATACACATCTTAATGAAAAAAATAAGTAGCCAGAAAGAAACCCACTTAAAAACAGATCAAGGAACAACACAGACTTAAATCTTTTATAGTCTTTCTGATAGAAGGGAACCAGTTCCATCTATGTCTTGAGTAACAGTATTTTCCAATTAAGAGACTAACATCTTTCTCCATGAGAAACTTCTCATTTACAATGGTACGGTGTTTTAAAATAAGGGTGGAGTAAAGGAGGAATTACACATACATGATTAAATTTCTTGTTTGTTAAATCAAGCTTTATTGATAAAATGGAATTCAGAATATCTTACTAGGAACAGCAGCAGGCCCAGCCAATCATGATAGCAAAGACGTGGCAGTCTCCTACCATTTGTAGGAAGCTGCTGCTTATCAATTAGTAATTAAATGTACGGACTTGTAAAAGAGGTGCAAAGAATCAAGGCATTTTAGCCCCAAGATTGATATTTTTATGAATATATTCTATTACCTGCAATACTCATGGCAACAAGGAAAGAACCTAAAAGACAGTTAAATGAAGGGACCAACTTTATCAACAATTCCAATCCCACTGCCAAGAACATTAAAATAGTTTTCAATTAACTCCCTGGATATTCAGCTTTGTAATAATATTTTGGAATAATTCTCCATAATCAGGTGCACATGTGAGTGTCTAGCTGACACGGCTGCTGCTCTTCCTGTCCCAACCCCAAGTCCAAACACAACACGACTTGAAAGGGCTATATATCTGTTGCATCACACAATAAGCCAAATACTTCTTGTAACTTCGATAGTGATTTAAAGCAGTTCATAATTAAATATGAGCATTTTTTACAAGGACAATTATACTTTACAAAAAACAAAATCATACAACAAAAATTGCTGGAGTCTGATTTACAACATATGAATTATGGTTTGAAATCACGTTTACATGAGTCTCAAATTTACAACAACAACAAAAAATCAGCTCTGGGCTAGCTGTTGTACTGCTGAAGTTCTCTGGTGTAATCACTCTCACCCATGTCACATATGCCCTTCTTAAAAGTTGAGGATGGATGTTTAAAAGGTTCAGTGAAGTTGAGCTGTACTCTCCTTTGGAGGTGAAGGTAAATCCATGACTAGATGAGCAGTTTTACCACATATCATCAGTAGATGTAGAGTCCTTTATAGAAGGAAACAAAGCAAAACAATGAACTAAATTAAAACTTAAAGATGCATTATTTTCTGGGTAATGCAGAAAGATAAGGTTTTGTAAGGTTGATCTTTAGGATATAAATGTTTTCTATAGTATATATGTACATGTGTTTATGAAATATCAATAAATAATCTGTTCCAAGAATTCTAACAAGGCAAAAGAATCGGACACAACTTAAGAGACTAAGCAACAACAAACTTTCAGTTTGGTTTTGGAGTAAAACATTTAATAAAAGATTTTACGATGAGGTTGACCAAATATATTTCTAAACCAATTACCAGAAAGAATTGTATTTTTCTCTTCAATAAACCCAATTTATTTTTAGAATATTATCTTTATAAATTTTTATTGCATAGAAAGCTCAAGTAACAAGAGATTTGAGGATGCTCCATAATGCAGTATATGAAATATTTCAGAGCTAGGCCGAAATGATTTTAAGTTACCAGTTTTTTGTAATCACAACAGTACAATCGAACTGTGATAGAAAACTTAATTGAAGAATGTTGCTGTTGTTCGGTTGCTCAGTCGTGTCTGACTCTTTTGCAACCCCATGGACTACAGCCCATCAGGCTCCTCTGTCCATGGGATTTCCCAGGCAAGAATGCTGGAGTGGGTTGCCATTTCCTCCTCCAGGGGATCTTCCCAACCCAGGGATCAAACCTGCATCTCCTGCATTGGCAGGCGGATTCTTTACTGCTGAACCACCAGGGAAGCCCTAATTGGAGAATACAGGCATTCTAAACATCTTTATATAAACAGAATTCTCTACTTTAGTATTTAAATGAAATGTGTAGCATTCCTGGCAAAGAATGGCTATTAGTGGAGATGGGCATTCTGAGGTTCTGTTACAGCTGCTTACAAAATTCAGAATTAATTCAAGAATCTGAGCAGAGGTATTCCCAACTTCAAAAAAATATTTAGTGGGAAAAAACTTCTGAAGTTGATTGCTTGAAGAGGCTTAAAAAAATAATTAAAAGGGACTTTCCTCCTGTTTGAGTTAGATGGCCACTCACCATGATTAATGTCCTCAAGCACTAGAACTGTGATGCAGGCAGAATTCAGAGCACTCAATCAGGGGTGTGTGTAAGAGAATGGGTGCAGTAAACAGCTCTGCAAAAACAGGCAGGAAGGCTATGCATTTAGAGCGGAAGGGAAGGGAAAGCAGAAGGAGCTAAAATGTTACTTACGGTGTCATCATTTTTGTACGGATTCAGTCTATTGTAAACGGCTTCAATTACATTCCGCCTAAATTTAGGAAAATAAAAACAAACAGTTAATTCTTCAGAGCACGAGACTACTTAATAACTCATAGCCAGGTGTTCATTAAAATGTCAAGGATAATCATTCACAAATTATTTTACTTTTATTTCTTACGGTCAATAACTGAGCCTTATCTTAAGATATTTGGGCCCCATTGTTAAAGTACAGGTGAATTTACTCTAAAATGTACCATTCTACTAATACAATTAATAGAAGAAAAAAGTCATGGTTGGAAAAAAAAAAATTCAATCTATATGGTCTATGTCTATTTGAACTGGCATTTAGTTTTTATAAGTCAAAAATAATGATGCATTTCTTAAGAAATAATATTAATATATTCTGGTTAAGAGTTGAATGTTTTGAAGAAGATATAACTTCAACATCTGTTATGATAAAATAATTTAGATATTTTACATATAGGTTTCTGCTTTTCATAATGTCCCTTTAAAAAATCTCTATTAAAACTGAAATGTCAAATATGATATTTCCCTGGCAAGTCTAGTAATTACTTTTTGAATAATATTTTATTAAAAATAAGAATCAGTAGTGGTACTTCTGAGTTATAGCCTCCCTACTTACAAAACTGACTTGAAGCAATTTTATATTCAATCATTTCACAGAATATCATATTGGAAGAAACAATTTCCAAGATATAAATGCTTCAAACAGGAAGTTTTGAACAATTACATGAAATTTTTAAAAACATGGCTACACTAACAGAACAAGTAGAGAAACAGGAAATTTGTCAGTATATCTTTGTAGATCAATTACATGAATATCTGAGGTAACAATGTCTTAAGCCTTGAATTGTAAAACTGCATAAAGTCTCCACTGCAGTTTACAAAGATCCAAGGTTAATATGTAACACAGGTTAAGTCCAGTTCTATGAACTAAAGTGCAAAGAGAAAAAAACAAGAAATGCATCTACCTATCTTCCTTCACACCAAAACCCAAGCAACCAGCATCAACAACCCAAAACATCGGGAAAATCATAGATACAGAGAAATGGCCCAGGAAGAGGAAGAGACAGATGCTCATCCATGTAGTATTCAGTTATCCAGGGATTAACAAAATAAAATTATAGTAGGAATAATACTGACATCTGGAATTTTATAGTACTATGTAATTTAGTTTAAAATTTTTTTACTGTATTATCTCATTTACACTCTATGAGATAATCAGTGTAATCCAAGCCTCCACTGAAGACAGCCTTCAGTATAATTAGTTACAATGATATTCTGATACCTGTATATCATTAACACTGAAAAACAATGAACCACAAGTTAACATTCTGAAGTCACTTTAGAAATTATGTAAACACACGTCTGACCTACAGACGACACCAAACATTTTCATGTACCCAGACAAATGCTAAGAGTGTTCAAAATGTAACTTACTTGCTCGCCAGTTCACCCCCTGGTGGGAGGCTGGGTATGTTCTCACTCGCTAATGTGCGCATCACATGGACTAAGTCAGGGACGCCGTCCCCCTGCTTCTTTATGATTTCTGGGAATCAGAAGTACTTTTTTTGTAAGTGTTATTCAAATTTAATAATAATAATAAAAAAATGAAACAAAGATAACTTAGGTTTTTAAAGACGGCATATACATCTGAGATTTTCTAAACTAGTACAAGGGAAAAAAAATCAAATTGAACTTTGAAAATTGATGACAAAAGGATGTACAAAATGATACAAGAGATACAATACTTTCCAGATTAACTTCAAAGACCAAATATAAACAAGATAAAAATGTGAAAAAATTTCATATTAAAATCAATATATTACATAATCAGGGATACATGTGTACAAATGAGGATATTCCTCTCAAGATGCCAGCTAGTTACTTCAGAGGAGATTAGCTCCTCTAATTAGACTGGAAGCATGTTTCCTGAATTTTGCCCTGAAAATACAATACACATTAAAAAAAAAATAAACAATTTCAAGATCTTAAAAAAGAAAAAAGAAACCCTTTAAGTATGTGGGATTTACTGATGATATACTAACACAAATCATATTTACATGTTTATATTTACAAAATGATACTTAAGTAGCATGGGCAGAATAGGTCATACACTTGAACCCCACTTGCTGCTTAACTTCTGTCTAAAGTATCTTTAAGCAATAAACAGATATATACCATTTCCTGTTGATTATCTGAACAAGGCCTACAGAATGGAAAAAAAGTCTAAATTACTAAGTTTTCTAAAAAGAAAAAATTTGATAAACCATACAACTGTATTTAAAATTGTTAATTTTAAAACATTGTTATTAAATGGGAGTGATATGATCTACAGTATTGCCATGCAGATGCATATTGTCATTCATACCATAAAATACCAATCCATTATGCACAGACAACTTAAAGAGTGCTCAAATTATTTAAGTCCAAGAAGTCTTTACCTGGAGTTTTAGCATATTTATTCTAAACATAAGATCATGCCAAGAGTATTTGTGGTTATATGTTCAATTTTTTGTTTTCAATTATTTATACTAAGAAATTTTCTTTGTCATCACTGGATATCATTCTAGTTCTCAATCTGTAAATACCGTTGAAAATAACAATGCATGTAAAGATTTTTCATCCTTCAATCAAGTTTCAAAATATTAATTCATCATTAAAGGCACATATTAAAAGACAGACGCTGCTACCCATACTTCTTTAAAAGGCTCAAATTGTCCTTTTTAGGATTAAGGCCAAATTTTACCATCTTTTTTTTTAAACCAGTCTTAAATCTGAACAAAAAGCAAGCATCTCAGATTTGGTTTGCCAAGTTCCTTTATTGTATAATCTTTAACATCTAGTATATTTATTCTACATGATTCTAATGCTGGAAATTTGCTGTACAAAAATAAAGGAATTTGATGTTTACCTAAACTGCACAATTTCACAATCTAAAGTTGTAATACACTTAACATACAGTCTCTGCTAAGCCAGTACAATTATTGGACAGATAACTAGATACAATATAAATGAACACTGATGATAAATTCAACTGATGGTTTCAGGTCTGAAAACATTACCTTGAATCATCTATATTAGATGTATTATATACCTCCTTTGTTAAAATATAAAAATTAGGATATTTTAATTGTGAAGAAAATTACAGGAAGACAAATTCTTTAAAAAAATAAGACTTTAAAAACAGTCATCTCTCCTATTCCACATGGGACCATACATTTAAACTATCTGAGCATTTAACACTACACTAGCCTTGCTTCTTTCTGCTTTAAAAAAAATAAAGAAAAAGAAATTTTAAGAAATATTCCTTTAACTGCTCCTGGACTATTCATTTCAATTAGAACTGTAAAAAGGCTGAGTGCTTTTATTAAAGGATATATGTGTACAGAAGGTCTACGTTTCACTTGCTCACGTATGCTGCTCCTCCCCACTTCCCTCTGCCGAGTCTGAGAAATTCTATCAGTTATCTCCAAATTAGCAACTTTAAAGCTTGTGCAGTCAGTAGCAAATAAAAATATAAAAACAACACAGGTATCCTCTTAAATTGGCTTAGAAGGACCACAGCCTTAAGTGGTATAGTTTAAATTATGAGTTCCATCTTTTCACAACCCTAGAGAGTCAAGTATTTTGTAGATCACAGGAGGAGAGCCAAAAAGCCTTTGTCCTTTTCTGTGGTGTGGACAGAGAAGCCACAAGTACTCAATGCAAATAAAATGAGGTTTAGTAGGTCACAGCAATTTAGCGAAGGCATGTATTTAAAGAAAGAAAAAAAGAAAAAGGTACTCAGTGCCTGTTTTAAAAGCTGACTGCAGTATTTATCACTTTTTAAGACACATAATTTTTACAATGCAAATAGCTACATTCTTTCTATGTTTTTAAATATAGTAGTGATTTTAATTAATGTAATATTTAGATGCAGTCTCATCAAATCTACCTTGGTAAAGAATATTGTATTTCTGACATAATAATCTCCAATTGAACAATACAAGTATAACAAAACTTCAACATACCCAAAATATTGAGTATTAATGTAAAGTTTGTTCAGATGGCAATTCCTGCTTGATAATAGGCAATATAAAACTTAATATTATAACATAAAATTACCTATCTAAAGCAATTATTTATAATTGCATCAAAAACTTAAAAGAGTGCACACTAAAGAGAAAAAGCAGCAATTCATTTCTAAAATTTGACTCCATTTCTTAGTAAATAAAACTAAAGTAGGTATTTCTTTAAATCAATAAGAAAACATGTACTCTCAAGTTAAAATGCCAATAAATTAAATATCAACATATCCCAATATATATTCTTCTTCAGGTTTTGTATTTTTCCAAGAACAAACAGTGTGAACCAATGTGCTATAACTTGGTAGCATTCTAAATATTTTCTTACTGTATTATGTATAAATAACTCATATTGAAATGAATTATTTAAAACAAAGAATTTCCAAGACCCTTGGTAATAGTGAGGAAACAAACTCAACTGAATAGTATGCTTAGTAAGTGAAATACTAAATACTACGTATATACTAGTAATATATATATCACTATCAAGAAGGGGAGAGAAGTAAAAAACAAAATAGCAACTCTAAGACAGTACTGAAAATCAAAACCAATCACCATTCTAACACCAGACTAATTATAACTGGTATCAAACAGTAAAAGGAGAGAAAACAAAATTAAAGTGCATATTAATTTTAATAACGCAGGCACAACAGGATTTAAGTATATAGTATATCAATGTTTACATGGTATTAAAGGTCTTTAATAGTGTATCAATGTTTACATGCTATTAAAGGTCTTTAACGTGCAAAGTAATAACATTAGGAGCCAAAAAAAATGCATTTTAACACTATCATAGGCATGTCAAGTTTTTCCTGCTTAAAGAAACTGCATAATCTACAAGTTTATTGCATAATGCAATAAACTGTAATTCTCTGGGGATACTTAATATTTATACCAAATAGCAGCTGCATCAATAATTATTTTAACATTTTTCAAATATTTAAAGGCATCACACCTGAGAGTTACAAATGCCTTTCTAATTGTCTCAAAGTAATCTGCAGAATTATGATAAATACACTTCTGTAATTTCCAACTTAATTTCTTGATTTTATTCAGCATTTACATTTCTGCCAGGTAGAGACCTAGTATGTCTTCTATTCAGGTTTATGTTGTCGAGGTGAGGCAGTTTATGGCTTAGGCAAGAAGCTTTGAAATAGTTTAAACTAAATTTTTAAAAGCTGTGGCACATGAAAGGTATTAATATGATCTTCAAGTTCTTATTTTAAAAGTCCCAAAGATGTTAAATTCATAAACACAGCTTTACACAAAAGATGGCATTCAAATTATCACCATCATAATTGATTTATAATAAACCATAAATCAGACTTTCCTGGCATAAAATTATTCACGCCAGTGAATTAATCAAGAATTTGAAAGCATACAAACATTTTACCAAGTATCCTGAACAGAATGTACTGGGCCATACTTGTTATTTCTAATATAACTGTAATAGGACAGTAACAAATACCTCAACAGCTACTACAGAAATGCTCTTTCCCACTTCTGTACACTAAACACCAAATGTCGAAGCCATGTATGTAAAGATCTAAAAGTTAACATGTTATAAAAGTTTGATTATGCTGAGGTTTTTCTTTAATAGAGCTACTTATTTTTTGTTAAATGATCCACCTTCTACTCTGCTTTCCAGGTATTTGTCCAACTCTTCCTCCTTCTTCACTGCTTCTGGCGATACTTTGGGTGCATTTGGAAAACAGATCAATATCACACTCATGTTGTCTCGACTTCCCTGGGAAGAAAAAAGTTTGAGAAAACATTTTGTTTCCTTTTTGTAAACATTTCCTTGAGAACGTTGACAGCCATGTCAATTATACTTGTTCTAGTGAGAATATATATTGTTTATAAGGAGAGAAAAATATATATGCACATGTGGAAGGGCATCCCCCAAATACATATATAGTACCTATGGTATATAGAATAACCAATACTCTAAAAGACAGGAAAGAAACACTACAGGTTAAATTCTACTGCAACAATAATTTTTTAAAGTTTTATAAAATAAATATTTCTGAACATTTACTGGTGGCCTACTTAACATGAAGTGATACCTAACACAAATACACATACACACATACATTGAATTCAACAAGGTAGAAAATTCTAGTGATATTCCTTACAACATAATTTCATCTGTAGTTACACATATACCTGACAAATTTACATTTAAAATAAGTTGTGGGACTAACTGATTTGCTTCATAATAAGTAGAAATATGGAATTAGAAAACTACATATATAAAGTTAATAAACCAATTTTTAACTTTCATAATTTTTTAAAAAAGGCTTAACTTTTAGGAAGTACATTCATTTAAAGACAACTACATATTCAAAATACTATAATTACAATACTTGAATCAATTTTGGCCTCCCCACAAATCACTTCCTTTTCCTATTATTAATAACAACTGGGAGTTACCTTCTATAGAGCATAATGCAGAATAGATAAAGTGCAATCTGAGTCATAATTTACTAATATCTGAATCTGATAAGTCTCCTAAGAAAACAGCTTTTAACTTAGTTAACAAAGTATTTAATTCTTAAGTGCTAAAGGATAAACCTAACAAATGAATGCCACTTTGTCCCTTTTTTATACTAAAAGGGACAAAGAACATAAGCATCATTGTTTTGTTCCTCCTAAATTCAAAAATTAATAGTGTGCACTATCAAGTTGTTGTTCTATTGATTTTTAACACATTTGTTAGATGTTACATAAACTTGATTTGTGTTGGATGTTACATAAACCTGATTTTTAATTAAGATTTTAAGTATAGCTGGCAGTTGTGCATATAAAACTACAAACAGTATTCTATTGACTTACTATTTCTGAGTTTTAAAAGAAAATCAGACATATAGCCTCTGAAGTTTTATAAAATCAGAATTTTTTAAACAAACAAAAGAAAACCCACACAGAATTAGTAAGCATTATTGACAAAATACAGCAGTATGGTAGAAAGAACACTGCACCCAAGTCAAGGGCTTGGCTTCTAGTGTCAGTGCTGCAACTAAAGGAGTCAACTGTGTAACATTTAAACTTCTCTTAAAAAGGGAGCAACATGTATCAACTACACAGTCTGCTAAACTAGGTACTTTATATGTATACATTAGCTCATTAATTTCATTCCCCAGACTTATGAGCTCAATATTATTTTCTTCATTCAAATAGCTGAGAGAGGTTGAACAATTTGTTCAAGGCTGTACAGTACAAAAGTAACAGAGGTAAGATTTGATTCCACCTCTGACTCTTAAGTCCGCAGAACATTCTGTTGCTCATCTACACAATCCCATTTGATTATCCAGACAACCCCATAAGACAGGGTAATAATATCTCTCTCTTGAACAATTAAAGAAACTGATTTTCCAGATAGTTTAAAGAGCTTACCTGAAGTCATACACAGTCTCATACCAAGTGCTTCTGACTCCATGTCCAAGGCTATTTCTATTATGTAACACCAAATCATCACTAAATCCTCTTTTGGTGCTACAGATTCATTAGACCAGTCTCAAAGTATTTCCATAAATATACTGAGATATCACATGGTAAAATAAAATATTAAAATTCTAAAATGCCTTTCATTTATAAACAATGAGGCTTAACTCTTTCCATTCCCCTTTCGAAAACATTCACTTTGATACAGTCTTTTCACCTTTGATAATACTGCATAATATCAAAAAACTCAAGTAATTATGGTTACTAGAAAAGACTAAACATCCAGATTATAACTCTTGCATTTATGGTAACTGGACAACTTATTTCTAAGAAGTACTCCTATATTCTTTTCATAACTGATGAAAAGTATTCAGCAACTGTACCAAAAACTTATTTCCAAACTATAGGCTCTAAGATGATTTTATACTAGAGTAGTAATTAAGATGACATAAAATCATTTCATCTTAAAAAAAAAAAGTCTAGCTACCTTATACAAACAGGTGTCGACTACTTCATTGCAAACTTTCTCAAGGTCATCAGTGACTTCAAGTCTGGATCTTACAAAATCACAGAGCTCTTCATTTCCCATGACATCCCAAATACCATCACATGCAAGAATAATGAATTGATCATCTTCTTCAGATCTTTCAATATCATGGACTTCAGGCTCTGGTGAAACAAGCTGCTCTGTAGGACCTTTTCCATGGACACATTTGTAATCAAAGTCCCCAAGGGCCCTCGACACAGCCAGAGAGCCATTCACACGCTGAATCATTACAGAACCACCTGCATTCTGAATTCGTTCTTTTTCCAGCGGATTACTTGGTTTGTGATCTTGTGTGAAGAAGTAAACTTTCCTGTTCCTACAAAGTAAACCTCTTGAGTCTCCACAGTTAATGAAGTAAGTATGTTGAGGAGAAATTAAGACACCCACAGCTGTTGACCCACTTCTATCAGCACCATGTTTCTTCTCTGACATAACTCTCATATGTTCATCAATCTCCAGGAAACCTGTTCTGATTCCATTCTTTACATTTTCCACAGAAGGTGCTCCTGCAGACCCTTTAAAATCCTGGTTATTGGTGATGTGATCTAACAAATGCTCACAGCAGTATTTGGCAACCTGAGAACCAGCATGCCCATCATACACAGCAAAGAATGACCATGTTTCAAGTCCACTTGGCAAACCGATCACAGCAGTATGTGCATCCTCCATTTCAACTCGCCAGCCTTGCATGCTGCTTAGCCCATATCGCAACCCATTACCCTGCCCCTGGGCATTATGTTTTTCCATCTTTGGTTTGTCTAAAAATGCTCCCATTATGTCTTGATTCTCTAGGTCTGCAAAGGAAGAGAAACAAAAAAGTTAATAACTATCTTATAAACAAA
Source organism: Odocoileus virginianus (assembly GCF_023699985.2). NCBI lineage: Eukaryota > Metazoa > Chordata > Mammalia > Artiodactyla > Cervidae > Odocoileus > Odocoileus virginianus. The sequence continues at coordinate 60,141,623 of NC_069679.1, read as the reverse complement.
TTATCAATACAAATCCAACAACCTTTCTTTAAGAGTGAAGGAAATACAAAGAAAGCTTAAATATCTTAGTTGAGTATTCAGGATTTTCCAACGTTTGGTTTCAAATATCTAGTTTTATTCCTACTACATGAACCCTCTGAAAAAGTAAAAAAAAAAAAATCTACTTACAATGATCCAAATTTGCATGCTCCTTCTCTTAAGCCTTTCCTCATGTCAGTGCCCTTAACTGGGATTTCCTGCCTTTCCTCCTTCCTTATATAAGTAAGTATACCCGTCCTTTAAATTCTAGCTCAAATTCTATGTTTTCCATAGGTTTTTCAGTCTTTGATAAGCCAATAAGTTATTAAATTACTGTAAGTGGTTCAGCCTCAGTATTCAAGCTGCAAAGCAATTATACACACCTATAACAAAATTTACCTACTGTAATCTAACCTAGTGGTAATAACACATATCATTATGATAGCACTTTATAATCACTCAGTATAAACAGTAAAGGAGATCAAAAGGTCTAGGACAGTGCTGTGGACAATCTGAAAGCTTGGCTAACCTTTCCCAATAATCAAAAGCTAAAACCCCTGGCTTGGAATGGGCTTACAAGGCAGGAAGACAGTGTTCAGGATTCAGGTTGGCCTTTACTTGAGTAATGGCCTAGGAATGTAGAGACTTGGGGTCTAAGTCATCAAATGAGTCAATAACTGAATGCAATCTGAAAGAAGGATAGAATCAGATTTAATGAAGGTGGAGAGAGATGGGTAGGAGTGGGGAAAGTACCTAGGTAAATTAGGACGAACTTAGGAAATTGGGAATTTGTGATGCTATGATGCTAAGCTCTGAAAAGAAGTTGGGAAGAGAAAGAGGAAGAAGAAAAACAACTCGGGAAAATTTCCCGGCAACCTCTCGCTCCTTCTTTATCCTACTAAGGCCAAACTAATACACAGCAGAGAAGTCTGGCTGATTGGTATGATAAAATGATCTCCTGCCTACTTGTCCACTTACATTACAGTTCCACTAATGGAAGTTAAATAATGAAAACTAGTCTTTATTCCTTTCTTAAGGTGGTATTCATCAAATTGATACATAATATGGCAAGGGTGAGTGTTTTGATGGGACAAAGATACAATAGTAATGACATCTTAATAGCAGACAATGTGTAAGATGAACTCTAAATCATTCTAAGTTTTGCAAGCATTACTTCATTTATTCTCAAAAAAACTCTGAGGTAGGTTATAATATTATGTTCAATTTATATTAAGTTGATGAAAAAGTAACTGTGATTTCAAACTTTGAATTTTAAATCATTGTAACCAGGCTCAAACATATCTTTATTAATCAAAATAGGAACCATTACAATCAACAATTTTGCCAACAAGAAATAAGTTTGTTTAATCCTGCAGAGCAAAAATCCATGCTTGGGGGCTTCCCTGGTGGCTCAGTGGTAAAGAATCTGCCTGCCAATGCAGGAGACATGAGTTCAATCCCTGATCCAGTAAGTTCCCACATGCCTCAGAGCAACTAAGCCCACACACCATAACTACTGAGCTTGGGCTTGAGCCCAGAAACTGCAACTACTGAGCCCATGTGACCCAACTACTGAAGCCTGTGCTCCACAACAAGAGAAACCACCACAGTAAGAAGACCCCGCTCTACCCAACTAGAGAAAAGCCCACACATCCATGAAGACCCAGGACAGTCAAAAATAAATAAATAATAAAAAATCCATGCTTGGGGATTCAATCAACTCTAGGAAAGCATTTTCTGCCTCCTGCTGATTGTGGAAGCTATTTTCCCTGCAAAAAGTTGTCAAGATGCTTGAAGAGGCAGTGGCTGATGAGCCGTCAACTGAATGTGGCGGACGAGGCCCAACTTTATTCAGCTTCTGAAGTACTGGTTCTGTGAGGTGCAGTCAGGCACTGTGGAGAAGACTGGGCCCTTTCTGTTGACCAGTGCCAGCCAGCTGCAGGCACTGCACTTTTCGGTGCATCTCATAGATCTGCTGAGCATACTTCTCAGATGTACTTGATTTTACCAGGATTCAGAAAGCTGCAGTGGATCAGATGGGCAGCAGACCACCAAATAGTGACCATGACATTTTTTTGGTGCAATTTTGGCTTTGGGAAGTGCTCTGGAGCATCTTCTTGGTCCAACCACTGAGCTGGTTGTCGTACTTTTCATTGTATGTCACAATCCAGTGGAGAAATGGTTCATTGTTGTTGCACAGAACAAGAGAGGAGAACACTTCAAAATGATTTGGTTTTCAGTCAGCTCGTTAGGAACCCACTTATTGAGCTTTTTTACTGTTCCAATTTGCTTCAAATGCTGAGCGACTACAGAATGGTCAAAGTTGGGTTCTTGAGCAACTTCTCATGTGTTTTAAGAGGATCAGCTTTGACAATGGCTCTCAACTGGTCACGTCACTGTCAACTTCCAGTGGCTGGCCACTACCATCCTCCTCTTTAAGGTTCTCGTCTCCTTAGCAAAACTTCTTGAACCGCCACTGTACGTTCTGTCAGCAGCTCCTGAACCAAATGAGCTGTTGTGAGCTGTCTCCACTGGTTTATGACCCACTTGAACTCAAATTAAAAAGTTGCTTGAATTGGCTTTTTGTCTAACATCATTTCTATAGCCCAAAATAAACAGCAAGTAATAAAGTCATTAGCAAAAAAACCAAAGTGAGAAATGTGCATTAAAACAGTAATATAACTACATTTAAGAATGTATTTCAATATCCAATGGCAAAGTTCAACAAAGCAAAATTGCAGTTACTTTTGCACCAACCTAATAGATGAACTTTATTGAGACTAAAAAACTTGGCCAATGTCACTCATCAGAAAAATTTAGGGGAATTAGGACTCAAATTCAAGTCTGCCTCACTCTAAAGCACCATTTACTACTAAGGCAATGGTCTCAGTCATGGCTGTACAAAAGAACTTATCTGTGGACTTTTTGAAAAAATCAAAATTAAAAAAAAATTAGAATTTCCACAGTAGGACTGCAACCTAGGCATCTGTGTACCACTGGTAAAGATTAGAGATGGAAAGCCTAGGTAGGAAGATAGAAGATGATAGAGCTGTAGTGAGGTTAAGTCATCTGCTGAAGGTCAACAGCAAGTTGCCTCATCTCTGTACCTCAATTCCTTTTGCGAGGCTAAAGGGGAGGTGGGAAGGGTTACAGCCAGCCCTCCATATCTTCGGGTTTCACATCCATGAATATGAAGGGCTCACCATATTCACTGTACTACACTTATAGAAGGGACCTGAGCATTCACATATTTGGTATCCACGGGGGCTCCTGGAATCACTCCCTGCAAATAATGTTGGACAACTATATTCTTAGGACACTTGATATCACTAATCTAGCATTCTTTTTTCATCTGTACAGTGGGCATATTAACACTTACCTCTGAATGCTGCTGCAAAAGTTTAAATGAGGTAATGGCTGCAAAGTAGTTACATTGAGTATAGCAAAAATGAGGAACTCTGCAAATGGAAACTATTTAATTATTACTACATTCTCACATACACAGCCAATCTAGATTCTGTTATTACCTAATAGGGACCTTACACTTTTATAGAAAATTCCAGTAGTTAATTTTCTAAATATACACATGAAACTACCAAATAATTCTTTGAAACTTTTGAAAAAATATATATTAGGAATATAAAAATGTAACAAACCAAGTCAATCATATGACAAAATTTTAGGTCCAGCTCTTCTGCAAATGCAAAAGTACAGTCAAAATAATAATAATTAATAATTATTAACCAATTAATAATTTTGTCTGGAGTTTCACACACTTAAAAATAGCCATTTAGAAATCTTACCTCCTTGAATTCTGAATAATTTGCAGAAGCCTAGTGAAGCAGTTATATAAAAATAATACTTATCAGAAATTATATATAAGTAAGTAACTTCATAACTGTCATACATCAGCTAATAATGCTCGTGTTGTGATGCAACCTAGCATGTGCTCAGAGTTGACTAAATAAAATTAGTAGGCTAAAATGTAGGCTTTAAAAAGACAACATAAAAGGCAGATAGGCATGGAAGATAGTCACCAAAGAAAGCAGAAACTTCTTCTAGTGTCATTTTTTCCTGTGCCTACTCTATATAATTTGTTTTCTAAACTACCAAGGATAAATGACCAAAAAAAGAGGAGAGAAGAGGTAAAGAAGAAGAGAAAATAAAGGAAGAGAAGCAAGAAATCTCAACTTTTATTTTTGGGTCTAACAGCAAATAATAGTGCACTAATTGCAGTTTCTGGCGATGCCAATCTCAAAGACTCAAACTAAATAAAATATATTAATAAGCAAAGAACAATAAGGACATATTTTTAAAGATTCAGAAGTTAAACTTCAACCTTGACTTTTTTATTTGTTTGGTATATTTTGCCTGCCACAAAGCTCTGTGTCCTGGGGCATCTCCAGTGAGTTTCTTGCTTTGGTTAATCTCCTGATAGCATTAACTTGTCTTTAAACAGATATTATAGGAATGGTACATGTATAATACCCCTTTTTAGTGCTAGTATATTTGGTAATATCTTTCAATTATCTTCATAATAAATGCCAACTTTGCAGGATCTAGATTTCTTTATCCTCAGCATTTACAGGTATTACTTCATTATTGCCTGTCATCTGACATTGCAAAGAAGTTTGAGGCCAGCAGCATTTATTTTTGGCATATTTTGTCTAAATTTTCATTAAAAAAAAAAAAATTTTAACTTCATTAGAGTATAGTTGATTCACAGCTTCCCTGGCGGCTCAAACAGTAAAGAATTCACCTGCAATGTCAAAGGCCTGGATTTGATCCTGGGTCAGGAAGATCACTGAGAAGGGAATGGCCGCCCACTCCAATATTCTTGCCTGGAGAATTCCACGGACAGACTAGCCTGGTGGGCTACAGTCCACGGGGTCACCAAGAGTCAGACAGGACTGAGTGACTAACACACACACGGTTGATTTACAATGTTGTGTCAGCTTCAGGTGTACAGCCAAGCGATTCAGTTAGACATAACACATGTATATTCACTCTTTTTTAGATTCTTTTCTCATACAGGTTATCACAGAATATTGAGGAGAGTTCCCTATGCCATACAATAGGTCCTTGTTGGTTGTCCATCTCACATATAGCAGGGTGTGTGCACTGAAACTACTGAAGCGCCTAGAGCCGACGCCCTGCAACAAAAAGTCACAATGAGAAGTCCATGTGCTGCAAGTAGAGAGTAGCTTCTGCTCTCTGCAACCAGAGAAAAGGCTGCATGTTGCAACAAACCAAATATAAGTAAATAAAAATAGATAAAAATTTTTTAAAAAGGAAAAGAAACAAAGAACATGGACAATGAAATTCATGAAATAATGTTAAGTGGCCAATAAATATATGGAGCAATGATAACTCTTAACTAGTCATTAAAAATAAATTTGCTTTTCGCACATTAATAAAGATCAAAAATTCGTAACTACTGGCAAAGGAGTAAACATACATACTTCTCATAGGTAGGAGAGCAAACTGGTACTTTTTTGAAAGATATGCACCATATACATTAATTTTAAATGATACTTCCATTAAGATCATTTTGTATATTCACCCTTTGAAGTGTTCCTTGGTTCCAGTTGTGTTTTTAAATACATTGCTATAAAACAGAAAAGACGACCAAGCCACCTGCTAAAGATAAACTCTTGCAATACAAAGCACCTGGTGAAGCTGAAACCGTGAGTCTCCCAGGCTCAAGTAACAGATGCATAGAAGGCTACATCCCATTAGGACAGTAATGGAAAACTACAAATGCCCTGTGCAAGGCTGGGGCAGAAACCAGGCTCACTGAAACAAATGCCTGCAGTGGAGGGGCTCCTTGCCTATAAAAGGAGCAGGGAAAAGCTACTTACTAACCATTGGTGGGAAATTTAGTCTAAGTGTAGTTACATGCTCTTCCAACAGAAAAATAGACCTTCTTTTGGTTTGTGTTTCTTGGAGAGATAAGCCTGATCCTGATGTTATCAAGAATCAGGGGAACCAACCCTCTAATATAAGACATGGTTTCAGATTGGAACATGCAAAACACACTAGATAAGGGTGAAAAGAAAGAAAACAAACAAAAAATTCCACTTAATATGAAACCAAAACACACCAGGACAACCGAACTAAGATGGACAGCAGACACACACCAACAATTGCAGGAATTCAACCCAGAAGAAAAAGTAGCAATCAGAAAATAACTTAAAATGTGCATGTTTAGTATCCTTCCAAAGCTAAAAAACAAACTAAAACAACAGACATGAAGGGGGGAAAAGGATAAAAAACAGCCAGAAACCAAACCAGAATAGGTGGCAGTGAGTGAGAGCAAGCGAGAACCTGAACATGAGAAAGCATTCACTGAGAAATAAAAACAACCAAGGTCACATAAATTAGCTGAGCAAAGTCAAAGTGTAATTAGTAAATTGGAAAATGTACCCAGGAATTGCTTAGAACATAACACAGAAATTAAGGAGAATTAGGAAAAAGCAGTATGTAAAGATATAAAGGCTAAGAAATTTTCTAGAACTGAAGAAAGATGAGTCTTCAGATCAACAATTTATTTAAAAGAATGCCTACAGATAACACAACATACACACACACCTAGGCATATCATGGGGAATGTGTTCAGAACATCAAGTACGGTAAAACAAACAACAAATTCTAACATCTACATCAAACTCGACATATGCAGGGCTCTAAATGCTTTCTATTAACGTAATCATCATGACAGTCCCTATGATATACACTACTTCATTACTTCTGTTGAGAACTTGCCCACGGTCACCAAGTAAATAGTGGTGACAGGATATGGAAAAGGAGTATTTTTTAAAAATACCAGGGGAAAAAATTATATACAAAGGCATAACAATTAGGTAGAGACCAGACTTTCAGACTTCCAAGTTTGCCAAGTTTCATAATACAATGAAATAATATCTTGAGGGTGCTGATAGGAGGGGGAAAAAACTATTAATCAAGAATTTTTATTTGGAAAAAAAAAACTGTAAAATATACTTTCAGACAAAAACTAAGGACATTTATAAGCCATACTCTGTTGCTAAAAAAATTACTAAAGGATACACTTCAGCAAGAAGAAAGGTAAATCTTTAAATACAAGGAACAGTAAGTACAAAATCTGGTAAAGTACACCCCATAGATTGTAGCCTGCCAGGCTTCTCTGTCCCTGGAATTCTCCAGGCCAGAATACTGGAGTGGGTAGCCATTCCCTTCTCCAGGGGATCTTCCCAACTCAGGGATGGAACCCAGGTCTCTCTCACTGGAGGCAAATTCTTTACAGTCCAAGCCACCAAGGAAGCCCTATAAATAAGGAAATGAAATTTATGCTACAAAAGGGGAAATAAAATTGTAGGCAATTATATACATGATGGAGTGAATGTTTGGTGTTTAACCAAATATAAGCTCATAAAAAAGTCAAACATATAAGGAAACAAGTTGTCATGAGTAGGAATTAACATAACATATATAACTCCCTTAGTGCTGTAGGAAAAATGGGGTGTGAGAGGATGGTCATATTCCAGGTCTTGAGTGAGTCCATGGGACAGGCCGCCCAGTGAAGGGTCCTTGGCTTCTCACTGTAAAGAATTCAAGAATGAGCCGGAAGTTAGGTTTCTTTAGAAAGATACACACTCCACACACACAGTATGGGCAGTCCTAAGGGTGAGAGAGGCAGCCCCAAGGCATGGGGTCCTCTAGGAAAGTGAGAGCTGCTCTGTGAGATACACATCCCACAGACAGCATGTGGTCAGTCTGAAAAGGTGAGAACTGTCTGCCTCGAGGTGTGGGGGGTGGCCAGTTTTTATGGGCTGGATAATTTCATAGGCTAAGAAGTGGAAGGAATATTCTATCTATCTTTGAGAAGAGGCAGATATTTCTAGGAACTGGGGTACCATCCACTATTTTGGCTTTTAAGGTCACCCTCAGAACTATCACCGTGCCTGGAGGTGTATCATTTAGCACATGCTAATGTATTACAATGAGCGTATAACGAGGCTCGAGGTCTCTGGAAGCTGAATCTTCTACCTACCCTCCTGGGCCTACTAGGTTCCAACCAGTGTTTGTGGCATCCTGTTCCTAGTGGTCTGTCATTCTTTTAATGGTTGTGCCCTGCCCGCTTCCTTCCTGTCTCATAAGGACTTCACATGTTAATAACAGAATTAGTGAATTTAAGATATAAAATAACTATGAAATGTTTAATAAGATTTTTAAAAAAACAGAAAATGAAAAATAAGAAATTAAAAAATTACCAAACAAGTTGGTAAAGAATTCAATGTCACTTTTAGAAGTTTTGAAGATTGTTTTTTAATTGGTTGGGTATGTAAATTTGGTGCAGCCACTATGGAAAACAGTATGGAGGTTCCTCAAAAAACTAAAAGTAAGAGTTGCCATATGATCCAGCAATCTCAGTCTTGGGCATATACTCAGACAAAACTATTATCTGAAAAGATACATGCACCCTTATGTTCATGAAAGTTAAGTGTTAGTCACTCAGTCGTGTCCAACTCTTTGCAACCCCATGGACTATAGCCTGCCAGGCTCCTCTGTCCATGGAACTCTTCAGGCAAGAATACTGGAGTGGGTTGCCATTTCCATCTCCAGGGGGGTCTTCCCAATCCAGACCACAAACCTGGGTCTCCTGCACTGCAGGCATCCAGGGAGCACTATTTACAACAGCAAAGTCAGGGAAACACCCTAAGGTCCATACAGAAGGTGTGGGAGACACACATGAATGTGTGAAATGGAGTATCACTCAGCCATTAAAAAGAACGAAACAATGCCATTTGCAGCAACATGGACTGACCCAGAGATTATCATACGAAGTGAAATAACTCAGAGAGACAAATACCATATGATATCACTTATACATGGAATCTAAAATATGACACAAACGTATCTACAAAACAGAAACTGACTCACAGACACAGAGGACAGATTTGTAGTTGCCAAGGGGGAGAGGAGGTGGGAGGGGGAACAATTGGGAGATTATAAATCAACTATTCTTCAATAAAATTAAAAAAAGAAATCAAAGTAAAAAATTATTGATATTAAAACTCAAAGGATGATTTAAAAAACAGATTATAAAGAAATGCAGTAAATTAGCTCATTGAGTTGAAGAAATGAGAAAAATTACATTCACTTCAAAAAACCTACAACCAATGGGTGAGAGAAGAGGAAGGTGAAAAAGAAAACTAAACTCTCCAACAATAATTAGTATAAATACAAATAGTCCTCTAAGAAATTTAAGACCTGGACATTGCAGTGCTCCTGGAAACCGAGGAACTATTAACTAATCTCTCTGTTCATGTCAACTACCTGTAACATAGGAGTTGTAGAGTTCCCTAGACCCTATTTATTACCAACATCTATTCCACTGAGAGGATCAGAAGACATTAGCAAAATAACGGTGTCTTATACTATACAGTAAGGCTTAATCTCATTCAACAAATGCTCTTCTGGTATCCCATATTTTCTAAATATACTTAAATCATAGCAATCTAAATTTTCACATCTTTCTTTAAAGATAGAAGTTTTGTACATGGTACATCAGTTTGCAGTTCACAGGTCAAGGTCTTTAGAATATTACTCCAATCTTGCTCAAGACTAAAAATATTTTCACAGGTTTCTCTGGTTAAATATTCTTGTAATAAAGCTCAATTTATAGACTAGTAGTTAAATCAACAAGTACTCTTAAGTTTCTTCTTCTATAGTATAATCTACAATACAGTCATATATTACATATACAGTAATTCTTTGTAAATAAAAGAATACTTGCTATTAAAGCAAATTATACACATAGTCATTTTGTAAACTTGGTTTCCAAAATTAAAATCATTCACATAAATCAGATAACACACTTTATCTGTTAAATAATAAATCTCAACTGTTATAAAGAAAACGTAACCTATCTTCATCAGCTGTTTCTTTAAAAATGTATATATAAAACATTATAAGCATATTTCTGATAAGGATTTATATGCTATATTATAAGCATGTTTCTGATATAGGAGTTTAAACATATCAGCCAAGTGGTCAAATACAGGTACTAACAGTTCCTATTAGTTTGTGCTCCCTTCCCCCCAAAATTTCCTGCTTTGTTACAGGATTTTACTGACTTTAAAGCTATATGGGGGAGTTCAGATCTTTGGGGGAGACTGAGTACCCCTAACTCAGACTGAGTACCCCTAACTGGTTCCAAATAGGAAAAGGAGTACGTCAAAGCTGTATATTGTCACCCTGGCTTATTTAAATTATATGCAGAGTACATCATGAGAAACGCTGGGCTGGAAGAAGCACAAGCTGGAATCAAGATTGCTGGGAGAAATATCAATAACCTCAGATATGCAGATGACACCACCCATTATGGCAGAGAGTGAAGAGGAACTAAAAAGCCTCTTGATCAAAGTGAAAGAGGAGAGTGAAAAAGTTGGCTTAAAGCTTAACATTCAAAAACTAAGATCATGGCATCTGGTCCTATCACCTCATGGGAAATAGACGGGGAGACAGTGGAAACAGTGTCAGACTTTATTTTAGGGGGCTCCAAAATCTGCAGATGGTGACTGCAGCCATGAAATTAAAAGACACTTACTCCTGGGAAGCAAAGTTATGACCAAGCTAGATAGCATATTAGAAAGCAGAGAAATTGCCAACAAAGGTCCATCTGGTCAAGGCTATGGTTTTTCCAGTGGTCATTTATGGATGTGAGAGTTGGACTGTGAAGAAAAAGCTGAATGCCGAAAAATTGATGCTTTTGAACTGTGGTGTTGGAGAAGACTCTTGAGAGTCCCTTGGACTGCAAGGAGATCCAACCAGCCCATCCTAAAGGAGATCAGTCCTGGGTGTTCATTGGAAGGACTGATGCTGAAGCTGAAACTCCAATACTTTGGCCACCTCATGCGAAGAGTTGACTCACTGGAAAAGACTCTGATGCCGGGAGGGATTGAGGACAGGAGAAGGGGACAACAGAGGATGAGATGGCTAGATGGCATCACGGACTCAATGGGCACGAGTCTGAGTAAACTCCGGGAGTTGGTGATGGACAGGGAGGCCTGGCGTGCTGTGATTCATGGGGTCACAGAGTCGGACATGACTGAGCAACTGAACTGAACTGAGTACCCCTAAAATCTCATTAACAATTCTAATTCAACCAGAAGGTCTGCTCTATCAAATCAAGTAAGATTTTCTTTGGCAGCAGCAGTTTCTCAATTAGTGCCATTCTCTGGCTAATTCTAGAACTCTGAAGCAGCCCAATAGGAGAGCACTCACAATAGGATTCCGCTCCTTTAATCCAGAAAGCCCAGGGGCACAGTGAGAGTTTTATTCTCTGTGGGATTTCTCTAAAGAATAATTCCAAGGTGACAGGAATTTCCCAGTCTGCACAGGTTCAAACTTGAGGATCTTCTGACAACCCCAAAGAAACCTATGACTATGGTTCAACTTCAAAATTTCTACAAAGTTGTGGAAAGAAAATAAGGGCATTATACTTCATCAAAAAATGGATTCATCATTTGTGCTTCACAGACATATGACTAAAATTCAAAATTTAGAACTGAAAATTTCCTATACTTTTCACTTTTCTTATCTTTTAATATAACATTTTTGCCTTCTGTTTCTTCCCTCCAGGCCTTACTCTCTTCTAAGCAACCTCAAATTTTTTTATTCTTCTGCCCACAAATTCAATCTCCTTGAAAATTTTATACCATTTCTATTCTTGCTCTTTGTCCCTCCCAAGCCTGAGCATCTATCTGTTTTCCCTTTCTCGCTTTTAATTCTTCCTCATTCTTGTTTACACGACAGAGTAAGAAGGCAGGGTACAGGCAAGCCAGCTGCAAAGGAAAATATTTCAATGAATTCATGCAAGTCTGAGTTCATGAAGTAAGAGAGAAATGGCGATTAAATCAACATATTAGGGAAGCTAAGGGGCTACTGAGCAACCCACAGTGAAAAGTACTACTGGAGGTGAGGACTACATATTCCCTGAAGTTACTAGTGAAGAGCCTGATTTTTGGTTTAAATTTGGATAGTGTTTACAATTACTGAATAACTTTTCCTGGTCATAGAAGGAGGAAACAGTCATTATTTAAGCTATAAAAAGAGGTTAAATTATTTCTAGCTGGCTATCTCATGAGATACACAAGATGTTTATCAAAGCTAGAAATCACTGATCAAAAAGTTATCTGGATCCCATTTATATGAAATATCCAAACCTACAGAGACAGAAAGGAGATGAGTGGTTGACAAGGGCTGGGGGAGAAGAGAATGGGGAGTGACTCTTAATGAAAACCAAGGTTTCTTTTGGGTGTGATGAAAATGTTCTAAAAATAAACTGTGGTAATGGCTGCACAATTCTGTCAATACACTGAAAACTACAGAGTAGTTAACTTCATATGGGTGAATCTTATGTTATTTTAGTTACATCTTAATAAAGCCATTTAAAAAGATTACTATGATCTTTTCCCATATGATCATCAAGAGATGCAGAAAAAACTTCTGACAAAATTCAACACCCATTTATGATAAAAACTCTCCAGAAAGTAGGCACAAAGAGGACATACCTCAACATAATAAAGGCCATATATGGCAAACCCACAATAAACAACATTCTCAATTGTGAAAAACTGAAAGCATTTCCTCTAAGATCAGGAACAAGACAAGGATGTCCACTCTCACCATTATTATTCAACATAGTTTTGGAAGTCCAAGCCATGGCAATCAGAGAAAAGAAATGAAAGGAATCCAAATCAGAAAAGTAGGTAGTAGTAAAACTGTCACTGTTTGCACATGACATGATACTATACAAAGAAAATCCTAAAGATGCCACCAGAAAACTACTAGAGCTCATTAATGAATTTGGTAAAGTTGCAGCATACAAAATTAACCCACAGAAATCTTTTGCATTCCTATATACACTAACAATGAAAGATTAGGAAGAGAAATCTCATGACTTCCCTGGTGGTATACAGGATAAGAATCTGCCTGCCAAAGCAGGACACGGGTTTGACCCTGGTCCAGGAAGATTCCACATGATGCGGATCAACTAATCCTGTGTGCCACAAGTACTGAGCTTGCACTCAGGTACCCATGAGTTGCAACTACTGAAGCACGAACCAAGCTACTGAGCCTGTGTGCCGCAACTACTGAAGCCCGTGTGCCTAGAACCCGTGTGCCACAACAAGAGAAGCCTTCACAATGAGAAACCCGCACACTGCAACTAGAGAAAGCCTGTGGACAGCAACAAAGACCCAGCTCAACCAATAGAATAAATAAATTTTTAAAAGGAAGATTTTAAAAAAGAAAAAGAGCAATCCCACTTATCACTGTAACAAAAAATAAAATATTAATGACTAAACCTACATAAGGAGGCAAAAGTCCTAGAAAACTATAAGATACTGATGAATGAAATAAAAAACACAAACAGGTGAAGAAATATACCATGTTCTTGGACTAAACGACTCAATACTGTGAAAATGACTAATACTACCCAAAGCAATCTACAAATTCAGTGCAACCTCTATCAAATCATTGATGGTGTTTTCCACAAAATTAGAACAAAAAATTTTACAGTTTATGTGGAAACACAAAAGCCCTGAATAGCCAAAGTAATCCTGAGAAAGAAAAATGGAGTTGGAGGAATCAGGTTCCCTGACTTCAGACTACACTACAAAGCTACAGTAATCAAGACAGTGTGGTACTGGCAGAAAAACAGAAATACAGATCAATGGAACAGGGTAGAAGGCCCAGAGATAAACCCACATGCCTATGGTCACCCAATCTATGCAAAGCAGGCAAGAATCTACATTGAAGAAAAGACAGTCTCTTCAATAAATGAAGCAACTGACAAAACACTAATTCCCAAAACATATAAACAGCTCATGCAGCTCAATTAAAAAGAAAAAACAAACAACAACAAAAAAATAGGTGGGAAATCTAAATAGGTATTTCTCCAAAGAAGATATTCAGATGGCCAGCATCACTAAGTACTGTTGTTGTTCCATCACCCAGTAAAACTGGAGAGTTACATATAAAAGAATGAAATTAGAACACTCCTTATCACCATACACAAAAATAAACTCAAAATGAATGAAAGACTAAATGTAAGGCTATAAACTATAAAACTCTTAGAGGAAAACATAGAATACTTTGACATAAACCACAGCAAGATCTTTTTTGACTCACCTCCTAGAAGAATGAAAATACAAAAATAAACAAATGGTACCTGATTAACAAATGGTTTTGCACAGCAAAAAGGATCATAAACAAGATGAAAAGACAACCCTCAGAATGGGAGAAAATATTTGCAAATGAAGCAACTGACAAAAGATTCATCTCCAAAATATACAAATAGCTCATGTAGCTCAATATCAAAAAAACAAACTCAGTCAAAAAAATTGGGTAGAAAACCTAAATAGACATTTCTCCAAAGATGACATACAGATGGCCAACAAACACATGAAAAGATGCTCAACGTCACTAACTATTGTTGTTGTTCAGTTGCCCAGTCATGTCCAATTCTTTGTGACCCCAAGGACTGCAGCACATCAGGCCTCCCTGTCCCTCACCATCTCCTGAAGTCTGCCCAAGTTCATGTCCATTTTCATCAGTGATGCCATCTAGTCATCTCATCCTCTGATGCCCCCTTTTCCTTCTCCTCTTCACTAAGTATTAGAGCAATACAAATCAAAACAACAAATGAGGTACCACTTCACACTGGTCAGAATGGTCATCATTAAAAAGTCTACAAACAATAAACACTGGAGAGGGTGTGGAGAGAAGGGAAACTCCTACACAGCTGGTAGGAATGTAAATTGGTACAACCACTATGGAGAACAGTATGGAGGTTTCTCCGAAAACTAAAAATAGAACTACCATATGACCTCACAATCCCACTCCTGGGCATATACCTAAAGAAAACCATAATTCAGAAAATTACACCCACATCAATGTTCACTGCAGCACTATTTACAATAGCCAGGACACAGAAACAGCCTAAAAATCTCTCAACAGAGGAATGGATAAAGACCTAGGAGGGTGGGAGGTTGGGCCTGACATGCATACACTCCAGGTATAAGACAAGATAACGAATGAGAACCTACTGCATAGCACAGTGCTCCGTGGTGACCTACATGGGAAGGAAATCCAAAAAAGAGGGATATACGTACACATATAGCTGATTCACTTCACTGTACAGCAGAAACCAAACATAACATTGTAAAACAACTATACTCCAATAAAAGTTAAAAAGAATTACTATGATTTTATATGGCTTCCTGTGTATTTTATTTTGCATAAAAAGGTTTTAAAAAATGACCATACATTATTTGTAGTAACATGAAAGAGACTATATTAAAATTTTTTCAGATTAAAAAAGTTATCTGAAAGTTTCTCAGCTGCTCAGTATCTCTTCACCTTACAGCTTCAATGTTTACTCCACTCTCTCAACTAAATAATTACTTAACCTCTGTCAACAAACCAAATTTCACCCAAATGAATTCTAATACAAAATATTGTTAATTGAGTTAAATATACTCTAATTTACAAGTCCAAATTAAAATCTTAAAAATTAAATTTCAAAAAGCAAATCAAAGTTGACTAATCAAACCAAAAAAAATAAGTCAGATAATGCTCTTATGCTAAATAGTATTTCCATAAACCCCATGACACAAGTCATTTAGTACCCAAACTACAGTCAGTTTACACAGATATCAGCAGCAGTTTCAATTTCACAAAGTATGAGACAGAGCTTGCCACTTTTGATGTATGTTTCATGATTTTTTAATGTATCACCATCTTCTAGATATGCTATGATCTGAATCACACTCTCCATAAGGCACTCTTCTTAAACTTCTATAAAGCTATGTAGAAATTACTCTACAATTTTTTAAAGTATAACTTTAGAAGTACACAATTGCCTGAAGAATACCTAAGCTTAATTTAATTAGAGGATTTAGTGACTATAACATTAGATACTGAGCTATTTCTACTAAACATTACAGTATAAGCAAAATATTAAAGGATTTAGATGGCATAGAGCTATTTAGTTTTCAAAGTTTCCTAAGACTGTTCTGGTATTCACAATCTCAATTTGCCTCATCTGTTAACTATTTCAAATTTCTCAGTTTTGGATAACGTGTCTATATATTCAGAAGGGGATTCAATTCCCAGTTTGCTGTTTTTCAATCCTTGCATATTTGAAGATTCACACACTGGCCCAGAAAACAACAGCTAACTTCCTCTGCCAGTTGATTACTTTTTGGAGGAATCATGTCTCTTTCATTCATAGGTATCAATATTTAGCATTACATACTGACATCTAATTCATATATGACATCATCATCATGACTTCTCCCTTGTCAACAGCACTAGGAACTGTTTTCTACCAAGGAAAAGGTATTCTCATAGAAGCTGACCTGCAAACAAATTGTATCCTACCATTTCCGTTGTTATTCTATAGAATACATAGTTCTAATTTGCCAGTCAAAAACTTGATTTTCAGATTACTGTTCACAAATGACTTTTAAAAGTTTCTCAACATCATTAAATACACATTCATTACTGAAAAACGCCACATGAGATATGCTGAAGGAGGTAAGAGAAAAGACATAGCTTTGATTAGAACCTACAGCCTATACATTCCCTTTCCCAGGGTTATTATTCATTTGCTCATTCAACATTCACGAATGGGTACATTTTTATAAAAGACTCTTCTATGTGAGAAGCAAAGTATAAGTAAACTTAAAGTCAAAGGATTAATTTCTGGGAGCCAAATATGATTTCAGACAAAAATATCTTGAATTTAGTCTGGGAGTTTTACAGTATAAAATGAACAATCCCATTTGCATTTAAAGAGATCCTTATTCTACTGACTGTAGTACACCAGTACAAGATCACTCTATATGGCTGGCTGTTAAAGGACTTGCTAACAGTATCAGGAAGTATTTATACAGGCAGAGAAAATGAAGATGACAGATATGGAGTAACAGAATTAAATTATGGGTTGACCACAAAACAAAAGCTGCCACTTCTAAGATCTGCCCCTTGATGTCCAAAACAGCCTTAAAGACTCTTGGCAAAGATAATACTCTACTGCTCTAAGAAAAGTGAAAATTCTGTTTACTATCTATTTATATTCTGAAGCATGACGGAATACTGCAAAAACGTCTTCCAACAGTCTGGTTAAGTTTTGCAATTCTGTTTGTAAGACAAAACACACAAAAACATATATACATTGCCACTCCATGCTTAGCCTCATTGTTAATATTTTCATTACTAAATTTTGTTAACAAAATAAGCAAGCTGCATCTCAAATAGCTGTTGCTGTTGTTGAGTCGCTAAGTCATGTCTGACTCTTTTTTGACTCCATGGACTGTAGCCTGCCAGGCTCCTCTGTTCATGTAACTTCCCTGGCAAGAATACTAGAGTGGGTTACCATCTCCTTCTCTAGGGGATCTTCCTGACCCAGGGATTGAACCCACATCTCCTGCTTGGCAGGCAGATTCTTCACTACTGACCTACCTGGGAAACCTGCATCTCAAATAGACATAATGCCAAATAGGACACAATTTTCTACCACTCATAATTAAAGACAAAGAGCAATGCTAAGAAGCCAAGACATTCAAAGTTGGTAATGAACTATGGTCTTATTCTGAGGCAGTACAACAGTTCCTGAATAGCATATTTTACAATAAAATAATTAAGCCACATACAGCATGACTCAAAACAAAACAAACAAAAAACCTATTTATCTACATCCCTGCCTGACAGAGTATTATCACAGAGGAACACAAAGCACCAGCCTAAATTTAAACTGGATTATCTGTGACCTATACTGTCTCATAGTCTGCTATATTTCTGGCTCATAGTCAATTTTCTTTGTCCTGTGGGTAGGCATGACAACCCACTCCAGTATTCTTGCCTGGAGAATCCCATGGACAGAGGAGCCTGGCGGGCTACTATTCACAGGGTCGCAAAGACTCGACTGAGCACACACGCACATGTTCATCAGAAAATGAGCAGGGAGACTACAAAGAACGAATAACCATATATCGAGCACATATTTAAAACAAATGAAACCTGGTCCCTGTTTTCAAGGAATTTACCTTTAATAAACCTTATTATGAAATGTTCTATTTATAGTATAATCTCTATTATGAGACCTTGTGTTTAAGACTATCTTCTTAAACTAAGAATTTAATTTGAATAAAGGGCTCATGAAATCATTTGTCAGTGGGTGTCACAGAAGTGAACATGAATTAAATAAGCCAAAAGACAAAATTTTGTAGGACTTGTAGTACTAGTTGAATTATAGCTTTAACTTGTAAGTGCTTTTTATATAAAAAATTTATGGTTGTTTTTGATGAAAAGTTCTAAAGGGAGTTGACATGACATGTGATCCTGTAGTTTTCAACTCTAGTTTATACTTACCTCTGATTGCAACTCAGTCACAAGATTGACTCTCTAGGTACAATGGAACTGTAGTCACACCCTTCATATACAAAGATTTCTAACCCATCACAATTGCCTAAAGTTATTTTCACCAGTAGCAATGAAATTGCAGTGACACATATATAATTACTTTGAAAAGTCCAAGGACCTGTATTTGGCTTCTGTTATTAGCTGTGAAAATTAACCTCTATCTTAACTTCCTCATCTGTTGATACAAGTAGTAATAGTACAATATCTACCTCATATAGACAGTTATAAAAGATTTAATGAGCTATACTTCAAAATGTCTATAATAATAACTTGCATATAAGTGGTCAGTAACATTAGCTCTCATTGTTACAAGCTAATGTCAAGGCTAGAAAAAGTTCAGAGGCACACAAAGAATCAAATTTGTGATTCTGGTCTCATTAGTATCATGCTCCAACAAATGGATCTAAGCAATCACAGACTCCTTATATAAAATTATCCACTCAAAAAATTCAGTAAAGAAAATTTTACTATTTTCTAAATTCTAGAAACAGTTAACAACTTGATAAAGCTTAAGTTTAGCTTAGAGATCTATATGAACAGACTATTCATATATTAGCCATTTGTTTAAAAGTCAAATTAAAAGTTGATAGTTATTTCCATTTTTATTTATTTAAAAAATATTTTATTTAATTAAAAAAGATTTTTGCTGCACTCGTCTTTGTTGCTGCCCATGGGCTTTTTCTCGTTACCTTTTGCATTGTGCGGGCTTCGTTCACTGCAGTGGCTTCTCTTGTCACAAAGCGCGAGCTCTAGGCTTGCCAGCTCAGTAGCTGCAGCATGTGAACTCAGTAGTTGCAGCCCATGGGCGCAACAGCTTGGGCTCAGTAACCACAGCACATGGCCTTCGTTGCCCGGCAGCATGTGGGATCTTCCTGAACCCATGTCTCCTGCAGTGGTAAGCAGATTCTTAACTACTGGACCACCAGAGAAGTTTCTATCTCCCTTTTTAAACTGATAACATTGTCTAGTTACTGTGATTCCACAATTCCTTTCTGTTTAAAAGAATGCCTGGTTATAATAATTGCACATATAACTCTGGAAAGGGATGGATGGGATGGCTGTGAGTCCTATTTAAAGCCAAAACACAGGAAGGTAAGATGAAATCCTTAGATCCAGAATCAACATAATTTTCTACACCAACATAACAACTCTGACACCGTTCAGATTTGCATAATCTTCACGCACTTAAAAATGCAGGTTTCAGGGAGTTCCCTGGTGGTCCTGTGGTTACGACTCATCGTTTTCACTGCCAGGGCCCAGCTTTAATCCCGGGCTGGGGAACTAAGATCCTGCAAGCCAAGTAGTGTGGCAGGGGAAAAAAAAAAATACAGGTTCAACCAAAATAATATTTAAAAAGAGAGTGAGAAGAGAGCCAGAAATATCTGCCACCAGAAAGCCTTTAACTTCTTCTAGAGCAATCACACCTACTTCCAGGTAGATTTTTGCCTAATAAAAAATATCTGAATGTCCACTATCCACAGGCCCTGTGCCAGGCTTTGAATACTGTAAAGATATTGTATTTTTCCCCTTCTGAATTTTATAATTAAATTGAACACACAATTATAATTAAAACACAAATACTTCACAGTAAGTATATGATTAAAGCTGTACAAATAATAGATGATACTATGGAAGTACAAAGAGAGGAGAAATGAAACATTCTGGTGATCAGGAAAGGTTTTGTGGGGGAGAAAATGCTAGAAATGAGCTTTGGTAAAGAAGAAAACAAAAGCTGGTGAAGGAGGGATAAGAATTCTGAACTATCAGTTAGCATGAGCAAAGATCCACTGACAGGGAGAAAGTACAGGGTGTGGTCCTGAGATCGCAGGGGCACCAGTTTAGCTGCAATAGACCAGTCCCGAGGGCCAACTACGCAAAGTGTCAAAGCCAAACTAAGAATTCTAAACTTAATTCTAGAGGCAAACGAAGTTACTAAACACATTGAGCAAAGAAATGTGATGAAAATAGTATTTTAGGAAGAATTTTGTGATGCTTTAATGAATGGAGGAGAGAGATGCAGTACAAGAAGCTACTAGGAAAGACAAGTTTTGGAGTATTAAACATGGTTTGGGTATGAATTAATAAGACCTGAACTGTTCCAATATAATTTTTCAATCTTAAATAACCCAGGACCCACAAACAAAGCCTAAATACCTTTTATGAAGACTATTTTTTTTGTTTCATAAGAACTGAGTTAATTAGAATAATTTATGTCTCTTACGCTTTCGCATCTTTTCTGTCTATAGTAATAGCCCTCTTGCCCATTTCTAATCATGAACTGTCTCCTCTTTAAAACTCCAACTCGTGTCCTTCATTTACTGATCATTCTTGTCCGAACATTCACCTTTGCTTTATTACTTACTCTTGATTCTCTATTTAACCACCAACTCCCACCTAATCATTAACCTAATTTCGCTCTAGCTTCATATAGTCAAATAAATCTACTCATAGTCAACTTTCTTTTCCATTACCTCTTAATTTTTAGTGTACTCATATACAAGGTCTATATGCCCACAACCTTTACAACCTCTTCTAAAGCCTCCACTCAGTCTCCTAGTTTGTCTTTCAGGCTCACTACTAAAGCTTTGCTCCAAGCCTCTCATACTCACTTAATTTCTCTTCCCCTAAGAATCTCTAGATTTCATATACTCAATAACAGCAGCGACCATTTCTTTCTTCACAGTAGAAACCATGTCATGTGCTTTACATGGTCATCTCATGTAATCTTTGAGATTACCTAAGACACGGCTTCCTTGGTAGTCCAGCGGTTAAGAATCTTCCTGACAATGCAGGCGACACGGACTCACTTCCCGGTCTGGGAAGATCACACATGCTGCAGACACACTACTGAGTCATGCGCCACAACTACTGAGTCCCCCCGTGCTGCAGTTCCTGAAGCCCATGTGCCTAAAGCCCGCGGTCAGCAACACAGAAGCCGCCACAAAGAGAAGCTGGCGCAGAGGAAAGAGGGCAGCCCTGCTCACCACAACTACAGAATGCCAGAGAACAATGAAGACAGCACAGTGAAAGCAAGATTACCTAATGAGAAAGGTTTTTCCATTTGATTTTGACAGATAAAGAAAACTGAGGCTTAGGAAAATCAAGTAGCTTGCCAAAAGATCACCCCACTAGTAAGTTTCACCATGTTCTCTGGAGCCTTCAACATAGCTCCACTGACTGTATGCGCTCAGAAACATTTCCCCAAGTCCTTCATTACAGGTATCAACTATTCGACAATTAATATTGACTCCCTTTCTTAGTCTGAACCATGAGAGTTGAACACATAAAACTGTTTATCTCTGTGGACTTTTGAAACTTTGGGAATGAGAAAATGATCTTAACTTCTTAAATCTCTATGGAATGTTTTAAAAGGGACTTTTGCACTGGAAGACTTATACACTACATAAATTTGTAAGGTCCCTTTTAATTCTAGGAATCTGTATCAGAAGCATAACATTCAGCTTTTCAAATTTTGATTCCTAGGAACAACAAGGCTGATCTAACTGGGAAAAGTCTGCTCAGGAGTTCTGTATTTACAGATCTGATTCTGGCACATTACTTACACTCTCTAACCCTACATTTCTTCATCTGCAACACAGAGATAACATCATATGCTTTAGAGGGCTGTGGTGAAAATTAAAGCCTCACGCAAATAAGTGGTCAATAAATTACAGCTTTTATTATTCACTTATGTATCTAGAAGTAGTTTGGTTTCATAGGATCTTAATTCAAATCATATCAGCCATGAAAAAAG
Source organism: Odocoileus virginianus (assembly GCF_023699985.2). Taxonomy (NCBI): domain Eukaryota; kingdom Metazoa; phylum Chordata; class Mammalia; order Artiodactyla; family Cervidae; genus Odocoileus; species Odocoileus virginianus. The sequence goes on along the minus strand of NC_069679.1, from coordinate 60,119,377 downwards.
TCTAGTGACTTTCAATCCATATCCTAAATATGAATACTTCATAAACTAAGAAAATGGAGTCCAGATAAACATATTAAGAAATATAACAACTGAAACTCCCTTCTTTATCACCTTTACTCAACGAATGTTTAAAACATCTCTTAATTTATATTATAAACACAGTATCAACAATCCATGAACACACATTAACATTCATTATCTTTCCCTCAGTTTTCTACAAAAATTCTAAAAACTCTTATCACATTTTAGATAAAGGTATACAGAAGCTCACCTCTCTTAATTACTTTCTCTAGCTCCTTCTACCTACTTCAGCAAAAGAAAAGCTAGGTAAAGATATACAGATAGCTAGGAAATCCAAAAGTCAAAATCATCAAGAAATATATTCTAGAGATTCATAATAAAATATAAAATTATTACTTGTGCATAAGAGCACATTAGGCATTGGAAAGAACAAAAGAAAGAATATAGGTAATCAAACTTTTGGTTTTGATATACAGTTCAGTTCAGTTGCTAAGTCATGTCCAACCAACTGTTTGCAACCCCATGGCCTCAGCACACCAGGCTTCCTTGTCTGTCACCAACTCCTGGAGCTTGCTCAAACTCATGTCCACTGAGTCAGTGATGCCATCCAACCATCTCATCCTCTGTCGTCCCCTTCTCCTTCTGATACAGTTTAACCCAAATTACTTTCATATAACAGTAGTTAATAATCCCAAGTCAGAAAATTTCCTGGCTAACAGTGAAACAGAAAATGAAGCAACTCAATCTTTAAAAGTTTGTCACTAACATATGAGATGAAGACAGAACATATTCTGGAGTAAAGTTACTAACCAAAGTACGGGAAGGCACCAACTTTTACCTAGTTGCTTCACAACACCTTTTCCTTCCCCTAAGGTCCATATATTTCACAGGGCCACACCTTGTTTTATCTTCTATTTGACTCTTGCAGGACTCCATTTGCACAGATATTCTTAATGGGATGCCTCCTTCCTCTGATTGGGTAAGGATGGAAAGTAGTCAAGAGTACCACTCAGAGTAACGTGCCCAAGCAAGTGTCATTCAGGTGATCACCAAAATATCACCTTACAATTAGTTACTTAATTGTAACTACATGATCACCGACTCACGTCTTAAGAAATTAACCCAGCACTCAGGCATGAGCATTTCAAGGATAACAAGCTCCCTATGGACATATGTCAGTCTTTAGCTTTAAATTTTTAAACAAATAAGCATTTGCAGTTAAACTAGAATCAGCTACCCATGCTATTAGCCATTTTAATAAAGTCTAAGTGCTATGTGAACAAATTCAAAGACTTGTAGGTTTTTTACTAACTGCTTAGCAATATTTACCATGTGACAATACACTGCTCTATAAATTTCTTTGAAAAAAACTGCATATCAGAGAACAAATTTTCAAATGAAGGTTTATTAAGTCAAGATAAGCAAGACCCAGCTTGAACTGACAGGAAAACCTGCACAATGTGCTCTTAAAATGCCCTTCACATCAAATTACCAAGGGTCCTGTGCTTGTTCAAACCTGTAGGCTCAACCACCCTTTGTCTCTTGTGGAATCTCCATCTGCCTTCCTCCCAAGAGCTTTTCTAGACTTCTCATTCCCAACAGAAAAATTGGTAAAGGCTACCCACAGGAATATCTTTCCTAAATAACAATCACTGACTTAAAATTCTTTCAAGTAAGACACAACCCTGAAAGAAAATCAGCGCCAGAATGCTGAAACATCTAAGTGCCTGGCGCATAACAGGCACTGAGTCAAAGCCTATTAAATACACAATGTTGAGAATAAGAAACATTTGATAATCTACCCCTTTGGCTGTGCTGATGTTTGGAACACAACCATGACCAAACAATTCTTGTCTCCTAGTGCAGTGTTTCTTTCAACAGTTTATACTGTACTTATAGGCATCAATTTTGTTCTTCAAACAAAAATATAAACCACCTTTATATGTTAACACACACATCACATAAAAAGAAATTCTGATGACTCAAGCATTCGACCATCTTATTTCTCAAATATATACTGAGGTACCTAGTCAAAGTTTACCAGTCTTAATATATCTCTCCCATAAAATAATTACTTCACTGAAAGTAATTACTGAAAAATATCTAGTGATATCTAATCAAAAATGTCTTAACTTCTATGTGCAGTTCACTATAGTTTCCAAAATGTGGTATAGCTGTACCTTGCAGGTTAAAAGTAATCATCACTTTATGACTGAATGTTTAAACAGATACTCGTGAGTTGCACATAAGAACAGACCTAAAACAGAAATGTTACTTTGTGCTTCAAATTATTTGTCAAAAGAAACAAAATACACTTACAAAACAGGGAGTGGGGTGGGTCACTATGGCCCTAGTCAGTTTCCTAATCTCGAAAGAGTTACAGAAGCACAGACTTTGGAAAAGGCCCAATGTGTAAAAAGATAAAAACACTAAAGTGAAATTGTTCGAGTTAAAGAGCAGGTGGAGAGCAATCCGTGCTGAACTCAGAGTTCTGGAACTCCTAAGGCTCAGAAGAGCACTGTTAAAAATCTCTGACTCTGTTCAGAGTTCTTTACGCCTAAAAAGTGGTTGTGTTTAAAACCCGAACGTGCAAGTTTGAAAAGGTTAAACCTTTTCCTCGGAACAACTTTTTTAAATTTCTAATTTCCTTTAGTAATGTCAAAATCATCTACTCCGGGAAAACGAAAACCACCTCCCATTGGTTCTTACATTTCCCATACTCTTTCAGTCACTTCTTAAGATGCATTCGGCTTATTACTGCAATAAGAAAATTTAAAGTTGGGAGTGGGGGCGGCGAATAGACTTCTTGGCTTGCACAACTGAAGTATGACCTTTGTGGATTTTTAAGCACCGCGGTACTTGAAAAAAGAAAAAAAAAAAAAAACCTCAGGTGATGAGATTTTCAAAACATATCTAAAACTGCGGTTGGCAGAGGCTCTCCACAGCCAGCTGTCCTTCAAGAAAATACTTAACATGTACAAGCAGAGCAGAACCACACCTCAACTAAACTCTAGCATCAAGAACTTTTATACGGTTAAAAAAGAAATCAGTTCGATTTACTTCAATGGATTTGTTCGATGCCTAAATAATGAATGAACTGGAGGCATCCCTGACTTGAGTTCTGAAGGAACCTCACTCTCAGCACGGTCTCCATAAAAACCTAAAGCAAATTCCCCCAAATTTAGTGTTTCGAGGCCAAGTCCGGTCCGAAGGAAGCCTTCCCCCGCTTCTAACTCTCGGCCTCGCTCCAAGGGTTGGAGCCCAGGGTGGCCAGGCGAGTGGGGGCGCCGGACGCCCCCTCCCCGCTCGGGAAAAGTTCCGCCGACTGCTCTCGGGGCAGGCCGGGCCACGGGCCTCGTCCGCGTCGCCTCCACTAACATCGAACCGGGCCTGGGCGGCCGGAGGGTCGCGACCCCTCCCCCGGCCGCCACCACAAACACCCCGCCCCCGCCTCCCCGCCGCCGCCCTCGCGGAGCGTTAACCCCTCGCCGCCTGCCGCCGGGCTCCGGGGAGGAGGCCGGGCCAGGGGGTGGAGTTGTCGCGTCTCCTCCCGGGAGCGCCCGGGCAGACGCCCGGCTTGTTTACAGGCCCCAGGCCCCAGGCCTGGCCGCCGCCGCGCAGGCCCACGCCGCCCGCCCTCCCGCCCGCTGTCGGCCCGAGCGTCGCGCTTACCCGGAGCAGCCGCGGACGAGCAAGTCCCTGGTCCGCCGAGGCGGCGGCGGCGACGGCGGCCGGGGAGGGGGCGGGAGGGGGGTCACCGCGGCGGCGGCCGGCCAGGTCAGGCCGGGGAGGGGGCGGAGGAGGGGAGGAGCCGGGCTGCGTCCGGGCCCCCGGCTCTCGGCGTCCTCGCGGCTCAGATCATCCGGGCGTTGGAGCGGGAGGCGGAGAACGGGTCCGGGAGGAGGAAGAGCCGAAGAGTCATAGCTTTCGCGCCCCACCTGCCTGGCGCCCCCCACCCCCCCTCCCCAATCACCGGTTCCCGAGCTGCAGCCTCCGGAGCACCCGAAGCTGCAAGCCGGGCGGGCGCCGAGACCACAGCTCCCTCCCTCCCGCGCGCGCTCCCGTCCCTAGCGCTGCCGCCGCCGCCGCCGCCTCGAGCGCGTCCCCGCGCAGGCGCGCTCACGACGGCGCCGTGCTGCCCCTCCCCCACGCCTCTGACTGCCCCGCCCCGCCCCACCCCTCCCAGTCGGCTCAGCCCTCGCTACAGCTGCGGCGCGGTGGAGCAGCTGGAGAGACCCGGATGTCGTTGGGCAGGAACCACCGCGCCGGCCGGCCAGCCGCGGGGGGGGGGGGGGGGAGGGTGCAGATGACGTCACTGCCCTACCCGGCATCTTTCGCCGCAGTCGGCTTGCTACCCCGGCCCCGACCGAGGCTTAAGGGAGCATCGCGAATCCCGGATTGGAACCGGGACCGGGGCCTTCATCCTCCGGCGCCGGGTTGGACGGAGTGTGCGATTGTTAGGAGCCCCAGGAATCAAGATGCTCACCAAGGCTGGCAGTCTGCCGACGGGAACTCGGACGCTCCCCAGGGGCATCCGGGCCTCACGGCGAGGCGCTACCCTCTGCAAATACACAAACCGCTCCCTGCGAAGGCGCAGTCCACAGAGGCCGGAGGACAACCCCGTGCTTTCGACTTCTCGCGGGCACGGTCGCGGCCTGGTCCAGGCCTGGCTGCTGCGGCTCAAAAGTTAACTCGGTGTCAGGCCGCCGCCAGACCCCCTCCTCCAAGGCTCCACCCCTCCAGAGCCACCCTACCCCCAGGGACCCTGGGAGACCCACGCAGGTACCCCAGCCACACACCTCGCATCTCGAAGGGCAACTACCCGCACACCGTACTGCCACCCACCCACGTGCGAGTGCAGCTGCTGCACACACCAGGCACATGCTCCGAGTTTCTGGCCGGTTTCCAGTCTGTAGCTCGTGAGGTTCCAGGTTGTATTTATTTGCACTTGTTAAGACAGTCACATGATTCTGTCACTGAGGACTTCCAACGACCTCCAGTGAGGTTAAAGAAACGAAAGATTTTTCAAATTCCGGAAGACAATAAAAACGTAACAGCTGCTTATATTAAGAGTTGGAGATCTGCTAAACCTCGTTGAAACTGAATGTGCAGGTGACCAAAATCCAGCTTAGCTAGCTAGACCACGGAAAACCGGACCCACGCTGTTTGCAGACCTTGACAAACCCTGGGCGGCCAATGAATCAGAACTGAGGAGCAGTACATCACCAGCAGGGTCTCCTATTGGCTGGGGTGTCCTTCCTTTCTCTTGTCAGAGACTTAACCTGTTCAGAGGTTTAACCTACACCAAATTTGAAGGAACAATTTAAAGATCTGAGATTTAAAAATTTTTAAAGATTTGAGATTTTAAAAAGATAGATTTTGAGATCTGATATTTAAAAAGATGCTCTGGTAAATACAAAGAAAAACCAAACACTTCATTATTAGAGGCAGGTACTTTAAAAAGAACAACTGAAAATATTATCCAAATCGTATTCTGGCAGATAAAAGGTAAATTTGTAATGGGGCCTCTCTATTTTATCCCAGAAGCTTGTACCCTACTTGTATCTCCTAAAATACAAATGCTTAGTTTGTATCTCCTAAAACCACTTTGTTGCTCCAACTCTTAGATCAAAAGCAACCCATTTATTCTGTCCCTGTCATTTAGCTTGGGCTTCCCTGGTGGCTCAGCTGGTAAAGAATCCTCCTGCAATGCCAGAGACCTGGGTTCGATCCCTGAGTTGGGAAAATCCCCTGGAGAAAGGAAGGGATACCCACTCCAGTATTCTGGCCTGAAGAATTCCATGGACTATACAGTTGCAAAGAGTCAGACACGACTGAGCAACTTTCACATAGCTGCTTTAAAGCTGTAAAAGTCCTCTGGAGTTTTTTTCAATATTTTTTTGGAAGATTCTGTTCCTTTCACTTTCAGGTCTGGGACCTAATAACAGTATCAAACAATATCACCCGATGATCACTGGCAGGCCACTTCTTCAAGGAACTTCAGTGTTACTCTACCCAGTATCTTTGGGGTTAGGATTTCTTAGAGTAAGATGAAGATGGATCATTTCCAGGTATACAAAGTAAAAATAAAGTTCACTTATATATTTGGTCCCAGTATTATCTGAAGACGTATTTCCTAATTAATTCTCCCCACATTTGCTAAAAGAAAAAAGAAGGAAATTAGATCAAATATCTTTGAAATTCTACCTAATTGGAATCCATAATACTTCAGACATGGATTGCTAATATCCATGCTAATATCTACATGCTAGCAGCATGATTAGCATGCTAGTGGACTCGTTACCATTCTAAAATGGAAAAGCCCATGTGACTACCCCTATTTGGAGCACCCTTAGAGAACAAATTTTCTTATTCGTAAGACAGGACCTGGGTCACCAGTGGCACTATTGGACTATAAAGAGCTCAAAGGTCTTGCCTGTCTTTTTGCTTCCTTCCTTTAGGCTTCCACATCTTCTCTCTGTTCTACACTTATAGAAGAATCTGAGTCAGCTATAATGGAAGAGGTAGAAAAATAGGAAATATGAGCATAGAGAAATTTTTAAGGAGTCTGTAGTGTACCATAGACTGCCAATTAAGCTGCACCTTTCCACTATTTCTTATTTCTGAATACAGCTTGCAGGAACATTCAGGTATTGCAGGTATTCATGAGGAAACTCATAGGTTGTAAGATTAACAGTTTAAAATTTGGAAGATATCTTAATATTATCTAAATAAATGTTTAGATGTGCTTGATGTTAAATGTGCTTGATATAATAGCCTCTTCCTTATTATTGTTATACTACATTTTATATTCCCTAAATATTGTACTAAATATTCCCTAAATATTATGCTAAGGGCAAAAAAATTAAACTATTAGAAGGGGGGAAAGTGACATTGAAAAAAGAAGGTTAAAATTTTCTTCTCTTTTCAACTACAAGGCTTTGCTTGGGTCTCCTACACACATTTGGGATGTTCATAGTCAGCTTTGGCAAAACATCAGTGAGAATGTGTTGCCATAATTGTACTTCAGTAATTTTTACAGGTATATTGTCTAACTGTTCTACTCTGCTTCAGAAATCTGTTTGTATTTCAGTTACCAAAGAGGAAGGTGGTTTTCTGAAAGGTTAGTTTTCAAGTCCTGGATTTAACTATGTGCCATTAGACTATAACTGAGAGGCTTGGGGCTGAGGACAGGCAGTGATGAATTGGAAGCTTACTCTGGTTAGCAGTACCCCTGGCTTTTCCTCCACAGCCAGGATGTTTTTCTTAAGGTCTCCATTTTTTGTAAAGCCCAATTACTATTGTGAATCCATCCAAGACAGTCACCGAAGACAGCCTGGCTTGGGCCTCTCAAAATGATCTCAGCGAAGTAAGTAGCCCCTCGGGTGAGGACCTGTGAATCCCCCAACTGAATCATCCATCCGTTCACACTGAGGCCAGTCACTACCCAAGAGCCGCAAAGTCAAGCAGAACACACACTCAACACCCTTCCTCCTCCTTCACTACCTGTTGCACGTATTTTTCTCACAGATATCCTCTTCTTATGTCTTCCTCTTCTTTCTTTCCTCCTTCTTATTCTCTTTTCCTTCTGTCCTCTTTTTATCTCCTTTGCTCTTCTTTTTCTCATTTTTCTTTTCTCACTTTTCCTTAGCCTAGTTGAAATGACAGTTTCTGCTGCCCACTTTCTCCTGAAGAAATACATATGAGCCGCTAGGCCCCCTACACGAATTTTGTTGGGAGGGGTGAACCCCCCCTCACCTGACCCTCCTTGCTCCATCCTCTCTGACCATAGCAGGTCATGAAAATCAGCTGTTTAAAGGACAGTCACAGAATGAAAAGGATTAGAGAATCTTGTCCTGTATGATATCACTGAGGTGGCCCCACTGGGGTGGGGCAGACAGGAGCCAGCAAGTTGGAGCTGCCATTGTGGCTACTCTGGACCCCAGAGAAATGTGGCCACCGGGAGTATCACAGGTCAAGCCCTGGCTAATCTTTAGGGTAGGATCTTGCTTCAGGAGACTGTAGGTGGCCCCAGCCCCACACCATCGATGTGGACCTTATTAGACAAGTTCCTCTGTTCAACAGCTGCCTATTATGTGCCAGGCACTGTGCTGGAGACTGGGGGTAGTTTATGACATCAGTGAGCAAAAGTCTCAGCCCCAAGCAGCTGATGTTATAATGAGAGATATAGACAAAGAAGTCAACAAATGAACAAGGAAATTACTGATTGTGATCAGTGCTATGAAGGAAATAAGTAAGGAAATAGACTGGGGAGATAACTTGAAACAAGTGTACAGGGAAGACCTTTCTAGAAAGGCAGCATTCGAGCTGAAGGATGAGGCGTCAGCTTTGTAATCAACCAGGGAAGAGCTTTACAGGCAGAAGGATCACCAGAAACCAAGGGCCTGATGTGGGAAAGGGCTTGAGAGAATAGCTGTCTGCAGACCAAAGAGAAGTTCAGCATACTCAGGCAAATATTTTATAAACTTGCTCAAGTTTAGGATTATAACTTAAAATATTTGGGATACTTAATCCAGTTTACAGCTGGGAAACCACATTGAGTAGAGGGACACAAATCATACAAAATAACTTGCTGAATTGATCTAGCCCCAAAAGGCAAAGCAGCTTTGAGAAATCAAAATTAAAAATCAAAGGACTTTTATTCAGCTATTGAAATTAAAAAGCATTCTGCAATACCATAAAGAGGTCCCTTCAAACTGTCCAACAGGAGCTAGAAATGAGTAAACTAAAGTTTAGGAAAAAATGTTTTTCTCCCAGTTTAGATAGCTATTCTTAATAAGACTTAGCAAAAATTTGGACTTCTTGAGAACAGTTTTTCCAGGAGTTTACTGTCTGTTGTGGGCATTACAGAAGATCTCACACTAAAGCATACCTTTGAACACTGCAACATATTTTGGAGGAGAAGGGGATGACAGAGGATGAGATGGTTGGATGGCATCACCGACTCGATGGAAATGAGTTTGAGCAAGCTCCAGGAGTTGGTGATGGACAGGGAAGCCTGGCATGCTGCAGTCCATGGGGTCGCAAAGAGTTGGACATGACTGAGCAACTGAACTGAACTGAACAATGGATGCCTGGTTGAAAACTAGTGATGAAATGACCGTCATAATAAAATTTTTTTTTTTCTGTATCTGACTCTACAATTTACAAAGCCCTGTCACCTAGATCAGCCAATCTTATCATCAAAATAACCCTTGGGCAAGGCAAGAACTGCTCTCATCCTTTACAGAAGAGGAAACAGGGTCAGAGAGCTAGCCAGCAATTGCCCAAGGTCATCAAAAGTAATGACTGGTACCCAGGTTTTCCCTTGTATCCTATAGACCAACCCTAGCTTTTACATGTAGTAATAAAAGTAGTCAAGAGAGTCAGGGGTAGAAAGAGCATGGACTTAGAGTCAGTGGTGTTCAAAACTGGTTTATGCTATCTCCTGAGAGCAGACTGTTAAATTTCTAGGGATTTTGCCAGTTTGTTAAACACAGCCACTGTTAAAAATTAAATTATTTAAACATCCAATTATATTTTAAACAAAGATGATATGTAGTATTGAAAAAAGCTTATAGATATAGAAAACAAACTTACGGTTACCAAGGAGGGAAGGGGATAGAGGGATAAATTAGGAGTTTGGGATAAACATACACACACTACTATATATAAAAATAGATAACCAACAAGGACCTATTGTAGAGAACAGGGAACTAGATTCAGTATCTTATAATCTATAAGGGAAAAAATCTGAAAAAATATATATGCATATGTATGTGTTTATACGTATGTATAACTGAATTACTTTGTTGTACACATGAAATGAACACATTGTAAATCAACTATACTTCATATCTAAAATAAGAAAAAAGATGATACATATTAGAAACATATATTTTAAAATATCTTAATGCATCCTACTATTATCTCTGCTCTTGAAGTCCTTACGTGTATTGTGCCTTAATGGTATAAATACTCTATGATGTGTTAACTGCACACCTCTTCCCAATGCCACATTCACTGACTTCACTTTGGGAGCTTGAAACTGGCTGTGGAGGGAGCATTTACATGATGGCAATCAGCAAATGTCACAAATCAAGAACTGACATTGCTTTGTTGATGGTCTAGATAGAAGAAAGTGACAGAGGAACTGTTAATAATGCAAATTAATTGTAAAAAGCATGTTGTCTCTAGAGCTGTTAGGTTGTGAAAGGCACAAGAACATTCAACTCAGCAAAGAAGTCATATTGTTGGTGAACAAGTTTCCATATACGTCTTTATTGTGTCACTTTTATCTTAGATGAAAATATTAAGGGGATGACAGAGGATGAGATGGTTGATGGCATCACCTACTCGATGGACTTGTGTTTGAGCAGGCTCCAGGAGTTGGTAATGGACAGGGAAGCCTGGCGTGCTGCAGCCCATGGAGTACCAAAGAGTCAGACACAACTGGGCAACTGAACTGAACTGTCTGATGTCAGAACTACATTTGGGCGCTCTATAGGATACAAGGGAGAGCTGGTTGTTAAACATTTACAGCATACCACTGGGTCTGCTGCACTATGCCAGCTGGGCCACGTATAGATTTGGTGACCTTAAGCTTGTCACTTACACTATTAGCCTTGGTTTCATTCTTCACAAAATACTTCCTCTCAGGATGTATTGTGATATCTAAAACAGATGAGGTGTTCTTCACCACCACACTCTTCTTCCTCCTCCTTGGCAGACCCTTCTCTCACTAGAGTTTGTATATAGATACATTTGTTCGCAGTCTCCCATGCAGCCTAGGGCAGCACCCTAGCCTGTGTGTCAGCGCACACTGCTAAATTTCAAATAGGTTACAGATGTGACAAGATATTGATCCCTTAAGCCTTCAGAACATTTGAGTGAGGCTCAGCTGCTGAAACCTGAGATGGTCCCATCTGGCTAAAAGCAGTTCCACTCAGGCACTCTCTCTGTCGTAAAAACATTGCTTTATTTATTTCTGTCACTGTAAAAGAGCTGGGTAGTGCTGGCTTAAGGCAGGGATATGTGACGCAATTCTGACCAATGGAACCTGAGGAAAAGTCTTGGAGGGATGGATCTCAGCCTGATTTTCCTCCCTAATAAAAAGAGTCAAACAAGTACCCTTAGGTGTGTTGTTACCTCTATAGGTGAGCCTGGAGCCTTTGGGCCGTCTTGCAAAGGACCAACTGATGAGGAGAAGGGGAATGATGGCAGAAGTCTGCATGCTGCGCCTTGTTGAGCCATTGAGACATCACAGCAATTGCATACTATAAATTTTTACTTAAGAGGGAATATTTATTTTCCTCCTTGTTTAAGCCACTTTTCTTTTTGTATTTGGGGTTTCCTCAGCAGCTTGTAGCTAAAGAGCTTCCCATGCGGTGCTAGTGGTAAAGAACCTGCCTGTCAATGCAGCAGATGCAAGAAACATGGGCTCCATCTCTGGGTTGGGAAGATCCCTTGGAGAAGGGCATGGTAACCCACTCCAGTATTCTTGCCTGGAGAATCCCATGGACAGAGGAACCTGGCAGGCTACAGTCCATGGGGTTGCAAAGACTCAGACATGACAGACATTCATGCATTCACGCATACAATTCATACAATTCACGCATGCATTGTAGCTAAAAGCACAAGCACCCAAATATTCTAGAAGAGGTGGCATGTACCCAACACCCAGTGAGTGTTCAGTAAGGTTGTCTAATAACCAGACTGAATCCTGAGCCTGTAGATAAACTGCATGGTCTGCTGTAAATGTATTCTCTAAACATTTGAGGGATTTGTTCACTACTTATGGTTCACCTTTAAGTGTATTCTGATTCTTGCTTAAACATGTGTTAAATTGGGTACTAAAAGCAGTAATTGAGAAATGAAGTCATTTAAAGATTGAGAGCAACTAGACACAGAGATGTTGTTATGAATTTTGTTTTCTTGAAGGATCTTGGAAACTAGAGCTCAGTTGCCTGAAAGATGACATAATCCTCTCATGTTCTGCAGAGCAGTCCTAGAACCAGTGCTTGGGAATTACAGAGAAGACAATTTTAGCTCGGTATCAGGGGAATAAACTTGGCTTTGTTGTTGTTGTTCAGTCACTCAGCCGTGTCCGACTCTTTGGGAACCCATGGACTGCAGCACGCAGGCTCCTCAGTCCTCCATTATCTCTCAGAATTTGCTCAAATTCATGTACATTGAGTCAGTGATGCCATCCAACTGTCTTCCTCTGTCTTCCCCTTCTCCTTCTGCCTTCAATCTTTCCCAGCATCAGGGTCTTTTCCAATGAGTCAGCTCTTCACATCAGGTAGCCAAAGTAGTGGAGCTTCGGCTTCAGCATCAGTCCTTTCAATGCACATTCAGGATTGATTTCCTTTAGGATTGACCTATTTGATCTCCTTGCAGTCCATGGGACTCTCAGGAAGAGTGTTCTGCAACACCACAGTTCAAAAGCATGAATTCCTCGGTGCTCAACCTTCATTATGCTGCAGCTCTCACATATGTACAAGACTACTGGAAAAACCATAGCTTTGCCAACCTTTGTTGGCAAAGTGATGTCTCTTATTTTTAATACACTTTCTAGGTTTGTCATAGCTTTCCTTCCAAGGAGCAAGTGTCTTTTAATTTCATGGCTGCAGTCACCTTCATCAGTGATTTTGGAACCCAAGAAAATAAAGTCTGCACTGCTTCCACTTTTTCCCCATCTATTTGCCATGGAGGGACTGGACGCCATGATCTTAGTTTTTTGAATGTTGAGTTTCAAGCCAGCTTTTCCACTCTCTTTTACCCTCATCAAGAGGATCTTTAATTCCTCTTCACTTTCTTCTATTAGAGTGGTATCATCTGCATATATAAGGTTGTTGATATTTCTCCTGGCAATATTGATTCCAGCTTGTGATTCATCCAGCCTGGCATTTCACATGATGTATTCTGCATATAAGTTAAATAAGCAGAGTGACAATATATAGCCTTGATGTACTCCTTTCCCAAATGTAAACCAGTCAATCGTCCAGTTCTAACTGTTGCCTCTTGACTTGCATACAGATCTTGGCCTAGAATGTGCCAAACTCCATACAAGGCCCCTTGTGAGTGTCATTTAATTCTCACAATAACTTTGCAAAGGATATACCTTTTTTCCATTTTATAAAAGAGGAAACTATGGCTAAGAAAAGTGATTGTTTACAGACCTGGGACCCTCTAATTCCACAGTCCTGCTTTTTCTGTTACAGAAGCAGACTGGGCCTTCTCCTTGAGGTCCTTACCATTGCATTTTCTTATCCAGGAAAACAGAATAATTTCAACAATGATGTTCTAACTGAAGATGTCTTGGTGAGATGGGAGAGGAGTTATATTACATATTACATGGCAAAATATTTCCAAGTTCCATGAAAAATCACTTACCCTAAAGTTTTGCATGGGCTCAGTACTTGTGGTTTCATGGGCTTAGTTGGTCTGCAGCATGTGAGATCTTTCTGAAACAGGGATTGAACTCATCTCTCCTGCATTGCAAGGTGGATTCTTAACACTGGACCACCAGAGAAGCCCTAGATTGTTCTTCTTATAGTGCTTCAAAAGGACTCTAAGCCCTATGTATTTTATGTGTTATAGTATTTCTAATTTTTATATTATATACTTAGGTCATATGTTTTATTTGATCAACAAAACACCTGGAATATGCTAGGCATTACTCTCTATCCTGGGGACAGTGGGGTGAAAAAGAAAGGCAGTTTTCATGCAGCTTACCTGGGGTCAATAAAAAACAAATAAGGTCATTGTAGAGGGATAAACACCATGAAGGAGGTAAAGAAGAGTATGATGTGGGCAAGCAGGATGGTAGACCAGTCGACCAGAGAGAGCCTCTTAGTGGACGTGGCAGTTGGCCAGGCCTGAATGACAGGAAGAAGCCACCATGTGAAAATCTAGGGGAAGAGTGTCCCATATAAAAGCAAAGGCTCTGGGGGTGGAAGTGAGCTTGGCATGTCAAGGACCAGACAAAACTCTGGGATGTCTGGGGCATGGTCATGGAGGGAGCGCTATGTAAGAGGGTGCCTCTAGGCCACAGTAAGGATTTTGATTTTAAGTGTGATGGAAAACCACTGGTGGTTTTTATGCAGGGGAGTGATGTGATCTAATTTGTTCTGCTCTTGTCACAGTATGGAAAAGAGATTCAGAAAGGCAAAAGTGGAAGTAGAAAAATCCTTTCATCTCAGTTTCATAAATCCTTAAAGAGGAAGTAAAATTAGCTTTCAGCTTTAAGTGGCCCAGAGTGATTACATTTTGGTGGTAGGAATGTCTTTTAGAGAGTTCTTGTTACTGGGGCTCATGTTTTCATTCCCTGAGAGCTATACTTAGATATTTTTACAAATGACTCATCAAGTAACCTTACTTGGTAAGTTCAGTGAAATGTAGCAAAGAGTACCTTGTAGGAAAAGCCACATTAAGAGTAGGTAAAATAGACCCTCTTTTAAGTGGTTCAGTTTCAGGTGAATACTTACTGAGGTCAAAAATATTCTCTAAGAACCTCAGTACTCTCCCCCTCTCCAGTCCCAACACACACCTGAAAGCTGAAGAGTAAAATTCTGCTAGTTAATTTATGCCTTGTGCTATCCAGTGGGGATGATAGTTTAGGTGTCCCTTAACTTAAGGCAGACATTTACATCTTAATGTGAAAGTTTTTACATCTTTCTCAGAGTAGTCTTAATATTCTAAAGGAAAGTTGCCTTGACACATACTGGTGAAATAGGGTAAAAGAAATTTAAGAAGGGATTTTCCTCAATAACCCCAAAGATGAATTATCTTTCTACAACCATACCCAGGTTTGATTTTGCTCAGGGAGCTGTGAAAGAAATACCCATGTTTAGTCTTCTTATTGGCTACTAGGTTTTCTTCATTTAACTTAATGACCATGTATTAATAGTTTTCCAAGTAAGCTTAGAATAGGCCTTTGGGAAAGGACCATGACTAGTTTTATGGTTAATATTATGACTAGTGCATTTTAGATATCCAGGGCTTCCCTGGTGGCTTAGCAGTAAAGAATCCATCTGCCAATGCAGGAGACACGTCAAGAAGATGCCCTGGAGAAGGAAACGCCAACCCATGCCAGTTTGTTTGCCTGGGAAGTCCCATGAACAGAGAGGCCTGGCAGGCTACATACAGTCCATTGGGTTGTACAATGTAGCAACTAAACAAGAACAACAACAACAAATAGATATCCAAAAACAACTTCATAATAAAAATTATTATTGTTATTACACATTGTATATAGTTATTACATATTATACATTACATATATTATATATTGCATTTGTAGAATCTGTAGTTGCCACATTGATGTGCCAGATAATTTCTGCCTACAGTGCCAAATTGAGCCTAGGTACTAAATGGTATAAGCACCTACCACTGGAAAGAATAATCCAATCATTCCAAACCAAGTACTGGTTAAAAACCTACTATGTGTCAAACTCCACTGAACATGGAAAGGGATATAGATAATCACTGTTGCAATATATTACAAATCTCCTACTCACCAGCCTTTTAAATACAATATATCAGTTTTATTAAAAATGTCAGTTAGAAATAATTTGCTGTTCAAGTTACATTTTATGGCAATTATAAGCTCTTGAAAGAAATAATTAATAAAATACATGACCCTCTACTTTTAAAGCACTGGGCGTACATCTCTTGGGGGTCAGTAAAAGTACTGACCTTTATCCAAGTAGGCAAGACACACAAAACTCTTTTTGTGTTGTTAATCACAACAAAAGGATGGAAAGGTTAAAGGGAACAATGTGAGTACTTGAAACATGGGATGCCTAAAGAAAAATCTTGGCTTGATATAAAATACCAGTGACTTATATGGCCTGGTGAGTCATGTGTATCATATCTGGGTTATGTACCCATAAACACTGGCTTAAAGGCAGTCAAACTATTTAGACTGTCATCACTGAACTCATCACATGTCAGTCCTGCCTGAATTCAAAAGCAAAAGCTAAAATACAGAAACGCATGAAATTGACAACATATAAAATTTCTGCTGTCTACACTTAGATTCCCAAAGGCAATGTTGCAAAAGGGTATTTAAAAGCCCAAGGTTGTAATTCTATCTAATTTGGATTAGTTAGATCCGTCTTGATTATTTAATATTTGCTTGAAGCCCATTAAGGGCTAGAACTTTCACTGACCTTCTCAACACAATAAATTTATTGTGTAAATCATAACCCACCACCTATGAAAAGAATTAAGTTAGTCAAACACCAAGTACAGAATAAAAACATAGTATGTGGTAAACCCTATTACATATGGCAAGTGATACAAATACTATCTACCATTTATTGAGCACTTTGTTTTCTAGAATCTTTATGTCTATAATCCTGACAATATCTCCTCAAGATAGCTGTTTTTACTATATTTTACAAATGAGAAATGGAGGCTTAGGGGAATTAAATCACTTGCCCAAATTCTCAAATTTGAACCCTATGTGACTGCATTTTTTTTTTGCTATTTTTTTATAATGCGAAACTGAAAGTTAGCATATAATGTTGGTGTCTATTCAGACATCAAGTTATACAAAGAACCTCTGGCTTAGGAAAACAGAACACAGGGTTTAGTCTTGACTTTGATGCTATTTCACTGTGTACAACTCAAGAAAGTCATCCCATCTTTTTGAATTTCAAGTTTCCACATGTGTAAAACAAAGGTGGGGAACAAAATAATCCTTGCAGTCCCTTCCAGCTTCAGCATTCCAGCACTCCGGCAAGAAAAAAACCATCACTCTACAAATGGAAGTTCATTTCCCGAGACTGGTAACAGTAATCCATATTTCTTTAGGAAAGACCATCTCCTCCTCTCTCAGTATAATTCCTTCCTCTGACCTCAGAATCTCAGGGTGGCAGAGGCTAAGATGGTTGGATGGCATTACTGACTCAATGGATGTGAATTTGGGCAAACTCCTGGAGATAATGAAGGACAAGGAAGCCTGGTGTGCTACAGTCCATGGGGTCACGAAGAGTCAGAAACTACTTAGCCACTGAACAGCAACAACAAAATCTCTTCCTTTCTCAGTATAACTCCTTCCTCTGACCTCAGAATCTAGTGCCAGTCTGTGTATATGACCGAGGTGGAACAGTTAGAGCAAATCTCAGGAATTGTTTGGGAGACAGAGGAAAGGCACTATTTCTCTGCGATTGCTAGAAATTATGATGAGGAGAGTTTGGAGTGTCCAGGGGCATGATCCAAGCCAGCTCCTTTTCCTGGAGCATTCAGTTTCTTGAGGCAATAAATTCTCTGTTCTGTTAAGCTCGTTTAATTGGAGGTTTCTGTCAACTGGTTCACAAATGTCATGATAAAGGTAATTCTTGAAGGATGGGTTAGATTTTCATTGTGAGGATACTTTTCAATGAGGAAAAAGCTATGTCCAGAATCCTTGAGATGGGAATGACTCTCTTACCTGAGCTGGAAGCAAAGCAATTAGATATCTCAAAGGAAAAGTAATAGGAGGCCAATTTGTCAAAGATTTTGAAAACCTCTAGGAGGATTTAATGGGCTTTCCTGGTGGCTCAGACAGCAAAGAATCTGCCTGCAATGCAGGAGACCCAGGTTCAGTCCTTGGGTCAGGAAGATACCCTGGAAAAGGGAATGGCTGCTCCTTCCAGGATTCTTGCCTGGAGAATTCCATGGATAGACGAGCCTGGTGGGCTACAGTGGATGGGGTTGCAAAGAGTCAGATATGACTGAGTGACTAACACTTTTGCTTTTCAGGAGGACTTTAGACTTGATGGTTATGTCAGACTTGTTTTTCATAAAAGGCCCTTATATTTATTTGTTTGAAAAAAGTTCTATTTCTCCTCTTCCAAGTCTTGCTGTTCTCCCATCAAGATCTTGGGTGGTCTTTACACCTGCCCCAACAAATGGGATGTGATTGAAGTGACACTGCATTGCTTCCAAGGCTAGGTCATAAAAGGCAATACAGTTTCTACTTAGTTCTCTCTTTTTCAGCGTGTTTACCCTTAGAACCACATGGCCATGAAAGGAGCCCAGGTAACCTGGAGAGGCCACGTGTAGGTGTTCTAGCTGATGGCTTATATAAAAAAGAATTTGGCCTTTGTTCCCCATTCCCAGGAAGCAGTTTCTAAAACCTTGAAATTTCTTAAGTGATAGGACAGTTTTTGTTATTCATCATGTTCCTTGATATCTTATGCTAATGAAGTGACTAATGGTGGGCTCTTAGATAGTTTGAATAAATCAGATGACTCAGGATGGAAGCTGCCCCTTCAGAAAAACCAACCATGTGATAAGGGGGTTGGAGTTTTGAATTGGGTGATATTATGCCAACCTACGGGCTTCCCTCGTAGCTCAGACAGTAAAGAATCTGCCTGCAATGTGGGAGACCTGGGTTCGACCCCTGGGTTGGGAAGATCCCCTGGATGAGGGCATGGCAACCCAAGTCCAAGATTCTTGCCTGGAGAATCCCCATGGACAGAGGATCCTGGTAGGCTACAGTCCACGGGGGTCACAAAGAGTCAGACACGGCTGAACAATTAAGCACACACACACAACATCAACTTATGGGGAGTGGATGGGAGCTGGAGCTTGAGTCACATGGCCAATGATTTAATTACTCATGCCTCTGTAGTGGTATCCTAATAAAAACTCTGGACACTGAAGTTTGGGTGAACTTCTACACTTGGCAATACTCTGCATGTTTTCACACATGGACGTGCTGGCAGAGTGACATATCCTAACTCCGTAGGGAGAGAACAATGAAACGTTCACATCTGGGACTCTCCTAAGCCTCACCTATGTGTCTCTTGCTTTGGCTGGTTCTGATTTGTATCCTTTAATTTAATCATAAGTATAGCACTTTCCTGAGCTCTGTGAGTCATACAAGTGAATTGTCCATTCTGGGGGTGTTAATTGGAACCCATGAATTTGTAGCCAGCTGGTCAGAAGTGAAGATGACCTGGAGAGTCCCAAGCTTATGACTGGTATCTGAAGTGAGTATAGTCTTATGGAAGACTATGCCCTTAACCTCTAAGGTTTGTTCAACTTTGAGTAGTTGGTATCTGAAGTCTTTGTAAGTTGTGGCTAAAGTGCAGGCTGACATCAAGAGAATCAGTCATCAGATGTGTGAGTCAATAAGCTTTCAGCTAATTTCCTAGTCATCAAGTTACTGCTAACCTTTGGGCCTTACAGCTGATGTCCTAGACAACATAGACCAGAAAACATAGACCAGATGTCCTACATAGACCAGATGTAGGTCATCAGACCTTCCAGCTAAAATAGGACCTCAGGCCTTCCAGCTGATATCCTAGACAACACAGACCAGATACATCTCAACTGTATCCTGCCCAAATTCCTGACCCATAGAACCTATCAGCATAACAAATTATTGTTTTATGTCACTACATATTAGGGAAATTTCTTACAGAGCAAAAGATAACTGAACACATTTTTGTACCCGTGAGTGGAGTGGGATTGTAACAAAACTCAAAACACAAAGTGACAGCAGGCAGAAGGTGAAAGGACAATGAAGAGAGCTGAAGTCTAAAGAGTCTTGAAGACACTGTTAGTGGAAATTTACGATGCTCAAGAAGCTTATTGATAAAGATTAAAAGAAAGTGAGAAAAATGTTATTGGAAGTTAGAGGAAAATAGACTCTTTTCATGTGAAGGTAAAAAATTTAGCAACACTGTTGATTGGAGTAAAGTAGAACAGAGGGAATTTACATAACTGACTGGATTATCTAGCTAAGAAAATTTCCAGGCAGAAAGATAGATATGACCCATCGCTTTTTCTAGGTGCCTTAGTAAAATGTGAGAGGAGAGAGAGAAACTAAAGAAAGATCTGTAACATAAAGGAAGAGCCAGGACTTGCTGGATTAAAAAAAGACAAAACTGTTTTTCATTCCTAGTCTCTCCAGACAGCAAATGTTGCCAAAGTAAGTTTCTTGGAAGAAATCTAATCAAGGGTTCTTTTAGGAAGAGATTGTCTACAAAAGAAGTCAAAAGTGTAACTTTAAACCTTTTTTTAAGAATTCAGAAAGATCTAATGTGGTGCCTCATAGACCATTTAAAATAATCACGAGTCCCTCTAAGAATCTTAATGGCCTGCCCCATAGATCCTCTCCATTAAAAAACAGTGTCCTAGAAGCTTAAAGGTGTTTTCCACAGCAGGCATACTGGGAGCCCAATGTAGGGAGACTTAGCTCAATGGAATGGATTCCAGTACAAACTGATACATAGAAACCACAAAATTTTAATGGAATTTTATGAGCTTGTTAAAAAAAAAATACAGAGAAAGCAAAAAATTGAGAGAACTCTGCATGCCCAAACTACCATGGGCCAGAAGCAAGCTGAGAAAATAACTTATCTGCAAATCCAAGTTAGTTATGAAAAAGCAAGAATAATACAGAGAGTGGAATTGAGAGCTTAGGGAATAAAGCAAAGAGCTGTGGAGCATCATTTCTAGGTACAATGACTAAGCCATAATTAAAAGAACTGGCAACATGTGCCCAAGTGGACTTTAGTATTGCTATGGGCCAGTGACAACTTTGTTCTTATTTCTCCTTTTTTGAATGGAGTATTTATGGCAATTATCTTAACCTTGTATTTGAGATATGTTCAGGGTAGATAACTTGACTGTTTGTAGGTCTTTAGATCAAAGGATCAAAGGTACGCATGAAGCTATGCCCAAGGAACAATACACAAGAAACATCATTCATTCCTAGAGCTGATTTAGATCATGAAGTTCTGAACTTTGAACCTGGTGCTGCTGCCTTAATGGTATAATATTTTAGGGATTCTTGGGGAAGGGGTTAGGTAATTTTGCATGTGGGAAGAGCTGTGAATTATTATGGTTAGAGGATGGACTGTGGCAAATTGCATTTTCCTGAAATGACCAAAACAGTATTTCCAGTCCCATGTTCCCTTGGAACCCCACCATTCCCCCGTAGAGTTTTTCCTTGAAATAGGTAATGCTTTTGTAACAGTCTTAGCAAGAGAATACAGCAGAAGTGATACTAAGTCTATCAATTAAAATGATGACCTTAGGTTTTAGAAAGTGCTACAAGACGCCACTGAAAATGGAGTAAGGACCTCTGAAAATCTCCTCCTCCATAAAAGCGATGAGAACACTGGAGAAAATTGTCAGAATCAGGACTCTGATTTTCTCAGGACTCTGAAAGTAAACTAAAGGCTTGCCAACGATCTTAGGAATATTTACTCAATAAAAATTATTGAATCTTGGTAAGAATCGTGAGCTTTGTGGTGTTTTAACTCACTGTATTCCCATATTCTCCTCTCTAGCTCCATGGTAGCCTTGAAAACCAACAACCATGCAATTAAGGTAAAAATTAGCAGCCTGACAACCACTGACAGGGGTCAGAATAGTGCTGGGCTTCCTTCAAAGCCCAATTCCCAGAGAACTGTCATCAATGACCTGCATGTTGTTTCCCTAGAAGACCTCATTCTCATGGTTGCCTTTATTTGACCTGACTCAAAGTTTGCTCAGCACAAACAGCTTTTTCTCTGTTTGTCAATTTATAATTTTTTTGTAATTTTGTCAAAAATAATCAACAACAATTTTTAAAATTAATGTATTTATTTGAATTGGAGGCTAATTACTTTACAATATTGTGGTGGTTTTTGTCATACAGCAACAGGAATCACTCATGGGTGTGCATGTGTCCCGCCATCCTGAACCCCCTCCCACCACCCTCCCCTCAACAACAATTTTTTAACATCATGGTAACCTGAAATAGTTGGTAAGAGCTGGATCAACATTAGGCCAATAAAAAAAGATTAAAAGGAACAACAATTTGGGAGTGAGATGCCCAAAAGGGGGTTTTGAAAAGTGCCAACCTACTCCTGAGACTCTAGACGTCCAACCAGATATATAACTGCATATTACGCATCTGCCAAGGGGTAACTGCATGCTCAGGAAACATCCAAGAAAGCCCTAAACTGTCACCTCTTGCTAACTTTGAATCTCCTCAAAAGCAGGCAGTAAAACCAAAGGCAAGGCTGTTTACTGCCTGATTGAGTGTGCCCCAGTATGCTTACCGACCCTTAGCAAACACTGGAAGACTTACCAGTCCCAGGCAGTTAAGGAAATTTCTGTCCAATGATTAGTTGACTACTAAGCTAGCTGACAGTCCAGTACTCTTGCCTGGAAAATCCCATGGACGGAGGAGCCTGGTGGGCTATAGTCCATGGGGTCGCTAAGAGTCAGGCATGACTGAGCGACTTCACTTTCACTTTTCACTTTCACGTACTGGAGAAGGAAATGGCAACCCACTCCAGTGTTCTTGCCTGGAGAATCCCCGGGACAGGGGAGCCTGGTGGGCTGACGTCTATGGGGTCACACAGAGGCGGACATGACTCAAGTGACTTAGCAGCAGCAGCAAGCTAGCTGAGCAGAGACTTCAGTACACATGACAAATAATATATTTAGACTTTACAGAACTAGTTCAGAAAGTTGTTAAACAAACAACAATTAGCTGTAAAAACAACCTGGGAAGAGGGACAAATCTGATTTCTAGAGTTGCCACGTTGTTTTTGTTCTCCAGTGGCTCAGTCATGCACGACTCTTTGCAGCCCCATAGACTACAGCATGCCAGGCTTCCCTATCCTTCACTATCTCCCAGAGGTTGCTCAAACTCATGACCATTGAACCAGTGATGCCATCCAACCACCTCATCCTCTGTCATCCCCGTCTCCTCCTGCCTTCAATCTTTCCCAGCATCAGGCTCTTTTTCAATGAGTCGGCTCTTCTCAAGTGGCCAAAGTTTTGGAGCTTCAACTGCAGCATCAGTCCTCCCAATGAATATTCAGGGTTGATTTCCTGAATATTCATTGGAAGGATTGACTGGTTTGATCTTCTTGCTGTCCAAGGGACTCTCAAAAGTCTTTTCCAGCACCACAGTTTCAAAGTATCGATTCTTCGGCACTCAGCCTTCTCTTTGGTCCAACTCTCACATCTGTACATGACTACTGGGAAAACCATAGCTTCGACTATGTGGACCTTTGTCAGCAAAGTGCTGTTTCTGCTTTTTAATATGCTGTCTAGGTTTGTCATAGCTTTTCTTCTAAAGGACAAGTGGCTTTTAATTTTGTGGCTGCAGTCACCATCTTCAGTGATTCTGGAACCCAAGAAAACAAAGTCTGTCAGTGTTTCCATTTTATCCCCATTCTATTTGCCATGAAGTGATGTGACCAGATGCCATAATCTTAGTTTTCTGAATGTGGAGTTTTAAGCCAGCTTTTTCCCTCTCCTCTTTCACCTTCATCATCAGGCTCTTTAGTTCCTCTTCACTTTCTGCCATAAGGGTGGTATCATCTGCATATCTGAGGTTGTTGACATTTTTCCCAGCAATGCTGATTCCAGCTTGAGCTTCATCCAGCCCAGCGTTTCTCATGATGTACTCTGCATATAAGTTAAATAAGCAGGGTGACAATATGCAAGCCTTGAAGTACTCCTTTCCCAATTTGGAACCAGTCTGTTGTTTCATGTCCATTTCTGCTGCTTCTTGACCTGCATACAGGTTTCTCAGGAGGCAGGTAAGGTGGTCTGGTATTCCCATTTCTTTAAGAATTTTCCACAGTTTGTTGTGATCCACACAGTCAAAGGTTTTAACATATTCAATGAAGCAGAAGTAGATGTTTTTCTGGAATTCCCTTGCTTTTTCTAAGATCCTCACTCATTATTAGAGAAATGCAAATCAAAACTACAATGAGATATCATCTCACACTGCCCATAATAGCCACCATCAAAAAATCTACGAACAATAAATGCTGGAGAGGGTGTGAGGAAAAGGGAACTGTCTTGCATTGTTGGTGGGAATGTAAATTGATACATCCACTATGGAGGACAGTAAAAAATTGGAATAAAACTACCATATAAGCCAACAATCCCACTACTGGGCATATACCCTGAGAAATCCAAAACTGAAAAAGACACATGCACCCCAATGTTCAATGCAGCAGTATTTACAGTAGCTAGGACATGGAAGCAACCTAGATGTCCATCAACAGATGGATAAAGAAGCTGTGGTACATTTATACAATGGAATATTACTCTGCCTGAAAAAGGAATGCATTTGAGTCAGTTCTAAAGAGATGGATGAATCTAGAGCCTACTATGCAGAGTGAAGAAAGTCAGAAAGAGAAAAACAAATATCATAAACGTAGACTCTGGAAAGATGTTACTGATGAATCTATTTTCAGGCAGCAATGAAGATGAAATAGAGAGTAGACCTGGGGACATACACAAGGAAGAAGAGGGTGGGACGAATGGAGAGCGTAGCATTGAAACATATACAGGACCATGTGTAAACTAGACAGCCAGTGGGAATTTTCCGTGTGACTCAGGGGGCTCAAGCCCATGCTCTGTGATGACCTAGAGGGGTGGGGTGGGATGGGAGGTGGGAGGGAGGGTCAAGAGGGAGGGGACATATGGATACATACGGCTGATTCATGTTGATGTATGGAAGAAACCAGTACCATGTTATAAAGCCATTATCCCTCAATTAAAAACAAATAAATTGAAAAGTTTTTTAAAAGGCCCTGTGCTTGATGTAATGCTATTCTGTCATCATCTTGGAATTCTTAATAACTTTTTAAAAGGGCCCCACATTTTCATCTTGTCTTGGGCCCAACAAATTATGTAGCTGGTCCAGGGTATTAGACTTAGACATAATTTTAAGAATCACATGGAAATGCAGAATTCCATGGCTAATTTTTGTTCATTTGTTTGTCCATAGAGTTGGCAACAAATATTTACTAGGGCCAGGAAATAATCAAGAATAAGACATGTTCCCAGTCTAATGAAGCTTATACTTAAGTGCAGTGTTTTTCAAACCATTTTTGACAGTGACTTAGCACAAATATGTGTGTATATGTGTATATAGGTATGGGAGGAGCAAGAGAGACAGAAAGAGAAAGAGAGAGACAATTGCTTCACTTTCACATAATATATGACATTTTAAGTTTATCAATTTGTACATTATATATATATACATTTATATTAAATAAACAGAAGAAAAATGAAACATACAGACACCCTTCCTATATGGATAGAACTTCAATTTTTTTCTTTTTTTAAATTAAACTATATTTGATACAAAGCAGAACTCTGATTTTTGTGTGTGTGTGTGTATTATTTTTTCTTTTAAACAAGGCTGCCATGCTGCTCAGTGGTAAAGAATCCAACTGTAAGGCAAGAGATGTGAGTTCAATCCTTGGGTTGGGAAGATCCCCTGGAGAAGGAAATGGCAACTCCCTCCAGTATTCTCACCTGGGAAATCCCACGGACAGAGGAGCTGGGCAGGCTACAGCCCATGAGGTTGCAAAAGAATCAGACATCTCTTAGTGACACAACAACAATAAGAAATCATTTTAAACACTTTTGGTATAATTTACTAATTTGGTTTTACAACCCACTAATGGGTTGAAAAACTGTTGTACAGGAGTAACTGATGAATAAATGAGCAACTATAATATGTGCACTGTGATAAAATGGGGGAAAACTGAGTACCATAGGAACATTGTAAAATGAATATGCAGCCTCTTCTGAGATCAGAATAAGTCAGACACTTAAGCATACAATTAGTATATAAAGTCCCTTGACAGAAATATGCACATGAACTGTGGACTGAATCATGTTAACAGGGAGAAAGAAGTTGGAGGTGTGAGTCTGGCAGGGAAGGGGATAAAGATTTTGAGCAGAAATAGCATTTGTTCTAAGTCTTGGGTAAGAAACCATGTTCTCAAGCAACTTTAAGTAATTCAGTAGTGCCTGGTAATTTTGTGTGGGAGGGTGGGCAAAGCAGTAAAAAATTGTGGGGGAAAGTTGGGGCTTGCTGTTAACTGAGGTCCTTGCATTCTATGTTCAGGTTTTTCTGAAGGGCATTGATGAACCATGTAAGTATTTAGTAAGAATTTTGGAAAGATTACACAGATGGAAATACGGAATTTTCACTTTAAGGCAGCAATCCTGGAGGTTTAACATTATGCACATAGTTGGAAGTCACTGAGGAGTCTATAAACATCTGAAAACATATTGGGAATGACAGAGCCAAAAAGCAAGTTGCATTCATTCCTGTAGCGATAATGACAAACCCAGTGTGACTGTCACCACAATTAAGGAAAAAGTCATAAAGAAATGAACAGGAGGAGTTCAAGAAGCCATTGGAAGTAGATCACTATCTTTATGCTTAACATCTGTAGAAGTTAGCCTCCTAAGATGCCACAGCAATCCTCAAATCCTGATATTCACATCTTTGTGTAATCTCCTCCCCTTGAGAGTAGGCTGGACCTAATGACTGCTTTCTAACAAACAGCATGTGACAAAAGCAATGAGATATCACTTCTAAGATTAAGTTACAAAAGACTGTGGTTTCTGTCTTGCTGGAATTCTCTCTTGCCTCCTAGCATGTTAGCACTGAAGAAGGAAATCATCATGGTGTGAGCCATCCTCCAAATAAAGAGGTCCATTTGGCAGGGAACTAAGGACAGCCTTCAGCCAATAGCAAGCAAGGAACGAAGCCTGTCCAACAGCTGTGAGAAACTGAATCCAGCCAACAGCCACATGAATGAGCTTACAAGATCTGTCCCCAGACGAGCTTTGAAATAACCTAGCACCTTGACTAAAGACTGAGAGCCCTAGAGCCAGAGCACCCAGCTAAACCTCACCAGATAACTGACCAGAAACTGTGAGATAAGACCCAGATATTGGTTTAAGTCACAAAAATTTGTGACTCAATTTAAAACAGCAATAGATAACTCATATAGCATCTAAGCCCATAATTTCTACCCCTTCTCCTAGCAGTATTATAATGTATTGATGCTTGAAAGCTTTTGTTTTTTTGCAACACAGATCTTTCTACCTCCCCAAATGTATACAACATATTTTCTTTTTTTTTAAGATAAATAAAAATAATTTCATCTTGATGCAGTTTTGGAAATTTAACCACATCTTTTGAAGTAGTTAGAGAAATTCTGTAGTATCTTAAACCCAGGGTCTGTAATTTTGAAAACTAAAATGGACTAAACAGACTGTCTCTTCTTTTTCAAAGATGTCTAACTAACTAGAACGTTGAGTCCAAAATTGACACTTGCAAATTGCTAGTTCTTAATTGAAAATCAAAATGTAGTAAGGACATTCCTACAAGTTACCATAGACCTAAAGAGTTCAGAATTGTAAATAAGGAGGGTGTGTGTTCTTAGTATCTTACCAGGATAATTCTTTAATTCAGAAAATACATATTTATAAATATGCAATTTTTTTTTTTTAAAGAAAACATTCTTAAACTCTGGTAAACTGGGTCATGGCCCTCCTAAAATGGTCACATCTAATCCTTGGAAATTGCAAATAGTAAAAGGAACTTTACATAGTAAAAGTGTGAATGGCAACTTTAAGCTCATTAGTGGTCAGGGTATATTTTTAATGAGACTTTTACAATCATAAGACTTTTATAATTAGTGAGACATTTTTTAAACTAGGATCTGAAATTCTCCAACAGTCACAGACTTTCCTTATCGTCATCTTTCTCTGATGAGTGAACTTGGATGCAAGAAGAATCACAAGGAGAAGCTGATTACAATCCAGCGAAAACATACTTCAAGGGGACAGTGAATAGATACAGTGGTACCAGAGCCACAGTGGAGAGGGGATTGCATTACTGTCCCAGGGCTACCATAACAAAGTACCACAAACTGGCTGGCTGAAACAACCAAAATGTATTGTCTCACAGCTTTGGGGCCTCAAGTACAAAATCAAGGGCATGCTCTCTCTGAAGTCTGGAGGGAAGGATCTCTTCCAGGCCTCTCTTCCAGCATCTGCTAATTCCTTGTTACGGCAGCATCATTCCAATCTTTACAGGGTGTTCTCCCTGTGTGTGTGTGTTTCCAAACTTCCCCTCTTTAGGAAGATACCAGTCATTTTGGCTGAGGGGCCCTTTCTACTTCAGTGTGACCTCACCTTAATTCATGACATTTGGCATATTTCCTAGTAAGTCTTCATTCCGAGCTACTGGAGGGCTTCCCAGGTAGCACTAGTGGTAAAGAATCTGCCTGCCATTGCAAGTTAGATGTAAGAGACTCTGGTTTGATCCCTGGGATGGGAAAATCCCCTGAAGGGGGGCACCGCAACCCACCCCAGTATTTTTGCCTGGAGAATCCCATGGACAGAGGAGCCTGGCAGACTACAATCCATAGGGTTGCACAGGGTTGGACATGAGTGAAGTGACTGAGCGTGACACTCACACTGAGAAGCTGGAGGTTAGGACTTCAGCATATGAATTTCGAATTTCTAAAGGGCAAAATTCAACCCACAATAGGGATGTTAGTCCCGGAAGACTGGAAACAAGGCTTATCAAGGAGGTGGGCAGAGCAGTGATAACAGCTAGCTTCTCAGGAGGCTCAGATGGTTAGAAATTGCTGCAGGGCAGGAGACCCGGGTTCGATCCCTGGGTTAGGAAGATCCCCTGGAGAAGCAGATGGCCACCCACTCCATATTCCTGCCTGGAGAATCCCCATGGACAGGGGAGCCTCTGTCCATGGGATCACGAAGAGTCGGACACAACTAAGTGACTAACACTTTCCATTCTCACAGGTACTCTCCAAGGTTGGTGTCTGGTTCAGCTTCAAAGATGAGGAAACAGGCTGAGAGGGGCTAGGCAGTTTCTCTGAGTTCACACAGTTGGTAGGGCCAGAGCTGGGTGTGTACCCAGGTTTGTTGGGCTCCAAAGCCCAAGCTTTTCATCACTTTGCTCTGCCATCTCCAAGAATAGTTGAAAGGTCAGAAGAGCCAGATTCTAGGCTCAGTGGCTCCCGTTAGCTCAGTTGGTAAAGAATCCTCCTCTCACGCAGGAGACCCCGGTTCAACTCCTGGTTCGGGAAGATCCCCCGGTGAAGGGATAGGCTACCCACTTCAGGATTCTTGGTCTTCCCTTGTGGCTCAGCTGGTAAAGAATCCTCCTGCAATGTAGGAGATCTGGGTTCAACCCTGGGTTGGGAAGATCCCCTGAAGAAGGGAAAATGTTACCTACTCCAGTATTCTGGCCTGGAGAATTCCATAGACTACAGTCCATGGGGTCACAAAGAGTCCGACACAACTGAGCGACTTTCACTTTATTCACTGCCATATAATAAGCATGAGACAGCCAATAAATCATTTAATTTCTCTAGGGCTTAGTTTTCTTTCCAGTAAAGTGAGCCTAATAGTAATATCTGGGCAAGTACAAGTACTTCATAAACTGTAGAGCATTCTGCCACTGTAATAAATGTTATTAAGAGCAGCATCAGCATAAGAGAAAGACAATTAACATGTTCTCAGTGGAGAATGATGATATATTTATGTTCCCTAGGTTTTTAGTGCTTATGTTTATTTTATGACTATCCACTCTCCCTTCACGGGCCCTCCAGCCATCCATATATACCTATCTTCTGATCTCCCCACCAGTTCAGACCTCCTGCCTTTAGTGATGATGATGATGATGGTTAGTTGCTCACTCATGTCCGATTCTTTGTGACCCTGTGGACTGTAACCCACCAGTCTCCTCTGTCCATGGAATTCTTGGGCAAGAATACTGGAGTGGGTTGTCATTCCCTTCTCCAGGGGATTTTCCTGACCCAGGAATTGAACTCTTGCCTTGAGTAGGCAACTGAATTCCATTCAGTATTTAACTGAATACTTAAAACAAAAAAGCTTCCTATGTTAAAATTAGTGTTTTATTGAGACAGTTCTTCTGGCAATTGTGAAAAAATACAGTATCTTAGTTCAAGCTGCTGTAAGTACCTTAAGTGAATGTCGTTCAGTCATGTCCAACTCTTTGGGACCCCTTAAACTATACAGTCCACGGAATTCTCCAGGCCAGAATACTGGAGTGGGTAGTTGTTCCTTTCTCCAGGGGATCTTCCCAACCCAGGGATCAAATCCAAGTCTCCTGCATTGCAGGCAGATTCTTTACCATCTGAGCCATCAGGGAAGGTGGCTTAAAACAACAGACATTTATTTCTCAACATTCTGTAGCCTGGGAAGTCTAAGATCAAGGCATCAGCAGACTAGATGTCTGGTGAAGGCCTACTTCCTGGCTGACAGACTTCCCACTGTGTTCTACATGGCAGAAAGATTAAGAGAGCTCTGAGTGTGTCTTTAATTTTTTAAAAAAAATAAAGGCACTAAACCCATTCATAAAAGTTTCACTCTCATGACCAAGTCACCTCCTAAAGACCCCACTTCCAAATACCACTACTTTCAGGCTTAGGATTTCCCCAGATGAATTTTAAAGGGACACAAACATTCTGTCTATAGTGAACAGAAAATGAAGTGTAGTTCTCTTTAGAAGTTTGTTAAAGATGTTCCTGTCCTTTGCAAGTTGAAGATCTATTACCAAGCTGCTAAAAGCAAACACGAAACCAAACAAAAGATCAATTAACCCACTGGACAATAAATAAAATTTTTACATACATCTTTTTTATAATTTAGCTTTTGTCTAAATTTCTGATGTTGGCTAAAGTACATGTTCATTATAAAGGATTAGAAGATATACAATAATTAGAAAGAAAAACCTCAACAATAAATCCATATCCCATATTTATTTCCAAGAGAAAGTGACTGTTTACATTTTGATTATTTATGAAAAGTTGGATTTTCACCAAACATTTTGCTTTTTAACTAGTATTATAAGTACTATTTTTACATCTTGTAAAATTCTTTAAGAACATGATTTTTAATTACTACATAATATTCCATACTTCAGATGTGTTATTACCCATTTAACTACTTCCTTATGGTAGAACATTTGGATCTGTGTTTTTGCTAATCTGAACAGGGCTTAGAAGAATATCCTTTTATCTAAATATTCACATTTCTTGTTATTTATGGGATATGTCCTGAGAAGTAAAATTACTAGATTGGAGAGCTTTCTTTACGTATTACTATACAAGTCAAGCAGCAGAAAGCACTGCAGGATTTTGGTGCTGGTCAGCCCACAGATTTGTCAGGAAAGCTGCACGGTGAAGCTTAGCTAACAGGCAGGAGTGGAAGAAGTCTGTGCACCCAGAGCCCCGGCAAAGCCTTCGCATAGAGCCAGTGAGCCAGGACTCCTCTGGTGTCATCATTGAGCCTACACTTGCTTTGCCGCCACTGCTGGCACCGGGCCAGGATACAGGACGCTGGACATCAGACACCACGCTGGCACCTCTGCCCCAGCAGCTCCTGGAAACTGAACGTTGCTGCTGCAGCCAGAGGAGTTCTGTTCTCACCCAGGTTCTCAGCATCACAAGCAAGTGACACAAAATCTTGGGTCATCACATCTGAGTGCCCCAGCCTAGGGGCTGAGGATGAGAGTATCTGGTGTTTGCACCTTTCATAGAGAGATGAGCCTTGTCTGCCACCAGGATTTGCAAGGTGAGTCCACTCACTGCCAGCTTTATGGGCAAGAATTAGCACCTTAGTCCTACTTTAATTTTATTTGTTTGCTAGAGAGGATGGACATTTTGGATCAAACTATTGGTAGTCTGTGATACCTTTTTCATTGACCACTTAATCATATCCTTTGATGACTTTTCAATTGGAGCATAAAAGTGAAAGTGAAAGTGTTAAGTCTCTTCCAACTCTTTGTGACCCCATGGGCTGAAGCCCTTCAGTCTCCTCTGTCCATGGAATTCTCCAGGCAAGAATATTGGAGTGAAGAGTCATTCCCTTCTCCAGGGATCAAACCTGGGTCTCTTGCATTGCAGGCTGATTCTTGACCATCTGAGACACCAGGGAAGCCCACTAGGGAAAAAATATCCTTTTTGTGAGGGGCTCTTAGCAGTAAGACTGTCAAACTCGTGGACAGCCATATATGCTTCATCTTTTCTCCAATTTGACCTTTAACTTTGTTTAGGACTTTTAAATTTTAGCCTTCAGAAGTTTACCTATTTTATAAAGTTAGGTCTATAACCTTTTCCCATTATGTTTTCTTACTTTATATTCAAACTTACGCCTTCCCTAATCAGGTGTCAAATAAATATTCATCTACATTTTCTAGCTAATCCAAATAAATATAATTTCTAAATCTTCAGGTGAATTGGTGAAGCTGCAGAAGGGAGATCTACATCTTAGAAAGTGTTTTCACTAGAATCCTAGAATGTGAATCCACTAAAATTCAGTAGAGGCAACACAGGGAGGATGTCTTTTCTCCTTTGCTGCTCCTGATGGCTGTCAAAACCCCATGCAAAAACCTCACACCAGAAGCAGATTGATAAGTTGATAATGCATTCTATTAGGACTATACTTTAGTCAACTTAAGTGTTGCAAGAAAGTGAAAAAATAAGTGGCTTCTTACTCAGAGTAGTTTTTTTTTTTTTTTTTTTTTAAGGCATACTGCTATATAACTGTCTGACAATTGAGTCTCCATGGCAAAAATTCCCTTCACTCTCAGGAGATGTGTAGGTGACCCTCAGGATGGTGGAGTGGTTGTAGTGAAATATTAAAGTGGGTTTGGAGAACACTAACGTTGCCAGAGAAAGAAAGGCAAATACTCAAATATTATTTTGTGTAGACCTGGAAGAGGTTGCTTCTGAATTTCGCCCACGTTATTGGTGGTGGTGTAAGAATTGGTAACGTGCTTAGTGTGAAGAAATGAAGGTGGGGAAATAGGGGAAAACACAGCCCATAGCCCTCCAGAGGGGCCACAAAAGGAATGAAAAGTCTGCAGGAAGAGTTGCAGTTTAAGAGTGCTGAGAAAGGGGCACAGAACAACTTTATAAGATCCATTTCAGGAGTGGTATGGGCAGAGCTGTTTTAATCACTCCCCTTTCACCCCATCAGTGAGGGAGGGATTCCCACCCTGGGATCATGCAGGTGGCTGAACACCTGACACCCCACACTGTACAGATGAGATCAAACACAGTTCATTAGTCATTTACAGTAAGTCCCCTACATTCAGAGTTCTGTTACAAGCACGCACTTATAAATTCAAAGTATTTGTAAGTCCAACAAAGATACCCTAGGTGCCCAAATAACACTGGTTATATAGTACCGTATTGTAATAGGTTCATAATACTTCTCACACAAATAATACATAAAAAACAAAAAATAAAGAAAACAAATTTAATCTTATAGTACAGTATCTCAAAAAGTATAGTAGTACAGTATAGCAGCTGACATTGAATGAACAGGCAAGACGAGTTACTGACTGGAGGAGGGATAGGAGGTGAGCGATGGTAGGGTTGAAGGATCTTTAGCAATAGGAGACAGGGAAAGCTGCAATTTCACTCACTCCTGATGTGATTGGACATGTGAACACACGTCGGCATCTTTGATGAAAGTTTGCAACTTGAAGGTGCGCATAGAGGGGACTTACTGTATACTGAAAGCCTGGGGGAGAAGAACATTGCTTGCTGTGTAGGGCCACGTGGGGATTGCACTTGAGGACATGTGAACACAGCCACAGAGTGCCTGTGAGAAACAGGTATCAAGTGGGTGTGGTGCCTCTGGATTGCCGCGGGAAGATGTGATTGGCTTGTTGGGATAATTCCGTGAGCTGGCGGGAACGGAAACCTGCTACCCAGGGATAACCATGCACTGTGCTTGGTGCCTTTGATAAGGAGTGTTGCTTGGCTAGGCGACCTTGCCCTCACGATTAGCATAGGGAGGGGAACTTGTAGTTAAGCTATCTGAGAACCCCTGGATTTTACAAGATATCAAGGCAGCATATAACATTGAGCCTTAATTTCAAGATTTACACCACAACAGCACTTCAGGACATTAGTTAATGGTGGGCTTCAGTGGTTAGAAGGAGAGAAAATTCCAAGAAACTTGAGTCCTGGCCAGAAGTCAGTTTATACCTTCAGAAATCAGGGGTCTCAAAACAAAATGGTAGACTGTACTTTGAACTTTGATCTTTTCTCGAACTACTGATAGACAGTACAATCTTCTCGATGCTGGGCAGCGGCATTGAGCCTCAGGTCCCAATCAGCCACATGATCATAAAGGTAAACAACCAACCAGCCTACAACTATTCTATACCCTGCAGCCATTCTGCTTTCTGTATTCAATAAATTACATGAGATATCTAACACTCTGTTATGAAACAGACTTTGTGTTAGATGATTTTGCCCAACTATAAGCTAAGTGTTCTGAGCACATTTAAGTTAGGCTAGGCTAAGTTATGGTGTTTCTTAGGTTAGGTGTATTAAACGCATTTTTTGACTTGTGATATTTTCAATGTATGGTGGGTATATTGGGACATAACCCCTTGTAAGACAAGGAACATCTGAAGTTTACACTTATCCATCCATCCAGCTATGCCTACATACTATACATAGTTACAATTCTTTTTCTTTTTATGAGAACTTTTTTTTTTCCATTTATTTTTATTAGTTGGAGGCTAATTACTTTACAGCATTGCAGTGGTTTTTGTCATACATTGAATTAGCCATGGATTTAAGATCCACTCCTTTAGTAGCTTTCAAATATGCAATATAGTTTTATTAACGATAGTCACCATGCTGTACATTACATCCCTAAGACTTGTTCAAAGTACAGTTTCTATTGAATTTGTGATACTTTCTCACCATTGTAAAGTCAAAAAATTGTAAGTTGAACTATCATAACTCAGAGGCTGTCTGTAGACTTCATGTGATGATCTTTTTGAATCTGTTTACCTCAGATTGGGACTCGAACCCACATGGCTGGGGCTCGAACCCAGTCAAAACCCAGTTTGGGACTTAAACCCACATGGTTGGGACTCAAACCCAGCGAAAACTCTTCTTGGGACTTGAACCCAGGTGGCTAGGACTTGAACCCAACCAAAACCCTGCCTGGGACTTGAACACACGAGGCTGGGACTCGAACCCAGCCAAAACCCCACAGTACCTGGTTTCAGGACCTAATGAAGCTCAGATTCTTGACATCTCATTGCAGAAAGAATTCAGTGAGAGACAAAGTGATAGGTAAGAAGTGGACTTATTCAGATAGAGAGAAGCAACCCCACAGACAGAGTGTGGGCCATCACAGAGGGCACATGCAGCCTCGAAATTTGGTGTGGTTAGTTTTTATAGGCTGGGTAATTTCATATGCTAGTGAGTGGGAGGATTATTCCAACTATTTTGGGGAAGGGGTGGAGATTTCCTGGATTTAGGCCACTGCCTACTCCTTGGTCTTTTAACAGTGCCTTGGAACTGTCAAGGGCTTCCCTCATGGCTCAGCTGGTAAAGAATTTGCCTGAAATCTGGGAGACCTGGGTTTGATCCCTGGGTTGGGAAGATCCCCTGGAGAAGGGAACAGCTACCCACTCTAGAATATTCCAGTATTCTGGCCTGGAGAATTCCACAGACTGTATAGTACATGGGGTCTCAAAGAGTCAGACACGACTGAGCCACTTTCACTTTGGAACTGTCATGGCACCTCTGGGTGTGTCATTTCACTTGTTGATTGAGGATTAAGGTCTAGTCTTGTCTCATCTTGGTCCCATTTGTTTGATTCTAATTGCTTGTGTCCTTGGGCTATGTCATTCTTTTAAAAGTTGTGCCCTGCCCCTTTCAACTCCTGTTACAATTTCACAATATATGCAAATATTAAATTGTTAGGTTGTATATCTGAAACAATATAATGTTGTATGTCAATTATATGTCGATTAAAAAGCAAGAGAAGAAAGGGGGGAAAGTGGGTTTGGAGCCAGGTGATTAAGATGATTCCCACCCATGGTAGCAGACAGGAGGCTGCTTATGGCCCCAAACCCACACCCAGTGAACTGAGTAGTGGAGACAGTGTCTGTCTGCAACTTATCCTGCCTTCTACAAAAAGTAGTCAACAATGTACATGCTGCACTGTGAGGAAAGAGGAAGAGAAAATTAATCCCATCAGCCTGGTCTCTAGAGACCCACATATCCTGTCACTTAGGTGATGGCTTCAATAGAAAGCAAACAGAGAAATTTCTGGGGGCTTCCCAGGGATATTTTGTCATAGTTTGACGTAAGGTGCTGGTGGTACTTTCCAAGGCAGCCCTATCGTGGACACATGGCTAGCAGCATAAAGCACAAGGTACCACATTATTCAATATTTCATCAAGTGTTTGATGATCCCCTACCACATACCCAGAATTCTGTATAGGACAGAAT
This sequence comes from Odocoileus virginianus, assembly GCF_023699985.2. Taxonomy (NCBI): domain Eukaryota; kingdom Metazoa; phylum Chordata; class Mammalia; order Artiodactyla; family Cervidae; genus Odocoileus; species Odocoileus virginianus. The sequence continues at coordinate 60,083,255 of NC_069679.1, read as the reverse complement.
TCCTTTCCTCAAGGAGTTCCTAATCTTCTTGGGAAAGTAACATAATTTTATAAGAAAAAGAAACTTCAAGTATGTAAATATTTTCCAAGATAAAGAACATGGAAAGTATAGTATATTTTTCTTATAATTACAATAGGCCCTTTGTATTGCCAGCTCCACATCAGAACAATCAGAAATAAAAATTCCAAAAAGTTTTGAAAAGTGACACTGGCAACTATTTACATAATATACATTGTATTTACAACTATGTTTACATAGCATTTATATTGTATTTAGAACTATTTACACAGTATTTATGTTATGTTAAGTATTATAAATAGACTAGAGATATTTAAAGTATACAGGATGATATTTATAGGTTATTTGCAAATATTATGTCAGTTTATATATGGGACTTAAGCATTCACAGATTTTAGTATCCACAGAGGTCCTGAAACCAAAGCTCTGAGAATACCAAAGGACGACTGTATATTGCTTACATTCTACACCTCAAATAACTTATTATACAAGGCACATTATGTGGCAAGACACTTTCTTGACCTATAAGCTGAGTCTCTCATGTACCCACAACCAATCATGGCTAAAGTTTCCTGTTGCTTTAACATGTGTCCATTTTAGTTCAAGCACATACAGGCGCAGTTAGGGCGGGCACAGCACAGAAGCCTCCTCACTCAGTTCTCACTTTGCTCTGCATAGACTGCTTGACAGTTCCTGAGCCTGGGGCTGTTCAGTCTCTCCAGTCTATCAGCCAAACCTGCTTGGCCATTCTCCTTGATCTCTCCCACCCCCACCCCAACACCCTTCAGAGATACCTGGGGAATAAATTAACTTTGGGTCATTTGGAGGATAGTGCAGTTAAATCTAGAAGGTCTAATCCATTTGGGGACTTTCCTCATATAACTTTTCCAACTTCAGACAAACTCTTGTCCAAAGGTATGGTTTGGGTAGGTTTCTGTCCTTGTCATCCACAGAACATGATCACATCAATGTTAGCCCCAGAGTACTCTGCTGTATCTCCAGGTTGGTCTTGGTCCCTAGATCAGTGGTGGAGTCTCCAGTGGGGGTTTTAACTGTACAAGCCCCGTTGCTGTCCCTGCAATTGCTGATTAAGGAGTCTGAGGCTGGTCCAGCAAAATCTCTATGTGTCAGAGTTGAGATGAAGCACAGGCATCCACTTAATATAAAGAGAAACTTCAAACAATTATAACTGATCAATAATGTAATCCTGTCTGTGAACTCATTGTTACTGGAAGTTTTCCAGCAGAGGCCACATTTATGAAGAGTTACTCCTTTTCCTTCATCATAAAACATAACTATACCCTAAAACATCTTCTACATTTCCCCATTAATCTGCACACATGCCCTATGGGATAGATATCATTATTATTCTCATTTTGCAAATGAGAGAAATGAGATGCAGGGAGTGTAAATGATTTGCCTAAGATCAAATAACCAGAAAAGATGAAGGCAGGACTAACTAACCTAAGGATTATTCCTGATCTGCTACTCCATGTGGCCTCAAATCTGAAGACATGCACTGGCCCAGGAAGGTGGCTGACAGCCTAGGCCACTTGTCAGTTTATTCAGAGACCCTTAAGTCTAATTGGAGGGCAGAGGGTGAAGGGCTGGGGTCACCAGCGATACTGCTGCAGACTTTCTTTGTTAGACCTTCCTGCTTACCTACCTCAGGCCCTTCACCTCTTGGTAGTCATTAACAAAATGATCGCTGTTGTTTATTAAGGACTTACTTTCCATGTGCTTTGTGATCTGATTTATGTGATGTCACTTAATCATTACAACAATGCCAGAAGGAAGGTATTAGATCCACTTTATTTATTTATTTATTTTGGGTTTTTTTTTTTTTGTTGTTTGTTTGTTTTAGATCTACTTTATAGACATAGAAACTGAGGCTGAACATCTTATCCAGAGTCACAGAGCAAAGCCATGAATCAAAGTCAGATGTATGTACGTTCAAAGGCTGTACCCTACAGAAGAGTTGCCTCTGGGGGCAATGATGCTCTAAAGGACAGGTAGGGTGGAAAGGAATTAGTTGCACCCTTGAGGTCTCCCACCATCACCCTGTGTAGGCTAGTGGGTATTTGCATGGTTAGCCCAAGGGAGCACCCTGAGGGCCGTTTCAGCCCCAAAGATGACATCTCATTGGGGCATCTCCAACCAGATGTAAAAGCCTCCAGGATTCCTGGAACTCAACTGACTGAGGCTTCAGCAGGCATAACATACACTGCCGAGATGGAAAGCAGTGTGTGTGTGTGTGTGTGTGTGTGTGTATGAGTACACACACACACACACACACACATGCACACAATTGTACAGGGTAGAGGATGTCAGCACACTGGGTTCTGGCCCTGCCCACCGCTCTACGTTTTAGTCCAGAGAGGAATTAAGGCTCTTTGACCTGCTTTTACTCCCCAGATGAGCAGGCCGCAGGACTCTGAGATCTTCTAAAAAGCCTGGAAACCAACACCCCTCTTCTCAGCCTCCAGGAGCAAGTTACACTTCCAGCTAAGAATCCCCTCAGGCTACATCCGTATCACCAATCCCTGCCTCTGTAGGCGGTGGAGCCTCACAGAGAGGGTCTGGGGTCTGCTATGCTGGCGTGAAGGCCACAGGCCTATACTCCTGGGGTGTTTAAAAGCCTTTCAGGACTCAGAACCATAGGGAAATCAAGACCTCAAAAGGGCACTGGGCTCCCTTTTCCAGTTGGTAGTACAGCCTAATCTATAGCATGAAGTGGAAAATTGTGTCTGTTTTTGGGGACTTAGAATTGTAGGTCGAGTCCTGAAGGGTGGTTTTTGCGGTCCTACTCCCGAGCTTTCTGACGCTGAGCGTGGCATCTGTGTTGGTCATCCTCCGGCCACGCCTGCCCCAGGGCACAAAACCTTCAGGAGTCTGGTGTCATAGGCTTTGTGGGCAGGCAGCTGTCTTCAGGACTGTGTTAGTTTGGTGCATGGTTTTGGACTCAGACAGACTTTGAGTTTAAATCCTGATTCTGCCCCCGAGTGGCTCCTGGGAAGGTCACTTGCGTCTCTGACCTTTGTTTCCTTTCCTGGAAAATGGGGCACTAAGGCCTGCTATGCAGCCTGGGATCTGGCAAGCGCCCAAGGCGGAGGTGGTGTGATTTCAGCAGCACTGAGAGGGGCCCTGGGGCCAAAACAAACCCTTCCCCAGCCAGCTTCCTGACACGGTCTGCCTCTACCCACCTCCTCAGCCTCCACCAGGAAGAAGGCTCTCACTCTGCTTTCTTGAATTAGCACCATGCTTTCTCCTCTTGCTCAGTATCTGTCCCTGTGGCCCCTCTTTCTAGAACGTTGTTCTCTTCAAACCTCCTCCCCATTCATTTGGTTAACACCTGCCTTCAGGTGTCCTCAGTCATCGGGAAGAGACTCAGGGCCACCCTGGTTCAGCCATATCCTTGCTGGTGTGATTATTTTATTAATGTTTATCAGTGACTTATGTAATTAACTATACAACAAATGTAGGGGAGATAAGCTAATTAAAGAATATAAGCTTCATGAAGGTGATTATTTTTCTCATCAGTGCTTGGCACATACTAGGCCTCAGTAGCCATGTGTTGAAAGAATGAATGAATAAGAGATACATTTGTTTTACTTAAAGAAACATGTTTTCCACAGAGCTAGCACCCCCTGAAAATGTTAAGTTATTCTAAAGGCACAAAGCTGGGGTAATACACTAAGGGTGAAACAAAGTTAGACAGGTTCCTTCTATGTGGGGCTTCTCAATAGCTAATGCGGATTGTGAATTTCCAGGAGGACAGTCAAAACCCAACAAGCAACCAGGTTTATCACTTATGCCTCATTGGGAGTGAGTTTAATCAAAACCTGACCCAGAGAGAGTAATGAGATAATAATAATGAGTAATAGAGATTGTGGGCTCCGATCGTAAGGAACTCTGCTCATCGCCAGCCTGCCCTGGAGCCCCTGGACTCCTGGGAGCAAAATCAAGTCAAGTCTCATATAACTGAATCAGGTGGGCTGTTCACGTCTCACCCACAAATCCCCCAACAGCAGAATCTTGGCCCAGTAAATCTCAACCTGGACCCTAGTTCTCTTTACTATTATTCTTACCAAGAGACGTCTAACATCAGCGATGAAGGGATTTTATCTGTTTGTCATCTTCAATAAAAAGTGACACTGGCAATGGTGTAAGGTTGATGTGTCCTAAAGAAACAGACCTGGTCTCTGTCTGGTTTTGTTTTCTTTTATTGCTTTGGAAATCCAGCATTCCTCTTCTTGTTGCTGGCTACAGGACAACACTGGTTTTGCTCAAGTGGAATATCTATTTGGAGATGATTGAAAAAACAAAACTGGCTAAAAGAAGGGTCAGGCCAGACCTAGAGATAATTACAGTAGAAACAAAAGGGTGACACATAAACTGGATGGGTATCCAAAACCTGATTGGTTTCCGTATTTCAGATACTGGCTTCTGAGAAGTTGTGTTTGAATGTGAGCATGGGGCAACGCCTGAGATCTCACAATGGATGCAGCTTGTAAATGAGGTTAAATAGAACGGAGCTGTTTAAAAATAGAGTGTTTACAGACAGCACAAAACTGACAAGTAGGAAGAGTCTGTCTTCAGGGCCTCTTTTCCACATTCAGAGGTGGGAGCTGTTTCCCACCTTAGCCTGCCTTAGCAGCTAACTTCTTTCCATCCCCTTCATTCAAGGTCCTGACTGCTTTTAAAACTAGTGGTTCGAACATGTGACTTTCTCCTCCGTAAAATATTTGGATTTTAACAAGAGTCTTCTGGCTGAAACCAGGCGAGTCACTCTAGAGGCAAGTCAGGCAATAGAATAGATACTTCACAGCAGACTGTGCTTCAGTACCCCTCAGGCCCTACCCAGAGCAGCTGTCTGCTCTGGCTTGTAGGACTGGCTCAGCTTCAGCTCTTTGCTGTGCCGTAAAGGTAGGTTAAAGGGCAACAGGGCGCCAAAGGCAACGAGAATAGAAAACAGCACATGGAAATGGTATTTTGTCCATGGATTGGGGATTACTATCCTAAGCAGCCAGAATTTTTCCAATAGAGTTTTATACAATAAAATAAATGTGTTCTACACTTTTAGTGTTTAAATAAACATAGAGGATTTATTTCCAGCCATAATGTAAATTGGTGATGTGGAAAGTTACGAAAAGAGAAGGCATGCTAAAACTTCAGACCTCCTGGTTTCTGTCACTGCTCTGTGTACTTAAACAACACTGATTTCTACATAAATAACTGACCTCTTATACAATATTTGTAAGATGTTTTTCTCTAAGAATTTTCCCCTTTCTCAAAAGGTACTGTTAATATGAACTGAAGTTTATGGAAACTAATGAGTAAACTAAGGGCAAAGTGTAGTATATGTATAGATTTATTTCATTTTTTCCCCATTGAAGCTCTTGATTTCCTAGATTTGTGCTTAAAACTACAATAGAACACTGTGACCCAAGATATCACTTCCTAAAATATACCCTGAAGTAGTAGACTTCCAATCTTTTTTGACTTTGACCTGTAGTAATAAATCTATTTTACTTTATGATCCCCCCAACACACCTGAAATCAAAGTTTCATAAAACAAAGCTTATTCCTGTTACATGTTGTGTACTATAGTATTTTCTATTATATTCACTTCTATTTATTTTACTTTATTATTTTTCTTAAAAAAATTTGACATTACTAACCACAGGCAACTTGGGACCCACAGTTTCAAAAACACTGCCTTAAAGAAACTCTTGTAACATATATAAAAACATTCTTAGCAACACTATTAGAAAAAGCAAAAACAAAAAAGTGGGAAAGTGCATATGGCAAATAATCAACATTGTGTATAGAGCACTGGCAGGGGTTGATATTAGGAAAGGGCTTTCTGAGGAAATGACATTTAAATTCAGACTAGAAGACAAAGCTTGGCAAAGAGTATTGTACACTGATCAGGCCTAGAATAAGCAAAGAACTTGGCACCCTCAAGGAATGGAGGGAGGCTAATGTGGTTGGGTCAAAGAAAGAGACATCTGATGAGATTGGGATGGTAGGTTGGAGATAAATTATGCAATGTTTCAAAGGCAATTTTAAAGATAGTGGATTTTTATCCAAGTGCAATGGGTAGCCACTGACGCATTTAAACTGGGAAATGGCATGCTCAAGTTATCTTTACAACCATTACCCAGTTCTTTAGTGAAGAACAGATCAGAAAGTGGATAGAGGAAGATCAGTTAAGAAGCTGTTGTAAAAGCCTTTGGTGGTTTGGACTGTGGTAAGATTGAAGCAGAGAGAAGTAGAGTGATACAGGGAATATTTTAGAGGTATAGTCTATAGGACTTAGGGATACCTTATTTGGGATTTAAGTTGAGGTTGAAGGAGGGAGATGAGATTGAAGATAAGGGCTATGTCAAGTATGACCCATCCACTGTTCTAGCAAGAACATCTGAGTAGATGAAGGTGAAACTTACTGATATAGAAGACCAAAGGGGGAGCACATCTGAGTGAGTCAAAATGAAGAGTTTGGTTTTGTAAATCTTAAGTCTGAGATGCTTGTGAGCTGTCCAAATAGAAAAATCAAGTTAGTAATTATCCGTGCAAAGCTAGAGCTTGGCAAGCAGATCAGACTGGACATATACATTTGAGAGTTAGCAGCCTGTACAGACGAGATCATTCTGGGATGACAGAGGAGAGCACAGGAAGAGAGCCCAGGATGGAACCATGAGGAGCCCTGATATTCAGAACCAGCTTGAGAAGGAGGGATCAGAAGGAGTCTGTGGAACCATGGCCACAGATAATAAACCAGGAGTATGTGGTCTCATAGCAGACAAATAAAGAGAATGACTTAAGAACTGGTTGGTAATCAACACTGTCAATTGTTGCTAAGAAGTTAGATATGATGAAACTGAGAAGCATCTGTTAGATTTAGTAACACAAATGTCACAGTGACCTTATCAAGAGCTGTTTTTTCTAGATTGGTGGGGTAGAAGAAAGAAAGGAAGGAGAGGAAGTAGAGACAGTGGGTGTAGACAACTCCTGTGAACATTGGCTGGGAAGGAGAGAAGAGCAATGGGAATACTGGCAGAGAAGAACATATAATCAAGGGAGGTATTTTTGTTGGTTGGTTGGTTGAGGTTGGAAGGTCTAAGAGGACGTTTGAATGCTCTTTGGAAGGTCTGGGTGGAGAATAAGAAGCTAAAGATGCAAAACAGAGGAAGAAACCACAGCAACGTCCTCAGATGGAAGGCAAACATGGGTGGCTGAATAGCTTTGGATCAGAGGAGGGATATTCTTCTCCATTGTGGCAAACGGAAAGAGAGAGTGTGTGTGGGTCCAAGAAATTCTGTGGAATTGATGGTGGGCAGTTACTGTCGGATGAATGCAAAGTGAGTCAGTTTTGCATGGTTTGGCTGCAAGAAAGAGAATATCCAACCCAAAGCAGCCCAAGAAACACAAAGGTTTATTTTTCTCCCTTAATATAAAGTCCAGTACCGAGCAGTTTAATTGCTACAATTGTTAGAATTGAGTATCTTCATCTGAAATGATGCAGCCAGCTTTATACCCTAGGCTGAATTTATTGAATTTATTGTCCTATACATGCATATAGGTAGAAATTCTACTTTTCAGAGTGCAGTTGAATGTACTTTGTGAATAGTTACAAGAAGTAAGAGAGAAAGAGGGGTGGAAGATAGAGGGCTCTTGTAAATTCAGTCTTACAAAAGAATCATTAATGATTGTTGCTAACATGGCTGCCTAGGAGGCTGTGTAGTGTTGCAGCATTAGTTGTTAGGTGCATAGTAGAATCAGCTACAAAGTCCTGTGGAGATAGTTCAACCCACGGAAGAGGACAGTAGGTATAAATAAATTAGCAAGAAGTGTTTGTTGCTGACAGCCAGTAGGAGATGTTCATTTAAGGAAAAATGAATGTGGATTTAAAATATCCAATAATCTGTATAAATTTTTTCCTACCAGTCTGAATTAAAAAAAATACACACATTAACTTTGATCCACATTCCTTTTACTCTAAGCTGTATTGTTTACCTGTGGGAAGTCAGCATGGAACTTGTCACCTCTTCCTCTTTGAAACCCAACAAAAGATGCCACTGAGACACAATCATAGACACAGATTAAGGGAAGTGTTGATCTGGTTTCTCAGATCACTGAGAAATACCAGTTTCTCACTGGTGTGAATGGTGAAGATTCAGAGACTAGTTCTGATGAAACTTAGTGTCTGCTAGCATGCTCTTTGCAGTCTTGACTACATGGATTCCGAGACATGAATACTGGGGCTTTGTCATTTAATGATATGGAAGAAATACTGCAGATGGTATACCTTATTTTGTCCATGGCAAGACTACAGGATTTCTGTCTTGGAATTCACATAGTCACATCAATATAGGCCAAATGCCCTATTTCTAAAATGATGCTTCATTCTCTTAAAACATGTACTTTACCATTTGTAAAATAGATAGCCCATGGAAATTTGCTCTATGATGCAGGGAGCTCAAACCCAGTGCTCTGTAACAACCTAGAGGGGTGGGATGGGATGGGAGGTGGAAGGGAAGTTCAAGAGGGAACAAACACACATATAACTATGGCTGATACATGCTGATATATGGCAGAAACCAACACATTATTGTGTAGCAAAGTATCCTCCAGTTAAAAAAAAAAAATGAAACATCAAGTTGAAGGATAAATATTTTGCTATTTCTAGAGACTGGTGCTATAGATAATTAAAGTTTTGATCATTTTGCCTCTTTTATTACTATTCAAAGTAAAATGACTGAAGCAACACAAAAAAATAAAACTATGCTTCACTCTTACTGGAAGTATGTTATAAAGATATGAATCCCTATTATGAGTTTATGGTGCCTTAATTAAGGAAAGCTTCTCTGATATCAAGATTTTGAAATATCCCTTAATTAAGCATATCAGAGCTTATATCACTATATAATTTCCCATTTTTAAAAGGTGAAACGTATTAATTTCTTCTGCAAAATTAAGGAAGGGTAATCGTGAGACAGGAAGCAGAAACAGAGGACCAATAGAACATTTTTCAGGTGAATCAGTTAAGGAAAATTTACAAAAGGTAGTTCCCAATCTGTGATGATATTCGCTTGGAAAGTCCTTGTGTTCTCCTGAAAGTTCACATAATACTGGTTAAAAGCTATAGGCTTAGCCTAAATGTGATTCCCTGTCACTGAAATAAAATTATAGGACTCTGAACAGTGGCAAACCTTCTATATTTACAATAGGTGGTTCTCTGGGAGTAAGGAGTAAGGAGTCAGATAAATTGTCAAGCCTTCTAGGTAGCTCAGCTGGTACAGAATCCACCTGCAATGCAGGAGACCTGGGTTCGATCCCTGGGTTGGGAAGATCCCCTGGAGAATGGAACGGCCACCCACTCCAGTATTCTGGCCTGAAGAATTCCATGGACTGTACAGTCCATGGGGTCACAAAGAGTCAGACACGACTGAACAACTTTCACTACTACAACTAGAGAACAAAAGTAAGACTGCTGCCATGTAGGCCACCCTCTGAAGTCTGTAGTGGAGACTTTACTGCGATACCAATCTGGACTGATTTCGTGATTTTTATGGCATGACTGCAACCCCATGGACTGTGTAGCCTGCTAGGTTCCTCTGTCCATGACATGACTGAGCAATTAACACTAACTAATCACTCATCAACAAACATTTATTAAGCATCCAATTTGGACACAGACTACCTTAGCAGCTTTGATCATAGTCTAAAACTGAGATCATTGTCTATAAACAGAGCTCTATAAACTGTCATTGTGGGTCTGATCTGTAAAGATAATTTCTGGTATTCCTTAGGTAAAAAGCACATTTTATTAATATTTGACATTGGATAAGGAGCAGGTGGATGATCACAAAAATGCTCTCAGAGGCAGTATAATATAGCTAAGAGCCTAGACTTTGAAGTCAAATAGATTTAGATTCAAATGGACTTCAGGCAAATCTAATCTCTATGCTCTTCAATTTCCTCATCTGTAGATTGAAAATAATACCTGTCTCAGAGCTGTTGAAATTCAGTGAGATAATATCCATAGAGTACTTAACAAAAAGTGCTTATTAAATACCATGATGCCATGGAAAAATCATTATTAAAGTAGAAAGAGACAAGACTGATAGCACTCCATTACTCCTTCCTTGCTTTCTTTACTGTCAAATTCAGTAACACTTTGAAAACAAAGCATATAAAAACACACACATACACATACACACAAATTTGTGAATCCACGGGTCAAATGGAGAGCCCTGACAGCCAGTCAGGTTCATGTAACCTCTCTGACAAAAGGCTTTTTCCATTTAACTAAGGAATGAGCTGTTCAGAGCACCAGTAGTATAATTCTGTTAGTCATGTATGGATGTGAGAGTTGGACGGTAAAGAAAGCTGAGTGCTGAAGAATTGATGCTTTTGAACTGTGGTGTTGGAGAAGACTCTTGAGAGTCCCTTGGACTTCAAGGAGATCCAACCAGTCCATCCTAAAGGAGATCAGTCCTGGGTGTTCACTGGAAGGACTGATGCTGAAGCTGAAACTCCAATACTTTGGCCACCTCATGCGAAGAGTTGACTCACTGGAAAAGACCCTGATGCTTGGAGGGATTGGGGACAGGAGGAGAAGGGGACGACAGAGGATGAGATGGCTGGATGGCATCACCGACTCGATGGACATGGTTTGGGTAGACTCTGGGAGTTGGTGATGGACAGGGAGGCCTGGTGTGCTGCAATTCATGGGGTCGCAAAGAGTTGGACATGACTGAGCAACTGAACTGACTGAACAGAATTAGGGTTCTACTGATTAAAAGCTTTACCTGGACTGAGAAAGCCATGGGTTCGCAGTCAATAGTGTCAGAATTCTGCAGTTTTCAGTAGGTAGGTGCTTCATTGTAAGACGTCCAGGCTTCCACCTGATAATGATAACAGTGAGTGGAGATTGTTATTTTCTACGGGTTAACTAGTACACTAGCTCTCCCTTGAGCAGAGGCTTTACAACTTGCCCACACATTGGAATGGCCACGGAGCTGTTAAAAAGTTTGGATGCCAAGTCTCATCTCAAGAGATTCTGACTGTACTGGTCTGGGATACAGCCTGGGCATAAGGACGTTTTAAAACTGCCCAAGTGATTCTAACGAGAATCTAAGGCAGAGAACCCCTGCCCTAAGCTCCAGCCTAACTCACAGGGGAGTTCTCATCTATATTGCATGCAGCAGATGGTGCCTGAACACACACACACACACACACACACACACACACACACTCACTCACTTCAGTCACCTGCTATCCTGCAATCTCACTGAGAAGCCACTGTTTGTGGTTTTGGTTGATGTTTGGTCAGGAGGGAGGTGGAGTGCAAAGCTGAGGGTTTCCATTTCATTGTTTAGCATCCAAGGAGCAGAGCTCAAGGTGTTATCATCGTCAGATTTTCTTGAGCTACAATTACAAAAGTGCCATGAGCAACAGCAGTTACTCTCAGCATGTGAAAAGCCATCAGAGTCTTTTCACAGGCTACGGTGAAGACAGGGCATATGAACTGTGAGGTCCAGATTAGTGGCAAGGGCTGGATGGAGGAGGTGCCTGTTTGTTTAGGCCATGGGAGCCCTCTTACTTTGCTCAGAGCTAGACACATTTCTTTCTAAGGTTTATAATGGGAAGCTGCTGATCCTCACTGGTGTAAATGATTGCAAGAGTACAGAGTTCAGACAATTATGAATGTAGAAATCTTCTGGGGGGACTCAATAGAATGCAGATTCCTGAGCCTTCCCCTCTCTTCCCATTCTGATTCATTAGCTCTGGGACAGGGTCAAAGATCTGCATTGTCACAGGTACAATAGGTGGTCTTTATACAGATGATTCAGGATTCACTGACATTGGAGGGTGTTAAGCAAATCAGTTGTCAATGATATATACATACATATATTCTAATATTTTATTTATTTATGAGCTTGCACTAGGTCTTTTTTGTGGGGCATGGACTACAGGCTAAGTTTAAAGGTTCAGTGAAGTCAGGGGAAATGTGATATCTTTGGGGACACCTTAAACAGAGAAATGAAGAGCCAGGGCAGAATGATGGAGAATGATAGAGAAGGAGCAGTGAGAGAGAAAAGAGAATATTCAGAAAGTGTGTGGCCACTAAAGGCAATATAAGAGACATTTCAGGAGGGAGAGGATTTACTTTCAGTTCAGTTCAGTTCAGTTCAGCTGCTCAGTCGTATCCGACTCTTTGTGACCCCATGAATTGCAGCACGCCAGGGCTCCCTGTCTATCACAAACTCCTGGAGTTTACTCAAAATCGTGCCCATCAAGTTGGTGATGCCATCCAGTCATCTCATCCTCTGTCGTCCCCTCCTCCTCCTGTCCCCAATCCCTCCAAGCATCAGGGTCTTTTCCAGTGAGTCAACTCTTCACATGAGGTGGCCAAAGTATTGGAGTTTCAGCTTCAACATCAGTCCTTCCAATGAACACCCAGGGCTGATCTCCTTTAGGATGGACTGGTTTGATCTCCTAGCAGTCCAAAGGACTCTCAGGAGTCTTCTCCAACACCACAGTTAAACATTGGCAAAGAGCTAAGGGAGGGTACCACAGAGAAAGGGCCTTGCCAAGTGACGAGGGCAGTGTTCTTAATGGCAAACAGTGTTAGCCAACTCTGGCTAACTTCAGCAGAAAAAGGTATATTGGAAGAATATTGAATAACTCAAGACAGGAAGAGTGGAGAACTAGGCTGAGAACCTGGTAGGAACCGAAGAAACTTGGAATCATGAAACATGGCTAAAGTCTTGCCCAAGAAATTGTCTGGTGAAGATATCACCACTGGCTCCCCACTCTGGGGGAGTCACTGCATTCACCAGAAACTTCAGGGCACCCCTGCTGCCATGACTAATCTCTAACTGAGCTTGTGTTCTTGCCTCCTGTTCTCCAAAAGCAAAGTTCCTTTTGCATTTTTTTGCCAATCCTATTGGCCAAACCTAGATCATGTACTTACACTCTAACAGGGATAAAGAAAAGTGTGGTCCTCTTCAACTTTCATAAAAGGCCAAAGAAGTCCATCCACATCCACACCCACCAATCCACATGAATGGGAGAGTTCTCACACATGAAGCTGTTTCTGTGCTGAATATACTGGAATGGCCATCATATCACTTGGGACATTTGAAACTATGATTTTGGAAAAGGCTCTAGTGACAAAGTCTGTTTAAAGAGTGAATGCATACTAAGGAATTCTTTACCTTGGCATAAACTATCCCCCAAAAGGGAGGACAAAGTGGAAAGAAGAAATTCTTTAGAATGGTGAAAGCCTGAGACAGTTTGTATGCAAGGGAGAAGGTATTTACAGAGAGAAAGAAGTGATGCAGGTCTCATTTGCCCCTGGATTTGCAGCACTTAGAATAGGAAGAGGGCTTCCCAGGTGGCATTAGTGGTAAAGAATCTGCCTGCCAATGCAGGAGATGCAAGAGACATGGGTTCAATCATTGGGTCAGAAAGATCCTCTGGAGTAGGAAATTGCAACCTACTCCAATATTCTTGCCTGGGCGATCCCATGGACAAAGGAGCCTGGCAGGCTATAGTTCACAACATGACCGAGCAGCTAAGCACACATACAGAACAGGAAGAATGAGGGAGGGAGGAAGAACAAGAAGAGAAAGAAAGAGGGCCGTAAGAAACAAAGATACATAGACTTATGAAGTCTGCTTGGGAGGAAAGAAGATGCAGTTGATGTTAAGTACATATTTGTTGGATTCCCATCAGCTGAATTTGTGAATTTCAGCAGCCACACCTCAACACTCTCAAGTATGATCAAGCTTTTGGTTGGGATTTTGAAGATTCTCCTCCCCTGACTCAACACATCTTCAAGTCCTTTTTTTCCCCTTCTCCTATTGGTTTTACAATAAGTACCATGGCCTGATTCTCAGTCTAGGCCAGCTCAATGGGCAGTCCATGAACTGAGCCTAACGAGTTCTGATTTGCTCTGACCTTATGCTGCTACTCTTTGAGTGGGGTCAGAAGATCTCGCCAGGTGCCACCCATATGATCTTGGTTGAGCTTCTCCTAGTCTCCAGCTTTCATTTATTAAGTTTAGTGGGGTTTAAAGGTATAATAGGAACTGAGGAAGAAAATTCACCTAAGTAGTCTGGGAAAAGATTACACTCAAGACTTTGGGTGCAGCGCAAAGGGTCTCAGAAGCTCTGAACCAGATTCAATTATGTGTTTCAAAATAATCAAGCCTAAAAGAGGGATACTTTTCTCCTAATTCATTTTCACCAAAACAGTCTTAGTTCAGTTCAGTTCAGTCACTCAGTCATGTCCGACTCTTTGAGACCCCATGGACTGCAGCACGCCAGGCCTCCCTGACCATCATCAACTCCCAGAGCTTGCTCAAACTTAAGTCCATTGAGTTGGTGATGCGAGTCAACCATCTCATCTTCTGTTGTCCCCTTCTCCTCCTGCCTTCAATCTTTCCCAGCTTCAGGGTCTTTTCCAATGAGCCAGTTCTTCACATCAGGGGGCCAAAGTATTGGAGCTTCAGCTTCAGCATCAGTCCTTCCAATGAATATTCAGGACTGATTTCCTTTAGGATGGACTGGTTTGATCTCCTTGCAGTCCAAGGGACTCTCAAGAGTCTTCTCCAACACCACAGTTCAAAAACATCAATTCTTTGGCTCTCCGCTTACTTTATGGTCCAACTCTCACATCCATAGATGACTGCTGGAAACATTCTTGAGAAAGATTTAATTATATGACAACAAACTCCAAACACCTAGAGCTTCACTCCTTTGTTGTGGTAGTCCTTTCATGTACACTTCTCATGTGCCAGAACTTGTTATCTGATCTCCTAGAAACACTTCCTTAAGAGATAAAGAAAATTTGAAAATCTCTTGAGTTCCCTATTAACTTAACAAATGTTCCACACATTGAGTGATGCAATCAAGAACAATAGGAGAAGTTTAAAATGCTTCCTGATAAAAGCTGACCACCACCAAAAGTCATGGCAAAGGATATAAATAAGAATGGGAGATATAAAAACATATAGTAAAATTTAATATGTGTATGATTTGGCTTAGCAAGTATTTTCTAAGGAAATTAAGAATCGCTTCTCGGCCTTTTGGCTAAGATCAAGTGTAGGAAATTAATGTTTTGGGAGCAATCAGTTCAAGAATAATGTATAATAGAAAGAAATTGTAATGACCTAAATATCCATCAACTGGGTCTGTTGAATAAATTATGGTACAGCGAATATAGTGGAATACTATGGAACCACTAATAAAGATGATGAGTGCCACATTTATTGAGACAAAGAGGTGTCCACAGTATTATGTTAAGTAAAAATGCTGATGAAAGAATAGTGTGATACAGTTTTGAAAAATCTAGAAGAGACCCACGACAATGTGGTAGGATAAGAAGAGAACTTCACTTTCCTCTTTTCTATGTCATTGATTTTTTTACAATAAGCATTCATAATAATAAGCAGTCAGCAGAACCACTTAAATTTTTCCACTCACAACCCCCATAACATAAAAGAAATAAAAAGGGTCTGTGTGAGTTAGTAAGCATTTACATGAAAATTGAGTTATGCCTTTTATCCCTGATATTGGAATCCAAGGTCTGTACCACTGTGGCAGTGACAAATGGGGGAAGGCTTGGTAAAGACATGACGTTCCGAGAAATTTGTTTAAGAAATTCACACTCCTGAGATTCTAAGGAAAGTCTAAAATGCTGTCGCCTTTTATGGTGCTATGTGTGTATGTTTGCATGCCCTTAGACATAGGTTCTCACGCATGTTTTCCAGTGAACCTCAAAGCCTCTGGGTGAAGTCAAGGGTGTGGACTCTTTTCACATTCCCTCCCTCCCTCCCTGATCCCAGAGGAGGTCCTCCTTTTAGGATACTCAGCTACACTCAGCATTAGTCCTGGGAAAAGCTGGAGTAGAGGGGGCCCTCCCCACATCCTCTCCACAGACCGGCTTCCTCCCAATCTCCTCTCTCACCACCCTCTGTCACCTAAGGCTATGGTCAAATTGCCTGCTTCTGCCAGCTGTGGTCTCCCACCCCACGTACGTTCCTCTAAGAGCCCCACCTTCTCTCCAGGCTCCAAAGTACCAGCGTCTTCTATTCCTATCTCCCTGTGGGACAAAAGCACCTCCTATTATCTCAGGGCTAGTTTCCTGGTTAGGAAGAACTGAAGTCACACTAGTGTGGATAATCAATACCCTGGCAAGTATTATGTCACTAGGTTTAGTTTCGATTAGGGAGTTAACCTGGAGTAATCAATCTCTAATAGTGAAATTTTAACCAGAGTTACAGACTAATTGAAAAGATATTTTTTTAGGTGGTGGGGGTGGGGGGGAAGCTAGTTAGCAACAAAACAAGGATTAGAAGCCTTGTTTCCCTGTTGCCCAGTCCAAGACCCCCCTCCCAGTAATATTTCACTGCCTCTTGTTTTCTCATTTGTTAAGATTCAGCACTCTTAGCACTATTTTATAATTTAAAGAAAATTGCATCTTTCATCACTTTAAAGGGAGACAATATATTGTCATAGAATATGCATATAAAGCTGATTTGAACAGTGTTTTTAGTCATCGTGGTGTCTCAAAGTTTCATCACATTATACTAGTATCTCCAATTTAAAGCAAAAAAATTCTAGATAATGTTAATCCCTGCTAAAGTGAAAGATAGTGCGCTCTGGAGCCAAAATGCCTAGATTTGGTTGAGTGACAGGTAGCTGAGCCACAGGCCAGCTTTGTGACCTTGGGCAAGTTTACTTCACCACTGTATGCTTCTATTTCCTCTTCCATTAAACACAGACAGTAAGAGTACCAGGGTCACTGCTAAGCACGGAATGATCTGGTGCAATAAAAACACTTAGAACGGTGCCTGGCACAAAGCACTCAGTAGATATTCCCTATATAATCAGCAGCTGAAGAAATAGTGCTCAAACTACCGCACGATTGCACTCATCTCACACGCTAGTAAAGTAATGCTCAAAATTCTCCAAGCCAGGCTTCAGCAATATGTGAACTGTGAACTTCCAGATGTTCAAGCTGGTTTTAGAAAAGGCAGAGGAACCAGGGATCAAATTGCCAACATTCACAGGATCATCAAAAAAGCAAGAGAATTCCAGAAAAACATCTTTTTCTGCTTTATTGACTGTGCCAAAGCCTTTGACTGTGTGGATCACAATAAACTGTGGAAAATTCTGAAAGAGATGGGAATACCAGACCACCTGACCCACCTCTTGAGAAACCTGTATGCAGGTCAGGAAGCAACAGTTAGAACTGGACATGGAACAACAGACTGGTTCCAAATAGGAAAAGGAGTAGGTCAAGGCTGTATATTGTCACCCTGCTTATTTAACTTATATGCAGAGAACATCATGAGAAATGCTGGGCTGGATGAAGCACAAGCTGGAACCAAGATTGCCAGGAGAAATATCAATAACCTCAGGTATGCAGATGACACCACCCTTATGGCAAAGAGTGAAGAGGAACTAAAAAGCCTCTTGATGAAAGTGAAAGAGGAGAGTGAAAAAGTTGGCTTAAAGCTCAACATTTGGAAAACTAAGATCATGGCATCTGGTCCCATCACTTCACGGGAAATAGATGGGGAAACAGTGGAAACAGTGTCAGACTTTATTTTTTTGGGTTCCAAAATCACTGCAGATGGTGATTGCAGCCATGAATTAAGAGACGCTTACTCCTTGGAAGGAAAGTTATGACCAACCTAGACATCATATTAAAAAGCAGAGACATTACTTTGTCAACAAAGGTCCATCTAGTCAAGGCTATGATTTTTCCAGTAGTCATGTATGGATGTGAGAGTTAGACTATAAAGAAAGCTGAGCACCGAAGAATTGATCCTTTTGAAGTGTGGTGTTGGAAAAGACTCTTGAGAGTCCCCTGGACTGCAAGGTGATCCAACCAGTCCATCCTAAAGGAGATCAGTCCTGGGTGTTCATTGGAAGGACTGATGCTGAAACTGAAACTCCAATATTTTGACCACCTGATGCAAAGAGCTGACTCATTTGAAAAGACCCTGATGCTGGGAAAGATTGAAGGCAGGAGGAGAAGGCAACGACAGAAGATGAGATGGTTGGATGGCATCACCGACTCAATGGACATGAGTTTGGGTAAACTCTGGGAGTTGGTGATGGACAGGGAGGCCTGGCATGCTGCAGTTCATGGGGTTGCAAAGAGTCGGACATGACTGAGTGACTGAACTGAACTGAAAGAAATTGAAGCATAGATTATATCTACATATGCATTTAGTTGGATGCTTGAGTTAGCAAAAAAAAAAAAATCTGTGAAATATATTGGCAAATACATTTAATATATAAATGGCAAAAATAGTCAGGAGAACTTTTAAATGAACCTTAAAAAAAAGAAGGATTCAATTTCCAGGCAATGTAGGATATACTATCTATAATTATATATTATAATATACAAATAAATTCATCAATACAGTCGATGAAAGAGAGACCACTGCAACAGTAAACAGAACAATGGAACAGAATAGAGATCTTTGAAAGCAATCCCCAAACACACAAGAATTTAGTGTCTGAGAAAATCAACATTTAAAGTTTGGTAAGAAACACTTAGCTTCCCCCAGAATAGTGGTGAGACAAATAGTAAACAATAAGAAAAGTTGTCAGATCTATTCTTTACAATTTACACCAAATCCAGATGGATTAGAGAGCTAAATGTAAAAAAATAAAAGTATAAAATTATGAAAAACAAATATGAATGACAAAGTTAACTATTATTCAGCCATTGGGATGAGAAAGGACTTAATAACCTTGAAACAAAAGGAAGAAGCTACAAAAAAATAATTTAATTTGAATACACAAAGATATATTTATACATTCAAATTTTTTAATTAAAATAAAGATTTACCCTGAAGTAGGAAATGGCAACTCATTCCAGTATTCTTGCCAGGGAAATCCCATGGACTGAGCAGGCATGCAGTGTATAATATATAATTTTTACAGTTGTATAAAAAAAATAAAGATCTTTCACAAAATATTTTAAGTTAAAATGAAAAAAATAAAGATTTGGAAAAAATGTTGCACATGGGATTAAGAGCCTTAATACATAAAGCTCATTTACAAATCAATAGGAAAAGACAGTGCACAGTTCAGTTCTGTCACTCAGTCGTGTCCGACTCTTTGCAACCCCATGAACTGCAGCATGCCAGGCCTCCCTGTCCATCACCAACTCCCAGAGTTTACCCAAACTCATGTCCATTGAGTCGGTGATGCCATCCAACCATCTCATCTTCTGTCGTTGCCTTCTCCTCCTGCCTTCAATCTTTCCCAGCATCAGGGTCTTTTCAAATGAGTCAGCTCTTTGCATCAGGTGGTCAAAATATTGGAGTTTCAGTTTCAGCATCAGTCCTTCCAATGAACACCCAGGACTGATCTCCTTTAGGATGGACTGGTTGGATCACCTTGCAGTCCAGGGGACTCTCAAGAGTCTTCTCCAACACCACAGCTCAAAAGCATCAATTCTTCAGTGCTCAGCTTTCTTTATAGTCTAACTCTCACATCCATACATGACTACTGGAAAAATCATAGCCTTGACTAGATGGACCTTTGTTGACAAAGTAATGTCTCTGCTTTTTAATATGATGTCTAGGTTGGTCATAACTTTCCTTCCAAGGAGTAAGCGTCTTTTAATTCATGGCTGGAATCACCATCTGCAGTGATTTTGGAACCCAAAAAAATAAAGTCTGACACTGTTTCCACTGTTTCCCCATCTATTTCCCGTGAAGTGATGGGACCAGATGCCATGATCTTAGTTTTCCAAATGTTGAGCTTTAAGCCAACTTTTTCACTCTCCTCTTTCACTTTCATCAAGAGGCTTTTTAGTTCCTCTTCACTCTTTGCTTAAGGGTGGTGTCATCTGCATACCTGAGGTTATTGATATTTCTCCTGGCAATCTTGGTTCCAGCTTGTGCTTCATCCAGCCCAGCATTTCTCATGATGTTCTCTGCATATAAGTTAAATAAGCAGGGTGACAATATACAGCCTTGACCTACTCCTTTTCCTATTTGGAACCAGTCTGTTGTTCCATGTCCAGTTCTAACTGTTGCTTCCTGACCTGCATACAGGTTTCTCAAGAGGTGGGTCAGGTGGTCTGGTATTCCCATCTCTTTCAGAATTTTCCACAGTTTATTGTTATCCACACAGTCAAAGGCTTTGGCATAGTCAATGCACAATGAAACAAAAAACAAAATGGTTAAAGGACATGGATGTGTGCTAAGTCACTTCAGTGGTGTTATTTTGGCTGAAATGTTAGTTGAGATAATTGTATTCCTGCAGCATCTTGGTTTCCCAACCAGTGAGCAAATCTAGTCTCTGGTAGTGAAAGCACCAAGTCCTAGCCACTGGACCACCAGGAATTCTTATTATGTTGTACTCATTTGCATGTATGTGTTTTGTGCTAAGTCATATCTGACTCTTTGCAACTCTATGGACTGCAGCCCGCCGGGCTCCTCTGTCCATGGGATTCTCCAGACAAGAGTGGATTGCCATATCCTCCTCCATGTTGTGTTTAGTTCTATATAATTTATCACATTTGTAATTTCATGCATCCACCATCACAAGCAAAATACAGAACAGTTTCTTTACTGTAAGAAATATCCCTCCTGTCTTTTTTATTTGTTTGTTTTTATTTTTGGCTCTGCTGAGTCTTCTTTGCCTCTCTGGCTTTTCTCTAGTTACAATAAGAGGGAGCTCCTCTCTAGTTGCTGAGTGTTACCACCCACCCTCCTGATCTCTAACCCTGAAAATCACTCATCTGTTCTCTATTCCTAAAATGTTATATTAAATAAGTTAAATAAATGTTAAGGTTTGTTAAAGAATGTAAAACATGGAAGGTTAAATAAATGGAATGTCAAAAGTTCATAATGTTAAAATATATATATTAAATATCAACATGTTAAATGCTAACATTTAAATGTTAAATAAATAGAATCACACTGTATGTAATCATTTAGGGCTGGTTTTTTTCTTTCCCACTCAGCATACTTCCCTAGAGATTAATCCAAATTGTCACATGTATCAGCAGCTTTCTCGTTCTTTTTGACTGAGCAGTATTTCATGGTAAGGCTGTGTCAGTTTGTTGAATTATCAGCTGTTGAAGGACCTCTGGACTGTTTCCAGTTTGGGGCTATTATGAACTCAAATGTTATGGGTACACAAATGCTATGAACCCCTGTGAACATTTGTGTATGGGTTTTCGTTTAGACATAAGTTTTCATTTCTCTGGGGTAAATGCCCAAGAATAGAATTGCTACATCTTATGAATTTGTGTGTTTAGTTTTCTGAAAATCTACTAACCTGTTTTCCAGGGGGCTGTGCCATTTTACTTTCTCACCACCAATGTAAGAGTAACTCAACTTCTCTGCATTCCTCACCAGCATTTAGTATTGTCACTAATTTTTATTTTCACCATTCTGATGGGTGTATAGTAATATCTTATTGTGATTTATTTTAATTTCTCCAGTAGCTAATGATGCTGAACATCTTTTGATGTCCTTATTTACCATCTTCAGTGAAATATATGTTTATGACTTTGACCTATTTTCTAGTTGGATTTTTTGGGGGACATTTTTGTGTTGAATTTGCATTTTTATATGTATTTAAGATATGAGTCTTTGCTGGATATGTGGTTTGCTAATATTAATATTCTCTCTCAATTTGTAGCTTGTTTAACCGATTCACATGGCCTGTCATGAAGCTTCCTTTTATTTTTCCATAGGAATTTGATAGCTCAGTTGGTAACGAATCTGCCTGCAGTACAGGAGACCCTGGTTCGATTCCTGGGTCAGGAAGATCTGCTGGAGAAGGGATAGGCTACCCACTCCAGTACTCTTGGACTTCTCTCCTGGCTCAGCTGGTAAAGAATTGACCTGCAGTGTGGGAGACCTGGGTTCGATCCTTGGGATGGGAAGATCCCCTGGAGAAGGGAAGGGCTACTCAGTTCAGGATTATGGTCTGGAGAAGCCCATCGACTGTATAGGTCAGGGAGTCGCAGAGTGGGACACGACTGAGTGACTTTCACTTTCATTTCCAATTTATTTTAAAACTTGTCCAAAGAGCATTTGAGACTTTCCAGGTGGGGCAGTGTTAAAGAATCAGCCTGCCAATGCAGGAGACACAAGTGACACAGGTTCAATTCCCAGGTTAGGAAGATCCCCTGGAGGAGGAAATGGCAACCCATTCCAGTATTCTTGCCTGGAAAATTCCATGGACAGAGGAGCCTGGCAGGCTACAGTCCAGGGAGTTGCAAAGAGTCGAACATGACTGAGCAACTGAGCACAAAAAGCATTTAAGAAACTAGGTATTTTTTGACAATGCTAGTGTAAAATTGCCGGGTTATATATAAAACTAGTTAATGTCCAAAAGGCCATACCATAACCTTTGGGATTATCTTTTCCACCAGATGGAACTTATTTGCATCTCCACCAGATAAGAATGTATAAATTCACCTCCACTCCTATAGTTTTGTAGGTAACCCAGACAACAGATTTCAAATGCACAGGTAACCAATACAAATTTAGGGTTCTTAGTAGATTTGTTTAGTTTAGGGTAGACTGTCCACTTGATGTTGACCTATCAACGAGCAAATTGCTAAATATTTGCTTTCCAAGTCAGTTTGAGGAGGATTCAATAGATTTCCCTTACGTTTCCTGGGGCATAAATTTATAAGCAGGGCAGTGAGTCAGGTACCCTCATTAGTCATGGCGAGATGTAGTGACAACTCTCTTCTCCTCACTATTCTGTCATTCTAGGTTCCATTTAAAATTGTTGGTGTCCTGCCTTCAGGCTAGCAGTCCCTGAGACCTTTTTTTCCTTCATCTCAGATCAATTTCATGGGCCACCAAGCCCTACAGGGATTGTTCAGTTAACACACATGCCTGCATCCATGACAGTGATGGACAACCCAACCCTAACTCGGATCCAGAGGCTGCAAGCTCAACGTCTCTGTTGTCCAGAGAAGGCCGTGGCCGGAACTAAAAGAGGTGTCCTTCTCCTGGGGCACCAGCCTCCAGGACCTGCCGAGGGCTCTCATTTCCACTGCCTGGAGCTTTTCAAAGGCACGGTTCCTGGTGGTCCATCTAATACTCTGCTTTGGGGAATTCAAAAACTTACATTTATTCATTAAGTAGTGTTTCTGAACCTTACTCCTAGATAAACAGATCCTGGGGGTGGCTCCATTTTGTTAATCAAGGTCTCAACAAACTTCTCCACCCTCCAACTTCTACTTAGAAGAACTGAAAGTGGTTTCTGTTTCTAGAAGAAATGTCTTCTTAACCGCCTCACTGATACATGAGTGTCTCCTTTCTTTTTTCAAAATATAAACTATCCTGTACACAAAGAAAGGAGTGCAAAACACAAATGTACCACTGTTTAATGTGAAATTAAGGAGTGAAAAATCTGCAAAACACCGCTAATCAAGGAAGAACACTGCTAGGCCAGAAGCCCCACTATGCCTCTTTCCAAACACAACTCCTTGCCCTCCCCAGAGGGAACCACTATCTTGACATTTGAGTCCATCATTCCCTTACTTTACTTTAGAGTTTTACCAATTTTGTATGCATCCCTAAATAGCATAGTGTAATTTTGCCTACTTTTAAACTTTTTATGAACAGTCATACCACGTATCTTGTTTGTTTATGAGCTTCATTCATTTTGTTGAGTCTAAATGTAGTTTGTATACATTCATTGCTATATAGTATCATGTGATGACACCATGCGTTTACTCATTTTTTACCCATTCTACCGTTGATGAACACTGGCATTTTTTTCAGTTTTAGTGAATAGGAATATAAACTATAAAGATTACTGTACACATTTACTGCTGCAAATGTGCCAATAGTTTCTCCAAGGTAAATACCTAGGAGCAAAATTTCTGGGTCACAGTGTAAGGATAGCTCCGACTTTAGCAGATAATGCCAAAGAGGTTTGCCAGTTTTCTCTCTCATCAGCAGTCCCCATAATTTTATGTGAGTAGTTATATTTTTAGAGCTCTGATGGAAAAGCCTATGTGGCTAGTGATTTTCTAGAGTGATGCCTTTTTTCTTTGCTCCTATGGATCCATGAACATCAAATGTAGCCAGGTTCCCCAGAGCCCAGATTGAATCTAACGGTGCCAAAAGACAATAGGTGTCAAAAAAATCATCCTCACTGAACAGGTGATGGTACTGCCACAATATCATGGACACATGCTCAAAGAAAAGGTGTTATTTTAACACTTAGAAGATAATTTTGTAAAGCATAAAAATATTTGTTGCATTAAATGGTCTTCACAGAAAAGAAGAACAAAATATTTATTGACAATTCTATCACTCAATGAATCATACTGTCTTTCTGTGCTTCCTTGCAGACCTGGCTCAAAATACTATTATCATTTTTTTACATAACTGTAGTCACAACATAGATATAATTTTGTGCTTTGCTTTATTCTCTTAACAAGATACCATGAGCATTTTTTCATACCTTGCTACATAAGCTTCCTAACAATTATTTTATTTACTGTGCAATATCTGCCAATAATGGCAGCTCTGGAGGAGATAATTGAGGTAGGTTTTAGTGCTACCCACTCCAGTATTCTTGCCTGGAGAATCCCTGTGGACAGAGGAGCCTGGCAGGCTACAGTCCATGAGATTGCAAAGAGTCGGACACGACTGAGCAACTAAGCACAAAAAGCACAATCTCATTCTTCATTTCCCACAGAAAGCCTCAAATAAATATTCAGTCAAAGGAAAAAGAGTGCACACTCTATCTAAACGCAGCTTTGAGTCCTCTGACCTCCTGCCAACAAAATTGTGTATCGCAAGCCCTTCCAATGCAGCAATGCTGTGATTCTATTGACTACCAAGGGTATGCTGTAACTCAGTTGTCCCTGTTGCTGAGCATTCAGATTGTTCCTAATCCTTTGAAATTTTAAATCATGTCCATTCACAGGGCCATTTTCCTTCTTTTGGGCTATTTCCTCACCATACGTCTTAGAAGAGGGTTAATGAGTCCGAGATGAGTGTTTTTAATGGATCTTGATACCTGATATTCAATACTACAGCACTTTACAAAAGGAGCATTGCAATTCACATTTGCATGAAGGATGTATGAATGTGCACGCTCTGTTAACCAAGGTCTTTTGTTGCAAACTAAAGAACTTACTGGCCCTTCCATAGGTTCAGTGAATATGTCTTGGAGACTCCAGAGCCATAAAGGATGCCTATACCACACTATGCCTCAGTTCCAGAGAAGGATCTGTTGTCATCAGGAGACATCGCTGCGGCCCACCTGCTGAGTCGGAGTACTGGTTGATGATAGAAACTCTGCTGTCATCTCCATCAGAAAGTGAGTTCTGTGAAAATGAATCATGTCTCAGGTGGTGTTTTTTGAACGAGACAGACTTTACCTTGACATTTTTCTCCCATCTCCATCATGGATTGATGAATATATGAATACACGTTTGCTCTTCTATATCAAATTCTTAAGTGGATGTATTTGTAAGTTACATGTCTATATCCTTGTTGCAAAGGAGCTTGGGGAATGAGTTCTGTATTTTTCCTTAAGAGGTAGGACTTAGAACTTGACAACTTCCTCTAATGTACAAAGAGGAAAGATGCTGGGGGCCACAGACAAAATATGTCTCACCTTCCGTAACTACCAGCATTAGATAATTAAATTGCTTTTGGTAATCAGTTATAAAATAGTTCTTTTTTCATTTATTGGATTACTTATTAAATTTCCTTTCAAGTTTCTATGTACCAATTTTTTATCCATTCACATAAACTATCTATGCACCTTCATCTTTTAGAAACTGTGAATATATTTATTAATATATTTCTCATGGATGTGTAGGAACTTTTATACGCAATAGTGATTAACCCTTCTTGTCAATGTTTTCATCTTTCAACATCTAAATATCTCAATCACTTCTATGCAGGGCAAAGGGCAGGTAGACTCAGCTTGTTTGGCCTCTGTGCCTTTTTATTGCCATGATATTTAGTCTGATAAACAGCTAGTCTCTTGATACATGTCCAGAGAATTCCAAGTAACTCTAGAAAGAGAAGAAAAATGAATTTAAAAAATCACAAGTATTTGTTTTAAGTCTTTGCACATTTCATGGATCTAGCTATTCTAGGAGGGATGAGAACACTGTGCGTTTAAGTAACTGAGATGGATTCTAATCATGTCTCAGGTGGTATTTTTTGAACAAAACAGACTTTACCTTGACATTTTTCTCCCATCTTCATCACGGATTGAGGAAACAAAGGAAATTATATTTATATTTGTTCTTTATGTCTCATCTTTCATCCAAAGGATCATTAGTTTACAAACATTGACCTCAAGTTGAACCCAAGCTCTAATTCTACCCTCTATAAGTAATCATTTTACGTATGGGAGGAGCAGCTAAATAATTTTATTAAGCTTATAAACACTTTATCAACAGAGGCAGAAATTGTCTCTTTCTCAATTTTGATCCCTTACTATTACTATCTCATATGACCTTTATACAGAATTATACAACAGCCAAATCACATCCTCAAGAGCCAGGGCATCACACAGCATTCTTTGGGGCCCTGGAACATTATCTTTTCTCCTCTACCAATAAAAGTCCAAAAGGTGCAGGTTACCTCATAGACCACTGGGCAAATTTATCAACAGAGGCAGAAATTGTCTCTTTCTCAATTTTGATCCCTTACTATTACTATCTCATATGACCTTTATACAGAATTATACAACAGCCAAATCACATCCTCAAGAGCCAGGGCATTACACAGCATTCTTTGGGGCCCTGGAACATTATCTTTTCTCCTCTACTAATAGAAGTCCAAAAGGTGCAGGTTACCTCATAGACCACTGGGCAAATGCCTAAATCTTTCTGGATTAGACCTGCCCATATTTTCTGACACATGTGGACTTGGCCCTGCTAATGCTGCCCATGATTGGGAATGTCTCTGGAAGGACTTTGTTGGATGAATGGCATTTTCCACTATGTGGTGAACTGTGTGCTCCCATGGATAATAAAAGTAAATCCAGCCGACGGGACTGCATCTCAGAGGAGGGTGGTAGAGGGACGAGCAACCAACCACAAATATCTAAAGCACCAAATTCCATTGCAAAGGAGACATCTTGCATATCCTTGGTTCTGTTTCCACGGTAGTAAGCGTTGCTTAGAATATTCAAAGGCAATTTAAACGCATTTAGGCCACAGCTTACAAGAGGATCAGCTTAGGAAAATCAGAAGTGAATAAACATTTCATACTGCTAGCAAAACCAAGCAGTATGAAAAAAACACTCATCTTGCTTTTTTATTTAGTAAAAAATAAAAAACATTTTCAACATCTGGAAACTTATGTTTGCTTCTAACTTGGGTTTAGGATGACTCATTTCAGACAGTACCACAATTGCCATATGCTGGAATACAGAAATTTGAGGCTGCTTATTTTTTAAACTTAATTTTTAAGCACAGAACTATTAACTTACATTACCATTTGCCCCAGGGCCAGCCTCAGGAGTGCACAGACCAGAGACAGGAAGTATCTCCTGTACTGAAAATACAACTCCTCACTGATATGTCAGTGTTGGAGCTTCATTTCTTTAAGCTCCGATAACTTCTTAGCCTCTCATAATCTCTGTAGAATTCAAAGATCTCTCTGAGAAGAAGCTTAGACTGGCACCTTCGAATATTACCAGTTGTCATCTGCTAACACCCTGGTAGGAAGCTGGAAAGGGGGCTCAAGATGAACATAGAAAAAGGAAGAAGGGATTGAAAGAAGGAAGTGCAGTAGGAGAGACAAAAAGCCTATTTCTGAATTTTTCTTGTAGGGCATTGCCTGATTGTAATAATGGAACCAAAGTCTCATGTTGCTGTTTACTTTATAATTTTTTCTAACAAATATTTTCATAGCACTTGCAGATGTAAGACATGTAAGCCATGTAAGACAGTGTAAGACACTATGCACTTTACAAATGTTTGCTCATTTATTTCTCATAACCACTTTAGGAAATAGGCATTTTTATGATCTCAGTTGGAGAGATGAGGAAACAGACACACGTAGGCTGAGGTGAGGGTACAAGGGTCTTCCAGAGCCAGGAAGTGGCAGAACTGAGCTTCTGGATCCAGGTCCAGATCCGGCTCCAGCATCCCTGCCCTAGACTGTTCCACTCTGCTCGTATACAAATTATGAATGGTTTCAACTTGGGAAGGGATGCAAATGAGGAGAGAGGTCAGGTTAATGGTGACAGCTAACTCCCAGAATTCTGCTCCCAGGTGGAGGAAATACAATAATGTCCAGGTGGAGACTATATAATAATGTCTACAGAGGACTCGGGAGATCTAAGTCCTGGAATTTGATTCCTTCCTCTGCTTTGTGTAACGTTTTGAGAGCAACTCACTGTCTCTGTATTCATCTGTGAATGGAGATTTTGACGTTGATTGGATAAGAATTTTAATTTTCATATAAAGGAGAGGGTGAACCTTCCCCAGGGGGCAGTTGGGCATTAGCATAAGGACCTGTGAAGGAAACTTCACTTTTCATTCCTTTGAAAGCAGAGAATAGTGGAATACAGGACTCAAGAGTATTTTGCGGAATCTGAAACTCTTCTCTGGGACAGGGCATCATGGGAATTTTCTTGGCCTGTGCTGTAAAGGTAGCATGATCCTCTCGCTATGAAGGATGTGGGTTATTCACTATTTCCAACGGTACAATTGCTTCATTATGCCCACACCCACGTTTTCTGTTTACAGCCAAAGAAAAGGCCCATTGTTGATGCCAAATCAGCACCTGAAAACAAATGTATCATAATTCGCCTAAAACCTCTTAGACTCTTCCGTGGAACAGTATATTTTATTTGAAACTGAAAAGCCATTTTCAATCATCCCTTATTTAAGAAAATGGTGTTAAATCTTTCCAGGGTATTAAAATACCTAGATCTTTAAAGGTATTCAAGCTTTAAAGATATTGCAAATAATCCTCCACTACCCTCAAAATTGTGTTTTCCTTTAATAATGTTATGTGCTTTTGCATATTAGTGGTTTATCCACAGAAGCCTGGGTTTCTAGCATTTGAGAGCTGCAGAGGGTCGAAGTGGTTGTCAACCATCATTCAGAGACAATTGAATTCCAAAGCCTCAGTGAAGAGTGGTTTTGGTCCCTCAGGGGACATTTCCGTGGCTGTAAACAGAAACCTGATGCTCGGATGCTGTTACCGGCATCTAGTGGGCTAAGGCCAGAGATGCTGCTAAATATGAACAGTTCCCTGAACAGCTGAGGAATGCCCTGAGAAGCTCCCCTACAAAAAGAATTATACGGACCCAAATGTTGATCGTGCAGGGATGAAGAAACCCTGCAATAAAGATGTTCAAAACATTATTTGTAGGACTTTTTACATAAGCCTTCCATTCTATGCTGCTTGCCTTACAAACCTCCTTTATACATAAACAGTCAGTCCATCCTGGAGCTTATCAGCTCATAAGCGTGCCCACAGACCTCTGTGTTCACAGAGGATCAGAGAAGGTTTATTTCAGGGCTTCAGTTTCCAAATAAGATTAAAAACAGTTCTGTAAGCTAGTCCAAGAATCTAACCTTCATTTATAACTTAGAAAAAGTATTTGTTAAGTCCTAGTCTTGAAATGAACTTTTAGAAGGTACCTGTTTGAAAACTGGGTGCTGCCTCAATGGCATTCCTTGGCTCAGGTCGTTGGGAAAATAGAAGTGTCTGCATTGTTTAGCTTCATGCGCTTTAGCTCCTGGAACTACTAGGAATGAGTCTCTGCTAGTAAGATCTCTGAAGGTGAAGAATCATGGGGGGTGGGGGGGTGTTAGATGGTGGCCTTTGGAACCAGTGTCATCACTTTGGGATATGTGGTCTTCCTGGCTCTAATCCTCAGGATACTCATCTGAAGGTACCAATTTTTATAGACTTGCTTTTTTGTTTTTCCTCTTTATTGTTTATTTGGCTGCACTGGGTCTTAGTTGTGGCATGTGAACTCTTACTTGAGGCATGGGGGATCTAGTTTCCTGACCAGGGATGGAACCTGGGCCCCCTGCATCGGGAAGATGGAGTCTTAGCCACTGGACCACCAGGGAAGTCCTTTACAGACTTGCTTGAATATGAAATGATTTATCCAAATCATGCGCTCCAATATCTGGCACATAGTAGATGTTCATTTAACGCTAATTCTCTTCTCCCCACCTATTTTTCTTAGGGAGAACTCTTCCCTTCCTCTCCTCACTAGTAAAAAAATGAGACATCCATGCTTTTGGAAGCACTGAGAAGGGAGTTTCCAGCCTTTCTTCCATCTGTTAACATCTTCTCCAAGGGAGGGGAAAAGATGCATCTGATTAGCGAGATTTGAGGAAAGGATATATAATAGGTCCCATGAGTCCACATGGAGCTTTTGTGCAAATGAGACCAAGGTCCCACTCTGGATGGACACAGCCATCTAAACAAAGGGCTCACCAAGCAGATGGCATCTTTATTCAACACAGATTCAAGCTAGCATGCCCAGCTTAGCTAGCAGAATGTGAGCTGGATTTCAGCATCACTGCCTTCCTCAGCTGGCACCAACAACTTGCACTAATACATGCATTCTCAGTTTTAGAACTGGTCTCCCTGCAAAAAGCATACATTTCCCTCTGCCCTGGATTCTATGGGAAAGCACCTGGGTCTAGGCCGATGGACAAGCTTCCGGAAGCAGACTCCCTCTACTCTGCACATGATAGACATGAGACAGATGACCACTTCCCCTGTGGGATGATGTCTGCTCTTGTCTGACTTCCAGGGTCTAGAAATCTAAACTTGGGGGAGGAATAGGAAGCCTGATCCTGGCTTGTGGGTTCCCGTGACATTCTCCACCTGACTCCTAACTCTGTTGCCCATAAGGGAAAGAGGTACCCTTCTGGCAGCTCCAAGAACATATTCATTAATCCTTACCTCTATTCATTTATTCCACAAACGTTTTTTGGCATATTCACGTGGCAAGTACAATGTCAGTACCTGGGAGTAAAACTTTGAAAGACACAGCGTCTACTCTAAGAGTACTCACATCCCAGTGGAAAAGAGAAATAAGTCACAGCATATTAAAATCTATTCTCTAATAGACATATCTATGAGAACATGGGACCAGATCAAGAACTTAACTTAGCTTGAGTGGATCAGAGAAATCCAGGCTTTTCCCAGGAGAGGTAACATCTACTGAGTCTTGAAGGCAGAGGATATTTTTTTAATATATATTTATTTGTGTATTTTTGGCTGTGCGCGGAGTCTTCATTGTTGCATGGGTTTGTCTCTAGTTGCAGAGAGCCTGGGATACTTTAATTGTGGTGTTCAGGCTTCTCACTGCGGCAGCTTCTCTCACTGCAGTGGGCTCTAAGGCACGTGGGCTTCAGTAGTTGTGGCACATGGCTTCCGGGGTCTAGAGCACAGGCTCAATGCTTGTAGCATGTGGGCCTAGTTGTTCAGTGGCATGTGGAATATTCCTGGACCAGGGATGGAATTTGTGTCTCCTGCATTGGTAGGCAGATTCTTTACCACTGAGCCTCCAGAGAAGCTGACAGAGGAGTTTTATAATATGCACGTGGAAGTGAGCAAGAATATAGCACCTAGGGTGATGTTCAGGTGTTTGATTTGGACAACTAGGTGAATAGCAGTAGCAGCAATTAGGGAAGAAGACATAGAGGGAGAAGAATTTTAGACATTTTGCTTTGAAGTGATGACCTGTGTGTCACCCAGAGTTGTCTAGTAACCTGGTTGCTAAAAGAATTTGGAGGAAGAGGGACAAGGGAAAACCATAGTTTTATTGAAAACCAAATATATGCCAGATACTAAGTGATTTACATGCTTTATTTCATTTAAATAGCCTCACACTCTATGATTTATGTCTTATTATCTCCACCTTGCAGATAAGGAAAACAAGGTCTTTCTCAAAGCCACATAATGGCAGAGCTGGAATTTGAATCCAGGTTTTTTAGGCTAAAGCGATGATCCTTCCAGGATTTAAGACTGCTTCTGGGAGAGATGATGGGGGTCAGGGTTGGAGGGTCTCGTTTGGGATTTTTAACCCAGAAATAATAGCTTATTCTGGTTTCCATTTGTCTTATTAAGGCTGTATCCAGATGTTCTTGTTGGGATAACTTAGGCATATATTGTAATTTACATTAGGTATTCTTTTCTTTTTCCTTTTTTCCCCCTTATAAGAACTATTCATGCAGTAGCATCTTTTAATTACTATTTTTTTTACGAGTCTGACTTTGGACTTGGTACCAGTTGTTTTTCATGCTGTTACTATGTTGGATACAGCAGTTTACTGGCTGACTCCCAATCAACCATAATTTAACCTGTTTTGGTAGAAGCGTAACATTTTCACAGCAGGAAAACTGATCATTATAGTTGACCAAGCTCACAACTTAAATTTTGTCTCAAGAAATACAAAGTTAATCTCATGAGCTAGAATTAGTGTACACATTATAAGAATTGCAGCTGGTGATGTCACAAAGAAAGCATTTACTTGAGTTTATTTTTGAGAAATAGATGGGGAGACAGTGGAAACAGCATCAGACTTTATTTTTTGGGGCTCCAAAATCACTGCAGATGGTGATTGCAGCCATGAAATTAAAATATGCTTACTCCTTGGAAGGAAAGTTATGACCAACCTAGACAGCATATTAAAAAGCAGAGACATTACTTTGCCAACAAAGGTCTGTCTAGTCAAGGCTATGGTTTTTCCCGTGGTCATGTTAGAATGTTAGAGTTGGACTGTGAAGAAAGCTGAGCCCCGAAAAGTTGATGCTTTTGAACTGTGGTGTTGGAGAAGACTCTTGAGAGTCCCTTGGACTGCAAGGAGATCCAACCAGTCCATCCTAAAGGAGATCAGTCCTGGATGTTCACTGGAAAGACTGATGCTGAAGCTGAAACTCCAGTACTTTGACCACCTCATGCGAAGAGTTGACTCATTGGAAAAGACCCTGATGCTGGGAGGGATTGGGGGCAGGAGGAGGAGAGGACCACAGAGGATGAGATGGCTGGATGGCATCACCGACTCGATGGGCATGAGTTTGAGTCAACTCTGGGAGTTGGTGATGGACAGGGAGGCCTGGCGTGCTGCAATTCATGGGGTCGCAAAGAGTAGGACACGACTGAGCAACTGAACTGAACTGAACTGAAAGTAGGAAACCAGTACTCGTTTACTCTGATGAGAACTGGCTTTCATTCTCTGGCACTCTATCTGTCTCTGTCTCCCTGTCTCTCTCTGTTTCTCTCCCTCATCTCTACCTCTGTCTTTCTGTCTGACTCTTTCTCTTTGATGTTAATGCATTGGAATTCATTTTTTAAACTTTCAATTCTCGAAATTAGAAAAGGAAGCCCCCCTTTTGAGAAACATATTATCTGACCATATTAATAAGCATGGAGGAATATCCAGACAGCCTGAACATCTTGGTTTCCATGCATCTTTCTCTGAAATTCAGTGGTGGGGGACGGTGGGTGGGCGGGGGAAAGAAATCAAAAGATTCTATTTAAGCCAATCCACCTGCAATGCGGGAGATCTGGGATTGGGAATATCTGCTGGAGGAGGGCATGGCAACCCACTCCAGTGTTCTTGCGTGAAGAATCTCCATGGACAGAAGAGCCTGGTGAGCTACAGTCCACGGGGTCGCAGAGTCAGACACGACTGAGCAAGTAAGCAGAGGATACAGTTAAGTAGTAAACACAGATTATCCAGTAGAGGGCGGTGCCGACTTATTCATGGATACCTTCAACAGAAGACACTAAACGTAATAATGAAAGCCTTTTTTTTTTTTTTTTTAAAAGGAATTCCCTGATAGACTATAGGTAATTTTACCTTAGATGCTGAAAGGTTGTTGCTGAATCACACAAAGACGCCGTGATTCTTGGCCTCTGGAGGAGAAGAATTCAATCTGGGGCCAGAGACGAGGCTTGATCTCTCAGAGTTTTTGTGTAATACAGTCTTATTAAAGTATAAAGGAGATAGAGAAAGCTTCTGACATAGACATCAGAAGAGGGTAGAAAGAGTATCCCCTTGCTAGTGTTAGCAATGGAGTTATATACTCTCCAATGAATTCAAAGAATGTCTGGAGGTTGTAAAGACCTCACCAGACCTACTCCCATAATTTACATTTTAACATAACAGGATTAGCCAGAAGGTTTAATCCAGAGACTGTCCTCAGGCAGGATACACTATTGTTATATAATCCTAAGGAATATAGAGGAAAGAAAAATAAAGTTTGTCCTTCCTTCCTCCTTGAGTATTCCAAGTATTCTCTCCTTGGGCACCCCTAGATTTCTTATCAACCTGCCTAGGAAATGACTCTCTCAATGCATTGAATTCAGCAAAAATGCTTCTGTTGGAAAGAAAAAGTGTGGTCATCAGCTTTACCCTCTGAATACCGTGGTTTCTGGGCTACCTCAGCCCAGGTTTGCTATGACCAGTGCATTCTCTTGGCAAAACTCTGTTAGCCTTTGCCCTACTTCGTTTTGTAGTCCAAGGCCAAATTTGCCTGTTACTCCAGGTATCTCTTGACCTCCTACTTTTGCATTCCAGTCCCCTCTAAAGAAAAGGATATCTTTTTTTGGTGTTAGTTCTAGAAGGTCTTGTAGGTCTTCATAGAACTGTTGAAATTCAGCTTCTGCAGCATTACTGGTTGGGGCATAGACTTGGATTACTGTGATATTGAATGGTTTGCTTTGGAAATGAACAGAGATCATTCTGTCGTTTTTGAGGTTGCATCCTGGTACTGCATTTCAGACTCTTTTGTTGACTATGATGGCTACTCCATTTCTTCTAAGGGGTTTTTGCCCACAGTAGTAGATATAATGATCATCTGAGTTAAATTCACCCATTTCAGTTCATTATAGTTCCCTGATTCCTAAAATGTCAATGTTCATTCTTGCCATCTCCTATTTTACCACTTCCAATTTGCCTTGATTCATGGACTTAACATCCAGTTTCCTATGCAATACTATTCTTCACAGCATTGGGCTTTACTACCATCACCAGTCACATCCACAACTGGGTATTGTTTTTGCTTTGGATCCATCTCTTCATTCTTTCTGGAGTTATTTCTCCACTGATCTCCAGTAGCATATTGGGCACCTACCAACCTGGGGAGTTCATCTTTCAGTGTCTAATCTGTTTGCCTTTTCATGGGGTTCTCAAGGCAAGAATACTGAAGTGGTTTGCCATTCCCTTCTTCACTGGACCACATTTTGTCAGAACTCTCCACCGTGACTCATCTGTCTTGGGTGACCCTACATGACATGGCTCATAGTTTCATTGAGTTAGGCAAGGCTGTCGTCCATGTGATCAGTTTGATTAGTTTTCTGTGACTGTAGTTTTCATTCTTTTGGCCCTCCATGGATAAGGATAAGAAGCTTATGGAAGCTTCCTGATGGGAGAGACTGCCTGAGGGGGAAACTGGGTCTTATTCTGATGGGCTGGGCCATGCTCAGCAAATGTTTAATCCAATTTTCTGTTGATGGGTGGGGCTGTGTTCCTTCCCTGTTGTTTGACTCAGGCCAAATTATGGTGGAGGTAATAAAGATAATGGCAACCTCCTTCAGAAGATCCCATGCACTACTGCACTGAGTGCCCCCAACCCTGCAGGAGGCTACTGCTGACCCACGCCTCTGCTGGGGACTCCTGGACATTCAGGGGCAAGTCTGGGTCAGTCTCTTGTGGGGTCACTGCTCCTTTCTCCTGGGTCCTGGTGTGCACAAGGTTTTGTTTGTGCCCTCCAAGAGTGTGTTTCCCCAGTCCTGTGTAAGATCTGGCAGCTCTATTGTGGGGTTAATGGCAACCTCCTCCAAAAGGGCTTGTGTCATATCCGGGTCTACTGCACCCAGAGCCCCTGCTCCTGCGGCAGACCACTGCTGACCTGCACCTCCACTGGAGATACTCAGATACAGTTCTGGCTTAGTCTCTGTGGGGTCTCTGGGTCCTGGTGTGCACAAGGCTTCCTTGAGCCCTCCAAGAGCCTCTGGCGGGTACAGATATTGATTCTAAACGTGATTTCACCCCTCCTACCATCTTGCTGGGGCTTCTTCTTTGCCCTTGGATGTGGGGTATCTTTTTTGGTGGGATCCAACATTCTCCTGTTATGGTTGTTCAGCAGCGAGTTGTAATTTTGGAGTTCTCACAGGAGAACATGAACACACGTTCTTCTATACCACCATCCTCATCCAGCGTACATTTACATGCATTTTTAAATGACTTTTTAAAAAATTCCAGCCACATTGTGTTTTAAGAATCATGCCTAATATATACGGACACAGGATGGCTTGCCAATACCCTAGCATGGAGGATCACTCCTGCCCATGAACACCCTCTTTCAACAACACAAAAGAAGACTCTACACACGGACATGACCAGGTGGTCAATACTGAAATCAGACTGATCATACTCTTTGCAGCCAAAGATGGAGAAGCTCTATACAGTCAGCAAAAACAAGACCAGGAGCTGAGTGTGGCTCAGTTCATGAACTCCTTATTGCCAAATTCAGACTTAAATTGAAGAAAGTAGGGAAAACCGCTAGACCATTCAGGTATGACCTAAATCAAATCCCTTATGATTATGCAGTGGAAGTGACAAGTAGATTCAAGAAATTAGATCTGATAGACAGAGTGCCTGAAGAACTATGGATGAAGGTTCATGACACTGTACAGGAGGCAGTGATCAAGAACATCCCCAAGAAAAGGAAATGCAAAAAGGCAAAATGGTTGTCTGAGGAGGCATTACAAATAGCTGTGAAAAGAAGAGAAGCTAAAGGCAAAGAAGAAAAGGAAAAGGTATATCCATCTGAATGCAGAGTTCCAAAGACTAGCAGGAGAGATAAGAAAACCTTCCTCAGTGATTAATGCAAAGAAATGGAGGAAACCAATAGAATGGGAAAGATTAGAGATCTATTCATGAAAATTAGAGATACCAAGGGAACATTTCACACTAAGATGGGCACAATAAAGGACAGAAATGGTATGGACCTAACAGAAGCAGAAGATATTAAGAAAAGGTGGCAAGAATACACAGAAGAACTATACAAAAAGTACCTTCACGACCCAGATAACCATGATGGTGTGATCAATCACCTAGAGCCCGTCATCCTGGAATGCAAAGTCAAGTGGGCCTTAGGCCCACTTTGTTCACTATGAACAAAGCTAGTGGAGGTGATGGAATTCCAGTTTCCTGAATTTCAAATCCTGAAAGATGATGCTGTGAAAGTGCTGCCCTCAATATGACAGCAAATTTGGAAAAATCAGCAGCAGCCATAGGACTGGAAAAGGTCAGTTTTCATTCCAATCCCTAAGAAAGGCAATGCCAAAGAATATTCAAACTACCCACAAAATTGCACTCATCTCACACGCTACCAAAGTAATGCTCAAAATTCAAGCCAGGCTTCAACAGAATGTGAACTGTGAACTTCCAGATGTTCAAATTGGATTTAGAAAAGGCAGAGGAACCAGAGATCAAATTGCCAACATCTGTTGGATCATTGAAAGAGCAAGAGAGTTCCAGAAAAACATCTACTTCTGCTTTACTGACTACACCAAAGCCTTTGACTGTGTGGATCACAACAAACTGTGGAAAATTCTGAAAGAGATGGGAATACAAGGCCACCAGACCTGCCTCCTGAGAAATCTGTATTCAGGTCAAGAAGCAACAGTTAGAACTGGACATGGAACAACAGACTGGTTCCAAATAGGAAAAGGAGTAGGTCAAGGCTGTATATTGTCACCCTGCTTATTTAACTTATATGCAGAGTACATTATGCGAAATGCCAGGCTGGATGAAGCACAAGCTGGAATCAAGATTGCTGGGAGAAATAGATATGCAGATGACACCACACTATGGCAGAAAGCAAAGAACTAAAGAGCCTCTTGATGAAAGTGAAAGAGGAGAGTGAACCAGTTGGTTTAAAACTCAACATTCAGAAAACTAAGATCATGGCATCTGGTCCCATCACTTCATGACAAATAGATGGGGAAACAATGGAAACAGTGAGAGACTTTATTTTGGGGGGCTCCAAAATCACTGCAGATGGTGATTGCAGCCATGAAATTAAAAGACGCTTGCTCCTTGGAAAAAAAGCTATGACCAACCTAGTCAGCATATTAAAAAGCAGAGACATCACTTTGCCACAAAGGCGCATCTAGTCAAAGTTATGGTTTTCCCAGTAGTCATGTATGGATGTGAGAGTTGGACTATAAAGAAATCTGAGCACCAAAGAACAGATGTTTTTGAACTGTGGTGTTGGAGAAGACTCTTGAGAGTCCCTTAGACTGCAAGGAGATCCATCCAGTCCATCCTAAAGGAAATCAGTCCTGAATAATCATTGGAAGGACTGATGCTGAAGCTGAAACTCCAATACTTTGGCCACCTGATGCAAAGAGTTGACTCATTGAAAAAGACCCTGATGTTGGGACAGATTGAAGGCCGGAGGAGAAGGGGATGACAGAGGATGAGATGGTTGGCTGGCATCACTGACTCGATGGACGTGAGTTTGAGTATGAACAGGGAAGCCTGGCATGCTGCAGTCCACGGGGTCACAAAGAGCTGGACACAGCTGAGTGACTGAATTGAACTGAACTCAGCCCAGGTACTAATGAAAAGGTACATTTTGACTGTTGAGCCTAGACCAATGTGGTGTAGACACCATGTTTCCTCATGCCTGACCCCACCCCAGTCCCAGCCCCCAATAGTGTCCCTTCATAGACTTTGGCTGGGGACCTGTGCTGGGGAAGATGATTCAGGGAAGCAATGGTACCTGCTGTCTTCAACTGGTCCTCAGGCTAGGCTCCAGTTTCTATGGAGAGAAGGATTTGAGGCTGACAGGATCTGGCAGACTTAAAGGCTAGCTTTGTGAGACTGAGTCCAGAGAACAGTACATAAGGCATGGGGGAGGGAGGAAATGTTTTCCTTCCTTCTTCAGGAAACCAGGGACAGTCTTGCAACCTACAGATAGAAACCTTGGAAACAGAAGCCTGGATACCAAACTTGATGTTCTTGTAATGGTGAGTGGAAGCACTGAAGTTTCCACAATTCATCCTGCAAGCATCATTTAAGGACAAGTGGGAATAGAGGTAAAAGATTCGGGCAGATTAGTGGTGGTTGTGCTGACACTCTGCTTTGTGGGTCCATGTGAATCTCTTTCTTTGGGACACCCAACTATAGGTGAGAGATATCTTCTTTTGGGGGATTAGTATGTCATCATATTTTTAACAAGTTGAGATATATTAGTTTCAGATGTTGTTGTTCAGACGCTAAGTCGTGTGCAACTCTTTGTGACCCCATGGACTGCAAGATAATGGGCTTCCCTGTCCTTCACTATCTCCTGGAGTTTGCTCAAATTCACGTCTATTGAGTCAGTGATGCTATCTAAACATCTCATACTCTGCCCCCCTCTTCTTTTACTTTCAGTCTTTCCTGCATCACGGTCTTTTCCAATGAGTCAGCTGTTTGCATCAAGTGGCCAAAGTATTGGAGCTTCAGCTTCAGCATCAGTCCTTCCAATAAATATTCAGGGTTGGTTTCCTTTAGGATTGACTGGTTTGATCTCCTTGCTGTCCAACGGACTCTCAAGGGTCTTCTCCAGGACTGCAACTCAAAAGCATCAATTCTTCAGCACTCAGCCTTCTTTATGGTCCACTTCTATAAGTTAATATTTGTATATATTGCAAAATGATCACCACAATAAATCTATATACATCTATCACCACACAATTACAATTTTTCTTCTTATGACAAGAACTTTAAAGATCAATGGTCTTAGCAACTTATAAATATACAAATATAGCAGTATTACTAACTATAATCTCCATACAGTACACTCCATCTTCATGACTTATTTATTTTATAAGTGGAAGCTTCTATTTTTGACTATCTACTGCCTGCTTCTGGTGACTACCAACCAGTTCTCTGTATCTGAGTTTGCTTTTTGTTTTCTTTTTATTTTAGATTCCACGTATAAGTGAGATCATAGAGTATTTGTCTTTCTTTATCTGATTGGTTTCACTTATCATAACACCCTTAAGTTCCATCCATATTATTGCAAATGGCAGGATTTCCTTCTTTTGTATGGCTGAATAATGTTCAATTGCATTCCATCTTTTACACACACACACACACACACACACACACATATATATATATATATATATATATATATATATATATATACTGCTGCTGCTAGGTTGCTTCAGACGTGTCTGACTCTGTGTGACCCTGTAGACAGCAGCCGACCAGTCTCTGCTGTCCCTGGGATTCCCCAGGCAAGAACACTGGAGTGAGTTGCCATTTCCTTCTCCAATGCATGAAAGTTAAAAGTGAAAGTGAAGTCGCCCAGACATGTCTGACCCTGTGTGAGACTGCAGCCTACCAGGCTCCTCCGTCCATGGGATTCTCCAGGCAAGAGTACTGGGCTGCCATTGCCTTCTCTGATATATATATATATATATATATATATATATATATATATATATATATATTCAGCTACAAATTTCACTTGCCAAGAGCATTGCCAGCTAAACAACAACAAGGGCATTTGCCATCTGCCTTCTCAGAGATTTAATCCTGTGTTGCTGCAGCTGCTGACCTTCAGCCACTGAGGGGAATTTGGGGTGGAGAGTGAGGCAGTCTGTGCTCCAGGGAAACTGGTGGGACAGGACTGCTGCTGTATATAATAGTTTGCAACTGCCAATCCCAAACTCCCATACTTTCCCTGCCCTGTCCTTGGCAACCACAAGTCTGCTCTCTGTGTCTGTGAATCTGTTTCTGTTTCATAGATATGTTCATTTGTTTTGTAGTTTAGAGTCCACATGTAAGTGATATCATATGGTATTTGTCTTTCTCTTTCTGATTTACTTCACTGAGTTTGATTATCTCTAGGTCCATTCATGTTGTTGCTTCCATTCTTTTTAATGGCTGAGTAATGTTTCATTGAATAAAGAAGATGTGGCATATATATATATATATATATATATATATATATACACACCGTATTCTTTATTCATTCATCTGTAGATGGACATTCAGGTTGTTCCCTTGTCGTGGCTATTGCAAGTAGTACTGCAATGAACATAGGGGTGCATGTACCTTTCCAATTATAGTTTTGTCTGGGTATATGTCCAGGAGTGGATACGCTGGATCATATGGCAACTTTATTTTTAGTTTTTTTTTAGGAACATCCAAAGTGTTCTCCACAGTGGCTGTATCAATTTACATTCCTGTGAACTGTGTATGAAGGTTCCCTTTTCTCTGAATCTTCTCCAGAATTTATTGTTTATGAATTGTTTGATGATAGCTATTCTGACTGGTGGGAGGTGATATTATAGTTTTGATTTGCATTCCTCTAATAATTAGTGATGTTGAACATTTTTTCATGTGACTCTTGGCCATCTGCATGTTTTCTTTGGAGAAAGGTCCATTTAGGTCTTCTGTCCATTTTTTGGATTGGGTTGCTTGTTTTGATGATATTAAGCCACATGACTTTTTGTAAATTTTGGAGACTAATCTTTTGTCAGTCACATCTTTTGCAAATATTTTCTCCCATTCTATGGACTGTCTTTTTGTTGTGTTTATGGTTTTCTTGGCTGTGCAAAAGTTTTTGAGTTTAATTAGGTCCCATTTGTTTACCTTTGCTTTTATTTCCATTACTCTGGGAGACAGATTGAAAAAGATCCACTTTCTTTTGATCTCTAGTTCTGTGGAATACCCTTTTCCATCCCCTCACTTTCAGTTTGTATGTGTCCCTAGGTTTGAAGTGGGTTTTCTGTAGACATTATACATACAGGTCTTGCTTTTGTATCCATTCAGATAGTCTATGTTGTTTAGTTGGAGAATTTAATCCATTTACACTTAAGGTAACTATCATTATGCATGGTTCTATTGTCATTTTCTTAATTGTTTTGGGTTTATTTTGTATAGTTTTGATATACAAATTTTTAACTGGTTTGGATTTGTTTTGTATATTTTAACCTCTTATCAGAGATGGGGTTTGTAAATATTCCATAGGTTGACTTTTTATTTTTTCAATGGTTTCCTTTGCCATATAGCCTTTTAGTTTGATGCCATCTCATTTGTCTATAGTTGCTTTTGTTTCCTGTACTTTTGGTGTCATATCTAAAAAAAAACTTGTCAAATCCATCCTTTTACTTTTAATCTACTGTATCTTTAAATTTAGTGGGTTTCTTATAGATAACATTTAACTGATTCTTGTTTTTTGGTCTCCTCTGACAATCTGTGACTTTTAAAAAATTTATTTTTAATTGGAGGATAATTGCTTTATAATATTGTGTTGGTTTCTGCCATGCATCAACATGAATCAGCCGTAGGCATACATATGTCCCTCCCTGTAAGCCTCCCTCTCATCTTCCACACCATCCTACCCCTCTAAGTAGTCACAGGGCACCCGATTTGAGCTCCCTGCATCATACAGCAAATTCCCCCTAGCTATCTATTTTACACATGGAAGTGTATACCAAAAGCAGATACAGATGCCACAAAGAAAGAGAATTACAGGGCAGTATCATTAA
Source organism: Odocoileus virginianus (assembly GCF_023699985.2). Classification (NCBI taxonomy): domain Eukaryota; kingdom Metazoa; phylum Chordata; class Mammalia; order Artiodactyla; family Cervidae; genus Odocoileus; species Odocoileus virginianus. The sequence goes on along the minus strand of NC_069679.1, from coordinate 60,040,684 downwards.
AAAACATAGATGCAAATATCCTCAATCTGTGACTTTTAATTTTTGTTTTTAGACCACTGAAAGTGCTTACTGATACAATTGGATTAATATCCACCATATCTGTTCCTGTTTATTGCCTTACTTATTGTTAGTAAGTAACAAAAACTTGTACTTTTCCCCTAATTTTGTCTTCCACACCATTTCTGCCTTTTTTAACTAAACATTTTATGAGACTTTTTTCCCTCCATGACAGTTAATTTTATGTATCAACTTTACTGGGATAAAGGGGATGTCCACATAGCTCATAAAACATTATTTCTAGGTGTGTCTGTAAGGGTGTTTCTGGAAGAGATTGCATTTGAATGAGTAGACTTAGTAAGGATCACTCTCTCCAATATGAGTAGGCATCATCCAATCCATTGAAGGCCTAAACAGAACAAAGAAGTAGAGGAAGGGTGAATTTGCTCTCTGCTTGAGCTGAGAATCCATCTTCTCCTGTTCTCAGATTTCAGTGCTCTTGGGCATTTGGACTTGGATGTGGACTTACACCATCTGCTCCTCTGGTTTTCAGGCCTCTGGCGAAGACTGAATTATACCACTGGCTTTCATGGTTCTCCAGTTTGCAGCTGGCAGATCATGGGAATTCTTGGTTTCCATTTACATGAGCCAACTCTCATAATAAATTTCCTGTTACATACACACATCTCGTTGGCTCTGTTTCTCTGGAGAACTGCCTAATTCCCTCTCCTTTATTAGCATGTCAATTATATGACTTTAAAAAAAAAACTTTTTAAAGTAGTTGCCGTAGAATTTGCAATACACATTTATAATCAATCCAACTCTGCTTTCAAATAACACTGTACTGTAGGGCAAACACCTTATAACTACAAAATATTCCTACTTTGCTTTAAAATGATTATAGATTCATAGGAAGTTGAAAAAAATGAAACACACAGGTTCTGTATATAACCCTTTATCAAGACGTTTTTCCCTACTAGTAACATTTTACGTAATTTCAGAACAATAACTGAGCCAGCAAACTGATATTTGTACAATCCAGGGACCTTATTCAGATTTCACCAGCTTAACATGTATGCAAGTGTGTATGTGTGTTCAGGCATGCATATGTAGTTCTATACAATTTTACTACATGTGTATATTTGAGTAACCAGCACCACTGACTAAATCATTTACTGAGATATGTAAAAAGAAGTTTGAAATGAGGCATTCAATGAGAGAGAGAGAGTGAAAGAGAAAGAGAAACAGAGAGAGAGGGAACCAACCATATGATGAACTTTTCATGTTTCAGAGACTCACGATAATGTTGAAATCAGCTAACCTAAAGAAACAGTTAGTGCACTGATATGCAGAACAACATGTGGCCAGCAATGCAGTGAGAAGTTCTTATTGAGGAATCCCATGAGATTATTAAAGAGAAGGAGGCAACTTATATAAGAGATGCAAGACTCTTCAGGTAAGATGTTGTCTGCCTGTAGAATATAAGGATCCTGAACAGTACCCAATGCTTGTACATGCAATCTTTAATCCAATTTTCTGTTGATGGGCAGGGCTGTTTTCCCTCCCTGTTATTTGACCTGAGGCCAAACTATGGTAGAGATAATGAAGATAATGGCAACTTCCTTCACAACGTCCATGCACACACTGCCTCACTCAGTGCCCCCAATCCTGCAGCAGGCAACCACCAACCCACACCTCCACCAGAGACTCCTGGACACTCACAGGGAAGTCTGGGTCAGTCTCTTGTGGGGTCACTGCTCCTTTCTCCTGGATCCTGGTGTGCACAAGGTTTTATTTGTGCCCTCCAAGAGTCTGTTTCCCCAGTCCTGTGTAAGCTTTGGCAGCTCTATTGTGGTATTAATGGCAACCTCCTCCAAAAGGGCTTATGCCATATCCAGGTTTACTGCACCCAGAGCCCCTGCCCCTGCAGCAGTCCACTGCTGACCCATACCTCCACAGGAGACACTCAAACATAACTCTGTCTAAGTCTCTGTGGGGTCTCTAGGTCCTGGTGTGCACAGGTTTGTTTGAGCCCTCCGAGTGTCTCTGGTAGGTTTGGGATTTGAATCTAAAACCAATTTTGTCCCTCCTACCATCTTGCTGGGGCTTCTTCTTTGCCCTTGGACATGGGGTATCTTCAAGAAAATTAGAGAAACCAGGGGAACATTTCATGCAAAGATGGGCACAGTAAAGGACAGAAATGGTATGGAACTAACAGAAGCAGAAGATATTAAGAAAAGGTGGTAAGAATACACAGAACTGTACAAAAAGGATCTTCATGACCCAGATAATCATAACAGTATGATCACTCACCTAGAGCCCGTCATCCTGGAATGCAAAGTCAAGTGGGCCTTAGGAAGCATCACTATGAACAAAGCTAGTGGAGGTGATGGAATTCCAGTTGAGCTATCTCAAACCCTAAAAGATGATGCTGTGAAAGTGCTGCCCTCAATATGATAGCAAATTTGGAAAAATCAGCAGCAGCCATAGGACTGGAAAAGGTCAGTTTTCATTCCAATCCCTAAGAAAGGCAATGCCAAAGAATGCTCAAACTACCACACAAAATTGCACTCATCTCACACGCTACCAAAGTAATGCTCAAAATTCTCCAAGCCAGGCTTCAACAGAATGTGAACTATGAACTTCTAGATGTTCAAGCTGGATTTAGAAAAGGCAGAGGAACCAGAGATCAAATTGCCAACATCCATTGGATCATCAAAAAAAGCAAGAGAGTTCCAGAAAAACATCTACTTCTGCTTTATTGACTACACCAAAGCTTTTGACTGTGTGGATCACAACAAACTGTGAGAAATTCTGAAAGAGATTGGAATACCAGACCACCTGACCTGCCTCCTGAGAAATCTGTATTCAGGTCAAGAAGCAACAGTTAGAACTGGACATGGAACAACAGACTGGTTCCAAGTAGGAAAAGGAGTAGGTCAAGGCTGTATATTGTCACCCTGCTTATTTAACTTATATGCAGAGTATATCATGCGAAATGCCAGGCTGGATGAAGCACAAGCTGGAATCAAGATTGATGGGAGAAATATCAATAACCTTAGATACGTAGATGGTACCACACTATGGCAGAAAGCAAAGAACTAAAGAGCCTCTTGATGAAAGTGAAAGAGGAGAGTGAAAAAGTTGGTTTAAAACTCAACATTCAGAAAACTAAGATCATGGCATCTGGTCCCATCACTTCATGGCAAATAGATGGGGAAACAGTGAGAGACTTTATTTTTTGGGGCTTCAGAATCATTGCAGATGGTGACTGTAGCCATGAAATTAAAAGACACTTGCTCCTTGGAAGAAAAGTTATGAGCAACCTAGACAGCATGTTAAAAAGCAGAGACATCACTTTGCCAACAAAGGCGCATCTAGTCAAAGCTATGGTTTTTCCAGTAGTCATGTATGGATGTGAGAGTTGGACTATAAAGAAAGCCGAGTGCCAAAGAATTGATGCTTTTGAACTGTGGTGTTGGAGAAGACTCTTGAGAGTCCTTTGGACTGCAAGGAGATCCAATCAGTCCATTCTAAAGGAAATCAGTCCTGAATAATCATTGGAAGGACTGATGCTGAAGCTGAAACTCCAATACTTTGGCCAACTGATGGGAAGAACAGTTTCATTGGAAAAGACTCTGATGCTGGAAAAGATTGAAGGCGGGAGGAGAAGGGAATGACAGAGGATGAGATGGTTGGCTGGCATCACTGACTCAATGGACATGAGTTTGAGTAAGCTCTGGGAGTTGGTGATGGACAGGGAAGCCAGGTGTGCTTCCCTGATGGACAGCTGTGCTGCAGTCCATGGGGTCACAAAGAGTCAGATATGACTGAGCGACAGAACTGAACTGTACATGCAATATGGCCCCGCAGATGCGGAGAGTGTGGAGGAATCCTTCCCTTAAGCAGGGAATAGACCATGAAACCTCTCTCCACCACAGTCAGACTGTAGTATTTCTGGACAGGCACTGTAGGCATTTGGGTCCAGACAATTCTTTGTTAGGTTTGCCTTTACATGCTGCCTGGATTTTAGCACACCTGACCCGTGGCCACCAGGCAGTATGAAAGCAAAGCATATCCAGCAAATTTCCGAAAGTATCCAGGGGATTATCATGTCGTTAATCAAAAGCCACAAATCCCTTCTTGTTCTTGAGGAAGAATATTCTCTCCCTAGACTTCCTCAGTGTCTGTTTTCACTCATACTGTCTACCTTTCTTTTCTATGCCCCCAGAGACTGCCAATCTTGGATGAACTGGATTTTCTAAGTTATTTTTAATATCTGCTTTTATTATGAAAGGAGACAATTTTCTTATATGCCACTGCTTCCTTCTTGGCTGATCTATGTTGATTGGTCCTGACCACATACCATCAAATTGAATACTAAGAGGAGGGAAGGTTGTGTATCATTCTACCAAGCTGGAGTAAAAACTAAGGTTACAGATTATACAAAAGGCCTGGTTTCAACCTTTATTCAAAGCATTTTAATGATACTCAGGGACCTGAGCTGAGAATTTCATGGAGGTTTAACTTTCAAAGAAAGGAAATTTTAATTCAATTTGGGTTTATCATCTGTTATATTTACACTAAGGTAAATATCATAGATCCTTCAAAAGAAACATTGGCTTTGTTACTTTATCTCAAGGAGCTTAAAGTTTCGTTGAGGCAATACTATATTAACCCTCCAAATAACTTGAGCTATCAGACATAGTCCCCATCAGAAGTAATTGTAAAAAGAAGTAAGACTAGGGAGGAGGTGATGTGGCTCCAGATAACCAGAAAAAACTTTCGAGAGGAAGACTGAAGTGGGAGGGATTGGTGCAAGAGGTTTGCGATGGGACTGGAAAGTGAGAAGAAAGAGCTGTTTAAGGAAATTTAATTATTACAAGCAACATTCTTAAAAATATTTCAAGAGGAAAGAAAAGGAAGTTTTGTAATTGGAAAATGAAACCTTGAGGAGTGAAGCCACAATCTCATTTTTGTGGTTCTTCTAAAGTTATATTTGGCTCCTACCAAGGAACAGTCTTTGATGTCAGAGAATGCAATGCATTGCAGAAGTTAGAGAGAATGGAAGTTCTATTGTATCCATGCCTAGAATATTCTCCATTTGACTATTATCATCACCTATAACCTTGTTTCTGTGCACTAGAACTGGGTCTTCATGAGGCTTGTCAATTGAAAACTCTTTTGCTTTTAAATGCATAAGAATAAGAAAGTTGCTGCTGTTGCTTGTCCAACACTTGTAGGTTTCTGGGTGTGTGCATGCTTGCATGCTGAGTCCTGTCCAACTCTTTGGAACCGCATGGACTGAAGCCCACCAGGCTCCTCAGTCCATGTGATTTCCCAGGCAAGAATACTGGAGTGGGTTGCCATTTCCTCCTCCAGGGGATTTTCCCAACACAGGGATCAAACCCAAGTCTCTTGCATCTCCTGCATTGACAGATGGATTCTTTACCACTTGAGCCACCTGGGAAGACCTATGTAGGTGTTTAGGAAGAAACAATTAAATGCTTTGACACATACTCCTAGTGCAAATTAATCAAGAACAGTGTTTTTATGTTTTGTGAATTAGACAGTGGTATTTTGATTATTTTCTGTTCTCACTGCACTGTGTACTCTAGGACGTGAATCATGGCTGAAGTAGGGGATGATTTAGTACCAAATAGAATTTATTTGCTGAAACAGATACTTTGGCTGAGAGCAAGTTAGTGTTTGCAGAATCATGTTGTAAGGTGCTGAAATATAGTATATGGCTTCACTCTGTTTTTCTTTAATCATGAAAGGCTCCTGACCTACTTGAGGGACCATTGCCTTGGCTTGTGCTTCACGCTCAGCAGCACTGTCCTGGCCTCCTAAGCCTATACTGAGACTTGAGAAAAGGAGCAGCCTCTGCTCTTCCCAAAGGGGGATGGAAAGGGGTCTGAAGTGACAGTAATACTCTCTTTGTCTCTTGACAATTGTTTAAGGTGCTCTGTTCATAGAGGAAATAATGCAGTTTATGTTCCAGTTCAGTTGCTCAGTCATGTCTGACTCCTTGTGACCCCATGCACTGCAACACACCAGGCTTCCCTGTCCATCACCAACTCCCAGAGCTTGCTCAAACTCAAGTCCATCGAGTCGGTGATGCCATCCAACCATCTCATCCTCTGTCATCCCCTTCTCTTCCCACCTTCAATCTTTCCCAGCAGCAGGGTTTTTCCAATGAGACAATTCTTTGCATTAGGTGGTCAAATTATTGGAGTTTCAGCTTCAGCATCAGTCCTTCCAATGAACATCCAGGACTGATCTCCTTTAGGATGGACTGGTTGGATCTCCTTGCAGTCCAAGGGACTCTCAAGAGTCTTCTCCAACACCACACTTCAAAAGCATCAATTCTTCAGTGCTTAGCTTTCTTTATAATCCAACTCTCACATCCATACACAAATATTGGAAAAACCATAGATTTGACTAGACGGAACTTTGTCGGCAAAGTAACATCTCTGCTTTTTAATATGCTTCTAGTTTGGTCATAGCTTTTCTTCCAAGGAGTAAGCATCTTTTAATTTCATGGATGCAGTCACCATATGCAGTGATTTTGGAGCCCAGAAAAATAAAGTCAACTACTGTTTCCATGAAGTGGAAGGGATCTATTTGCCATGAAGTGATGGGACCAGATGCCATAATCTTAGTTTCTGAATGTTGAGTTTTAAGCCAACTTTTTCACTCTCCTCTTTTACTTTCATCAAGAGGTTCTTTATTTCTTCACTTTCTGCCAGAAGGGTGGAGTCATCTGTGTATCAGAGGTTATTGATATTTCTCCCAGCAATCTTGATTCCAGCTTGTGCTTTATCAGCCTATATTTAAATAATATTTTTTAAAAACACTATTGGAATGTTATATTTCAATGGTTGAAATTTGGTCAGCTCATGGATGGGCTGCTTCAGGAGAGGCCAGATTTCCACTGCTCTGACTCTATCCCCCACGGGCCTCAGATGAATGCCTTCATTTGTTCATCTATCTGTCTTTCATTTGCTTTGAATGCTTTGGCTCCAAGTTTTAAGGTAAATTCTGTGCAATGGGAAGAGGCAACTGGAATGGATATTATTTATAAGAAGAACTTGCTGAGTATCTTTACTTAGGCAGAAGATTCTAAAAGTGGATGTTTCTCACTGGAGAATAGAACAGATGAAGACATTTTATCCTGCAAAGATGTTAGTTATAATAATTATTTTTTCTGATGATGGTTAACTGAATCTTTATACATATACTTGAATTCCAAAAATACTTCTGTTTAGGTAAAATAAAATTTCTGATATGGAAATTTTTACATTAATTTGTTGTTTTCATTTTCCAGTGCAAGAACTGCTGGTGAGATGACATGACTATGTGGTTTTATTATACCTGTGTGTTAGTTAGGGTTCTCCATAGAAACAGAACCAATAGGAGATACACACACACACATTGGTTTGGCCAAAAATTTTGTTTGCTTTTTTTTGGTAAATGGTTATGTAAAAACCCAAATGAACTTTTTGGCCAACCTAGTACATATACACATACCTATGCATATGCAGAGAGACAGACAGAGAGAGATTTATTTTAAGGAAATAACTCACAATTTTGGGGACTAGCAAGTATGAAATTTGCAGGGCAGACTGGCAGGCTGGAGACTCAGGGAAGAGTTGACATTGCAACCCAAGTTCAAAGGCAGTCTGGAGTTAGAACTCTCTCTTCTCCAGACCTCTTTCTTTTTTCACTTAAGGTCTTTAGCTTATTGGATGAGACCCAGCCATGTTATGGAGGCTAGTCTGCTTTATATAAAATGTACCAACAAAAAAATCCCTTCATAGCAACATCTAGCTGAATGCTTAACCAGAAACTGGGCACCATGGCCTAGCCAAGTCAACACATAGAGTTAACCATTATATCTTGTCAGATAATAAATGTACATAAGTTTACAAGTACATACCCTGGAATGAACAAGATAATCACATTAGACCAAATCATCAAATTAAAAACAAAGATATAGGGATAGATTGGGAGTTTAGGATTAACATGCACACATTGCTATATTTAAAGTAAAATGCTCTTCCATGAAAAAAGACAAAGACATATTTTTTGAGACTTAGATGTTCAAAGCTCATGTAGACTTACTTATTCTCCAGGAATGGGTAGAGATTATGTTCTTTGGGTCAGTGTTTCCAATCCTGGGCCTGCTGTCCCAGCTCCTAATCCAATTGCCATTTGCAGATCTATCCCCTTTCACAACCACCCCCACAGCTGGAGTTTGGGATGAAGAATAGAGCGTACCCATCCATGGGATGATCTAGCTGGGGACACTAAGTCTAACTCAAGCCTTTCATTTTACAGAAGGGGAAAAGTCACAGAGGAAACTTGAATAGAATTTGTTCACAGTAGTGAGACTCAATATAGTACTGAAACAGAACAGGACTCTGTGGGGCCCTCCTAGGTACAATAAAGCCTCCATGTTCCCCATTTCTTGTGGAAAAGTTGTAGTCTCCCCAGCCTCACTGAGTCACAAAAAAGCAGGCTCAAGCAGTTCGTGGTTAGGGCAATAGTGTCTCAGAATCTTTAGTTCCTCTCTGAAGGACATAGATAATAGTGCCTGATGTCCATTCCTGAGTTGTTTTTTTGCAGCATAGTAAAACCACCACCACATAGAAAAAGCTAACTGCATGATGACTGGACTATAGCTGTGACATAAGCTTATCCATCTTGCACAATTTCAAGAATGGACTTCAAGGAAAAGGGGACAAACCAACTCTGGAACTGAAGATTAACTGCACTTACAACAATCAAAATGACACTGACCAGACTATCACATGACCAGTTTCAAGAGAACTGTTGGAGTTGACGGCTGTTCTGCACACTGCTGAAACTTCCCTCTTTTCCCTTTAAAACTCTTTCCCTCTAACTGACAACTGGGAGATGGTTTGGGGGGCACTAGTCTACCGTATCCCCAGGTTGTTGGCTTCCTGAATAAAGCACCTATTTCCACCAACATTGAGCAAGAGTAGTTGAACCTGAGTTTGGTTCCAGCTCCAGCTGGCAATAGTATTTTTAAGCACCTTATTTGAAAAGTCATTTTCATTTATCATAAGGAAAAGAACACCTATATTGCAAAGGTGACAAGGCAATAAGGGTAACTCTTGAGCAACATTATTCCACGTTGTGACTGGGATAACTATCAGTTAGGGTCAAGGTTTAGCTAAGTAGGGCACAGCTTCCTCCAGGAACACAGAACAATATTACAATTTCTGATTCACACAGTGTAAACATTTTTATGGCTTTCAGGTGTAAGGGTGTAACTCTATAGGTGCAGGATATAGAGTTTATAAACAAAGCCCCTGCCTTTCATTTTGGAGTCTAAGAAATTGATAGCTTACAGTGAATGATTCATAATCTCTAAAGAAGATTTAGCTTCAGGGTCAGGGACCAGGCTCAGGTCTCTTGAGTAGCAGAAGTTTTATTACAGTGAAAACGGACAGAGAAAGCTTCTGACATGGACATCAGATGGCGGACGGAGAGGGCCCAACTTGCTAGTCCTAGTTTTTCAATTGGTTATTACAGTAAATCAAAAGAATGTCTCAAGGTTGTAAAGGTCTTACCAGAACCACTCCCACAATTTACACTTTAAGATAATAGGATTAGAACTAACAATAGAAAGATCTTACTACACCCACTCCCATAATATACATTTTAAGATAACAGATTAGTCAGAAGGTTCTTAAGAAGGAGAAACAAGTTCTCAAGCAGGATACTTTGTTGTTATATACATCTTAGTACAGAGTTTACAGTGGAGAAGGGAATGGCAAACCACTTCAGTATTCTTGCCATGAGATCCCCATGAATAGTATGAAAAGGCAAAAATATATGACACTGAAAGATGAACTCCCCAGTTCAGTAGGTGCCCAGTATGCTACTGGACAAGAGCAGAGAAATAGTTCAGGAAAGAATGAAGAGGCTGAGCCAAAGTGAAAACAACACCCAGTTGTGGATGTGCCTGGTGATGGAAGCAAAGTAAGATGCTGTAAAGAACAGTGTTGCAAACAGAAAAAGAGACTCAGATGTATAGAACAGATTTGTGGACTCTGGGAGAAGGCGAGGGTGGGATGTTTCAAGAGAACAGCATCGAAACATGTATATTATCTAGGGTGAAACAGATCACCAGCCCAGGTTGGGTGCATGAGACAAGTGCTCGTGCCTGGTACACTGGGAAGACCCAGAGGGATCGGGTGGAGAGGGAGGTGGGAGGGGGGACCGGGATGGGGAATACATGTAAATCCATGGCTAATTCATTTCAGTGTATGACAAAAACCACTGCAATGATGTAAAGTAATTAGCCTCCAACTAATAAAAATAAATGGAAAAAAATGGTTGCATAGGAACCTGGAATGTTAAGTCCATAAATCAAGGTAAATTGGAAGTGGTCAATCAGGAGATCCACTGGATCATCCATTGGATCACAGAAAAAGCAAGAGAGTTCCAGAAAAATGTCTAGTTCTGCTTTATTGACTATGCTAAAGGCTTTGATTGTGTGGATCACAACAAACTGTGGAAAATTCTGAAAGAGATGGGAATACCAGACCATCAGACCTGCCTCCTGAGAAATCTGTATGCAGGTCAAGAAGCAACAGTTAGAACTGGACATAGAACAACAGACTGGTTCCAAATCAGGAAAGGAGTAGGCCAAGGCTGTATATTGTCACCCTGCTTTTTTAACTTATATGCAGATTACATCATGCGAAATGCCAGGCTGGAAGAAGCACAAGCTGGAATCAAGATTGCCGGGAGAAATATCAATAACCTTAGATATGCAGATGACACCACACTTATGGCAGAAAGCAAAGAAGAATTAAAGAACCTCTTGATGAAAGTGAAAGAGGAGAGTGAAAAAGTTGGCTTAAGCTCAACATTCAGAAAACTAAGATCATAGCATCTGGTCCCATCAGTTCATGACAAATAGATAAGGGAAACAATGGGAACAATGAGATTTTATTTTTTGGGGCTCCAAAATCACTGTAGATGGTGACTGCAGCCATGAAATTAAAAGAGGCTTGCTCCTTGGAAGAAAAGCTATGACCAACCTAGAAAGCATATTAAAAAGCAGAGACATTACTTTGCCGACAAAGGTCCATCTAGTTAAAGCTATGGTTTTCCCAGTAGTCATGTATGGATGTGAGAGCTGGACCATAAAGAAATCTGAGAGCCAAAGAACTGATGCTTTTGAACTGTGGTGTTAAGAAGACTCTTGATAGTCCCTTGGACAGCAAGGAGATCCAACCAGTCCATCCTATAGGAAATCAGTCCTGAATAATCATTGGAAGGACTGATGCGGAAGCTGAAACTCCAATACTTTGGCCTCTTCATGCAAAGAACTGACTCATTGGAAAAGACCCTGATTCTGGGGAGGATTGAAGGCAGAAGAAGAGGGGGATGACAGAGGATGAGATGGTTGGATGGCATCACCAACTTGATGGACATGAGCTTGAGCAAGCTCTGGGAGTTGGTGATGGACAGAGAAGCCTGGCGTGCTGCAGTGCATGGGGTCGCAAAGAGTCAGACAGCTGAACAACTGAACTGAATTGAACAGAGTTTAAAATGAGTTGTTTTGTTGTGTAATCATTAGCTCTGGGATTAAAAGAAAAAAAAATGTTTTATGTGACTAAAAGAAAGCAATGTAGAAAAAATATTTGTCTTTTTCTCCTCCTCAAGAGCCCCAAACCCCTTTCTCCTCCTCGGAGCCCTGGACTTCTTAACAACCTACCTAAGAATTGACTCTCTCAAAATGATATTTATAATAGAAATAATAAATAGGAAACAGTGTCTGACTTTATTTTTCTGGGCTCTAAAATCACTTCAGATGGTGATTGTAGTTGTGAAATTAAAAGACGCTTACTCCTTGGAAGGAAAGTTATGACCAACCTAGACAGCATATTAAAAAGCAGAGACATTGCTTTGTCAGTAAAGGTGTGTCTAGTCAAGGCTATGGTTTTTCCAGTAGTCATGTATGGATGTGAGAGTTGGACTATAAAGAAAGCTGAGTGCTGAAGAATTGATGCTTTTGAACTGTGGTGTTGGAGAAGACGCTTGAGAGTCTCTTGGACTGCAAGGAGATCCAACCAGTCCATCCTATAGGAAATCAGTCCTGGGTGTTCATTGGAAGGACTGATGTTGAAGCTGAAACTCCAGTACTTTGGCCACCTGATGCAAAGAGCTGACTCATTAGAAAAGACCCTGATTCTGGGAAGGATTGGGGGCAGGAGGAGAAGGGGATGACAGAGGATGAGATGGTTGGATGGCATCACCAACTCAATGGACATGGGTTTGGGTGGGCTCTGGGAGTTGGAGATGGACAGGGAGGCCTGGCGTGTGGCAGTTCATGGGGCTGCAAAGAGACACAACTGAGCAAACTTAACTGAATTAATTAATTTAAAAAATTTTTTTTTCATTTATTTATATTAGTTGGAGGCTAATTACTTTACAATATTGTAGTGGTTTTTTGCCATACATTGATATGAATCAGCCATGGATTTACATGTGTTCCCCATCCTGAGCCCCCCTCCCACCTCCCTCCCCATCCCATCCCTCTGGGTCTTCCCAGTGCACCAGCCCTGAGCACTTGTCTCATGCATCAAACCTGGACTGGCAATCTGTTTCACAATTGATATTGTGAAATGCTATTCTCTCAGATCATCCCAGCCTCGCCTTCTCCCACAGAGTCCAAAAGTCTATTCAATACATCTGTGTCTCTTTCTATCTTGCATATAGGGTTATCATTACCATCCTTCTAAATTTCATATATATATGTGTTAGTATACTGTACTGGTGTTTTTCTTTCTAGCTTACTTCACTCTGTATAATGGGCTCCAGTTTCATCCACCTCATTAGAACTGATTCAAACATATTCTTTTTAATAGCTGAGTAATATTCCATTGTGTATATGTACCACAGCTTTCTTATCCATTCGTCTGCTGATGGGCATCTAGGTTGCTTCCATGTCCTGGCTATTATAAACAGTGCTGCGATGAACATTGGGGTGCACGTGTCTCTTTCAGTTCTGGTTTCCTCGGTGTGTATGCCCAGGAGTGGGATTGCTGGGTCATATGGCAGTTCTATTTCCAGTTTTTTAAGGAATCTCCACACTGTTCTCCATAGTGGCTGTACTAGTTTGCATTCCTACCAGCAGTGTAAGAGGGTTCCCTTTTCTTCACACCCTCTCCAGCATTTATTGCTTGTAGACTTTTGGATAGCAGCCATCCTGACTGGCGTGTAATGGTACCTCATTGTGGTTTTGATTTGCATTTCTCAAATAATGAGTGATGTTGACCATCTTTTCATGTGTTTGTTAGCCATCTGTATGTCTTCTTTGGAGAAACGTCTTTATGAACTAAACTAATTCTAAGAGCTACAAGAGAAAGAACAAATATTACTGTGTATGAGCCACTGTGCCCTTCACAGGCTTTTTTTGTTTTTTCATTTAAGTTTTATATTCTTCGTGGTTACAGATAAGGAAAACATTAGGGTCACCGAGGGCTGAGCTACCTGGACTCCAGCCGAGTTGGAGCTGGCTGAAGTCCTCAGAAAATGCTCCTGGCACTAAGCTCAAGGGCAAGTTTGCCCAAGCTGCACTTTGCCATTCAACAATCACACTAGAATCACTTGCAAGGTGCTTTCCAAATGTAGGTGGACACAGGGCCAATCCTACTCATATACTGGGTTAATTTGGTGAGGGAGTGGCATTAGCGCGGGGTGGACAAAAAATCAAAACGGATGAGCTGTTAGGTCCGTGTAGTTAAAGAAAGATAAGAAGGAAGAGGAGGAGGCCGAATTCATAGGCTGGAATATTTGTACTATTCTTGAGCTTTGAAAACTATTTGCATCTCAAAACAACTGTAAAAGAATCGGTCTTGAGATTACAAATGCTGTGACTATCTTACTAACAGGAATATATCCAAGTGCTTAAGTGACCTACGCCGTTTGTTCCCACTGCAACCCCTTACTGGGCGCCCAGGCGGACAAAACCTGGGCAGCGATCTCTGGGCTGGGCGCCTCGCGCCCGTCGCCGGCAGAACCTGGGCGGGCTCCCAGCGGGAGGGTTGGGGCGCGCCTTGCGGCTCCTCCCTCCTGCCGGCTCTCTGGGCGGGCCGGGGCCGCGGGGAGGGCGGCGGCGCGGACGCGGGCTAGCTGCCAGGCGGCCTTGGCGCAGTTTAGGTGGCGGCGGTCAGTCTATCTTCCTCCCGCGGAGCAGGGCGCGATGAGCTGGGGGCTGCTCCTCTGGTTGCTGGCGCTGTGCGCGCTGCTGGCGCTCGTGGTGCAGCTGCTGCGCTTCGTGCGGGCCGACGCGGACCTGACCTTGCTGTGGGCCGAGTGGCAGGGGCGACGCCCAGGTGAGGACGCGCTGCCACCTCTCTGCACTGGGAGCCCGGGTTCCGTGGTGCGATCGGATTTCCGCTGCCCCTCCGGGTGGCGTGGAGCTTCCGGGCGGCGAGGCTGCGCCTTTCTCAAGGGCTCTGGTTCGGGGTGGAAGGGGCCGGCGCCTTTTGTCTTCTGCCCTGGTCCCTACGGACTTTGCCTTTTACTTGCTGAAGTAAAAGAGCCTTGGAATCGGCGGGGCGCCTTCAGGTCTCTGAGTTCTCCGCCTGGCTCCCAGGGATGCTGAAGCAGCGTGGGAGGACAGTACTTGGAGAAACAGTGCGCTTGTAAAGGCATGTCCTTTTGGAGCTACTTCCTGAAGTTGTTTATATGCCATCTCTCACTCTACATAAGAGCAGTGAAACAGAATTTGAGATAATACAGCCACCTACAAAACTGCCTACCCATTGGGATAAAGGTAGAGAACTGGATTGGGTGTTTTGCCTGAAGGAAGACCATTATTGGCATACTAAAAGACATTCCGCCCGTCTTTTTTCTATGCCCAGCTTAATATTTGATGGTCGTTTACTAAACGCATTCTATGTGCTAAGCAGTGCACCAGACCCTTTTCATTTGTGACTGTTCACCTTTACAATGACTGTTATAAAGTAGGCATTATTAGTCTTATTTTCATAATGCTCAGAGAAGTTCAGTGGGCTGTCCAGGGCTAGGCTTTATGTCTACAAGGGCAGGCGGGAAGTGGGGTTTCCCTGGATCTAGTTTCCTGCATGAAAATTTCTAAATCATGTGAGGAGGTTTACTTGGAAGTGATTAAGTGAAAAAGTGAAATTGTTAGTTGCTCAGTCGCTTCCAACTCTTTGGGACCTCATGGACTATAGTCTGTCAGGCTCCTCTGCCCATGGAATTCTCCAGGCAAGAATCCTGGAGTGGGTTGCCCTTCCCTTCTCCAGAGTATCTTCCCAACCCCGGATCAAACTCCTGATCTACACTGCAGGCAGATTCTTTACTGTCTGAGCCACCAGAGAAGCCCTGGAAGTGATAACTTTAAAAATGGAGCCAGAGAGAGAAGGGGAGCCCGGTCACTTACATGGGGGTGAAAATTGGTTCTTGGGGACTGAAAAAAAATCTTAGATGGTACAATATTTTATGTCCCTCCAAAGCTCAACCCTAACTGACAAAGTATTATTCCTTAGTATTTCATTTTTCTTGCTTCTTTTTTTGGAGGGGGGTGGGTATAGCATGTGAAGCACTTACATTGAGTTCACGGAAAATACGTAAAACATGTGCAAGATCAGGGTTACATAACTATGGCAAATAGATGGCTGTGATTGGCAGACTTTCTCTTGGTCATTGGCCCATCTCAGCAGACGGAATGCATGTGCCTATTAGCTGCTTTGTGGACTTCAGTGTTTGATTCTATTTGTGCTTAGTGTTAACTTGGACTTTGAGAATTACATAAAAATAGTTTATATTTTACTGTTCTACAAGTTACTCAACTGATAATGTAAGTGCTGAAGAGGAAAAACGTTGACAATATTTAGCCGCTAGTGAAATGAAAAGTTATTTTCACAGATCAAGCAAAAGTTAAGGTGACTAAAGATAACTTTTAAGAAATTCATTTGGTTTTTTCAGTGTTTTACTTTTGCTGGAAAAATATCAGTTTTGAAGGATTTTTAAACACATTTAATTACTTTGTTATTATTTTCATCATGTAGTTATATAATTTGCTGATTTACAAATGTCATATGATACATTGCAATTTATGTAAATACATGTTATTCAGCAAAATAACTTTTGTAAATTTACAGTTGTAAAGTTAAATGTTAATAGCTTTTAAATTAACTTTTAACTTTTCAATTTCACCATGCTTAAACCTGCACTTACTGAAGAATAAACTTTATAGAACTCCTTTTATATCTAAAGCATAGATACATATATGTAAGGGCTTCCCAGGTGGCACTAGTGGTAAAGAACCTGCCTGTCAATGCAAGAGACACAAGAGATGCAGGTTCTATCCCTGGATGGGCAAGATCCGTTGGAGGATGGTATGGCAACCCACTCCAATATTCTTGCCTGGAGAATCCCATGGACAAAGGAGCCTGGCAGGCTACGGTCCATAGGGTCGCAGAGTTGGACATGACTGAAATGACTTGGCACGAAGATATATGAAGATACATAAACAGATATGCAGTATATTTGTGAAATTGTTATAGGGACGTTATTAGGAAAAATGACTAAAAAGACTTGGCAGGGGAGGATTAGGGAGTGAGAGAGTTGGAAGGGAGGTGAGGGCGATAGTGAAAAAGACTTAAAGGAACATGAAGATAGATTCAAGTTCCATAAACAGCTCAAATTGGAAAGATGGGCAGACTCTATTAAGGTTTAAAAAAAATTATCCTTTTTTTCATCTTTATGTTGTTGTTGTTCAGCTGCAAAGTCATGTCCAACTCTCTACAACCCCTGGACTGCAGCACGCTAGGCTTCCCTGCCTTTCACTGTTTCCCTGGGTTTGCTTAAATTCATGTCCATTGAATCAGTGATCCATCCAACCATCTCATCTTCTGTCACCCCCTTCTCCTCTTGCCCTCAATCTTTCCCAGCATCAGGGTCTTTTCCAATGAATCAGCTCTTCGCATCAGGTGGCCAAAGTATTGGAGCTTCAGCTTCAGCATCAGTTCTTCCAATGAATATTCAGGGTTGATATCCTGTAGGATTGACTGGTTTGGTCTCTTTGCAGTCCAAGGGACTCTCAAGAGTCTTCTGCAGCACCACAGTTCGAAAGCATTAATTCTATAGCACTCAGCCTTCTTTATGGTCCAGCTCTCACACCCAAGCATGACTACTGGGAAAAACATAGCTTTGACTCTGTGGACCTCAACTGGCAAAGTAATGTCTCTGCTTTTTAATATGCTGTCTAGGTTTGTCAGAGCTTTTCTTCCAAGGAGCAAACATCTTAATTTCATGGCTGTAGTCACCGTCCACAGTGATTTTGGAGCCCAAGAAAATAATCTATTTGCCATGAAGTGTCACTTAAAAAAGTTGACAATATACTCACATAAGGCAACTTTTAAAAATATAAAAGGACACATGGTGACAAGTAAAGCTCTGTCTCACCCTTGTCTCTCACCCTTGTCTCGCCAGTGTGCCTCTTTGGAGGCAACCACCATTTCCTGCATTTTATGTATCCGTCTAGCGATACCTTCTGTGTCTCTAAGCATGTATCTCACATGGTAAAATTACAGAGTGACTACTTTTAGGTACTGCACATAGATCCAGAAAAATCCATGGCACCAGTCCAGAGTAGGAAAAGTCTCAACAGCAGAACATATGTGAGGAAAACAGCCCCTATTTGACAGTGACCTCAGTGAGAGTCAGCTGTGCAGTGCCAGAAAAGATTAGGCAACCTTGTGGAGCTGTTTCATGTGTTATGCAACAGACTGCAAACAACAAAAGATGTTTTCTGAATATCTGCTTGTGTTGGCCTCTGTGCTGGGCACTGGGGACGCAGCAGTGACTGAGCCAGCCACTGTCTGGGTCTTCACGGCATGTCCCGTCTGAAAGACATGGGAAGTGGTTTAGTCAAATCACGCCACTTGGAGCTGTTCAGACCCCTGGGAATCCTGTATCCTGCCCTGGCCAGCTCCTTTCAATAGAACATTGGCCAGTTGGAGCTTGTACAGAGGGTGTGAAGAGAAGGGTGAGGAAACCAGATGCCATGTCATCTGAGGGCAAGTAGCGGAAATTGGGGGCGTTTATTTAGCCTTAGAGAAACAAGAGACGAAAGGACTTAGAGAGGACACAGCAGCCGTCTTCAGACAGATGAGACACTGTCGTGTGCCAGACAGGCCTGATTTATCCTTCCTGACACCACAAGGCAGACCTGCCGCCAGCTGCTGCTGGTCTGTAGAAGTTAAAGGTATCCGTATAAGAAAATTCCTGAAGCCCTGAATGACCATGCTCAGCGCTCAGTTGCTTCAGTCATGCCTGACTCTGTGACCCTATGGACTGTAGCCTGCCAGGCTCCTCTGTCCGTGGGATTTTCCAGGCAAGAATGCTGGAGTGGGTGGTCATACCCTCCTCCAGAGGATCTCCCCAACCCAGGGATAGGACATGGGTCTCCTGTGTCTTCTGCATCACAGGTGGATTCTTTACCCTGAGCCACCCGGGAAACCCATCTTGAATGATCAGACTTACCCCTCCCAAATGAGCCGGTGCCTCAGAGGTAACTAGATACTCATCCTGTGAGGGAATTAAATGGTCAACAGCTTGAGGGGAGAATTTTTAACCTGGGTTGGGGGTTGAACTCTTAAGTTTCCTTTCAACTCTGAGAATCTGCTTTCAGAGACTCTTTAGGGGAGTCCATGATGTATGCCAGATTCTGTTGAATTGGTTTTTTTTTTTTTTTGACATTTTATTTATTTATTTTATTATTTTTTTAAAGTCTTTATCGATTTTGTTGCAAATATTGCTTTGTTTTATTTTTTTGTTTTTTTCTGGCCTGGAGGCATGTGGGAACATTGCTTCCTGACCAGGGATCAAATCCACACCCCTCTGCATTGGAAGGTGAAGTCTGAACCCCTGGACTGCCAGGGAAGTTCCTGCAGAATTGTAAATAATTGGTGCTAAGTTAAAAAGTTTTCTTCTCCAGAGTGGGAGGAAGGGTATCAAAACTGCAGATGTACTAAGGTAAATGTGAGCCTGATAGTTTTCATTGTTTTATTAATATTTGCATACTGGTATACAAATGAAGAGGGCTTCCCAGATGGTTCAGTGGATAAAGAGTCTGCCTGCAGTGTGGTAGACTCAGGTTCAGTCCCTCGGTTGGGAAGATTCTGTGAAGGAGGGCATGGCAACTCACTCCAGTATTCTTGCCTGGAGAATCCCATAGACAGAGGAGCCTGGTGGGCTGTGGTCCATAGAGTCACAAAGAGTCAGACATGACTGAAGTGACTGAGCATGCATGCGTGCATGCAAAAATGAAATCCTTGTTACTGCTACGCTAGCTAGTAAACAGTTACAAATTATATTCACCTTGGAGTCTTGTATACTGCAGAACTTTGGAACAATGAGTAGGAGATCAAACAAGTCAATCCTGAAGAAAATCAACGCTGAATAGTCACTGGAAAGACTGATGTTGAAGTTCCAATATTTTTGGCCACCTGATGCAAAGAGCCAACTCGTTGGAAAAGACCCTGAAGCTGGGAAAGATTGACGGCAAGAGGAGAGGGGGTGACAGAGGATGAGATGGTTGGATGGCATCACTGACTCAACGGACATGAGTTTGAGCAAACTCAGTGAGATAGTTACGGACAGGGACACTTGGTGTGCTGCAGTCCATGGGGTTGCAAAGAGTCAGAGATAACTTAACTTAGCTACTGAACAACAATTTCCCCCCAAATTTGCAAGGTTGCTCAGTTGAGCCTTTCCATAAAAGTGCATTAGATTTAGGAGTTCCCTGGTGGTCTAGTGGTTAGGACTTGGAGTTTTGACTGCCGTGACCTGGGTTCAATTTCTGGTCAGGGAACTGAAATCTCGGAAGCCAAAAAACATAGTGCAATAGATGATAGGAAAGCACTGTAACCCAGACATAGTACTTGGGATGTTTCTGTCCTTTGTTTAGATATTTACATGAAATCACTTTCCTGAAGATATTTTCTCGAATGGCTAAGATAGTTGGGTCTACAATATTGATCATATTAAAATGTGGCAGCTTAGGCTAGAGGTCAGACATACCTCGACAAATATCCTAGCTCTGCCAGGATTCTTGGGTGTTTATTCAACAATGACTTGTGGAGTCCTTTCTCTAAGCGAGCTTCTGTGCCAGGCTCTGAGGACATAGTGATGAATAAAGGAGACAGGGTCCCAGCCTCAAGGAAATTTACAGTCTAGTGGTGTAAATTAATCTCTGTAAACCTCAGTTTCCTTTCTTGTAAAACTGAGATCATTCCTATTTCATAACGTTCTTGTGAAGATTTTAATAAGGTAATATGTTTAAGCACATAGGAAGCAATGGAAAAATGTTAAGCCGTTGAAGTTAGTAATCCCATTTCCCCTGGCTGGAGAAATTAGAACATTCAGTGTTTTGCTGCCAAAATCCATTTTGTTAAACAATTTTGCAACAATTAGAGTTGACATTTTATTAAGCACTGAGTCCCCTGGAGGAGGGCATGGCAACCCATCCCAGTATTCTTATCTTGAAAATCCCACAGACAGAGGAGCCTGGCGGGCTACAGTCCATGGATGGCAGAGTTGGACATGACTGAAGCTACTTAGTCCACACGCTCACACGTGTGTCAGTCACTGTTCTGAGCGCTTTACATGTTTTAACTCATCTCTCTCAACAATTCTATGAACGAGGTTTTATTATTAATTCAATTTTCCACTTTTGGGAAATGAAGGCACTGAGTTTCCACGTGGGAGCATTTCACAGCTGTGTGTGACACAGTACTTGAACCCTGGGAGCTAAAGTGCAACCAGAGCACATACTGATTCACCAACACTTACACTTCAGAATTATTTGACTAAAATAGTAAACTGGCTTCCTGATTTTAACTTTTCTGATCCAAAATCAGCAATGTGTATCTTAAATAATACCTTGTTCCTGATTTTTGACAAATAACACATTTTAATAAGGTACACAGGAGCATTGCACTACCCTGACTTGATGGATTCAGATGGACAGTGGCTATTGTGTGCTGCAGTACAAGGAAGCTTTTCGTTGGAGAATAAACCACTTGTCAGTGCTTTATTTTACATTTTTACAATATTTAACAAGGTGATACCTGGCAAGCAGAGTATAACATTTCATCTCGCTCTCATATGTATTTCATCTTGGGTGAACTACTAGATTCTTCTAAGATGAAGGCTCAGGCATTTGGAAAGCTCTTTTATGAAATGACCTTTAGGTGCTGGCATCAGATTATGATTGACAAGTGGGGCAAACATGACTTTAAAAATTCAGGATGATTCTACCATACCATAGAGTAGAACTTGGTATACTCAGATTTATCATCAATACCACCAATGTGAGAAATTAGAATAATGGGATAGAAAACTGGATGGAACTATTAGTGATTATCTTATCTGAAGCCCTCATTTATGAATAAGGAAGGTGAGAAAATGAGTCCAGGTACCTTCTATCTACTTACTCTTACTTTTCATGATCAAATATTCAGATAAATAGAGCCTTAGAGTCAGACCATGGAGTTGTAAGGCTTACCTTGAAGTAAAGTCTAGAAAACTCTCAAAGAGTCTAGAATACACAAAATAATACAGTTAGTAATAAACTGTTACTAATATGATTTCTAACACTAGGTAGGAAGTGTTTCCTTAAGATATTTAATTAAAAAAATTTTTAAACCACTTTATTGAGGTATGATTGTCATATAAGAAACCGTCCATATTTAGTGCACACAACTGGATGAGTCTGGGGTAAGTATACACCTGTGAGATCATCACCACAATCAGGGCTGTAAACATAGGATACTTAAAATTTTAAGTTCCACACATTATGTCTTCATATTCAATGATATTGTTTAAAACTATTTTTTTCCTTTGGTCAATCTTTGATTTATGGATGTAACCCATAGCTTATTTTCTCCCTCAATCCCGACCTGCTTTTCAATAGAATGGGAGCTGACTGATATGGTGGTGTGGGTGACTGGAGCATCCAGTGGGATTGGAGAGGAACTGGCTTACCAGCTGTCCAAACTAGGAGTTTCTCTCGTGCTGTCAGCCAGAAGAGTACATGAGTTGGAAAGGGTGAAAAGAAAGTGCCTTGGTGAGTAAATCTGAAATCGCAGCAGTGCTTCCTAGAAGTAAATCAGAGCCCAGAGTCAAAACTTGGGAATTTTAGGGGGAAGTGGGGGATTTTCATGGGCAGTAGACTCTGGTTCCAAATGCTGAATGCTTTGATCCAACTCCTTTTCCTTTTGTCACTTCTTAGTTAGCTGGCCTGACCTTTTTCTTCTTTTTCTGCCACCTTTCTACCTTTTTTTTTTTTTACACTAATTCTTAGCATTAGGGATTGATCATCAGTTCTCTCAAATGCTGGTTTGGATTTTTAGTAACCACATAAATGTCTTACATTTTTATCTTAGACAAGGAACAATTTGGTTCTTATGAATGACATACATATACGTTACTATAGAAATTTAATTGATATTTTGTTAAAATATCCGATTTTAAAGTCATATGAAATAATATAAGATTTTTTGTTGTAAAGGACAAAAAAACAGGAGTGGAATTAAATTTTTTTTCCAGCCATGCTGTGCAGCATGTGGGATCTTAGTTCCCTGACCAGGGATTGAACCAGTGCTCCTGCAATGGAAGTGTGGAGTCTTAACCCCTGGACCACCAGGGAAATCCCAGAGTAGAATTAAGTTTGAGAAGTGCAACTTGATATAATATTTTTCATATATACAGGACAATGGTGTTTTTGTTTATCTGTTTGGGTTTTGGTGTAGTTCACAGTAAAAGCAGTCTCAAGTAATACAGTTATTATTTCTCATAGGAAATTTAATATCTATACTGAAATAATTTTGAATTTTCCAGAAGATCGTTGTTGTTGTTTTGTTTTGTTTTGTTTTGTCATCTACTTGTCATTCTTTACAAATCTTTCTTTCACTTTGGTGATGGAACTAATCACCCAGATATGGAGTTAGCTGCTAAGGCCACAAGCCCTCTTTCATGATATTGCTCTTAAAGGCCTCTTGTGTTTTTGCACTGGGCCACTTTTTTTGACAGTTGCTCCTCTGCTGTTGAGACTTGCATGGGAAGAAATGAACCATAACAGTGTTTCTTAGCTTGAGTAAGATTATTTTCCTTTTATCTGTCATATCATGGGTGCAGACTTTTCTATTGCTTTTTAAAAAGTTAATATTTCATAATTTAATCCTGTGCCCATAAAGCAATTTCACCTCTTCTCTACTTACTTGTTTTTCTTATCAAAACACAACTTTGTTGTATTTCGGGGCTAGAATTCAAGGAAATTAGTTTGAACTGTTCTTTTGATAACAGAAATAGAGAGGGCCGTTACAGCCCAACGTGTTTCTTGGTTGGGAATTTCAGGATTATGTCCTTTTCCTTATTCACCTCCTGGAATCCTTAGCCTCTGAAAGGAAGCTTTTCTGTGTCACAGGACTGGAAGACCCAAATTCTCACTGATTTTTAGCATAAATTTTTAAAAATTGTGTTTAAAAATCAAGCAGTGACCTATCCTATAACAGATGTACAGAAATACCAACTGAGCTGTCAGGGAAGCCTGGTCCAATGTTAGGCTGTATATATTTAAGTAGAAGAGAGGAATTCTGTTTCCTGTGTACCCAGCCAGCTTTTTGTTCGATAAGATGTTGCCCATATCCCTGTCAATCCGCTTCTTGGTCCTTAAAGAGAACCTCATCCACAGGGCTTCACCCAGAAATGAGTTCATTGCTAAGTGTGGTTGTAGGGTGAATGTTAAATGTAATGTGATTAGCACATGACTGCCATATAATTTTAAGTGTCTTTATTTAGAGAATGGTAATTTGAAAGAAAAAGATATACTCATTTTGCCCCTTGACCTGACTAACAGAAGTTCTCATGAAATGGCTACCAAAGCAGTTCTCCAGGAGTTTGGCAGAGTAAGTAGCATTTTGAGTGCATGAATCTTGCTTTGAAGTAGCTGCAAAAGAGATTCCTATCTGTGGTGCTATCATTCAAAGGGCTGTAGGCTAATGGGTTCATGAAGCATCTCACTTCAGCTCAAGGGCCCAGCCGGGTCTCTTAATCTCTGAATCTGTGGCTTTATGTATTAATAATTGGAACTTTTCCTACCTTAATAAATTAACTCCTCCATGTAGAACAAAAGAAGCTAAAGATTCACTGTGCCTATTATTTCTGTTACATTATTTTCCATAAAAAGCCACTTAAGGTGGGAATTTAATTCCATAGGTGAATTTTGCTTTTATCTTTTCTGTTGCTGACCTCTGGAAATATACTGTCCTGTTCCATTGATTTATCAAGTTAACAATATTAACTAACCATCCCTAGGAATTCCAACAATCCATCTAAGTCATCCCTAAAGTACCCCCTTTCTGATTTTCTTTACTTAGATCGACATTCTGGTCAACAATAGTGGAGTATCCCAGCGTGCTTTGTGTGTGGACACCAGCCTGGATGTCTTCAAGGAGCTAATAGAGCTTAACTACTTAGGGACGGTGTCCTTGACAAAGTGTGTTCTGCCTCACATGATTGAGAGGAAGCAAGGAAAAATTGTTACTGTGAATAGCATTGTGGGAATTATAGCTGCACCCCTTTCTACTGGATACTGTGCCAGCAAACATGCTCTTCGGGTAAGGCTGTTAAAACTCACCTCTGATAGAACTGACCTGAACGTGTGTATGGAACATTTATTGTAAGAGATCACTGGGACTAGGTAGTGATGTTTGGAGACAGAGAGACCCAAGAAGATCTTGAGTAGAAGACTTACCCAGAAGATGCTAAAAAGACTTGAGCCTCACATGCCTCTTCCTAATTCTGCAAACATCCAATGAGTACCTACACTGTGTCATACACTGCAACATATCCTGGGAATATAAAGATTATATGATCCCTGCCCTTACAAACTTGTTTAGTCTAGTTGACATGTCACCCTTTACCTTGTCCTTATTTCTACCGCATCTTCATGGCAAATTTGGGGTCTACCCCTGTTTTTTCTACACACATTTCAGGATTCTACATGCATTTACTTGTCCTCATTTCTGTGACTTTGTTTCCTTCCCCTTTGTTGTTGGTGTTTATTTTACCTGAATTTCTAAATGTACATGCCTATCAGAAATAGAAACTTCCCACTGGGTGAATTAGCCCTACGCGTCAAATCCCTACTGGGTCTAGCCTTGACTCTGTTTACTATGACTTCATTAGAAGAAGAAAATCTAGTTGAGGCAGAGTCTAGGAGAAAGTTTAATTTGGCTTGTGTAACTTATGAAATATGAGTACTAGAAATGAATAAATTTTTAATGTTGGCTTAAGAATGGATAAGAAGAAACTGTAACTATATACACCATAACATGGAGCAAATTAAGTTGTAAGGCCAATAGGAGGAAAATGATTAATAGAGACATGTGATATATAATTAATGCTGTTGAAGGTCAGTTTACATAGAATGTTTCACTGTTGGAATAATAAGATGCAACAGTTGAATGGTCATCAGTTTCATGAAAATTTGAAGCTTTGGTTCCATAGGATCCTCTTTCTGCTGTGAAGAGCAGACAATTGCAGAGAGTGATGAAATGAAATACTGCACTGATGATTTCCTCATATTTGGTAATAGGGTGTCAGTTACTTCCAGCAGGGCAGTTGGGCAACTCTCAGGCAGGCACACAAGGGAAGGTGGCCACCCCATCTGTTTGGTACCCAGTATCCCAAAAGACATGCAGGATGCTTTCAATCAAACACAGTAGAAGCTGTCTGGCCTGCCCTCCAAACTGTTTTGTACTGGATTTGATTGTCTGATACCATGTGTCAAGTTAAGATCTAGTTATACCAGTAGCCGAACACTGAAACCAGGAGTCTCTTTTTGAAGGGCACATTTCCTTCCCTGATACTCAGCAAGCTAGAGAGTGAACTTACTTGTTGAAAAGTTCACACACTATACTAGATGTGATTTCAAGCAAGGAGGAGTTTTAGTGTCTGGAGTATTGGCTTTCATGGTGTCCTCTCCCCTCTTTTGCTATAGAGGGGCAGAAGGTTAAAGTTCATTCATTCATTTACAAAGCCTTTTTTCCTGTCCATTTGAGTCAGGCACTGTATTAGTCTTGGACAGCACAAACCTTCAAAGGCCTTGTGTTTGTTAGGCATCAGCATTAAAGGTTGGTAACTGTTTAATGTTATTGGATCATAAATGAATGTACCTATGTTGGCTGCTTAGGCTTTTCAAAGTTAACTCAGTTTATCACAATGTAGTCTTGGAATATTTCCTGATTTAGGAGAAGAGATGAGGAGAAGTAGATGTTTACTTCCTATTTGGTTTATAAATGGGCAGTATCTTTTAAGTCTGGAGGGTCTACCTTGTTTTTACAAAAATCATTGAGTAAGTAATCATATTACATTTTTAACTAGCCATGTACTCTTACTACACCTAAAATAAAAATTTTTGCTGAAACTAATAGCCTCTTCAGATAGTAACTGAAAAAATGGAACTGTTCCTCTATGATAGTTTCCCTTAAGTACTAATTCCAACTTGCTTCCTGTTGCCCTATCATCTGTACTTTAGGCCATTTTTAGGGATCATCAAAAGAAGTCCAGCCTCAATGATGCTCTGTGAACATGCAACCCTTTTGGAGTGGGGAGCTGGCAACTGGGTATCAGACTCTTAAAGGGTAGTCTCTCACTTATTCAGTGCAAAATCACTGATGGCACAAGCTAAACCAGTGCCATCAGGGGGATGAACCACTCATACCTGAAAAGAGTTACGAATGCCTGTTCTAGATTGCCTGCGGTCTTATCTTTAAAAATGCCTCATCTTGTGTAATTACATTCCCTGTCCTTTACTCGGGCATTTTTCAGAACACATTTTGATAATGTGCTGCTATTGTCCTTCATAAAAAGTTGAAGAAAAGTAATTTTGTACTATTAGTAAACATGATATATGTGTCTGTATTTATTTGTTTTTTGTTTTTGTCTTTTAGGGATTTTTTAATACCCTCCGAACTGAACTTACCACCTACCCAGGTATAACAATTTCTAACATTTGCCCGGGACCTGTGCAATCAAATATTGTGAAAAATGCCCTAACTGAAGAAGTCACAAAGGTAAAATTTCTAGTTGGTGAATAATTTGAATGCTTTAGTAGTCATACCCTGGCCTTACATCACTATGCCTCAGGGTTTTCATGTTAGAATCCCTTATGAATTATTTACATAACTTAACTCAACATTAGGAAAGTTGTTATGGTTAGCTGATAGTGCTTTGGCATCCAGCTTTAGTAACAGCTAAAGAAATTACTAAGATACTGCTTATAAGTGATCCACTATTATGTGGGCTATCAATATTTTTAAAACCCAGTTTTAATCAATTCACAAATCATAGTAATGTTCAAAGTTCTGTGTGGCTGAATTTTAGTAAATTAAATCTTACTGGGATTTTAAAAGGGATTATGGTGAAGGAACTTAGCAAAACCCCCCTTGTTGAGATGTAGTAGTTTTAGGTTGACCTCACCCAGGCTTGTGCTTTCCTCAGCTCATAGATTACACGTAATTAATCTATCAAATGAACAATAAATGTCTCATGAAGAATCCAGTATCACTCCATAATACAAAAAACTCTCTAAAGACCATGAAATTTTCCTTCTTCTCCACTAATATTTCTACTGAGATATAAATCTATATGTATCCATGTAAATGTTTATCTATACAATTTATATTTTGCATTTTCTATGGAGGCACTATAGTAAAATAGAATAAGCACAATGTTACAGGAATCAGGGGACCTGGAATATAGAACTGGTTACTACCAAATGGTCTGTGTGAGCACAGATAAAAGTTACTGCCTTTCTGGGCTTCAGTTTATTTGTAAAACAGTAATGGGTTAACTAGAGTAGTAGTTCCAAATTTTTTCAATATCAAGAAACCACTTTTATCTTCTTTCTCTATTTCATCCTCATGGACTCCATGTTTTATAGAACTTCATTTGCTAAATGTATGTATTAATAATTTGTTTAAAATTATTAAAATGACATAGACTTATCATTAAGTTCTTTAAGATGGTACAATTCTAACTAAAAGTGAATAACTGTTATCTTTTAGTTAGCCGGCACACTTATCTGGTTAAGTATATGAGTTCTATTAGGTTTTCTGAAATATATAGCTTATGTGTGCATGTTTAATCAGGTCTGACTCTGCGACCCCATGGACTGCAGCTCACTAGGCTCCTCTGTTCATGGAATTTTCCAGGCAAGATTACTGAAGTGGGTTGTCATTTCCTCCTTTAGGGTATCTTCCAGACCTAGGGATCAGACCTAGGGATCAAACCCGCATCTCTTTCAATGGCAGGAGAGCCCTGTGCCTCCTGGGAAGCCCACAAATAGCTTACAGGCACCCCTTAGTGCCTATGTGGACTCCTGAGGGGCATGAGGCCACAGTAAAGGAATCACTCAACTGGATGTCTACTAAAAGTTCTCTGAGATACCCTAGATAAATAGTCATCACTCATGAATTTTTCAAAATTTTCTTAGACTACAGGCAGCACTGCAGATGAGTCCTACAAGATGGCAACCAGTCGTTGTGTGCGGCTGATGTTAGTCACCATGGCCAATGATTTGAAGGAAGTTTGGATTGCTGATCACCCTTTTTTGCTAATGTTCTATTTGTGGCAATATATGCCAACCTTGGCCTGGTGGTTAACCAACAAAGCAGCAAAGAGAAGGATTGAGAACTTCAAGAGTGGTGTGGTAAGTCCAATTTATACATTTCTGAATTCATATCAGTCTTGTAGGAAAGCATGAAATTTTCCAATGCTTAAAAACTTTTCTTACTGTCTGCCAATCTCATGATATATTAATAAATACAAAAGATATATAAAGTTTCCCATCCCCAATGCATATCTGTCAGTTTACTGTAAATTACTACTGGTCTTGGAGAAAGCTTTCTACAAGGTAAAAATCAAATCAAAGATTGCCATTTTTTTCTTCTACGTTGCTCTTTGGCCAGTGTATGTGCCAAAATGCTTTTTCTCCACCATGTCTCCCCACAAACTCCAACCCATCCTACGAGTCTCTACATTCTGTAAGTGTCACCTCCTTGGGTTGATACCTGGCCTCCCATCCCATTTCTCCCCAGGACTAGGTGCACGTCAGCCCTCTGTCAAAGCACTCACCTGTAGTACTGGTTCCTTTAACTTTGTTCCAGAAGGTTGGTTTGCACATCTGAAATGTGCCTATGTCCATGTTTAGGAAAACTTGCTGATAACTTATTCCTTCAGCACTCATTTTTCCAGAAAAGTGAGGAATGTTAAATGAACTGGTGAAAAATGAAACAAAAAACGAAATACCAACCAAAATACCTAAAGAGACTTAAAGGTTCTAAAACTTTCAATATGCACTAACATGTTTAGAACTTGAGAAATCACAAAGAGGGCTATTCATTTTATACTAACCAGTTTGTGTGGGTCAAAACATTTATAAGTAATTTCATAATGTTGGAACTTGGTACTGTGGGGGTGGTTCTAAAGGTAGAGCTTCATCAAATATTGCATCAGAGTCTGAAATTTAGAGGACAGCAGATAAAGTGGCATTGTGCCCAGTGATAGATAAGAGTTGAGGGGGAAAGTAAGTTCACCTTACTAAAGAGGTGAACCAACATTCTGGTTAAAAGCATGGAACAAGGTGCTGGGCTACCTAGGCTGAAATCCTAGCTATACCTCATACTCATCCTACAGCCCCAGGCAAGTTATTTCTCTATATCTCAACCTCCCCATCTACAATACTTTGGCCACCTGATAAGAAGAACCGACTCATTGGAAAAGACCCTGATGCTGGGAAAGATTGAAGGCAGGAGGAGAAGGGGATGACAGAGGATGAGATGGTTGGATGGCATCACCGACTTGATGGACCTGAGTTTGAGCAAGCTCCGGGAATTGGTGATAGACAGGGAAGCCTGGTGTGCTGCAGTCCATGGGGTTGTGAAGAGTTGGACACAACTGAGTGAACTGAACTGAACCGAACCATCTACAAAATGAAGATTACTGTTGATAGTAGCACCTAGTCATAGGATTGTTATGGGGATTAAATGAGTTAGTATGTGGAACACTCTTAAAACATACCATGGTGTGTTACAGTCATTAAGTATTAGCTGTTACTGCTTTTGTTTTGATGGCAGGAGGATATTTAGCAAACAGACAGTAAAGATTAAAGAATTAAATAATATGGCAGAGGGAGAATGCATTATAGAAATCACTGTTTCAGAGGGGAAAGAAAGACTAGAGGCTAGAGTTTCAGTCCCATTATAGCAGTTGTTCATAAGAAGGTTAGTTTGTTTTGTTTACAGAATATCAACAGAATACTTAACATAAATCTTGGGCTTCCCTAGTGCCTCAGTAAAGAATCCACCTGCCAACTCGGGAGATGCAAGTTCAATACCTGGGTCAGGAAGATCCCCTGGAGAAGGGAACGGCAACCCACTCCAGTATCCTTGCCTGGGAAATCCCAGGGACAGAGGAGCCTGATGTGCTATACACCATGGGTAGCAAAAATGTCGGACACGACTTAGCAACTAAACAACAGCAGTGTAAATATAGGCATTGCATTACATCTAACATTTGCTAAAAATCATGACTTCTCTCTTCCTACCAACATATTTGAATTATTGCTTATTAGGTGGTCTGACTGCTTTATCACTTTATGATAAACTAGGCATCCTTTCATTTCCCCAAATCATTTTGAGATATATCTTATTCTTTACACAAAACCCTAGAAACTTTAAGAAGTTGTTCACTTTTTTTTACTTCTCTCCTCATTGCTCTTTCCTCCCTGTTATTTTGTATTGTGTATATTCATCTCCTTATTGAAATTTGTTTGTAAGAATCTCAGTTAAGAGAATGCCACTATTATTCCAAAACTAAATGTTGTTGTTGTTATTCAGTCACTAAGTTGTGTCTGACTCTACAATCTCATGGATTATAGCACCCCAAGCTCTTCTGTCCTTCACTGTCTCCTGGAGTTTGCTCATATCCATGTTCATTGAGTCGGTGGTGCTCTCTAACCATCTCATCATCTGTTGCCCCTTTTTCCTTTTGCCTTCAATATTTCCCAGCATCAGGGTCTTTCCCAGTGAGTCAGCTCTTCTCATCAGGTGGCCAAAGTATTGGAACTGCAGCCTTAACATCAGTCCTCCCAATGAATATTAAGGGTTGCTTTCCGTTAGGATTGATTGGATTGATCTCCTTGCAGTCCACAGGACTCTTGAAAGTCCTCTCCAGCACAATTTGAAAGCATCAATTCTTTGGTGCTCAGCCTTCTTCATGATCCACCTCTCAAATCCATACATGACTACTGGAAAAACTATGACTTTGATTATGCAGACCTTTGTTGGCAAAGTGATGTCTCTGCTTTTTAATACGTCTAGGTTCGTCATAGCTTTCCTTCCAAGGAGCAAGTCTCTTAATTGCATGACTGCAGTCACTATCCACAGTGATTTTGGAGCCCAAGAAAAGAAACTCTGTCAGTGCTTCCACTTCTATTCCCCTTCCATGAAGTGATGGAACCAGATCCCATGATCTTAGTTCTTTGAATGTTGAGTTTTAAGCCAGCTTCTTCACTCTTCTCTTTCACCTTTACCAAGAGGCTCTTTAGTTCCTTTTTATTTTCTGCTATTAGAGTGGTATCATCTGCAGATCTGAGGTTGTTGATATTTCTCCCAGCAGTCTTGATTTCAGCTGGTGATTCATCCATCCCAGCATTTTGCATGATGTACTTTGCATAGATGTTAAATAAGCAGGGTGACAATATATAGCCGTGTTGTACTCCTTTCCCAATTTGGAACCAATTGTTCAACATCTAGTTCTAACTGTTTCTTCTTGACCCATATTCAGGTTTCTCAGGAGACAGGTAAGGTGGTCTCTTAAAGAATTTTCTGCAGTTTGCTGTGATCCACACAAAGGCTTTAGTGTAGTCAGTGAAGCAGAAATAGATGTTTTTTTCTGGAATTCCCTTGCTTTCTGAGTGATCCA
This sequence comes from Odocoileus virginianus, assembly GCF_023699985.2. Taxonomy (NCBI): domain Eukaryota; kingdom Metazoa; phylum Chordata; class Mammalia; order Artiodactyla; family Cervidae; genus Odocoileus; species Odocoileus virginianus. The sequence goes on along the minus strand of NC_069679.1, from coordinate 60,008,614 downwards.
ACAGATGTTGGCAATTTGACCTCTGGTTCCTCTGCCTCTTGGAAACCCAGCTTGTACATCTGGAAGTTCTTGGTTTGTGTACTGCTGAAGCCTAGCTTGAAGGATTTTCAGCATACCCTTGCTGGCACATGAAATGAGCACAGTTGTACAGTAGTTTGAATATTCTTTGGCATCGCCAAATGAACCAAGATCATTCTGTCATTTATCTCCTGCTTGACCACATTCAATTTACCTTGATTCATGGATCTAACATTCCAGGTTCCTATGCAATATTGTTCTTTACAGCATTAGACTTTACTTTCACCACCAGACACATCCACAACTGAATGTTGTTTCCGCTTTGGCCCAGCCACTTAATTCTTTTTTTTTTCCTTTATTTTTATTAGTTGGAGGCTAATTACTTTACAGTGTTGTAGTGGTTTTTGCCATACATTGACATGAATCAGCCATGGATTTACATGTGTTCCTCATCCTGAACCCCCCCTCCCTCCTCCCTCCCCATCCCATCCCTCTGGGTCATCCCAGTGCACCAGCCCTGAGCACTTGTCTCATGCATCAAACCTGGACTGGCGATCTGTTTCACAATTGATAATATACATGTTTCAATGCTCTTCTCTCAGATCATCCCACCCTCGCCTTCTCCCACAGAGTCCAAAAGTCTGTTCTATATATTGGTGTCTTTTTCTGTCCTGTATATAGGGTTATCATTACCATCTTTCTAAATTCCATATATATGCATTAGTATACTGTATTGGTGTTTATCTTTCTGGCTTACTTCACTCTGTATAATGGGCTCCAGTTTCATCCATCTCATTAGAACTGATTCAAATGTATTCTTTTTAGTAACTGAGCAATATTCCACTGTGTATATGTACCATAGCTTTCTTATCCATTCGTCTGCTGATGGACATCTAGGTTGCTTTCATGTCCTGGTTATTATAAACAGTGCTGCGATGAACATTGGGGTACACGTGTCTCTTTCAGTTCTGGTTTCCTCGGTGGGTATGCCCAGGAGTGGGATTGTTGGGTCATATGGCAGTTCTATTTCCAGTTTTTTAAGGAATCTCCACACTGTTTTCCATAGTCCAGCCACTTAATTCTTTACGGAGCTAGTAGTAATTGCCCTTTGCTCTTCCTCAGTAGTATATTGGACACCCTCTGACCTTAGGGGGCCCATTTTCTGGTGTCCTGTCTTTTTGTCTTTTCATACTGTCCATGAGGTTCTCTAGGCAAGAATTTGTTTCTGTTCTTTAGGCTAGGAACAGTATGTCTGGAACTTTGTTTTGATGTATTGTTATTAATTTTAGGCATCAAAAACAATAACATCATTGAATTTTATGTTATAATTTGGTTTTGTCTTATTTAGTGTAAATTCTTGAAAGTGGTAAATGGGTATCTCCCCAAATGAAATGTCACCTCTTAGAAATTACTGAATTGCCTTGTTTTACTCTTTAAGCAATATACTAAAAGTTCACAAATGATTTTGGAGTTATCTTTCAAGTATTTTAATTCTAAAGACTCTTTGTATTTATTAAAGCAAGCCAGTGTAGGTATGACATGCTGATCAGAAGAATAATAGAAATTTCAGCATTTATGAAATGGCATACTCAGATGTTAACAAATGACAGGGAAATAATGTTGCTAAGCTCCTTAGAGCTATTTTGTTTAGCTCTACAATTTTGGCTATGATTTTTATTCCTATTTAAGTATTTTTCCAAGGATTTATAAGGATTCTCAACAGTGAATCATAATGATTTAGCTTCTCAAAACAGAAGGAATTAATTGTCAAAAACTGGGGTAGAAGAAACTGATTCATGTTTCTGTTATTCTGTTATAGGATGCAGATTCCTCTTATTTTAGAAGTGTGAAAAAAAAACATGACTGAAGGAGTACTTGCATTTTTCAAGCCACTGGAAAGAGAAATGGAAAACACAAAAAACAGCGATCTTCTTACACATTGAAGAATAATTTGTCATTTTATTTCTTAATAGATATAACTTTCTTTTCAATATGTAATAAATAACAAGAATGACAGGAGTCTTGCCATAATTATGTTAATACCTATTACATTCCTGGGTAAGGTACTCTAGTATATATGCTTAAAATTTAGGTTAGCACAATGCTAACCAAAGAATTACAGTAATCCATTTACCATAAATGCACGGGCTATTACATGAAGCAGAGTACTGGACAGCGGGCAGATACAAAGAAGTGTCTGAAACGGTCCTGCCTCCAAGGTGCTTACATTCTCTTGGAAGAGTTCACAGGTACATATGACTGGAATTGACGCCATAGGTAGGACTCATAGCAGCCATTATTTTTAAAAACCTGTTATATGTCATTTGCTGTACTGAGGTGGTTTGTAATTAGTTAATTAACTTATTCCTCATAACAGCCCTCTAAGGTAGGTGGTATTATCCACCTTTGTAGATGAAGAAAGAAATGCCCAAAGCAAGTAGATGTTACTTTCCCAAGGTCACAGAGCTAGTAATGGGTAAAGCCTGGGTTAAACTCAGCTCAGGAAGATTCCATTGGTGACTTCTTACTTTAGTTATTATTGTCAATTTTACTTTAACCTTTAGTGTCTTACAGTAGAAAACATGCATAGGCTACAAGAGAAAACCAACAAATGTTCCTTGACTATTTACTATCAAGGGAGAACAGGGGAAGAAAAACATGGTTCTCATTGATAAGTGGTTCACATTTTAGTTATAGACAAGGTTCAGTTCAGTTCACTCACTCAGTCATGTCTGACTCTTTGCGACCCCACAAACTGCAGCATGCCAGGCTTTCCTGTCCATCACCAATTCCTGGAGCTTGTTCAAACTCATGTCCATCAAGTTGGTGATGCCATCCAACGATTTCATCCTGTCACGCCTTCTCCTCCTGCCTTCAATCTTTCCCAGCATCAGGGTCTTTTCCAATTAGTCAGTTCTTCGCATCAGGTGGCCAAAGTACTGGAGCCATCAGTCTTTCCAGTGAATATTCAGGACTGATTTCCTTTAGGATGGACTGGTTGGATCGCCTTGCAGTCCAAGGGACTCTCAAGAGTCTTCTCCAATACCACACTTCAAAAGCATCAATTCTTCGGCACCCAGGTTTCTTTACGGTCCAACTCTCACATCCATACATGACTACTGGAAAAACCATAGCTTTGACTAGTTGGACCTTTGTTGGCAAAGTAATGTCTCTGCTTTTTATTTTTTTTTTTATTTTTTTTACAAACAAAAATAAGTTTATTTACAAAAAATACAATAATTACAAAGAGTATAAATTGAGATGATTTCTCCTCTTCCTATGACAAAAAGTAATAGCCTTTACTTTCAGATGAGGGTTTCTGTTATATAATGCACACTGAGTGATCCCGCTGCTCTTGTTTATGCTTTTCTAAATAAGTGCAGGAGGCCTACTAATGATATGTACATGGGTCATTTTCCTCAAATCTTATTTTCAGTACTATGCACAAGTCCAACACAATTGGAACAGAACAAGGTAAGACAGCATTGAACTGAAAAAGCTTTACCACAACAGTAAAGTGTGATTTTTCTTTAAGTATTAACCTAGTGGTTTAGAACTGACACCTAATTTTTGGCTTTAAAAAAAAATCCACTATGATTTTTAATGGGCAGAACAATTCTACAGCCAACATCACCTGGCTAGCTTTCCACATTCGCCATTTAAGAAACAGATTTCTATAGTACTCAATTCTGTATGCTTTTCGTCTTACGGTTTCTAATCAGAGTAACTGCCGCTGCTTGAGGAGTCCGTTGACATAACCTCTACATCGTCCTCGTTTTCTTTGTTGTGCCCTGGAGGTTCCAACAGAAAGTCATGACTGTGGTTTGGTGGCAACATGTTCATCGCCATGTCATTTTACTGCCAGGGATACTGCCATCTGGCAGTCTGCCCGCTGCCAAGTGCGTCCCCTGGGAGATGACCATTTACTCCATTAGTGGAAAGATTGTTCACACTGATCCAGTAATCCACTTCTCATCTCCAAATCAGTTGGGTATGGTCTCTGTGGGTCCCCTGGGACCCAGGTCAGTGGGGCACACACAGCATTACTTGCACTAATCCTATGTGCATACTTAATTATTTCTTCAGAGGAAATAGCACCTTTTCTTGCTTTTTCTATTGACTTGAGTTTTTATTTTGCTTGGTAAACAGCTGTTGCCAGTATCTGTTCTGCTTCCTGTAGCTGTTTTTGTAGTTGCTGAATATCACTGTCTCTCTTTTCTATTTCTTTTTCTAAAACTTGCATTTCATGATGGATTTTTCCCTGATTAAGTGCCAATTTCATTAGTTCCTGAAATTCCCCATCTCTGTGAATTAACAACTCCAGGACCTGGTTCTCCTCTCCAGACTGTAGCAACTTTTGGTTTCTTGAAATTGCCAGCATTTCTATAAGTTCTCTCGGCAAGACCTCCAGATCTTTCAGAGCTGACAGCAGCCGCTCTTGCATGCTGTTACCGCCGGCAGCTCCTAAGCCGCCGCCTGGCTGCTCCTTCTCCCTCTCGCCGCTCGACGCCACCACCATGCTGCCTACAGACCAGCGTGCGCACAGCTGTGCACTGGCCATGTCTCTGCTTTTTAATATGCTGTCTAGGTTGGTAAAGAATCTGCCTGCAATGCAGGAGACCCAATCCCTGGGATGGGAAGATCCCCTGGAGAAGGAAATAGCAGCCCACTCCAATATTCTTGCCTGGAGAATCCCAAGGACAGAGGAGCCTGGCAGGCTACAATCCATGGGTTTGCAAGAGTAGGACACGACTTAGTGACTTCACCACCACCACCACTAGGTTGGTCATAGCTTTTCTTCCAAGGAGCAAGCGTTTTTTAATTTCATGGCTGCAGTCACCATCTGCAGTGATTTTGGAGCCCAAGAATGTAAAGTCTGTCACTGTTTCAATTGTTTTCCCATCTATTTGCCATGAAGTGATGGGACCAGATGCCATGATCTTAGTTTTCCGAATGTTGAGCTTTAAGCCAAATTTTTCACTCTTCTCTTTCACTTTCATCAAGAGGCTCTTTAGTTCTTCACTTTCTGTCATAAGGGTGGTGTCATCTGCATATCTAAGGTTATTGATATTTCTCTCGGCAATCTTGATTAGTACGCATAAAATTAACTGGAATAGTTGTTGGAGAGGCTGGAGGCCACCCTGGTGGCTTCCCTTGGGAAATGTGGAAGGTGTAAAGGGTAGAGTGACACCATGGGGTACAGCATGGGGTACAACATAAAGCAAGTAAAAGCAATGGAATAAATGCACACATGGCAACAGCTTAGAGCATCAGTTCAGTTCAGTTGCTCAGTCGTGTCTGACTCTTTGGGACCCCATGAATCGCAGCACGCCAGGCCTCCCTGTCCATCACCACCTCCTGGAGTTTACCCAAACTCATGTCCATCGAGTTGGTGATGCCATCCAGCCATTTGATCCTCTGTAGTCCCCTTCTGCTCCTGCCCCCAATCCCTCCCAGCATCAGGGTCTTTTCCAATGAGTCAGTTCTTTGCATCAAGAGGCCAAAGTACTAAAGTTTCAGCTTCAGCATCAGTCCAATGAATACCCAGGACTGATCTCCTTTAGGATGGACTGGCTGGATGTCCTTGCAGCCCAAGGGACTCTTAGGAGTCTTCTCCAACACCACAGTTCAAAAGCATCAATTCTTTGGTGCTCAGCTCTCTTCACAGTCCAACTCTCACATCCATACGTGTCCACTGGAAAAACCATAGCCTTGACTAGATGGACCTTCCTTTGTTGGCACAGTAATGTCTCTGCTTTCTAATATGCGGTCTAGGTTGGTCGTAACTTTCCTTCCAAGGAGTAGGCGTCTTTTAATTTCATGGCTGCAATCACCATCTGCAGTGATTTTTGGAACCCAAAAAAATAAAGTCTGACACTGTTTCCACTGTTTCCCTATCTATCCTAGAGCATAGTGATGAGTAAAGAAAGCAAATGATAAACTAGAACACAATTCTGTTTAGATACACTTAAATTTATGTACATAGAAGATAGTGCTCATTTTGCCCACAGGGGATCCCAGATAATGGGATTAGACACAGGCTGGGAAATTATGTTTGGTATATTTGAAGATTTTGAAACACAAAATGGAGAATTTCAGCAGCAACCTGTGTCCATTGATGGATAAAGAAAATGTGGTATATAGATATTGATACAATGCAATAACTCAGCCATTAAAAAAAATCTAGCCACTTGAGACAACATGGATGGATCTAGAGGGGTATTATGCTGAGTGAAATGTGTCAGACAAAGAAAAATACCACATAATCTCACTTAAATGTGTAATCTAAAAAACAAAACAAAAAAAAACCCAGACACATAGCCATGGACAAGAAACAGGAGACTGATGGGTGGGGGCAAAATAGGTGAAGGGGATTCAGAGGTACAAACCTCTAATTATAAACCCCTGTGGGTTTGTTCCTATTGTCTTGCTTTTCCTGGATTTTGATCATGTTGTCTTATCTCCTCAGGTGTTTTAGATTTTCCAACATAAATATGAAAAATTATAAAAATAATTAAAAAGTCCAGAGAAGATTAATATTTTCTCAGGGTAGCAGTTAGGTACACTACAAATCTAGGATCACCTTAATCCAATTTTGAAAAGATTTGGGCTTAGTTGTTCAGTTGTGTCTGACTCTTTGCGACCCCATGGACTGCAGCCCACCAGGCTCCTCTTGGGAGCCTTGGAAAATCCCACTTTGGGATTTTCCAGGCAAGAATACTGGAGTGGGCTGCCATTTCCTTCTCTAGGAGATCTTCCCGATCCTGAATCGAACCAGGGTCTCCTGCATTGCAGGCAGATTCTTTAACAGGTGAGTTACCAGGGAAGCCCCTCGAAAAGATTGAAAAGATTCAAAATTGATCAATTTTTTTTTACCCTCCTTCTTTGGAGAGCCCTAGATAGACTCAATCTTTAACACTTTAACTTAGTAGGAAGTCTGCCAAAAGTGTTAGTTGTCTTCCCAGCCACCTCCTCCTGAATCGACCAATGTTCCTAGAAGAAAAGCAGCTCAAATGCTGAGCTCAGGTCTCGAAGTTTCATTCTGCCTTGGGTCTTGGTGATATAATCCTTCACTGTCTTCTTGACTCACTGATACTTTTGACACAGATTTTAAAATCTTTTGCACAGCTTCCCTAGTTCTCTGTGAGATGTCTGATGTGAATTACATGTGTACTACTAAAAGTGGAAGTCAGAGAAGCTGGTTTTAGGGCAAGTTCAATAAGGTCAAGCTATTTTGATTGTATCAGATGGAGATCAATGGTTACATATACAGGTGCAGTGCTAAGAGAGGTTAAGTACATGTATTTGAACATCATTAATTTATTGATGATATGTAAGGTTTTGGGAGTGAATGCGATTGTCTATGATGAAATGTAGAGTAAGAAGAGGTGGCCTGAACCACTTATTAAGAAATTCCAAAATTCAGAGGTCAGGCAGAAAAGGAAAAGCGGTAAAGGCAACTGAGGAGTAGTTAGGGAGACAAGAAGAAAATGAAGATCATGTGGTATTAGGGAAGTTCAAAAGAAAAAAAAGGTGACTCAAGCAGTTGTCAAAAGTGTCAAGTGCTGCTTAAGAAAGTGAAGTTGCTCAGTCGTGTCTGACTCTTTGCGACCCCATGGACTGTAGCCTACCAGGATCCTCTGTCCGTGGGATTTTCCAGGCAAGAATACTGGAGTGGGTTGCCAAATAAGACAGGAATATAAAAGTCACTGTAGTGGACCCTTGAACAGTGCTGGGGTTTTAATCTGTATATAATCTATAGTAGGCCCTATGTTTCCATGGAAACAATTTCAGACCGCGTAGTAGCTTAGCATTTACTAATGAAAAAAATCCACGTACAAGTGAACCTGCACAGTTCAAATCTACGTTGTTCAAGGGTCAACTGTAGTTGGTTTGATAATATACAAGTAAATAATGACTTTAATAAAAACTTTATTTTGGGGCAACAGTAGAAATGGAATCCAAACAGGAACATTTTGACAAGTGAATAAAGATGAGAAAACTTGGCCATGAATGAATGGCAAGACATTGAGGCAGTCTGAGAAGAATCCATGGCAAAGGGAAAGCATGGCATGGCACTATTATAATAGTGTAAATCTTTAAACAACTTAAAATGCCCATTATTTGAGGGATAGTCTAATACTCTGTTATTTATATCTATTAAAGTTATATAATCACTAAAACGGATAATTAGCGCGCAGAGTCGGACACGACTGAGCGACTGAACTGAACTGAACTGAATGATATGAGAAAATTTCCGTCGGTGACAAAAAAGATATATACATAATATATATGTGTCTGTGTATGTATGTACTGTTGCTGTTTAGTTACTAAGTCGTGTTCAACTCTTGCGACTCCATGGAAAGTAGCCCGCCAAACTTCTCTGTCTATATGTGTGTGTATATATATATATTTCCAGCTAATACATCTCAATTACATAAATCATAAGCCTGAGATCCAAACTCAGATGTAACACCAAATCCCATTTTAATAATTATACTATATTGCTTCCCCCAAAATGACTAACACACAAATCTCGTGAATTCATTAACTGAAATTAGTCCAAAAAAGTATCCTTCAACATTGCTGTACTGAACTGTTCCACATAATAAAGGAATAATAGTAATAAAAACCTAATTGGTACATTTAAAATAATTTCAGTCATTACTATAGAGAATGTATTATTGTACTACCAACCCAGGAGGCTACTACAGACTAAATAAAGGGTTCTATAGATGAAAATAGTAAAGGTAGAATAAAGGCACAATAAAGGACAGAAACGGTATGGACCTAATAGAAGCAGAAGATAGTAAGAAGAGGTGGCAAGAATACACAGATGAACTATGCAAAAGATAATTTAATGACCCAGATAACCACAATAGTGTGATCAGTCACCTAGAGCCAGACATTCTGGAATGCAAAGTCAAGTGGGCCTTAGGAAGCATCACTACAAACAAAGCTAGTAGAGATGATGGAATTCCAGCTGAGCTATTTCAAATCCTAAAAGATGATACTATGAAAGTGCTGCACTGAATATGCCAGCAAATTTGGAAAGCTCAGCAGCGGCCACAGGACTGGAAAAGGTCAGTTTTCATTCCAATCTCAAAGAAAGGCAATGCTAAAGAATGTTCAAACTCCTGTACAATTGCATTCATTTCACACACTAGCAAAGTAATGCTCAAAGTTCTCCAAGCTAAGCTTCAACAGTACATGAACCAAGAACTTCCTGATGTTCAAGCTGCATTTAGAAATGGCAGAGGAACCAGAGATCAAATTGCCACATCCATTGGATTATAGAAAAAGCAAGAGAATTTCAGAAAAACATCTGCATCTTTGATTATACTAAAGCCTTTGACTGTGTGGATCTCAACAAACTGTGGAAAATTCTGAAAGAGATGGGAATACCAGACTGCCTTACTTGCATCCTGAGAAATCTGTATACAGGTCAAGAATCAAGAGCTAGAATCCAGACAGGGAACAATGGACTGGTTCCAAATTGGGAAAGGAATACATCAAGACTGTATATTGTCACCCTGCTTATTCAACTTACATGCAGAGTACATCATGCAAAATGCTGGGCTGGATGAAGCACAGCTGGAATCTAGATTGCCAGGAGAAATATCAATAATCTCAGATATACAGATGACACCACTCTTATGGCAGAAAGCAAAAAGGAACTAAACAGCCTCTTGATGAAGGTGAAAGATGACAGGGAAAAAGTTGGCTTAAAACTCAACATTCAGAAAACTAAGATCATGGCATCCAGTCCCACCACTTCATGGCAAATAGATGGGGAAACAACTGAAACAGTGAGAGACTTCATTTTTGTGGGCTCCAAAATCACTGTAGATGGTGACTGCAGCCATGAAATTAAGAAACGCTTGCTCCTTGGAAGAAAAGCTATGACTAACATTAAAAATATGATGGCATATTAAAAAGCAGAGACATTACTTTGTCAACAAAGGTCCATATAGTGAAAGCTACTGTGAGTTGGACCATAAAGAAGGCTGAGTGCCAAAGAATTGATGCTTTTGAACTGTGGTGTTGGAGAAGACGCTTTTTTTTTTTTTTTGATGTGTTATTCTTTATGCTATTATAAAATGCACTGTTTCTTCAGAACCTTCATAGGTGCAAAGTCAAATTTACAGACAAATGCAAAACATAACAAGAAACATGGGGTGCACCCATTTGGCAAGAGCTGAGCCTCTGTTTTCAGTCTCCATCATCTGGAGGGATACCCAATTCCTCATCTGGCCACTGGGAAGGGTCGGGATAAGGAAAGTGACCCAGCACAGCATCTGAGGTCGTGTCAGAAGCGCCAGAGAATCCAGAACCACATGGTCGCACTGAAGAACTCGGCCTGGATCACCTGGGATCTGGTCAGCTGTGGGAACTGTCTGTACCGGGGCTCGATGTGTGCACCTCCGCCAGCCCAACGGATGCCACAGGGTTCAGCCACCCATGGGCAGCGGCCTCTTAAGAGGTGGCCATCAATGTGAGCGAAAGGTGACAGTCGCTTCAGAGCCGACATGCCAGCCATCATTAGACCGGCCGTTGCCCAGGTCGCACCGCCACAGCAGCTGGAGAAGAAGCCGACTCATGAGAAAAGACCCTGATGCTGGGAAAGACTGAAGGCAGGAGGAGAGGGGATGACAGAATGAGATGGTTGGATGGCATCACCAGCTCAATGGACATGAGTTTGAGCAAGTTCTGGGAGATTGTAAAGGACAGGGAAGCCTGGTATGCTGCAGTCCATGGGGTCACAAAGAGTTGAACACAACTGAGAGACTGAACAACAACAACAACATAGATGAAAACAAAGTAAGGTGTGGAGAAAACTCCTCTCAAATGATGCAGATTCATTATTTATCCTCCTTATAAGTTCCTGTAAAAAGTTCCTAAGCAGCAGAAGAATGAAAATAAAACCCTGATCACATTATGAAAATTTGTTTCCTATCTTTTTTGGCTTGAGTTCAAACAACTTAAGACAATAGTAACTGGTAGTCCTATTGGGCAAGTCATTCTTCAGAATCAGTATATTCAGTGGAAAAGAAATGCACAATGAGCCAGATCTACAGACTGGACTCTAACAGTCATAATCAGATTACCTTAATGTTGCTAATCCTGCTGAGTATTCACATGATGAATGGGATGAACCCTTTTCCTTTTAAATATATCAAAAGGCTATCTGGGGAAAAAAATTTATTTTGGAAGAGATTTTATTAAAAGTTTTTAAGCTTTCTGAATTGAAGTATATGAAAAGAAACTGAATAGATTATATGAAAACATTCAGAGGATGTTAAATGTTAAACAGCAGAAAGTTTGAAAATACTATAAAATTTAATTATATTTCAAATAAATATATATACATTTTGCAACCTTCAGTAGGATCCATTATTACTTAAAAAACATTGATATGTATATCTTTTAAGCATGTAAAATTTACATAGTTGTTGACTTCTCTAAGGAAAATCACTTATCACACATTAAAGAAAGCATTAAAAAATTCATTTTATAATCTTATACAAGTGTTTTATATTTACCAAAGCCTACCACAATCCATAGGGCACAAATATTGGCCAGCTAATTCTAACTTTTATATTATACATAAAGTTGTTGTTTTATACCATTAGGATATCTAAGAAAATCAACTTTATAGAGCTTAGCTTTTCTCAGGCATCTGACTTGTGGGAGGAGAGAGGTAAATCCAGTGAAGTTATAAGGAATCACAATGTTAACTTTTCTAGAATGAAAAAATAAACACATCTCATTTGCTCACAATACATTTACAAGTCAAAATGCCCTCTACACCAAATGTATATGGAGAGGTTTTGAAGAATAAATTGGATATCCCAGGGGAGGATCAGCTGCTTGTACTGTAAGGTTTCTTAAAAGTAGTGGATGAGCTTGTATACTATAACGTTCCTCATCATCGTTTGTGGCATAAAGCAATTCCCATGAAAGATTGGCCCACTGACCTCTAACAGCTTCAGCATTTAACTTCCCAACATGGATCAATAATTCTTGAAGGGTAAGTACTCTCCCAGTGTAAACTCCCTGTAAAGAAGAAAGGAGGTTGGAGGGAAAGAAAAAGAGAGATTATATTCAGGCCTTTATTTATAAACTTAGAGAAAAACTCCACTGTAGCTAAGCAAACTTAAACAGAAAGTAATATATCAAAATGTACATAAGTTGCTTGTCTTCAAAATCAAGAATCACTTCTATTTGGTTGCTCTCCGACTAAGCGTGAAATAAGAAAATTTCCTGACAGACACTGTACTCACTTCTTCTTTCTTTCTTCTCTATTCCCTCACTCCATCTGGCCTCAGCAAAATGTAAGTCATAAATATTAGTCAGTGAACAATCATCCAATTATTGAGGTATATTTCATATTCCAAATAATTTAATGGCTTTTTAGTATATTCAGATATGTATAACTATCTCCACAATTTTGGGGTATTTTCAGCACCTCAAAAAGAAACTCTGTACTCTTTAGCTATCACCCTCCTATCCCTAATCCCCCCAGTCACAAGCAACAACTAATGGCTGAGTAGTATTCGTGTGTGTGTGTGTGTGTGTGTGTGTACATCTTTACCCATTCAGCCGTCAATGGATATTTAGGTTGCTTCCATGTCTTGGCTATTAGTAAACAGTGCTGTTATGAACACTAGGGTGCATGGATCTTCTTGATTAGAGTTTTTGTCTTCTTTCAGATATATGTCCAGGAGTGGGACTGTTGGATCATATGGTAACTATTTTTAGCTTTTTAGGGAAATTTTGTATTGCTCTCCATAGTGGCTGTACCTATTTACCTCCCCACCAACCGTATAAGAGGGTTCCTTGAACTCTCCACACTCTCTCCAGCATTTATTGTTTGTGGGTTTTTTTTATATTAGCTATTTTGACTGGTTTGAGGTGATATTTCACCGTAGTTTTGATTTGTGTTTCTCTAATAACTGGCAATACTGAACATTTTTCATGTTCCTTGATACCATGAGTATAATGTTAGCTGTAGGTGTCAATATGTGACCTTTATTATGTTGAGGTATGTTCCCTCTATACCCCTACCTTCTGGAAAGTATTTTATTTATCATAAATGGATGGTGAATTTTGTCAAAAGCCTTTTCTGCATTTATTGAGATGATCATATATTTTAATTTGTTACTGTGGTGTATCACATTTATTTTTTGTGGATATTAAAGAATCCTTGCATTACTCAGAAAAACCCCACTTGATTATGGTATATGATCTTCTAAATGTATTGCTGGGATAAGTGGGCTAATATTTCAATGAAAAATTGTACATCTATATTCATCATTGATACTGGCCTGTTTTTTTTAATTAATTTATTTGGAGGCTAAGTACTTTACAATATTGTGGTGGTTTTTGCCATACATTCACATGAATCAGCCATGGGTGTACCTGTGTTCCCATCCTGACCCTCCCTCACACCTCCTTCCCCATCCCATCTCTGAGGGTCATCCCAATGCACCAGCCCTGAGCACCCTGCCTCATGCATCGAAGCTGGACTGGCGATCTATCTCACATATAATAATATACATGTTTCAATGCTAGTCTCTCAAATCATCCCACCCTTGCCTTCTCCCACAGAGTCCAACAGTCTGTTCTTTACATCTGTATCTCGCATATAGGGTCATCGTTACCATCTTTCTAAATTCCACATGTATGCGTTAATATACTGTATTGGTGTTTTTCTTTCTTAGTTTGTTCTGTTTAATAGGCTCCAGTTTCATCCACCTCATTAGAACTGATTCAAATGCATTCTTTTTAATAGTTGAGTAATATTCCATTGTGTATATGTACCGTTTTCTTTTTTGGTACTACAACTTTCTTATCCATTCATCTGCTGATGGACATCTAGGTTGCTTCCATGTCCTGGCTATTGTAAACAGTGCTGTGATGAACATTGGGGTACATAGGTCTCTTTCAATGCTGGTTTCCTCACTGTGTGTGCCCAGCAGTGGGATTTCTGGGTCGTATGGCAGTTCTATTTCCATTTTTTTAAGGAATCTCCGCACTGTTCTCCATAGTGGCTGTTCTAGTTTGCATTCCCACCAACAATGTAAGAGGGTTCTTTTTCTCTGCACCCTCTCCAGCATTTATTGTTTGTAGACTTTTTGACAGCAGCCATTCTGTCCGGCGTGAGATGATACCTCACTGTGGTTTTGATTTGCATTTCTCTGATAATGATTGATGTTTAGCATGTTTTCATGTGTTTGTTAGCCATCTGTGTGTCTCCTTTGGAGAAATATCTGTTTAGTTCTTCAGCCCATTTTTTGATTGGGTCGCTTATTTTTCTGGAATTGAGCTGCAGGAGTTGCTTGTATATTTTTGAGATTAATTCCTTGTCAGTTGCTTCATTTGCTATTATTTTCTTCCATTCTGAAGGCTGTCTTTTCACCTTGCTTATAGTTTCCTTTGTTGTGCAGAAGTTTTTAAGTTTAATTAGTTCCATTTACTTATTTTTGCTTTTATTTCCATTACTCTGGGAGGTGGGTCATATAGAATCCTGCTGTGATTTATGTCAGAGAGTGTTTTGCCTATGTTTTCCTCTAGGAGTTTTATAGTTTCTGGTCTTACGTTTAGATCTTTAATCCATTTTATTTTTGTGTATGGTGTTAGAAAGTGTTCTAGTTTCATTCTTTTACAAGTGGTTGACCAGTTTTCCCAGCACCACTTGTTACAGAGATTGTCTTTTCTCCATTGTATATTCTCATCTCCTTTGTCAAAGATAAGGTGTCCATAGGTGCATGGATTTATCTCTGGGCTTTCTATTTTGTTCCACTGATCTATGTTTCTGTCTTTGTGCCAGTACCATACTGTCTTGATGACTGCAGCTTTGTAGTAATAGTCTGAAGTCAGGCAGATTGATCCCTCCAGTTCCATTCTTCATGCTCAAGATTGCTTTGGCTATTTCAGGTTTTTTGTAATTCCATAGAAATTGTGAAATTATTTGTTCTAATTCTCTGAAAAATCCTGTTGGCAGCTTGATAGGGATTGCATTGAATCTATAGATTGCTTTGGGTAGTATACTCATTTTCACTATATTGATTCTTTTGATTCATGAACATGGTATGTTTCTCCATCTATTTGTGTCATCTTTGATTTCTTTCATCAGTGTTTTATAGTTTTATATATATAGGTCTTTTGTTTCTTTAGATAGATTTATTCCTAAGTATTTTATTCTTTTCATTGCAATGGTGAATGGAATTGCTTCCTTAATTTCTCTGTTTTCTCATAGTTAGTGTATAGGAATGCAAGGGATTTCTGTGTGTTAATTTTATATCCTGCAACTTTACTGTATTCATTGATTAGCTCTAGTAATTTTCTGGTGGAGTCTTTAGGGTTTTCTATGTAGAGGATCATGTCATCTGCAAACAGTGACAGTTTTACTTCTTCCTTCTTCTTTTCCAATCTGGTTTCCTTTTCTTTTTCTTCTCTGATTGCTGTGGCCAGAACTTCCACAACTATGTTGAATAATAGTGGTGAGAGTGGGCATCCTTGTCTTGCTCCTGACTTTAGGGGAAAAAGCTTTCAATTTTTCACCATTGAGGATAATATTTGCTGTGGGTTTATCATATATGGCTTCTATTATGTTGAGGTATGTTCCTTCCATGCCTGCTTCCTGGAGGGTTTTTTTAAATCATAAATGTATGTTGAATTTTGTCAAAGGCTTTTTCTGCATCTATTGAGATAATCATATGGTTTTTATCTTTTGTTAATGTGGTGTATCACATTGATTGATTTGTGAACATTGAAGAATCCTTGCATCCCTGGGATAAAGCCCACTTGGTCATGGTGTATGATCTTTTTAATATGCTGTTGGATTCTGTTTGCTAGAATTTTGTTAAGGATTTTTGCATCTATGTTCATCAGTGATATTGGCCTGTAGTTTTTTCTTTCTTTGTGGCATCTTTGTCTGGTTTTGGCATTAGGGTGATGGTGGCCTCACAGAATGAATTTGGAAGTTTACATTCCTCTGCAATTTGCTGGAAGAATTTGAGTAAGATATGTGTTAGCTCTTCTCTAAATTTTTGGTAAAATTCAGCTGTGAAGTCATCTGGTCCTGGGCTTTTGTTTGTTGGAAGATTTCTGATTACTGTTTCAATTTCCATGCTTGTGATGGGTCTGTTAAGATTTTCTATTTCTTCCTGGTTCAGTTTTGGAAAGTTATACTTTTCTAAGAATTTGTCCATTTCTTCCAAGTTGTCCATTTTATTGGCATATAGTTGCTGATAGTAGTCTCTTAAGATCCTTTGTATTTCTGTGTTGTCTGTTGTGATTTCTCTATTTTCATTTCTAATTTTGTTAATTTGATTCTTCTCCCTTTGTTTCTTGACAAGTCTGGCTAACGGTCTATTTATCTTCTCAAAGAACAAGCTTTTAGCTTTGTTGATTTTTGCTATGGTCCCTTTTGTTTCTTTTGCATTTATTTCTGCCCTAATTTTTGTGATTTCTTTCCTTCTACTAACCCTGGGGTTCTTCATTTCTTCCTTTTCTAGTTGCTTTAGGTGTAGAGTTAGGTTATCTATTTGATTGCTTGCCTGTTTCTTGAGGTGGGCTTGTACTGCTATGAACATTCCCCTTAGCACTGCTTTTACTGAATCCTATAGGTTTTGGGTTGTTGTGTTTACATTTTCATTCATTTATATGCATATTTTGATTTCTTTTTTGGTTTCTTCTTTGATTTGTTGGTTATTCAGAAGTGTGTTTAGCCTCTATATGTTTGTATTTTTAATAGTTTTCTTTTTCCTGTAGCTGACATCTAATCTTACTGCATTGTGATCAGAAAAGATGTATGAGATGGTTTCAATTTTTTTGAATTTACCAAGACTAGATTTATGGCCCAGGATGTGATCTATCCTGGAGAAGGTTCCGTGTGCACTTGGGAAAAAAGGTGAAATTCATTGTTTTAGGGTGAAATGTCCTATAGGTATCAATTAGGTCTAACTGGTCAGTCCACTGTATCATTTAAAGTTTGTGTTTCCTTGCTAATTTTCTGTTTAGTTGATCTATCCATAGGTGTGAGTGCGGTATTAAAGTCTCCCACTATTATTGTGTTACTGTTAATTTTCCTGTTCATGTTTGTTAGCATTTGCCTTACATACTGCAGTGCTCTATGTTGGGTGCATATATATTTATAATTGTTATATCTTCTTCTGGGATTGATCTTTTGATCATTATGTAGTGTCCTTCTTTGACTCTTTTCACGGCCTTTATTTCAAAGTCTATTTTATCTGATATGAGTATTGCTACTGCTGCTTTCTTTTGGTCTCCATTTGCATGAGATATCTTTTTCCAGCCCTTCATTTCAGTCTGTATGTATCCCTAGGTTCGAGGTAGGTCTCTTGTAGACAGCATATATAAGGGGTCTTGTTTTTGTATCCATTCAGCCAGACTTTGTCTTTTAATTGGTGCATTCAACCCATTTACATTTGAGGTAATTATTGAAAGTATGATCCTGTTGTCATTTACTTTGTTGTCTTGGTTTCGAGTTTATAAACCTTTTCTGTGTTTCCTGTCTAGAGAAGATCGTTAGCATTTGTTGAAGAGCTGGTTTGGTGGTGCTGAATTCTCTGAGCTTTTGCTTGTCTGTAAAGCTTTTGATTTCTCCTTCATATTTGAATGATATCCTTGCTGGGTACAGTAATCTGGGTTGTAGGTTTTTCTCTTTCATCACTTTAAGTATGTCCTGCCATTCCCTTCAGGCTTGAAGAGTTTCTATTGAACGATCAGCTGTTATCCTTATGGTGGTCCCCTTGCGGGTTGTTGTTTTTCCCTTGCTGCTTTTAATATTTGTTGTGTTTGATCTTCATTAATCTGATTAATATGTGTCTTGGGGTGTTCTGCCTTAGGTTTATCCTGTTTGGGACTCTCTGGGTTTCTTGGACTTGGGTGGTTATTTCCTTCCCCATTTTAGGGACATTTTCAACTATTCTCTCCTCAAGTATTTTCTCATGGCTTTTTTGTCTTCTTCTGGGATTCCTATGATTTGAATGTTGGGGTGTTTAATATTGTCCCAGAGGTCTCTGAAGTTGTCCTCACTTTTTTTTTCTTTTTTCCTCTCTGCTTCATTTATTTCCACCATTCTATCTTCCACCTCACTTATCCTATCTTCTGCCTCAGTTATTCTACTGTTGGTTCCCTCCAGAGTGCTTTTGATCTCAGTTACTGTATTCATTATTGATCAACTATTTTTTATTTCTTCTAGGTTCTTGTTAAACTTTTCTTGCATCTTCTCAATCCTTGTCTCCAGACTATTTATCTGTAACTCCATTTTGTTTTCAAAATTTTGGATCTTTTTCCTATCATTATTCTGAAATTCTTTTTCAGTTAGACTCCCTATCTCTGCCTCTTTTATTTGGTTTGGTGGGATTTTATCATGTTCCTTTACCTGCTGAATATTTCTCTGCCTTTTCATCTTTAGGTTGCTGTGTTTGGGGTGGCCTTTCTGTATGCTGGAAGTTTGTGGTTCCTCTTTATTGTGGAGGTTCCTCCCTGTTAAGGTATCCTAGTCATTAATCACTGGAAGAGGGAGAATCTTGTTGAAGACACTTGTACTTCTGGGTGAGGCCTGGGAGGTTCTGCAGAGCTTCCGAGCCCTATCCCTATGGAGTCAGGGTGTCTTATCCTTCCAGTGCATTGACAAGGTCACCAACCAGGAATCTAGAGTTTTTATTCTGGTCTGTTTTCTTTTATGGTATCTTTGTCTGGTTTTGGTATCAGGTGGTGGTTTCATAGAATGAGCTTAGCAGTGTTCTTTCCTCTGCAATTTTCTGGAAGAGTTTTAGATGCAGAGGTGTGACCTCTTCTCTACATGTTTGACAGAATTTACCTGTGAAGCTATCCGGTCTTGGACTTTTGTTTCTTGGGCATTTTAAAATCACAGTTTCAATCTCAGTTCATAGTTTGTATTTCTGGTTCAGTCTTGGGAGACTGTACCTTTCTAAGAATCTGCCCTTTCTTCTAGGCTGTTCATTATTTACTTTTTAAATTTTTGGCTGTACTGTGTGGCATGTGGGATTTTAGTTCCCCAACCAGAGTCAAACCTGTGTTGTCTGCATTGGAATCATGCAGGTTTAACCACTGGACCACCAGGGAAGTCCCAATATAATTGATATATTTATACCTAGAATGTTATCTCTATTACTGAGGTTAAATACTTTATAACTGATTTCTATTCTTTAAGGTTTATATAAAAAAATGTTTAGGAACACATTTTTAATCTTACCATATTAGGATCATATCCCAGAGAAAACAAGTATGGTTTTTCTTGTAAAACTGCTTCCTTCCACTTTTCATCAGATACCAAACCAATGTACCAGTCACTTTCATATTCTTCAAGGCAGTTAATCAACTCTTTAAAGTCTTCTACTGGACCTAAGCTTGCTTTATCGATCATTAGTTTCAGAGTGTACCTTTAAAAATGGAGAAATAATGAATTTTAAGTTCGATCAATATTTTTAAGACATTAAATTAAAATCATACATATTTCAGAGAAAAAGAGAAATGATAAGGGTTAAAAGAAAAAAATCCAGAAAGCCATATAAAATAGATACTCCACATAAAAAAAGGAGTACAAATTTAAGTGTATTCCAGATATAATCATAGTACATACCAAGAATTTTTTCAATTTTAGGAAAGTGATCATTTTTTAAAATTAAAAATGGAAGAGCATCTCCTTCTAAGTTTTTTTTTTTTTTAAATCAACATTTTCCTGCCAATATTAAAACTTGTATGTAATCAAAATAAATTACCTGAAAGCTTTTAGGGCTAGTTGGAACAGGTCTGGTTTTTCTGTGAGCCAATCCAAGGCAAGAGACCAAGGCAAAACACCACTGTAAACTCTCAATATATGACCAGGACTAGGAATCATATTGTCTACCCCAAACAAACTAAAGTAACAAGTCATTACTGTATGAACATACAAGTCTTTCAGAACTCTGTCCTTTGCAATTTCTTCCACATTTGAGGCATTTTCTTTTGAAGGAAAACATTCCAACTGCCTTAAAATAAACTGGTACCAGTCTTCTGGAAATAATGAACTCATCTCTTTCACTTTGGACTTAGGTAAACAGTTAGACATCCACTCTTCAGGTAAGCTTAATAAGTGAGAATGAGAACAACTGAACTCCATGAGAGGGATATATGCCATGGCTTCTTGTTTTCCTTTGTCAATGGCAGGGTATCCAAGTGCAACTGCTTGGTAAAGACTCTCTTCAGTAACTGTGTTTGTAGAATGACTACCAATGTCCTGTGATTCTACTGATCCGGGAATAGGCAAATTTATACC
Organism: Odocoileus virginianus; assembly: GCF_023699985.2. Taxonomy (NCBI): domain Eukaryota; kingdom Metazoa; phylum Chordata; class Mammalia; order Artiodactyla; family Cervidae; genus Odocoileus; species Odocoileus virginianus. Next base: position 59,988,282 of record NC_069679.1, on the reverse strand, counting down.
TGGCAATACTTTCAACTGATCTTTTTCATCTTTTCCTTTTTTGATAGTTGGCTCTTCATCAAAAACATCATCAGACCAGTCATCCAAATTTTCTGAATTTAAACTGTCTGTGTCTTCTGGGGATTCAGTTTGTGGTTCAGTATTCAAAGCAGGCAGGATTATTAGAGATGATTTCCCTTTATTTTCAGTTTTGTGAGCATTCTCCAGCATGCCAGACCTTCTAGAACAGTACTGAACAAGTATCCACAGAAGTACTTTAACAAGATCACCTTTAAATTCTTTTAAGTTATCATGAGAATCAATTATGCCAGACAGGACATTCCTGGCATCAGAATAGAGTTTCACAGGTAAAACAGTACAGGGTGTCAAAACATTTCCAAAGTGTTCATTAATGGAACATAATTTTACATATTCTTCTTGTTCAAAGGCACTTTCAAAAACTTCATCAACTCTTCGAGCTTCAGCAGTGTGACAGGATGTCTCTTGCAATTCTAACCCCTAAAGAGGAAATTAAAAGTACTTGAGCTTATGATCACTTATTACAAAAAGAAAAGTAACCAGTTTTGTAACTGTTCATGGATTGCATTCTCATAATAAAAATATGTGAAATGAAACAAAAATTATTTAACCTGGGAGCAAATCTTAATTCAAATTTAATGATACATTTTTATGTTGGATATGGAAATGAAAAATAATGCTGCATTTTTAAAGACATTATAGAAATTCCAATAGAAATTGGCCGAACAATTTTAATGAGTATGATCATAATTTTAAGACTGTAGGTCAAGATTAAATCACACTTATTAAAAACTTTTTTAAATTATAAAAATTTGGGAAGGAGTAAAATTGGAAATATACAGTATGCACATAATTTTGTATCCTTTCCATTCTACTTTATATACTAGCATTATTCTACTGTATACATGTCATAATTTACTTAACCAGTAACCTGTTCAAGTTTTTAAAAATTATAATAACACAAAAATAATAATATAGGTTTATGTATTTGATTATTTTCTACCTCCTCCAACTACAATATAAACTCCATCAATCAGCTCTCTTTCAGTTACTCCTATATCCTCAGTGCCTAAAGCAGTGTCTGACACACAGTAGGTATGCAACAAATATATACTGAAAGAATGAATACTTTGAATATATTCCTATATAAATTTTAAGCACATTTTGATTACTTCCCTAAAATGAATCACCTGAAAAGGATACATCAGCTCACTGTTTACTATTATTATCATTGTAATTATTGCTTACTTATTCATACATTTTCTCAAAACTACCAGTGTTTTTAATAAAAGGCAATGCTGTTAGGTTGTACTGTGATCCAGGGAAAGAACATGGAATGTGACATTAGAAACTGCTTTTAAACAATGGCTCTGCTCAGATCCTAGTACACAATCCTGAGTAGGTCACTAACCCTCTAAGATTCCTTTTGCTTCTCTTTCAAAGAAAAATAGCTCTGGCATATAGGACTGTGAGGATTAAAATAAGTAATGAAAGTGATTTGTCAAATTTTTAAAGTGTTACACAGAGCACAAAAGATTATAAAAGGACCTGCATTATTAGGTATTTTAAAACCATACCATTTAAAAAATAGAACTAAATTAAGCAATGAAAATATCCTTCATATTTTGCATGATTTTTTGCCTTCTTCTACTTGTACATGTTAGACTAGAACACTAGTTCTCAAACTTTAGGTGAGTCAGAAACACTGGGAGGCTTGTTAAAACAGACTGCTGGACACTGCCCCAGAGTTTCTGACTCAGTAGGTCTGGGTTGAGGCCTCAAAATCTCATTTCTAATAAATTCCCAGGAGATGTTAAAATTACTAATCTGAAGAACTGGATTGTGAGAACCACTGGACTAAAGGAACAGCTTTCTTATCATAAAAATTTTATCCAATCTGCACTAAGACAAAAAAATTCATTCATTCACTATTCATGCAACAAATACTTAGTAAGGGTCTACTATGTGCCAGGCACTGTTCCAGGGGGTTAGGATTATAGTCTCTAAATAAAAACAAAGATACTTGCTCTTGTGACTTTTATATTAGAAAAGTGGGGGGACACAGGTAATCAGCAATAAAATTATAAGTAAATTACATAGTTTGTTAGAAGATATAAGAGCTATAAAAACAGAGAAAAAGTAAAGCAAGCCAGGAGGATTGGAAGTACAGTCAGGATGGGAGTGGGTATGCAATTTTAAATAGAATAGTCATAGTAGACCTTACTGAGGTGACATTTGAGCAAAGCCTTAAAGCTGGTGAGAGAGTTAGCTGTGTGGTTACCTGAAAAGAAGGCTGTTCCAGCAGAAGGAACAGCCAGTATGCTGGAGTGGAGTGAAACAGTTAAAGCAGCAGATGAGACAAAACAGAAAACTGGGAGCTTGACCATTTACGGCCTTGGCTTTTACTCTGAACAAAAGAAGAAATCCTCTGTAGAATTTTGAGTAGAGAAGTGGCATGATCTGACTTAGATTTTAAAGATCATTCTGGGTAGTAATAGGCTAGTTGTGGGATCAGAAGTAGAAGCAGAGACCAATTAGGAAGCAATTGCAGTTACCCATAAAAAGGATGAAAGGGGCTGAGGGCAGGGTGGTGAGAAGTGGTGGGATACAGGATGACAAAGGTAGAGCCAATAAGATTTCTTACTGGATTGGATGTGGGGTATAGAAGTAAACAAGGAATCAAATATCACTAGACTAAAGCCCAAATGTTTTTGAGCTGAGCTACCAGAAGGATGAAGTTGCCAGCAAGAACTGGGCCAGTCTGATATTAAGAGGTTAAGGCAGAGAGAAGGAACCATCTGAGCAGACTCTCAAGGATTAATCCGTGAAATAAGTGAAGAGATCAACTGTGTCAAATGCTTCTGACAGGTCAAATAAGACCAGGTGTAAGAACTGATCATTGGATTAAGCAATCGTCAGTCATTGGAGACCTTGACATTAATGGTTTTTCAGTAGCATAATAGAAAGGGTCAAAAACTAGGGTAAGTTGAAGATAAAATGGGAGAAATGAAAATTGGAGACATGATGATAAGCAATTCTAATAAAGCATTTTGCTCTGAAAGGAGAAAAACAAGAGTGTTAGCAGGTAAGGGAAGTGGGGTCAAAAGAAGGTTTTTATTAAGTTGAGAATGCTTACATGATATAGGAGTGAAGAAAATATTACTCAGTCACCTTTTTGAGATGCTCAACCAGATAAGGATAAAAAGATAAAAAAGGGGCAAGTGTACTTTGTTATTATGCTCTATCATAAAGTCAACACTAGTCTATCAATATGTGCATATTGAAATATACTTTAAAAATCCTAGGTGTTTTCACAAGTAATTAAAAGATACTCTTTCAAAGTGAGCTATTAAGTCTCTGATGTGTGCTTAACAAAATTTTAACTTGTACAAGAGAGATTTCAAATGCACAATGACCTTAATGTTAACACAGCAATAAGTATAGCCACATTCTAGAATCATTATCCATATTAAACGATCCTGAAAACGGCCCAAGTAATGAGACCCAGGTAAGAGGAGACCTAAAACAAATTAGAAAAAAAAAGTAAGTAATTGTCCAAGCTTATTTTATTTTGCCATGTGAATCTTAAAAAAATCAATAAAACACTTGGAACTAATTCATAACTCTTTCTATCCTCTTTTTATGTCACAAATACAAACGACTATCCATTGCGTATCAGGAGAAATTAAGCTTTTTACAGGAACAGTTGGAAAAGAAAACTATAGGTGATAATAAGAATTTAAGAATATATTTTCCATAACAACAAATGAGAACCTATTACATAAAATTCTAAATACATGCTAAATATATTAGGGAAACAAATATATTTTGGACATTTTTATATACATGCCTATAAAAATGATTTGTGCTGTTAAAAACTTACATAAAATGCTACCTACCAGACTATAATACAAATACTCTTAAAACTTAGTTTTTCTCTTAACGTTTTATCTCTGAGATATTTTATTGACTACAAAGCTCATTCACTGTAACTGCACTGAGAATTCATTGTATTAGTTCACTTCAGTTCAGTCACTCAGTCGTGTCCGACTCTTTGTGACCCCATGAATCACAGCACAACAGGCCTCCCTGTCCATCACAAACTCCCGGAGTCTACTCAAACACATGTTCATCGAGTCGGTGATGCCATCCAACCATCTCATCATCTGTTGTCCCCTTCTCCTCCTGCCCCCAATCCCTCCCAGCATCATGGTCTTTTCCAATGAGTCAACTCTTTGCATCAGGTGGCCAAAGTTCTGGAGTTTCAGCTTCAGCATCAGTCCTTCCAATGAACACCCAGGACTGATCTCCTTTAGGATGGACTGGCTGTATGAATGTAGCTAAATTTAAATGTTCATTTCCCTATTAATAAACACTTCACGTTTTCCAATTTTTCACTATTATAAATAATGCTGTATAAGTTACTTTGTGCAAATCTGTTTGTACTGCTATCCCATAAAATGTCTGCTTACAAAGTTGGCCCTTGGCTGGAAACTTGTATTTCATTACCCTAACTGATAAACAGTCTCTCTTTGCGCCTAAACTGTTTGTGCAAAGAATACAGTTTTTACTGAATACTTGCTTTCCTTTTGGGAGGCTGGAATTTTGGCATGTGGTAGGCAGAGGGGCCTACATGACCAGCCCTCAATATAAGGTTTAGGCACTGAGTCTCAAATAAGCTTCCAGTAGTCAACATACCACACATACTGTCACAAGAAGTTGCTGGGAAATTAAACATGTTCTGTGTAACCCCCCTGGGAGAGCATGCCTGTAAGCTTTCACCCAGTCTTTTCACCCCATGTGAGTTTCCTTTGCTGTATTTGTTTAGCATGCTTTTGCTATATTAAATCTTAGCTATGAGCACAACTGTATGCTGAGTCCCATGTGTCCTAAAAAATCATTAAACCTGGGACCCCCAAAACACATATGCAAGAGTTTCTCTAGAACTGGAATCACTGGACCATAAAATCTAAAACTGGAATCCTTAGGTCATGAGATATGTACATCATTACTACAGACTATTAAATTTACTCTTCAAGGTGGCTGTATGAATTGACACAGTCCCTTCCAGCAAGGTTTGAGAGTTCCTATTTCCATTCCCTACCTAACACTTGTTAATATCAGATTTTTTTTTTACATTTTGCCAATCAGATGTGTGTGAAATGTTACCTCACTGTTGTTTGTTTGCTTTTTCTCCAAGAAATACTTAAAACACACTGGATGAATGTAACTGATTTGATAATAAGGTATTTATTATTTCAGATGTGAGTTTAACCTTACAGGTATTTTAAAAAGTGGCACTGCACTAAATAATAAAAATTAATTGGAACTGGATAAAAGTATTAAAAGTATAGAATATTTTCTATAAGAAAGGAAAATGACTACTCATGAAAAATCTGCATTACAAAAAGTTTTTACTAAATTATCTCACTTAATAGATAATTTAAAAACTCAATCCAAATAAACATTAAAATTCCAATTTTAAATCACTATTCTCTGCCAGTGGAGTCAGTGTGCTAGGAAGTCACTGGCCATATCTAAACCAAATATGGGGCTAAAGTATACAGCAGAAGACAACGAACTATTGTCATCAGTTTGTACCTTCTCTAAAGCCAACCTTTAGAAATATAAAATAGTTGAACTTACATAATGTATGATGAAATTAGAAAGCTATCACAAAATTATGACTATAATATTAGTCCATTCTCATAAAAAATCTAGCTAATATTCAGACAGCACTTCATTTTGGAAGGCTATGGATCACAGACCAAAGCTTTTATGTTCCCTTGCCTCCAGCCTTGTCAGATTGCTGAAGCTGGTAGATAATAACTAGTAAGACACAAGCATACTTCTTTAAGTTCTTCACTTTGATATATAATACTGGTTTTCACTCTATGGGCTTAAGCTGTTACTTCTACCTGACAAGAACTCATCATAAATTCATGAAAATTTTGGAAAATAAGGTGTTTTCATGCTTCATGGTGGGACTATAACCCAATTTGAATCAAGAAAATGTTTCTTAAAAATTGTCAAAATTAAGGTGTTAATGCAATTTTCACTCAGTATTTTTACGACTTTATTTACCTCAAAACAAGAAGATATACTTCTTCATATTTAGTCTGTCTCCCTGCACATCAAAGTATTAGAATCTGTATAATAGCTGGATCAAAACACTGTTTTTCTGTGTGTTCATTTTCCTATACTTCAAATATATTAGTGAGGATGTTGTATACACAACCCATTCACTTACCTAAACTCCCAGCTGCCATTGCAGACTGCAGCGCAGTGATTAAACCTGGGACCATCTGGCAATAGTACACTGTATCTGCACACACACAGGCTGTGGTGCCCACCACTCCTGGCCAACTCTGAACAGGTCGAGGAAACCCCACCAAGAACAAAGGAAGGGTAAAGAGGGGGAGTAAGGGAGAAGAGAGTAGTGTAGAAAAAACTATGACGACCAACACGAATGGAGAGAAGACAATGTTGAGTACACCCAAAGTGGTGGTTGATTTTCTACGTTTTTTCTCTGTCCATGATGCCACAAGCACAGTCACAGCAAACTGCAATTTAGCGATGAACTGAATGAGACGATCACGCATGATACCAACCTGGAGAGACATAAAAATGACTTTTTTATTCTTAAATACTTTTCATGAATTTTCAAGATCAAAAAAGAAAAACAATGTAATTTTATCATTGCCCCAAGATTTTTGAGGACATTGCCCTTATGTAAGATTCTCTGTTATAATTTTCTCGATTCCCACAATTAGCAAATGAGACTATGTTTTTAAAAGTTTAGGCTCTCTTAAAAACAAGAAGTACTAAAGAGAAATGACAGAGTGCTATGTCTTATGTTGATTAAGCTCTGCGTTACATGCTTGTTAAGTCATAAGAACTAGAAGTAATAGCTAAGCAACTATACTTGATTTATCCTTATTTTAGAGAATACTTTACAGATTAAGAAATCTTAATCTTAACTATACATCATGCCATAAGACAAATCTCAACTGACTGAAATCATTTTAAATATATTTATACAATCATGAAAAGTATGTTCTTCAATCAAAACTGAATTAAATCAACAACAGAATGAAATGTGGAAATTAAAAGACATATTCCTAAATAACCAACAGGTCAAAGGAAAAATCACAAGATAAATAAGAAAACATTTTCAGATGAATGAAACACAAATCAAAACTTGTGACACAGCAAAAACAATCCTCAGAGAGAAATTTATAGTTACAACTGTATATATTAAAAGAACAGAAGTATCTTAAACCAGTAACCTAATCTTCCATTTTAGGAAACTACAGAACAAAGAGCAACTAAATCTCAAGTAAGCAGAGGTAAAGAAATAATAAAGATTAGAGTAGAAGTTAATAGAGGATAGAAAAATAATAGATAAAATCAGTGAAACCAAAAGCTTTTTTTTTTTTTTTGAGATCAACAAAACTGACAAACCTTTAGCCAGACTAACCAAGAAAAATACATAGAAGATGTAAATTACTAAAATCAGGAAAGAAACAGATAACATTACCAGCAACCTTACAGAAAAAAACATAAAGAATTATAAAAGACTATTATGAAAAACTGCATGCCAACAAATTAGGTCACTTATATGAAACTGACAACTTCTAAGAAAAAGACATAAATTACCAAAACTGATTCAAGAAGAAACAGAAAATCTGAATACACATATAACAAGTAGAGAAACTGAATTAGTAATTTAAAAGCTTCCCAAAGAGAAAAGCTGATAGCTTCAATACTACAAAATACTACATAATACAAAATATATTAAGATACAAACTGAATACTATAAACATTTTAGAATTATTAATATAGTCAAACAATCTTGAAAAAAAAACAACAAAGTCATAAGATTCACAGTTCCCAATTTTAAAACTACTACAAAGCTAGTATTGTAATCAAGACAGTGTTGTACTGGCATAAGGACAGATATATAGACGAATGGAAAAGAGAATGAGTGTCCAGAAATGAACCCTTATATTTGTTGCTTGACTTTCGACAAGGTGTCAAGAAAAGGGAAAAATAGCTTTTTGAATAAATGATACTGAAACTACTGTACATCCATATACAAAAGAATGGATTTGGAAATTTACCTCATAACATATACAAAAATTAATTCCAAGTAGATCACAGAATCAAGTGTTAAGAACTAGAAGACACAGTAAATCTTTGTGATCTTGAAAGCAGTGTTTATTAGATATGACACCAGAGAATACAAGCAACAAAAGAAATAAACAGAACTTCATAAAAATTAACTTTTTTGCTTCAAAGGACATTATCAAGTAAGCTTAAGAAAACCTAGGGGATGGGAGAAAATTTTTTCTGATCATATATCTGTCAAGAAACTTATGCAGAATATATGAAGAACTCTTATTAAACTTAACAGTAAAAAGGCAAATAACCTGGGTAAAAATGGGCAAAGAATTTGAATAGGCATTTCCTTCAAAAACATACATAAATGGCCAATAAATATACATAAAGATAAACCATTAGCATTCAGAGAAATGCACTATTAAAATCACAAAAAGAGAGTTCACATTCATGAAAATCCTATAATGAAAAAGTAAGACAACTGTTGGTGTCTTTTGCCAAATGCAAAAGACAACATACTAGATAATTTTGATCATGTGAAATGTCCAGAACTGTAAAGTCCTTGGAGACAGAAAGTAGATTAATAGTTTCTGGGGCTGGAGTAGTAGAATGGATGGAGAGTGGAATGGAAATGACTATTAATGTGTATGAGGTTTCTTTCTGGGATGTTGAAAATGATCTAAAATTAGATTGTGGTGATGGCTGCAAAGTTCTGAGTATATACCACAGAACTTCAGACTTTTAAGTGAATGATTTTATGGTATATGAAATACATCTCATTCAAGATATTAAAAAAACATATTCACCAGTAAGAGTTTGATGCCTGTGTCCAGGCTTCTGCTCCACCACATGTCTGCACTGGAGCTCAGCAAGTGTACTGCTGCTACAATGACTGTCTCCAATAAAGCAGTCTCTGTATTCTGCCACACCTGCAGCACACAAATTAACCATTACTAGGCAGAATCTGGTCATTTAAGTAAGCTGCTAAACAAAATCATAATTTGGGAACAGGAACATACTATTAAGTGCATATTAGTATTACCATTCTAAAAGCTCTTGTGAATCCAATGGAGACAGATACAGAGTGAAGCCTTTGTAAGGAACTGTCCAATGAAAGAAATGCTATCATAGCAAAAGGTGACACTAAGACAAAAAAGAGATAAATTTAATGAAGGCAAAATAATCTTTTATCATATTTAATTTTGGCCTGTATTTTTATGAGCACATTCAAGCAATTAAGAAAGAATAAGCAAACAAACCAAAACATAACATAATATCTACAGCAATATAACATTATACAAATGACAGGAATTTTGTAATATTTTTATATATTTCCTAGATATAATGCAAGTTTATTATGTTTTATCTGCCTACCTAGATTTATTAAAATCCGTCTGACAACACCAATCTTCATAAGCTTTGTCTGCTTCTCTAGGAATAAAGTCACAGTTTGCACATCCTTTGGATAGAAAGGGTTCCGGAAAATTCCAAAGATATAGACACTTTGAATTTCTTTAAGTATCCACAGTATTATAAATAATATCATCAAAGTATAGCCAACAACAGCCTGAGGACTGTTTTTGGAAATCTGTGAGAAACTAGCAAAGTGATGCAACAAACCAGTTTCTAAGAGGGCCAAGACTAATACAATGCTGTAGAAAAGGTATTCCCTCCAAGTAAACAGGATTTCTGAACCACTGGATAAAGCATTAGATTTGGTTCCAACTCTGTGTCTGGTCACACCGTGTTTGAAGACAAGAACCATCTCACTTAGGTTAAGACTCAGTAAGAACCCAAGTCCAGTCATGAAAAGAACCACACCAACAGTGCTGGGAATGAAATAAGATGCTACAGCTGTTCCAGCAGAAATGATGAACATTATTAACAACCTGCAGAGGGGGGGAAGAAAAAAAGATCTGCTTGAAAAGAAAAAAAATGTTCCTTGAGAATAAATTACACTATCACTTTAATACTAAAAATAATTACCGTAGGTGAGTTGACATAGATGAGCCTCCAAGGCCGAACTCTAAAACCTGCTCCACTGCCCATAAGAAAAGTGCATCAGGTGGGGGTAGGGTCCCGAGTGCCCAGAAAAAGGGTAAAAATATAAACAAGATGTGTAAAATCTGGTTCATCTGTTCTAGAGCTGGTATATTTACCATAAACCTACAATAAAAAGAAAGTATTTAAATCATACAAAACAATAAATAGATCTTTCCAGGAAAAACAAAATATATACATTTTTCTGTACACCCCACCTCCACCCTGAAACAAGAAATACATTTAAAAAAAGGTCCTAGTCCCAAACTGCAAAAGATCAAAAACACAAAACTGTGATCACTGTCCTCCTCCTATACCAGCAAGCAGTCAATTGTATACAAGTGTAGTACTTAGAAGATAGATGTATTCAAGTGTGAAAAGAAGGACTAAGTAATCAACTAAATAAAACTGAGTTTAGGGATTTGTAAAATGAAACTAAGCCCATGGCAAAAACACCTCTCCCTTAAATGTTTAAACATGGCTCCAATTACATTGGTTACAATTCCACTAATTCCAGTTTTATAAAGTTTAAAATTTTTTAATTTAAAATTGCAGGCAACTCTAGAAAAGCCAAAGACTTCCTAGGGTTCATAAATTAGCAGCTAGCAACAAGAGAAAGCTCTTCTTTTCCTCCTACTCTCTCCTGTACTGTATTGTTCCCAGGTCCTAGAATTTCAAGTCAGTACATTCAATATCAGAGGTCAGCAACCTGAGGTTATGAACACATCTCTGTGGTTTAGCCTGGGAACCTAACCAGCATATACTATTTCTATTTTGAATAAACAGTGGTACAGATTTGGGAACAGAAACTTGTACAGCACAATCTCATTAATGAGTGAAGTCTTCTATCTTAAGTGGAGAAACTGGTTTTTGGTACAGCACTTACCAGTTAAACATCATCAAATTGCTTCAAATAATTTGATAAAAACTTTACAGCACAGAAGAATAAACATTTTCTATATGTTGCTAAGTTTTTGGAATAAGGTTAACCAAACACCTTGCTTGGAAACCAACAATGCTGTAGTACTTACAGAGTTCCAAAGACAATTTTCAGAAAAGAAAATTAAATCTCAAAACTTATAGCACAGTAATTGTACTTGAATATCTGAGCTGCTAGGAATCAAAGTCAAGCAGAAAGGCAACTTCAGTAATTATCCACTTTAGTGTAAATTAACAGCCCAGAAGCAAATGCATAGCAACTACGAATATAATAATGGTATAAATGTGCTTCCTCACACTGATACCAGGATGATGCAAGCTAATATACTCTGCTTCATAATGTATGTCCTTCAAACTTTTATAAGCAGAGAGAATTAATGAACACAATTAATTAACAATGTGATGCTACATTAGAGGATAATACTTGCTGTAGTGTAGTTTTAAAATAAAATTCATTTCATTCTGAGAAGAAAACACTCCAGTAACAAAAAAGAAAATCAAACTACACACAATATGCTGTAGAAGGTCAAGGAAAATGTGTAGATTTGTACAGCTATTTTTGTTCTTTTTTTCAAAAATACAACAGTTCCCTTGCTAACATATTCAAAGAAAGGATAATTTGTGTAAAAATAATGTATACTCAGGAAATATTTACCTAAGTTCTATTCCTGCCCTTCCAATCTGTTTTTGTCCTTAAAGTAAACAACAAGCAATAGTATAGAAAAGTATAAATATATCACAAATAAATAAGAACACATAATTGAAGTAACCAAACATTGTGATTACTTTCCTATGTGTATGATTCAGGATAATCAAACAGATGATTGATTACTGTGGTTCTTTTATACAGAAAAATGTTTAAATCTTAAAGTTTCTGATAACGTACAGGAATTTTCTAGAGCAAAAAAAAAAAAAAAAAGAAATCCAAGCCTGCAAGAAAAAACCTGTTTTTCTAACGACCATAAAAATATTTCAAGTTCTGTACACTCATTCACAATCCACATACCTAGAAAAAGATGTTCTTAATACACAGTAAATAAGATGATATAAATATGCATCATTCATTCATAACGTTCCTGAGTCTATGAATTAAGAATTATAGGTTTAACACTTGTCTTTAATAAAAATGTACACAAAAAATCATTTAAAAATTATTAATATACAACTATACTAGGTAGAATAAAGGATGAAGAAAGAGAAATTTACTACACTGTATGGCTTATCTCTTAAACTTTAATATTCTCTGAAAGGAAATTAAGATACAACTTGACATATCTGACAACTCTCCAAATTTGAATACACATTTCATATTTATCTGCAGTTATTTCATCTACAGTGAGAAAGTAACTCAATAATTTACATTCTGAAAATAATAATCTTATAAACTTAAATCTTTCAAAAAGGGTCAAATGTATAAACATACATTTAAACTTGATTTTGTTAACTTCTCAAAATCAAGCATTTAACATGTTTTATAGTTAGAAATTCTAGTGGTACTAAGAAATCAATTTCAACAGAATTTCCATAGATTCTCTCTTTACATATCTGATTAGCTGAATAACTACAAAGGTGTTATAGTGTCCTCTGGTCCATAAATGTATCACAATTAGAAAAGATTAAGAGCTAAGGAACATCAGACATCTAAAAATCAGTTTCAGTACACAAAGTGGCTACACATTTTTAAATGCCTTGTTTTCTTTTAGACTACCATAACAAAGCAGGATAGACTAGATGGCTCAAACAATAGAAACTTATTTCTCACAGTTCTGGTACATAACATAGTATCCTAAGACAAGGTAGCTCAAACAATAGAAATGTATTTATCACAGTCTGAGATCAGAATGCCATTATGATTGGGTTCTAATGAGAACTCTCTCTCTGGCTTGCAGGAAGCCAATTTCTCACTGCATCTTCAGGTGGTGGAGAGAGATGAAACTCTCTAGTGTCTCCACAGGGGCACCAATTCCATTAGGGACTAGGGCTACCCCAACGACCTAATTACCTCCCAAAGACCCTCACAAAAAATCACTACACTGTGGGGGTTAGGGCTTCAACATTTGAGTTTTGAAGAGACATATACATTTAGTCCATAACATTCCACCATAGACTCCCAAATTCATGTTCTTCTCATCTGAAAAATACATTCATTCCTTCCCGACAGCCACAAAATTCTTAACTCATTCCAGCATCAACTCTAAAGTCCAAAGTTATATATATAAATATCATCTACATCATACCCAGGTAAGACCTGAGGTATGACTTATCCTGAGGCAAAATCCTCTCCAGCTGTGAACCTATGAAACCAGACAAGTCATGTGCTTCCAAAACCGAGTGGTGGGACAGGCAAAAGATGGACATTCCCATCCAAAAGGGAGAAACAGGAAAGAAAGAAGGGGTGTTAGGTCCCAAAGAAGTCCAACATCTGGCAAGGCAAATTTCATTAGATTTAAACGCTGGAAAATAATCCTCCTTGGTTTCATACTCTGCTCTCCAGGTCCCCAGAGTGGCATGTGACCCAAAGAGCCCTAGGCGTGGGTCCTACACACCATAGCTCTACAGAGCAGTACCAGACCCAACGCTTTCAGCAGAGACCTTCTAGCCTGCTGAAGCCTGATAATCTCAGAATCACTTTTGAGGTCACTATTCTCTCTTCTTAAAGATAAACACATGTTCACAGCCAAATAACTCTAATATCCCTGTCCTGTCAAATTTAAGAAGCTGAACAGCCTTCATTCATTACATCTTTATTTCAAACTATAAGTGTTTCTACTTATATAATTCCAGAAACTCATTAAATTCAATGAGTGACAGTCCGGCCACACCTTTGGTGTTCCCTTCAGAATATGCTTTCTCATTTTTTGCAATATGGATAGACTGACAGTTTTGTAAATCTTCAACCTCTGGTTCCATTTTGCTGAGCAATTCCTACTTCAATTCATCTCTCTCCTTTGTATTTTACTATAAGCAGTCAAGAGAAATCAAGCTGTTCATTCAACACTTTGCTTAGAAATCTCCTCGGCTATATGTCCTAATTTATTACGCTCAAGTTCTACCTTCCACAAAACTTCAGAAAATGGTTAAGTTATTTACCACTTTATAAGTTCTTCGCGACTTTCTAACAAGGATTGCCCTTTCCTCTAGTTTCCAATAACCTGTTCTCACTTCTGTCTTAAGAGCTCACCAGAATTGCCTCTAACGTCCATATTCCTAGCACTCACTTCAAAACTCTTCCAGCCTCTACCCATTACCCAGTTCCAAAGCTGCTTCTATACTTTTAGGTATTTGTGACGGGAGTACCCCATTTTCTAAAAGAATCCCTGGTGGCTCAGATGGTAAAGAATCTGCCCACATTGCAGGGAACCCGGGTTCAATCCCTGGGTCGGAAAGGTCCCTGGAGAAGGAAATGACAATTCACTCCAGTATTCTTGCCTGGAGAATTCCACGGACAGAGGAGTCTGTCAGGCTACAGCCCATGAGATCACAAAGAGTCGGACATGACTGAGCAACTAACACTTTCACTTTCACCCCAGCTTCTTGGTATCAAAATCTTAGCCAGCTCCTAAGAAATACTATAGTCTGAGTGGTTTAAACAACTGAAATTTATTTCTCACAGATCTGAAAGTCTGAGATCAGATTGCCACCATGATCAAGGTATGGTGAAAACTCTTTCTGGTTTGCAGGCAGCTGCCTTCTCCCTTTACCTTCATATGTTAAAGAGAGAAATCAGACTCTGGTGTCTCTTCCTATAAGGGTACTAATCCCATCCCACTAGGGCCCCACCCTTATTGTCCTAATCAGCTCCCAAAGACTCCATCTCCACATACCACCACAATGGGGGTTAGGGATTTAACAGAGGAATGTGCTCAGTCACTCAGTTGTGTCTGACTCTGCGACCCCATGAACTGTAGCCCACAAGGCTCCTCTGTCCATAGCATTTTCCAGACAAGAATACTGGAGTCAGTTGCCATTTCCTTCTCCAACATATGAATGGAGGGGCACAAACATGAAGTGATGCCCTAAGAGGTGCCTCTACATTTCTACTGGTGAAAGAGAAAACTGCAAACTATAGAAAGAAATATCAGATTTAGAAAAGGCAAGCAAAAGAGGTCAAATAATTGTGTTTAAAATTGCTATTTTCTGTTTCTTCTACAGTAAATTGATTTTAAACAATCAATTATTTTCTATAGTTACTACAACAAAATTAAGTAAGTTATTCTATCCACCTTAAATCCACTCAATCTATGTATAATATTTATCAGTATCAATTTTAAATTTCTGTTTTCCCCTCACAGGAAAGTTCTGTCTCTTTTCACAGGTTTTAGCCAGGCTATGTTACAGATTCATGGCTTCTTATTTAAAGTAAAACACAGGAATGAAATTTTACTTATAAAGGATTTTCTTCTTACTCTTCAATAAGATTTAATTACTGCTTTAGAATGAATGTTTAACAAAGATTAGTCCTATGAGATTAATTATCAAAACTTATCAAAAAAAAATACAACATCACTCAATGGTTTGGTGACTTAATTCATATTCTTTTTTTTTTTAATACTAAGGAGATTGCTTAAAAATAAAGAACGTTATAAAGTATTTGACAGTTTATTACCTGTGTGCAAGATCTACAGAAACAAAGAAAAAAATATAAACAGGTCTCATAAGAGGAGTGATTTCATAAGCATCCTGGGTTTGGAAAGTTGCAGACTCTGTAGGTGTGTTTACAATTAATG
The DNA here is from genome assembly GCF_023699985.2 of Odocoileus virginianus. NCBI lineage: Eukaryota > Metazoa > Chordata > Mammalia > Artiodactyla > Cervidae > Odocoileus > Odocoileus virginianus. The sequence goes on along the minus strand of NC_069679.1, from coordinate 59,972,437 downwards.
AATATTCTCCTATACACAGCGTCATCCATCCAAAGACAAAGAGCACAACAGTGCCTCCTACACTGCCATATAGCAGGGTTATTCTATTCGGGAGCAAATACCATGTTCCAAGACCACACAGTAATCCAGCAAGAACAGAATGAAAAACTACGTTGGCTGTATGTTTTTTGCCAGGAATTAGAAATTTGATGGTCTCAGCACCAGCACAATCTGTAAACTCATGCTCATCTTCCTCTGCTAAGATGTCTGTGGTCAGCATTCTCTCCACCGTTACCGATTTGTTTCTGGCATATGAACTTGTGAACTGGATGACAAATGCGGTGAAAAGCATTAGTCCACCTGAAAGTGCTGCTGCGTAATAGTCTTCCAGGATGCCTAATTGGTACAAAAGTGTTCCTATTCCACCTAAAACCCATGGCATCAAAAAAAGGACAATCTGATTAACATATATGTAAGGAGGGGCACAATAGCCCAATTTGAGTCGAGGGCCTCCAAGAACAGTCTGTGGAAAGCGCTTCAGGAAGAAGTCCTGTTTGTAATCGTTCAGCAGAGGCACATCTGGACTCATCCTTCTCACTCAGATTATTCTGAAAGTCACTTTCTTTTCTGTAACACAGCAGTCACTAAGAAAAAGAAAAAAATCACTATTTGAAAACGTCATACTTAAAACATGAGGGAAAAAAAATCCATATTTCCATTAGTTAGTTCCTTAGGGCAGGATTTGTATCTTCACTTTACCTCATTTCCATTGCCTGACACATACTTGGCACAAAACAAATAGTTGCCAAGTGCTTTTTAAGTGAATATGAAAAAAAAAGTTCACTATTAATTTAAACAGAACTTAGACAAACTCAGAATTTCTTGAGTAACTCACATTTTCAGATTCTAAGGTCAAAGGAAAGTTCAAAAAGCCAGTACTCTCAACTCAAATCTGCTAGTGGTTTAACTGATCATTTCCCTGAGTGTTTCTGTTGTTTGTTCTTTTAAACTTTTCTATTACAAGGGTGAGCAAAGTTTTTCTATAATAGGGTCAAATAGTAAAGATTTTAGGCTTTGTGGACCATATGATCTCTGTTTCAGCGACTCAACCAGGCTGTTGTTGCAGAAAAGCAACCATAGATAATATATACATAAGTAGATATTAGTAGTCATGTTTCAATATAACTTTACAGTCTTTACCCAAACAGGCTGTGGGCCAGATGAGCCTGTGGGCCACAGTTTGTCAACCTCTGCTCTATAAAATAAGGATATTCTCTGTAATTCCCTTGAACTGAAATGGAAACAGAGGTGGAAAAGAGAGATACTAAGTGTTAGTAGTCACATCTCCTAACAATTACAGTAAATTTAGGTTTTCTGCTAATTTAAAAACTCAAATTCTACTAAAATAGTAGCATTTCAATAAAAAGCCATTGGCAACTCAACATGTAGTAGGAAGAACAACTGGAAACCAAAGACTCTTAAGAGTCAGATTACATGCTTATTATTAACTAGGTTACCACATGCAAACCACTTCATGACCCAATTCATGGCACAACAATGTGAACGTACTGAGTACCACTGAACTGTACACTTAGAAATGGTAAAGATGGTAAATTTTATGTTCTATGTATTTTACCACACACAAAAAACTTAAAGCCATCTTAAAGTAACTTTTCTTCCCATCAGTTTAAGAGATTCTTTCTGAAAGTTACTCCTACCCGACCAGTATCAGCCCTGGAGAAAGCTTTTGGGTCACCATTAAGAATTACTACCTTATAGCACATCTTGGGAAGTTGGTAAGTTCTTTATCTTATAAACACTTATCATTTTATATCTTCCAGCTACTGGTCTTAGTTCTGCACTGAAAGTCATAGCTTTTAATCACATCACAGCCCTGCAGGTACTCACGAACCGGAGGGCCAGATGGAATCTTACTGGTTGATAGTTTAACCTCAGAAAATGAAGATTGCCTCCTTTTCCTCTGAATGAGCGTATCTCCTATATACTGATGTCAGTGTACTGTGTTCTGATATGCTTGCTCAGTAGAAGCACGGGTAGGTGGGTAAAGATTCTAATTTCAATTACCTATGGATGATGCTCTCAGATAGGAAAACGAGCTTGGGTGACTGGCTTGGGCATTTAAAAGCTGACCCCTCCTTTTCCACTAAGGCAAGTCAAGAACAATGTGAGATGACTTGCTGGGGAAGGAAGCCAGAAATTGAAAATACCTTATAAATTAGATTATCTAGCTGCATGTTACTGCCCATATTCAATTACCTTTTAGTACTTTTGAGTCTTCTGTAAATTTAGTTTAAATGTTCTTGCCCATTTGATTTAATATTCTGTTATTATATTCCAAAGAGTGGAATAGTCTAAAGTAGATATACTGTTGATTTAGAAACTTGGAAAGATGCCTACAATATATTGCAAAGTAAAATAAACACATTGATGTTCCCATTTGTATTAGAAAAAAAAAGTATGCATACTTTCAGGTATACAGGGTTATTCCACATGTGTAAGTATACAAACACTAGGCTTCGTTTGTATTTCACATATAACATTTTGACACCTCTTCAAATTAGCAAATATCCTGTAGGACTCTCAACCCATGCTCTGCAAACACATCCTGTGGCCTCTAAGTGGCCATGCTCATACCCTCTCCTTTGCGCAGGTTATCTTCCCCTACCTTTCATAGTAATCTTAGTCAACTTTCAAGATTCTGTCTAATCCTTTCAGAAATTCTGCAGAGCACTTAGACCAAACTGTGCCTCTCTCCTCTCTGTATACGCAAAACATTGCTTATTTATAATATACTCATCTTGTAACATGTATCAACTGGGGGCATTTCTTGTATTATTCACCTCTTTACATGTTATCTTTTCAAATTTTTTTTTCTCTACTAATAAATTATTTGTGGGTAAGGGCCAAATCTTGAGATACTTCTGATTCTCTTTAATATTTAGTAAAATACTCTGGCACAGAAAGGCATGTACTACATTAATGGCGTAGCTTAACTAAGATGATTAAAGTTGAAGAAAATTAAATATTGCTGTTCGAAAGGGAAGTTGGATGTTTTTTATTGTTTCTGAAAACTTCTTCCAGCATATCCTGCCTCATTCAAAATAGTAAACCCATAAACTCTTTATTTCCGGTTTTTAAGTGTTTGCAAAGTATCTTCATTTACTTCTCTTATGGACTAAATAATGGCATCTAGTGACAGTACTACCAGCTCAGAGAAGATCTTGCCTAAAGCAGTATAGTATCCCAGTAATATTGGAGCAGAATGAGCCTGAGGAGGAAATATGGCTGGGTTTCCTTCCATGGAGAAGGGAATGGCCAGAGAATTTTAACATATCAGAAGTTCAATTTTAATTCAATTTTAACATATCAGAAGTTCAATTTTAATCTCCTTCATTATCAGGAAAGAGGAGTTAGTTCTTACTGAGAGAGAAAAATGGAGGAAGAACAGCAGGCACAAGAGACAAAATAAGGTAGGAGTGATGTTGAAGTGAGGACAGACCAAAAAGTATGAAGAGTACAAGTTCCCTCAAGAAGACTTAGAAGCATAGGGGAGGACACTGGGATGGTGATTTATTTTAAAGGGATATATAAAAAGAAAGGCTGAAAGATACAGGACTATTTGCCCTACAGAATATTTCTTAAACAGATATCTATGGTTAAAGAAGTTTGAGAAACTATATACCAGACTGTCATCTTGAAGAGTCACAATGGATATAAGCAGACCAAAGATTCTGAGACATCAAGTTAAAAACAAAACAAAACAAAACACCATTTCAAATCTGCTTAAAATATATCATTTAAATTTTCCAAACTTATTTGACCTTGGAACCTATTTTCCCCTCGAAATCTAATAACAGATCATGTGCGCAGTGTTTTATGAAAACACTGTTTTCAGAAATACTGGCCTGGGCTTCAGTTGGAACCTTAAATATTTAGCCTGGGGAGTTAAAAAAAGATATAGCATTTAAAGGAGAATGTCATGAATGAAGGTACACAAAAAAAATAAATAAATAGAAATTTCATAGGCAGCAAGTACATCAGGTTGTTTTTTTCTCATACTGTAAGGATAAAAGAGGATTACATGACAAATGCTGTAAATTCATTTAGGCAAAAGTTATGATAAATTAGTACTGTTTGGCTTTTACTTTATTACAGATCCTGGAATACTTTAAAAACATCTTCTTTGTATGAAACGACAGTTACATTTATATAGACAGATTTTCTAAATCCTAATCTGGATTATTAGCATGAAAAATAAAATCAGATTCAAACTAACTCCCTGAATGAAAATTTGGCACATTCTGAGAGACTGTTAAAGACAGACTGATGTATTTATATGGCTGCTACTTACAACATGTTAAAATGAATAATGGCTCAAGGCTTCGGGAAAAAAATGTAAAAGCTGTGAAAAAAGAAGTTAAGGAATAAAGATGGTTGCCACAACAATGATTTAAGCCGTAGGCTTTCTTCATATGCTACTGTGAAAGCAGGCTGACAAAACAACCATAAATAGGTTGCTTTATTTGGAATCTGAGTGCATTTTTTACCCGTTATCCAATAGGAAACACAGATCAATTTGGCAATGATACAGATGGAAGTACTTAATTTCCAAAATCTTTACTTCCATAATCATGCAAGATATCAGCCTGGAAATCCCTTAAAACAAAGAAAGAGACAACAAAAAGTGGCAGTTTGGGGGGATTATTCTGAATTTATAGTTCTCTATATTTGGCAAAAAGAATTCCTAGAAATAAGTTTTAGCAATTGCCTGATTTTGGTAAGCAAAGGTTACTTTAAAAAAAAATCTAGCATACTGTTTTTATTGTTGGTTTCATTCACTGAATCCACACATTTATTTTCTATTAGATTAGAATTTTTTCAATGAAAAAGATACTAACATAAGATCTACCCTCTCAGATTTTTAAGTGTACAATGCAGCATTGCTAACTAGCAACATAATGCTGTACAGTAAGTTTCTAGAACTTATTCATCTTGTGTAACTAAAACTTGCTAAATAGTAACTTTCCATTTATTCCTCCCCCAAGTGCCTGGCACATCATTCTACTCCCTGTTTCTAGGACTTTGATGATTTTAGATACCTTATGTAAGTGGCATCATGTAGTATTTGCCTTTCTGTGATTTGCTTATTTAATTTATCATGTCTTCAAGGCTCATCCATGTTGTCACATCTGGCAGGATTTCTTTTTGAGGGCTTATCAATACTCCATTTTATGTACATACCATATGCTCTTTATCCATTCCTCAGATGATGGGACACTTGGTTTGCCTCCGCTTTTTGGCTATTATGAATAATGCTTCAGTACATGAAAGTACAAATATATTGAAAGACCCTGCTTTCAATTCATTTGGATACACACCCAGAAATGGAACTGCTCAATCACATGGCAGGTCCATTTTTAATTTTTTGAGGACTCTTCATAATGTTTTCAGTAGCACTGTACTACTTTTGTGCAATGTGCTATTTTGTATTCCCACTAACAGTGGGAAGGTTCCAATTTCTCCACATCCCCCAACACTTGCTATCTTTTTTTTCTAACAGCTATCCTAACAGGTATGAGGTGATATCCAAGGAGCACTTGTGCACTGTACCTCTACTAAAGTTTTATTGTACTTTGAGGAACATCAAGTTTCAGTAAATCTTTGCTCTCCTATTTTTAACTTCTAAAAGCACTTTTTCATCCCTAAATGTTGCTTTTTTATAGAGTCCTATCATTATTTTATGAATATGCTCTATCTCTCTGAGAATATCCATTACATATATGTATAAGTGTTGTGTGTGTAGATAAATGTCATTTATTTTTTGTAATTGCCTCATGTCCTTGGCCTCTTTTCTACTGAAGTATTCACTTTTCTTATTTTAAAAAACTTTTTATATATGAAGGATATCAACTGTGACTTATGTTACAACCCTTTCCCTCCACTATGTTAACTTGCTCTTGAAGCACTGTTAGAAGATGCTGCAAGGATTAACCATTACATTTTAATAGTTGTTAAAACAGACTAAATTCTTCCTTTCACAGAGAAACAGTTAAATGATAAATTAGTACTTTCCACAAATGTAAACATTGGAATAACTTTTGATGATCTACAATGTGTTAGGTGATGGTAGAAAGACTGCCTCTGACTCAAAGGAGTTTACAACCAAGTAGAAGAGAGATAATTTTCCTCCCAAATAATTGTTACTGTTAAAAGCAACTCTGGAATTATTTTAATTTTCATTATCAAGAACACAGAGTAAGCAAGGAACAGAAAGTTAGTTTACAAGTTAAAATTATTAAGCAAAGTTAAATTTGTCAAGAAGAAGAAATTCCTACTGTATTTAAAAACGCCAACACAAACTTTGTCAGTAATGAACAGAATGTGCACATCCACGTTCCAAAAAAGTATTTTTTTTGAAATTTGAAAGGAGGGGCTTCCCTAGTGACTCAGTAATGAAGAATCCACCTGCCAGTGAAGGAGACAAAGGTTCAAATCTGGTCTGGAAAGATCCCATATGCTGCGAAGCAACTAAACCTGTATGCCTCAACTATTCGGCCTGTGCTCCAAAGCCCAGAAGCCGCAACTACTAAGCCCATATGTGGCAACTACTAAAACCTGGGCACCCTAGAGCTTGTGCTCCACAACAAGAGAAGTCACTGCAATGAGAAGCCTGTGCACAATTTGAGAGCTGCCTGAGCTCTCTGCAACTAGAGAAAAGCCTGGGCAGCAAGAAAGACCCCCTCACAGCCAAAATAAATAAATTATTTTTAAAATATGAAAGGAAATATACAGAAGTTCTACTTTTCTAAGCATAATCACCTTTACTAATTCGGAAAACAAAAAACTTCATGTTAGGAAGAACTGTACACAGAAAATTATAAGACACTAATGAAAGAAACCAAAGACAACATAAACAGATGGAGAGGTATTTCATGTTCCTGGGTACAAAAAATCAATTTTATGAAAATGACTATACTACCAAACTCAATCTACAGAGTCAATGCGATCCCTATCAAATTACCAATGTTATTTTTCACAGAACTAGAACAAAAAATATCACAATTCATATGGAAACACAAAAGACCCCAAATAGCCAAAGAAGTCTTGAGAAAGAAGAATGCAGCTTGAGGAATCCACCTTCCTGACTTCAGATTATACTACAAAGCTACAGTCATCAAGACAGTATAGTACTGGCACAAAAACAGAAATATAGACAAATGGAACAAGATAGAAAGCCCAGAAATAAACATATACACTCATGGGTACCTTATTTTTGACAAAGGAGGCAAGAAGATACAATGGGGTGAAGACAGCCTCTTAAGTAAATGGTGCTGGAAAAACCGGACAGCTACATGTAAAAGAATGAAATTAGAACACTTCCTAACACCATACACAAACATAAACTCAAAATGGATTAATGACCTAAATGTAAGGCCAGAAACTATAAAACTCTTAAGAGGAAAACATAGGCAGAACACTTGATGACATAAATCAAAGCAAGATTCTCTATGACCCACCTCCTAAAGTAATGGAAATAAAAACAAAAGTAAACAAGTGGGACCTGATTAAACATAAAAGGCTTTTGCACAGCAAAGGAAACTATAAGCAAGGTGAAAAGACAACCCTTGGAATGGGATAAAATAATAGCAAATGAAACAACTGACAAAGGATTAATTTCCAAAATATACAAGAAGCTCATATAAGTCAACACCAGAAAAGCAAACAAGCCAATCAATAAGTGGGAAAAAGACCTAAATAGACATTTCTCCAAAGAAGACATACAGATGGCTAACAAACACATGAAAAGATGCTCAGCATCACTCATTATTAGAGAAAAGCAAATCAAAACCACAATGAGATATCATCTCACACCAGTCAGAATGGCCATCATCAAAAAGTCTACAAACAATAAATGCTAGAGAGGGTGTGGAGAAAAGGGAATGCTCTTGCACTGTTGGTTGGAATATAAACTGATACAGCAACTATGGAAGACAGCATGGAGATTCCTTAAAAACTAGGAATAAAATCACCATATGACCCAGCAATCCCACTTTTAGGCATATAATCTGAAGAAACCAAAACTGAAAAAGAAACATGTAATATGTATCCCATTGTTCACTGCAGCACTATTTACAACAGCTAGAACATGGAAGCAACCTAGATGCCTATTGACAGATGAATGGATGAAGAAGTTGTGGTACAAACACACAATGGAATATTACTCAGCCATAAAAAGGAACACATTTGAGTCAATTCTGATGAGGTGGATGAACCTAGAACCTATTATACAGAGTGAAGTGAGTCAGAAAGAGAAAGATAAATATTGTATTCTAACACACATATACAGCATATAGAAAAATGGTTCTGAAGAATTTATTTACAGGGCAACAATGGAGAAACAGACATAGAGAATAGACTTATGGACATGAGGAGAGGGTGAGATGTATGGAAAGAGTAACATGGAAACTTACTTTACCATATGTAAAATAGACAACCAACGGGAATTTGCTGTATGGCTCAGGAAACTCAAACAGGGGCTCAGGGGCTCTGTATCAACCTGGTGAGGGGGAGGGAGGGAGCTGTAAGACAAAAAAATGTCTTAGAATTTAATGGGGAGGGAGATGGGAGGGAAGTTGAAAAGGGAGGGGATATATGTATACCCATGGCTGATTCATGTTGAGGTTTGACAGAAAACAACAAAATTCTGGAAAGCAATTATCCTTCAAAAAAAAAAAAAAAAAACACTTCATGTTAGGAAAAGAAACAAAATGGCCCATATCTACGAGTTTTTTCAATCACACCAAGCTACTGACATATGAAATGGAAGTTTTGGGGGTTTTTGTGTGTGAATTGAGAAACAGAAGGACAAATTTGGAAAAGGGGTTTTCAGAGAAGGGTGGGCCTGAGAGAAATCAACAAATGTCAAAACAGGAAGCTTTTGTTACCTAAGCCAGCATGGCAATGGCAGGTAGGACTACTTGATAAGACAAACACACACAAGAGGGGAAGGTGTCTAAAAGAAATGGTTCTCACCATCAAGAAAGTGAAAAGGCGGCAGGGGTGGGGGTAGGATGAATTGGGAGACTGTGATTCATATATATACACTACTATATATAAAGTAGGTAACAAATGAGAACCTACTGTATGACACAGGGAACTCTGCTCTGTGCTCTGTGGTGACCTAAATGGGAAGGAAATCCAAAAAAGAGGAGGCATATGTATATGTATGGAAGATGCACTCTGCTATACAGCAGAAATTGACACAGCAGTATAAACCAACTATAACCCTATAAAAAAAAAGTAAAATAAAATAAAAAGTAAAAGGTAATGGAAAAAATGCAAAAACCATTCACAGAATGGGAGAAAATTTCTGCAAATTATATATTCATTATGGGACTTGTAATGACAATATAGAAAAATGTCTTACAACTTAATAAAAATACAAATAATTTAAAACTAGGCAAAAGATCTGAATAGACATTTCTCCAAAGATAATACACAAATGGCCAACATAAGCATACGAAATGATGTTCAACAACATTACTCATTGTGGAAGTGCAAACCAAAACCACAATGGGATATCTTCAAATCCACTTAACTGGCTATCTAAAAAACAGACAATAACAAGTACTGCCAAAGTTATAGAGAAATCAGAACCCTCAAGTGATAATGTAATATGGTGCAGCTGCTTTGGAAACAGTCTGGCAGTTCCTTAAAAGGCTAAACATAGAGTTATCATATTCCACTCCAGTATTCTTGCCTGGAGAATTCCATGGACAGAGAAGCCTGGCAGGCCACAGTCCATGAGGTCTCAATGAGTCGGACACAACTGAGTGACTAACACACACAAACACAACATACGACCTAGCAGTTTCATTCCCAGGTACTTACCCATGAGAAACGAAAACATTAGTCTACACAAGTATTTGTACATGAACATTCATAGAAGAAATATTATTAATTACCCCAAATGGAAACAACATAAATGGCCATCAACAGATGAAATAAAACGTGATATATCCATAGGTGCATGCCCAGTCGCTTCAGTCATGTCCAACTCCCTGCGACCCCATGGACTGCAGGCTGCCAGGCTCCTCTGTCCATGGGATTCTCCAGGCAAGAACACTGGAGTGGGTTGCCATTTCCTTCTCCAGATATATCCATACACTGGAATATTAATAGACTACAAACAACAGTGAAATACTGATGCACGCTATTAATACAACATGAATGAACCCTGAAAACAGAATGCTAAGTGGAAGAAGCCAATCACAAAAGGCCACATACTGTACAATTCCATTTATATGAAACGTCCAGGATGATCGAATCTATAAGGAGAGAAAACAGATTAGGGTTTGCCTAGGGCTGGTGGGAACAGTGAAGATTGGAGGGCAGGGAGAATGGCTGCTAAAGGATACAGAGCTTTTGGGGGCGTGATGAAAATGTTTTAAATTTGAATTGTATGGAATGTTGAATTTTAATCTCAATAAAGTTCTCACAAAAGAAAAAGAAACAGAAAAGGTCCCCCACCTGGTACTTTCTGTGGCAGCTAATAACTAGTAGGCAGTTCTTTAATTCGGAAATTAAATAAAGTGATGGTCAGGTGTCCAAACAATTAAACGACTAAAATGGCAACATCTGAACTGGCTTTGGATGCTATGATAAAGATGCGGAGATTTGGCATGGGTGATGGTAGACATCCAATAATATAAAGGATGGGGTCTGCCCTAACGGCGGGAATGAGAAAAAAATCCATCTAAGATTATACATCTGAATAAGAGAAAAAAGCAATTCAGAGGCCTGATTGGCAACTTCTGGTGGAGTAGACTTCACTGAAGTAAATGCTGGTCCTTAATAAACACAGGATTGTGGAGAGAGAGTGCAGATCGGTGGGGAAACAGTTGTTCCTGTTCAGGAGTCCATGATTTGACTGATTTAGGGCAAAGGTGGAGAAAAGGAGAAAACTGATACAGTAGTAAGGGCCATAGTTCATAATCTTTGTTTGGATAACAAGCCCACTCCTAAACCAAGACTTAAGGGGCCATTTTCCCTTTCGCAAGTGTCTCTTAGAAATAAAATAACTAAAATTCAACAGTCTAAAGAAGCCTTACGAAATAAAGTTAAAAGCACACCAGACTGATGAACTTTAGAGACAGAGCTCATCGCATGTCTTAAATCACTCTGCACAGGCCTGGGAATTAAGGCGGCCAAGTAGTGCCCAGGTGGGTATCAGGGATCTAACGTACCTGTAGTCACCTGAGGGAAGAGGCGAAGCGAAAGCATCCCGGTGACGGCACTTTTGCAGGTATACTCAGGGTGCGCGCTCCCGCCGAAAGGCTGCCTGCGGTCCGAACGCCGAGGCAGAGGAACTGTGGCGGCCACGGCAACCAGCTCACCGCGGTGGCATCGCGACCGGCACCTCGTTTCCATGGCTAACATCAACTCCAGCAGGCGCCTCAGGGCGCAGAACTGACCTCGGGGGCGGGCCGCGCGCTAGGCTAGTCCCGCCCCTCGCCCTGAGGTTACGTCTGGGCCTCAGCGTGACCAGGCAAGGCCGAGTGCGGGGAGAGGCGCGCTCGGATCGCTCCAGGGCTGGGCCAACGCTCGCGTGACCTGGGACTGTGAGACTTGCGTGGGCTTGGGCCTCGCCTAAGGCCCAGAAGCGGCGGTGGCGGATCCGCGCTCTAGCCCTGAACTTTCACCCGCGTCGCGCCTCTACGCAAGAGCGTCGTTGCCCTGGTGACGCGATGTTCCTCCGGAGAGTAGAGAGATTTTGAGAGCCGGCGCCATTTTGAGAGCTTGTAGCGCTGTGATCTGACTGACGAGTTTGAGTGTAATGAGACTCCAACCGCTCAGGGTCCCGCGACCTACGTTAACCACAGCTGCACTTTGGCCGTCGCCACCCAATACACCGACGGTAATAAATGCGTTTTTTCATACATATACGTGTTCGCTGTTGCCCCTTTATTGCATTTCCCCCCCAAGAGTGGATTTGTGACTGCATTTTAAATACTAGGAACCAAAATACCCATAAGTGAAACATGCCACCAAGGTATCTCTTAATAAAGTTAGTCAAAGTTACCGTCTTCCATCTTTTTTAAAAAAGCTATTTTTTAAATAATGGCGGACTATTATTAGTGGCAGTAATTTTTGGTCCGGGAGTCTTTACAGGTGGCCTTGAAGTCCCCAGTTTTGGTAGTTTGAAAGTTAAAACATGCCTGCCTATCACGACTGCCTACATGTTCCACCAAGTTTCATTGCTTCCCTAAGTTTTGGACACCTTCCAAGTTGCAAGTTAAGAGCGCTTTAAATTGGTCTCTTAAGGATTTAGAGGTGAACTTAAAGCCAATATGTAGGTATCTAGGTAGCCGTGTCTCCTCTCCTTCCTCCCCCGCCCGCACTGATAATCAGTTTTGCATACACAGAGACTCCTGATTGGCTTAAGGACTGTCTGTTTGGATCTCCTTATCTCAGAACTATGAATGCATCCTTTTTTATTTCTTTCCTGGTTTTACTGAAAGTAATGGCTTAGTTCTTAAGTACTTAGGATTTCGGACCATAATGGGGGAAACCTTTTGGTGTTAATTAAAAGAAAGCCTCCTGACTCATTGGAAAACACCCTGATGCTGGGAAAGATTGAAGGCAGGAGGAGGAGAGGACAGAAGACGAGATGTTTGGGTGGCATCACCAACTCCACGGACATGAGTTTGAACAAGCTCAGGAGTTGGTGATGGATGGGGAAGCCTGGCGTGCTACAGTCCATGGAGTGGCAAAGTCGGACAGGACTGAGCGACTGAACTGAGCTGAAAAGAAAGCCAAGGCTAATTAAAAAAGAAGATACAAATCTATCCAGAGGAAAGTGAAGTTTATTGAAAGCATGTGGAAGAAAACCCTTTGCACCATCGACAGTGATAATGAGGTAGAAATTTCTAGGCAGTCAGTGGAGAACTCTGAGACCTCTGGACTTTTTATCAGTAAACATCCCCTCCATTGCCCTGAATTTCTGGAATGTGTCCTTGGTCTGATCAAGATCCAGGGAAAGTGAAAGTGAAAGCCACGCAGTCCTGTTGGACTCTTTGCGACCCCATGGACTATACCCTCCATGGAATTCTCCAGGCCAGAATACTGCAGTGGGTAGCCAGTTCCCTTCTCCAGGGAACCTTCCCAACCCAGGGATCGGAACCATTGCAGGCCGATTCTTTACTAGCTAAGTCACAGGGGAGGGCAGTAATTAACTTCTCTTACATATGCCTGAGGGAAAGACAACTGGTGATTATTAATCTTAAACCCATACATCTGGTCCATTGTAAAATGGCCAGGGGGCATGAAAAAGAGTGGTGACTTAATCCAAGGATCAGTTCAGTTTCTCAGTCCTGTATGACTCTTTGCCACTCTGTGGATTGCAGCACACCAGGCTTCCCGGTCTCTCACAAACTTCCAGAGCTTGCTCAAACTCTTGTCCATTGAGTCGGTGATGTCATCAACCATCTCATCCTCTGTTGTATCTTTCCCCTCCTGCCTTAAATCTTTCCCAGCATCAGGGTCTTTTCCAATGAGTCAGTTCTTCTCATCAGGTGGCCACAGTATTGGAGTTGCAGCTTCAGCATCAGCCCTTCCAATGATTATTCAGGACTGATTTCCTTTAGGACTGACTGGTTGGATCTCCTTGCAGTCCAAGGGACTCTCAAGAGTCTTCTCCAACACCACAGCTCAAAAGCATCAGTTCTTTGGCGCTCAGCTTTCTTTATGGTCCAACTTATATATCCATACATGACTACTGGAAAAACCATAGCTTTGACTATAGGACCTTTGTAGATAAAGTAATGTCTCTGTTTTTTAATATGCTGCCTAGGTTAGTCATAACTTTTCTTCCAAGAAGTAAACATCTTTTAATTTCATGGCTGCAGTCACCATCTGCAGTGATTTTGGAGCCCCCCAAAATAAAGTCTGTCACTGTTTCCATTGTTTTTCCATTGAAGGATAAAGAGAAGTCACAAAGTTGTTAAGTATCTTGACCTTTAAATTGATTGGTTGGAAATAAAATGATTTAAGGAAGGATGTAAAAACTACTGTTAAGTCTGGCCTTGTGGGGGACTCTACCCCCTCTCAGTGTCTATGCTGAGAGCTTTGTACTTTCTTTCTCTTTAAAAAATCCTATTCACTTGCTACTGTGAGTGTTTGTGGATTCCATTCTTCAGATCTGAGGGCAAGAACTCGGATTCCCATTTCAATAACATACATACATACTTGCTTTCAAGGATATAATTTGCAAATAGAACTTTTCCTAGTTTGTTGTGAAGAGAAAGTGTGTATTAGGTTCATCCCTAATCTTTTCCAATCCTTTGGGGAAGATATAACCTCAGTCATCATGGGTAACAGTACCACATTAAGCATATTTGAAGCACATCAGCTACTCCTAGGAAGTCAGTATAGAGTGGTAAAGAGTAGATGCTCTGGGATCCAGAAACCTGAGTTAAAACTACTTGGACCTTGGGCAGGCTGCCTCAAAATATGCCTCAGAGTCATATTGATTATTTTGAATTAAAGTTACTAAAGGAGTGGTGGGTGCCAGAGGGACCTTTGAACCTCCTCTCAGTGTCCCTGAAACCAGGAACTAAAGCTCCCATGTGAAAGGTACGCTCCCTGTACTAGAAAGTAGAAACACATCCTTATCACTAGAGACAGGCAGAGAAATCTATATAAACAAAACTTGTTATTTAATTTACTACCTACCTTGAACCCAGAGCTGACTGTGGCTCAGATCATGAACTCCTTATTGCCAAATTCAGACTTAAACTGAAGAAAGAGGGAAAACCACTAGACCATTCAGGTATGACCTAAATGAAATCTCTTATGATTATACAGTGGAAGTGACAAATAGATTCAAGGGATTAGATCTGATAGAGTGCCTGAAGAACTACGGATTAGAGGCTCATGACATTGTATAGAAGGCAGTGATCAAGACCATCCCCAAGAAAAAGAAATGCAAAAATGGAAAATGGTTGTCTGAGGAGGCCTTACAAATAGCTGAGAAAAGAAGAGAAGGGAAAGGCAAAGGAGAAAAGGAGAGATATACCCATCTGAATGCAGAGTTCCAAAGAATAATGAGGAGAGGTAAGAAAGCCTTCCTCAGTGATCAGTGCAGAGAAATAGAGGAAAACAATAGAATGGGAAAGACTAGAGATCTCTTCAAGAAAATTCAAGATACCAAGATAACATTTCATGCAAAGATGGGCACAATAAAGGACAGAAATGGTATGGACCTAACAGACGCATAAGATATTAAGAAGAGGTGGCAAGAATACACAGAAGAATACAAAAAAATTTTCATGACCCAGATAACCATGATGGTGTGATCACTCACCTAGAGCCAGACATCCTGGAATATGAAGTCAAGCGGGCCTTACAAAGCATCACTGTAAGAAAGTTAGTGGAGGTGATGGAATTCCAGTTGAGCTATTTCAAATCCTGAAGGGTAATGCACTCAATATGCCAGCAAAAACACTGAAAGTGTTGCACTCAATATGCCAGCAAATTTGGAAAACTCAGCAGTGGCTACAGGACTGGAAAAGTCTTCATTTCAATCTCAAAGAAAGGCAATGCCAAAGAATGTTCAAATTACCACACAATTGCATTCATCTCACATGCTAGCAAAGTAATGCTCAAAATTCTCCAAGCCAGGCTTCAACAGTATGTGAACAATGAACTTCCAGATGTTCAAGCTGGATTTAGAAAAGGCAGAGATCAAATTGCCAACATCCACTGGCTCATCGAAAAAGCAAGAGAGTTCCAGAAAAAAGTCTACTTCTGCTTCATTGACTATGCTAAAGCCTTTGATTTTGTGGATCACAACAAAGTGTGGAAAATTCTTAAAGAGATGGGAATACCAGACCACCTTATCTACCTCCTCAGAAATCTGTATGCAGGTCAAGAAGCAACAGTTAGAACTGGACATAGAACAATAGACTGGTTCCAAATCAGGAAAGGAGTACATCAAGTCTCCTTTATTGTCACCCTTATTATTTAACTTATATGCAGAGTATATCATGTGAAATGCCAGGCTGGATGAGATACAAGCTGGAATCAAGATTGCTGGGAGAAATATCAAAAACTTCAGATATGCAGATGACACAAAGTCATGGCAGAAAGTGAAGATGAACTAAAGAGCCAAGAGCCTCTTGATGAAAGTGAAAGAGGAGAGTGAAAAAGTTGGCTTAAAACTCAGCATTCAGAAAACTAAATCATGGCATCCGGTTCCATCACTTCATGGAAACAGTGAGAGACTATTTTCTTGGGCTCCAAAATCACTGCAGATGGTGACTGCAGCCATGAAATTAAAAGATGCTTGCTCCTTGGAAGAAAAGTTATGACCCACCTAGACAGCATATTAAAATACAGAGACATTACTTTGCCAAAAAAGTTCCGTCTAGTCCAGTAGTCATAAATAGATGTGACAGTCGTACCATAAAGAAAGCTGAGCACCAAAGAATTGATGCTTTTGAACTGTGATGTCAAAGAAGACTCTTGAGAGTCCTTTGGACTGCAAGGCGATCCAACCAGTCAGTCCTAAAGGAAGTCAGTCCTGAATAATCATTGGAAGGACTGATGCTGAAGATGAAACTCCAATACTTTGGCCACCTGATGTGAAGAGCCAACTTATGAGAAAAGACCCTAATGCTGGGAAAGACTGAAGGCAGGAGGAGAAGGGGATGACAAAGGATGAGATGGTTGGATGGCATCACCGAGTCAATGGACTAATCTTGAGGTACAGAGGCTGTATTTATAATTTCCATTTTTTGTCACCCATATTACATATGACCCAAAGTGATGTGGGTTCAATCCCTGAGTTGGAAAGATCCCCTGGAGAAGGAAACAGCAACCCACTCCAGTATTCTTGCCTGGATAATCCCATGGACAGAAGAGCCTGGTAGGCTATAGTCCATGCGGTCACAAAGAATCAACATGACTGAAGCGACTCAGCATGCGTGCAACCAGAATGAACATTTTTATTGTTGAAATACTTGCTCTAGATGGTTGGTGGTTAATTTTTTTCCCCAATATATTTGTACATTATACTTTTTTAGAATAAAATTAGTAAAACTTATGGTACAAGGTCTTTGGTTACTTGTATATAAAGTATTGATTCAGTATTTGTTGAAATAATGGATGCTATTTGCCAGAAACCACACTGATTGCTGCAAATACAAAGTCAAATAAAAATGATCCCTATCTTCAAGGAATTTACCAAAATATGACTTGGGAAGCCAATAAGGACATCAGTAATTACAAAGGGTGTGATAAGCAGATATGTACCTGAGCTACAGAAATACAGAAATCATTCTAGGCAAATTGAGATGAATGCAGTTGAGTTTCAAAAGATAAGGAGAAATTAGCTGGATGAAGGTATGGCAGAGGTGACCCAGGTAGGGATATATTCATGTTTCCATTCAACAAATATTTAGCTCATACATAGAGCCAGGTACACAAGTGCTTTATTTAGTTAACCTTATAAGGTAGCTTATTGTTTTTTTCATTTCAGATAAGCAATCCAAGCTTCAGAAAAGTAAAATACAGTAAGATCTGGAACTGGGCACATATCTACATGTCTCCAAGATCCATATTTTTTCTCTTATGCTGCTGATTCACATAAAATGAAAAAATATGGAGCTGCTTCTTTAGTCCAAGAATATGTTTATCCATATATTATCATGGCATACATTTTTTTGTGTAATGACATTGCCTATTTTCAGTTTATACCCAAGTCACTCCTCTTGCCTAAAAGTGGGGGAAAAAACCTACCACCCATAAACCCCTAACTCTTTACCATTTCCCAGAGATCTCTGACCATGATCTGACCATGGGTATGAAAAAACCATGCAGAGCTGCAGCACAGGTTAAAGAGGTGAAATGGCTTTGGGAATTATAAAGTTGAACTTTCAGGGCAGGCGAATAGAATACCAAAATTTGTTAAAGGGTTGCATTTGGGTAAGAATGGGGTGCAGTGGTAAGGAGACCTAAAAAAAAAAAAAAAAAGGGATGAACCCAGCTTTGGAACTGGGTGACTACAAAGTCTGACTATAAAGTATCCTAAAGTAAATAATGGACAGGAATGGGCAAATTTAATTCAGATGACCATTATATCTACTACTATGGTCAAGAATCCCTTAGAAGAAATGGAGTAGCCCTCAGAGTCAACAAAAGAGTCTGAAATACAGTACTTCAATGCAATCTCAAAACAACAGAATGATCTCCATTCATTTCCAAGGCAAACCATTCAACATCACAGTGATCCAAGTCTATGCCCCAACCACTAACGCCAAAGAAGATGAAGTTGAACAGTCCTATGAAGACCTACAAGACCTTCTAGAACTAACAGCAAAAAAGATGTCCTTTTATCAAAGGGGACTGGAATGCAAAAGTAGGAAGTCAAGAGATACCTGGAATAACAGGCAAGTTTGGCCATGGAGTACAAAATGAATCAGGGCAAAGGCTAACAGTTTTACCAAGAGAATGCACTGGTCACAGCAAACACCCTTTTCCAATAACACAGAGACAACTCTATACAGGGACATCACCAGATGGTCAATACTGAAATCAGATTGATTATATTCTTTATAGCTGAAGATGGAGAAGCTCTATACAGTCAGCAAAAATAAGACCTGGAGCTCAGATCATCAGCTCTTTATTGCAAAGTTCAGGCTCAAATTGAAAAAAGTAGGAAAAATCACTAGGCCATTCAGATATAACCTAAATCAAACCCATTATGCTTATACAGTGGAGGTGACAAACAGATTCAAGGGATTAGATCTGATAGAGTGCGTGAAGAACTATGGACATAGGTTTGTAACACGGTACAGTTGATGGTGTTCAAAACTATTCCCAAGAAAAATGCAAGAAGGCAAAGTGGTTGTCTGAGAAGGCCTTATAAGTAGCTGAGAAGAGAAGCAAAAGGCAAAGGAGGAAGGGAAAGATAATACCCAACTGAGTGAAGAGTTCCAGAGAATAGCAAGGAGAGATGAGAAAGCCTTCTTATTGAACAGTGCAAAGACAGAGAGGAAAACAATGGAATGGGAAAGACTAGAGATATCTTCAAGAAAATCAGAGATACCAAGGGGATATTTCATGCAAAGATAGGCACAATAAAGGATAGAAATGGTATGGATCTAACAGAAGCAGAAGATATTAAGAAGAGGTGGCAACTATGGAAAACAGTGTGGAGATTTCTTAAAAAGCTGGAAATAGAACTGCCATATGACCCAGCAATCCCACTTCTGGGCATACACACCGAGGAAACCAGATCTGAAAGAGGCATGTGCACCCCAATGTTCATCGCAGCACTGTTTATAATAGCCAGGACATGGAAGCAACCTAGATGCCCATCAGCAGACAAATGGATGAGGAAGCTGTGGTACATATACACCATGGAATATTACTCAGCCATTAAAAAGAATTCATTTGAATCAGTTCTAATGAGATGGATGAAACTGGAGCCCATTATACAGAGCAAAGTAAGCCAGAAAGATAAAGACCATTACAGTATACTAACACATATATATGGAATTTAGAAAGATGGTAATGATAACCCTATATGCAAAACAGAAAAAGAGACACAGATGTATAGAACAGACTTGTGGACTCTGTGGGAGAAGGCGAGGGTGGGATGTTTCAAGAGAACAGCATCGAAACATGTATATTATCTAGGGTGAAACATATCACCAGCCCAGGTTGGATGCATGAGACAAGTGCTCGGGCCTGGTGCACTGGGAAGACCCAGAGGGATCGGGTGGAGAGGGAGGTGGGAGGGGGGATCGGGATGGGAAATACATGTAACTCCATGGCTGATTCATGTCAATGTATGCTGAAGGCCACTGCAATGTTGTGAAGTGATTAGCCTCCAACTAATAAAAAAAAAAAAGAGAAAAAAAAGTCTCAGACCACATAAGTATTTATAAGTAGAATCATCAAATAATATATAATGTAATCATAGCTTTGCCATTAATTGGTTTTATGCTTTGTTATAAAAGACAATGCACTTTAAATTATAGTTCTGAAAATCTTACGGTAATTCCTATGAGAAGCATAGAGTGAATAGATAAAATTTCTCAGGTTTTGATTTTGATGAATTTTGAATTTCATTGCAGTTTTTAAATTTACTTATTTCACACCAGTAACTTCATAGCTTAGATTTTTAAAATTTTAGAACTTTTCAATTAATATTTTAAAAAGCTATCACCACTGGAACTTACTTTAGAGTCATTTAAAAAGAGAACAATTTTTGATAGCCTGAAAAATCGCTAAATTGAAGTATTTAAACGTGTTTTGAAGTTGTTACATTTTGTAAAGTTTGTGAATATAACTTCACTGAAAGATCAAATTTTAAGAGTAACCAAACTCTGTGTAAATATCAACGGACATATTTATAATTTGACTATAAAAATTAAATTGCATGCCACATGAATTAATAATGATTTTCCTTTATTTTGGCATATATAATTAAGAGTTGACTGTGCAGATTTCAAAATCTTTATCCCTAGTCTCCTGTATTAAGTTTGGAACATTAGTTAACCTCTTCTATTGACAGTTTTACCAACAATACAATGTCTTATTATTAGTAATATTAATTTCTAAAGCTAGAACTGAAGTTGGTAGCCTCAAATAAGTGTCCTTTTCCTGGCATTTGCCTGCTAACTTCTTTGCTTAATAAGTGAACCAATTGTTTAGAATTGTGCGAACATTATTTTCAATTTCCTAGAATGAATATAGTGTAAGGAAATACAGTAAATAAACTCTCTGATAAAATTTCCATTTGAAGTTGTAATTAAGTAAGAATGTGACAGTGGGGGAGAGTTGGGTATAATTTGCGTAAAGGTAGAAGAAAACGTATATACCCTCTCATAGTGTCTCCAGACTCATCATACTATTGCAGTTGAATGGAAATGTCCACTGGCTGGAATTACTTCCTAGAGCTTGCATTGTGATGCCCTCTTCAGGTTTAAAATATGCCCTCTTCATATTTAAAATATGAAAATTGGAGGTTACTCACAGATAAATAATTTAGGGGAAATGAAACCACATTTGGCAAATACAGTTTACATCAAATATAAATAACAATATCTACAATAATCAACTTTGGTGGGATGGCATTTTAGAGGTACATATGAAATTTTGCTCTATCAAGCAAAATTTTAAATGCAGCTCCCTTTGATATAAGTTTTATCTATAGAAATACCTTACAGATATCTTCCTTTACAGATATCTCACCTAAGTATGTAATGATATTTGTACCAAGATGTACTTAGAACATTTGTAATAGCAAAATGCAAAACATTCTTAAATAGAGGATAGTTTTAGATAAATTTAAAAGAATGTACATTTTAGCATGTCCAACTTCTACTAAGTAAAATTTTTTAAAATTACTGTGATCTTATATAAAAACTAAATGTGTGCATGAACATGCTTTGTATATACTTATCTTTAATAGACACAGAGGAAACTGATAGAATTCTACCTCTAAAGAGGCTAACTGGGGTTTGATAGGAAGGGGGCTTGCACTTTTTACCATTACTCTTGTACTGGTAGTATATTTTTTATCAATATGTGTAGCTTTGATAATCTCAAAATAATAAAATAGCCAGCAAACAAAAATAAATTGACAGTCAAAAATACCCACTCTACCCTTCCTCAAACCCATCAAGCTGCTATATAACTAGAAAACTGGCACAGTGGATTTTTGTTTTTATAATAACACTTTTATCCAGAGAATAATTAAAAAATATAGTTACTAGTTTCTGTGAATAAATTATAGCAATGATGCTTTCATAAGGAGAAAAGCTATATTAGTTTTTAGTGTTATATTACAGTTAAAAGTTACAATAAGGCATTTGGTATACTGGTAAATTTTGAGCTCTGATAACTAGAGACTGCCTAGAATATTGACTATTTTGGTGTTTTTCAGTAGGAATCCTTAAAGTTAGTTCATTTTATGCTAAATGAGAACATTTACTGAATTTATGAATACATGCTCAAAATTATTAGGATTGCTAATGTTAGATATAAAATCCTAACTTTAGTATATACATAAAGTATACACATATTAGTGTATACACACAGATATAGACGTAAAGTACTTATATATCAAAAGTATATGTTGTATATAACATATAAAATACAGGGGAATCCTATTTTATTGAACCAGCAATGACTAGGTATTAATGGAAGAAACTTTCCTATGGCTTGTCTTTAGCAATATTATTTTAAACATAACAATTTTTATTAAAATTTATGCTAATCATTAAAATATTATTAGATCTGCTTTTAAGGTTCTTGGTTTAAATGAAAACCAAGTGTATAGAAATGAATATCAGAACAATTATTAAAAAATTCTGTCTATAATTTTCAAGCCAAATACTAGATTCATGTTTTTACATAGAAATTTTTCTCCTAAAATACTTTGTAATTAGTGAGAAATGTCTACATCAGTAAAGAGCAGCATGCAAGAAAGAGATGCATTTACTTGTGGAAATAACCATTTATTAAGGAACAATCATTTTTATTTGTGGTTTTTATATAAAACTAGACTATGGATTTTTTTCCTTATAACTTTTTCTCCAGGCAACAATAATGAATAAAATGTTAGAGATAAGCTTTTTTTTAAATGCATGTATGCCCTTCCTAACACATGTAGTAAAACCAAACAAATACTCATGCTGCTGCTAAGTCGCTTCAGTTGTGTCCGACCCTGTGCGACCCCATAGACGGCAGCCTACCAGGCTCCTCTGTTCCTGGGATTCTCCAGGCAAGAACACCTGAGTGGGTTGCCATTTCCTTCTCCAGCAAATACTCATGCTCTCTACTAACAAAAATTAAATGAAACATTTTTTCCCCTTAAATGGCCCAGTTAGTGTAGAGGCATCCACTCTGAATTCTACAATCCAGGATCCCTTGGCCACTGTTTCTGTATGTTGATATGCCCAAAGTTACATTTGCTCTCTAAAGACTTCCTTTATTCATATATGTCTCTTTTCTCCAGTATACATTTTCTTTAAAATTATAGTGCATATTAAAAATACAAACCTCAGAGTAATATGGGTTCTTCCAGAAGGAGAATTTATCCCTTTTTCTCCTGATGCATGCAGTGAATAGGTTGCCTTATTAGACAGTGAACAGTCTTTAAGAACAACGAGGAGGGTCTTGAGCTAGTTTTCGCCTCCTTTCAATTACGGCACCAATATTCCATCCATTACTGCCTCCTCCCAAAGAGTATGACTCCTATTCAGAAATAAAAGCAGCTCTACCTGACAACATTCTGAAATATTTTGCCCTCTTTTCATAACCTCCATTTACTAAAGCAATATTTTCCTTGCTCCTTATCAAAGCATGAACTCAATAACTGCTTTCTTCTTCAATGTTGGATAAATGGATATGGGAACTTTATTACAGATTAAAATACTGGAAAATTAAGAAACAGTGCTCTTAGTGTGAAGGGCAAGGCCAGTGATTTTCATAAACTACAGAAAGCATATTTAATCAGAAATAATGAGATCTAAAATATAATTCACTCTCTGTGAGAAACTCAATAATTCGACATTGAACAAGTCATATAAACTCTCCAGACTTCACTTTCCTGTTTTAAGACATTGGGCTGCATCTCTTAAATTTCCATTTAATTCTGTATTTCTGTTTTTGTGTTATTTATGTGTTAAAAGTCTCATGGTATGGGTGGAAATAAAGACAGGCAATAATTTTGTGTGTGCATTTTGTTTTAAGTTGTATGAGTTTTGTAGGTAACAATGCTTTAACAAAAGAGCAAGCTTTATTTATTGCTAAGCAGACCTAAGCAAAAATAATTATCATTGGAAAACTGAACTCTAACTTCATTACTGACCACTTTTCCTGAAAGAGAGATTTCTGTCAATGTTAACATCGGAAAAAAAAAAAAAATGTTAACATCGGGTAACATGTCACCTTTATCAGAGTTCATTAAGTGCCAACAATTTACTTTCTGAGGAATATCTCTTTAAGGTCAATTAAATAAAAATGTGAAAGCCAGTGTTGTTAGGATTTTTGCCACATAATAGTCCAATTATTTTATGTTTAGCCTCTTTGATTAAAAGCAGTGGTCAAAAGATTTGAAATCCTCAGAGGTGATTTTGAAGATGGAGAAGTGCTGGAGCTACCCAGGCAGCAATCAGAA
Organism: Odocoileus virginianus; assembly: GCF_023699985.2. NCBI lineage: Eukaryota > Metazoa > Chordata > Mammalia > Artiodactyla > Cervidae > Odocoileus > Odocoileus virginianus. The sequence goes on along the minus strand of NC_069679.1, from coordinate 59,948,244 downwards.
ACAATTAGGAAAAATTTACCAAATGTTTCATTCTTTCTCTAGGCTGTATTGCAAATTACGTTAAATATTTCAGGCTTATTGCATTTAAAAATAAAGCCTCCAACTAAGCAATTTTCAAGATAGTCAAAAGATATTGCTTAAAATTTTCTTATTGCTATAGAAATGAAAAGGGTGATTGTCTATGTTGATTAGCTTGAAGATTGCTTTGGGAAGAATTTGACAGTTCTAGTAACATTCCCATTATAATTTACAATCTATGAAGAATTGAATACTACCTTGAGCATCAGGAGAGTTTAAAGCTTCCTTTTCATCTGATAATTTTATTCTACTGCTTTAACATAAAAAGGGGATCTTTGTCATGTGTATTTTTAATGTGTATATAATTTATTTTTGTCTTGATTCTTTAAAACTATTCTCAATTAGATCAAGTAGAAAATATATAGCTTAATAAGTATACCAGAATATTTATTGATACCTACTATGTGCAGATCCTTTTTTGTGCTAGTCAGTTTTGCAGAAGAAAGAAAGAAAGAAACATCATTTAATGTTAAAGGGCTCAACCATTTAATCAATAGAAAATTCACAAGACGAACAAACAAAACTTAGAGCCAATTACATTTTGGTCATGATAAGTTGAGTGTGGCTGATACTGCTTAATTTCCTTATACATAAATGCTGAAATAGAATCTATTTCTACCTAATACAATAAACTGTGGGAAGTTAGGAAAGTGGTCCCACAATAATATTTTGTTTAGAAAGAAAGATTATAATTGAGTGGAATTATGTTACATTTAGAAATGTGTAGGAAAATGTTTAAATACCAAGAAGACATACATATTGGAAATGCATAGAAAAATGTTTAAATGCCAAGAAGGCCTACATATTGTCATTTTTTATGGACCTCCTGACTTGAAGGCCAAATTTTTAATTGTGTTAAAATAGTTTAAACCAGTCCAAAATGTACTAGTGTAAAGTGAATGTTGCTCAGTCGTGTCCAACTCTTTGTGAGTTGGACTATACAGTCCATGGAATTCTCCAGGCCAGAATACTGGAGTGGGTAGCCTTCCCCTTCTCCAGGGGATCTTCCCAACCCAGGGATCGAACCCAGGTGTCCCACATTGCCGGCGGATTCTTTACCAGCTGAGCCACAAGGGGTTTCTCCTAAATTAGCAAACAAAATAAGATTCAATGATAGGATTCAATTAAATGGCATTCTCATTTATTTATTCATGAATGCCATTAGTAAACATGGATTATGTGTTTATAAGGTGATAAATGTTAGAGAATTAGTGATACAAAGAAGGATAACAATATCACCCATCACAGCTCCTTCTGGTGAAAGTGCTAGGGTAATGCAAAAGTATATGATCCCTTTGTAAAAAAAAATTAGTGATATTTATCAACAGTTCTATAAAAAGTGCATAACTTTTAGCTGATTAATACCTTCCTATGGAAAATATTCAACAGAAGAAAAAGGATTTATATCTGTATGTGTTTATTGCATATTTCTTGTGATATAAAATTGGAAGCAATTTGAATATTTGAAGGTATGATTAAGAAAATATTTCTCTTTAGTTGAATATAATTCAAAAATTAAAATGATAATTGTACTCTAATATCATGGAAAATGCTTAGATTTATAATGTAAAAACAAAAGTTATGTAAAGTATAATTCTGTAAAAATATACAAGTGAGAAAACACTTGGATTTTTTTAAAGGATAGTTGTATTAGCATGGTGGTGTGTTTTTTTGTTTGTTTTGTTTGTTGAATGTTTATTTATTTATTTTTCCCATTTATTTTTATTAGTTGGAGGCTAATTACTTTACAATATTGTAGTGGTTTTTGTCATACATTGACATGAATCAGCCATGGATTTACATGTATTCCCCGTCCTGATTCCCGCCCCTCCCCCACCCGATCCCTCTGGGTCTTCCCAGTGCACCAGGTCCGAGCACTTGTCTCATGCATCCAACCTGGGCTGATGATCTGTTTCACCCTAGATAATATACATGTTTCAATGCTGTTCTCTCGAAACATCCCACCCTCGCCTTCTCCCACAGAGTCCAAAAATCTCTTCTGTACATCTGATGATCATTTATGATGATTTAGATGATCATTTAGATCATTTAGATGATGATTTAGATGATCATTTCAATGTTTGTTTTGGAAGTACTTTATATTATTTTTAAAATAATTAATATTTTAATATATAAAAGTATTCCCAAGCTGGAGCCCTTGTGCATTGATGATTGGAATATAAGATGGTGCAGCTGCTGTGGAGAACAATATGGTGGTTCCTCAGAAAAATTAAATTTGGAATTATCATATGATTGAGAAATTCTATTTCTGTGTATAGTTCCAAAATAATTGAAGACAGGGACTTGAACAGATACTTTTACAATGGTGTTCATAACAGCATTATTTCACAATAGCCAGAAGGTAGAAACAAACCAAATGTTCATCAACAGATGAATGGATAGGCAAAATATGTTCTATAATTAAAATGGAATATTATTACAATGGAATATCAGTTTTGCAAGGTGAAAAGTGTTCTAGATACATGGTTGTGCAACACTGTAAGTGTACTTAATGCCACCAGCACTGTATAGTTAAATATGGTTCAGATGGTAAATTTTATGTATTTTTCACAGTTAAAAAATAAAAATGGTTAAAATGGTAAATTTCATGTTCTGTATTTTACTACAATGAAAACTTTTTAAAAAGTGGTCCCAAGTTATGAACGGATTCCTAGATATGTGTCTGAAGTTGAAAAGAGAGTTGGTTTATAGAGTTAGTAGATTTAAGTGTACATGACAATAAAAAAATGAAGTGCATAATGTAGTTGGAAAAAGAATTTTTAAAATGAACATCACCAAATTCTACTCACAATTTCAGAGGTGAAAGAGATGCTTGTGTTAGAGGTGAAAAACCAGGGATACAGAGAACTTAAGATTACATAGATAGATAACGACATGACTAGAAAGGATGCCTTTACTTTTTGTGCTGTGCTGAGTCGCTTCAGTTGTGTCTGATTCTTTACTTTTATTACAATGTTATTTGAACTTTATACCATGTCAAGCAAGCCAGATTCTAATCTTTTTTTAAAATTAATCTTATGAAACATTCAATTATTTATTTTCTACTAGGAAGTTCTTACATCAAACATGAATTTCCTATGTGCTGTGTGCTAAGTTACTCCAGTTGTGTTTGACGCTTTGCAACCCTATGGACTTGTAGCCCACCAGGCTCCTCTGTCCATGGGATTCTCCAGGCAAGAATACTGGAATGGATTGCCATGCCCTCCTCCAGTGGATCTTCCCAACCCAGGGATCGAACCTGCGTCCCTGTTGTCTCCTGCATTGGCAGGTGGGTTCTTTACCACAAGTGCCACTTAGGAAGCCCAGGAAATTCTTATATCAGACATGAATTTCCTATGGTATAGCTTAAATCTAAGTCTTTACTTCTGCTTTTGACTTATTCAAGCAATTGTTAACTTCACAACTTTTCGCAAGCCTAGTTCCTCTGATGCTTAGAGAAGATGCATTTCCTTTAGTTTTAAAACTAATCTACTTTTTGAACTTTTTTTTAGTGCTTCATATTTTATGAATTGATGCCCAAATATCCTTTCTACTTTCCCAGTAGGAAGAGAGGGAATTACATTTTTCCAAATTACTCTTTCTTTGTAGGACTCAAAATAGAGACAATATTATCTTTTAGATCTTTTGCATTAAGCTCGGAATACTTCTGGTTGCAAATGAGAGAAATTGAACCCCCTAAAAGGATTTACTGGACTTCCCTGGTGACTTAGAAGGTAAAGAATCTGACTTCAATGCAGGAGACCCAGGTTTGATCCCAGGGTTAGGAAGATCCCCTGGAGATGAGAATGGCTACCCACTCCAGTATTTTTGCCTGGAGAATTCCATGGTGAGAGGAACCTGGTGGACTGCGGTCCATGGAGTCACAAAGAATCATACATAACTGTGTGACTTTCACTTTCACTTATTCACTTTCAAAAAGATTTATTGGCTTATGTAATTGAGAAGTCCCAGGGTAGAGCTTAAGGAAAGACTGCAACCAGAGACTCAAATACCACTGTCAAGACTTTCTCCGTCTCTTGGTTTGCTTTATTTTATTCAAATAGATTTTCTCCCAGTGGCAGACAGATACCTTCAGAGGCTTCAGACTCATATCCTTGGTGTTAAGCAATTGCTGTGGAGGAAATAAAGAGCTCTCTCTCATTGTCTGTATCTCAGTTTAAGGTCCTGTGTGCCCACCCCTGTGATCAGCAGCCCCAGTAGTAACACATAGAATCAAGGAGCAGTTCCCAAAGAAATCTGAAGAAAGGGGTGGGGGGAAGGAATTACCTGGGTAGACAAAAGGAATAATGCTCACAGTCTACCATACCCACTTTATAATATGTTCAGTTAGTTCAGTCACTCAGTCGTGTCCTACTCTTTGCGACCCCATGGATTGCAGCCCACCAGGCTTCCCTGTCCATCGCCAACTCCCAGAGCTTGCTCAAACTTGTGTCTATTGAGTCAGTGATGCCATCCAACCATCTCATCCTCTGTCTCTCCCTTCTTCTCCTGCCTTCAATCTTTCCCAGCATCAGGGTCTTTTCCAACGAGTAAGTTCTTCACATCAGGTGGCCAAAGTATTGGAGCTTCAGCTTCAGCATCAGTCCTTCCAATGAATGTTCAGGACTGACTTCCCTTAAGGATGACTGGTTGGATCTCCTTGCAGTCCAAGGGACTCTCAAGAGTCTTCTCCAACACCACAGTTCAAAAGAATCAATTCTTCAATTCTTCGGTGCTCAGCTTTCTTTATGGTCGAACTCTCACATCCATACATATGCTGTGCCTAGTTGCTCAGTTGTGTCAGACTCTTTGCAACCCCATGGACTGTAGAGAATTTAAAGTGGTGAATTTAAGTATGATTCCTTTTTCATTTTAATGTATTTAATAGCTTGAAATTCTAGAGATTATTCTTCTATGCCTCTCCCCCATTATACTGATACTAAAGGACTTTGCAGTGACCTTCTAATATAACTCATTCAAAACCAGTTCCTGCCTTCATTTTTTATCCTCCATTTTATGCTATTCCCTAAGATCTACAGTTCTTCTTTGCTCTCTTTCTCAATTATCACTGAGTCATATTTGTCTGCTAAAATTTTAATATAAAAGTCCTTTGCATCTCTTTTCTGGTAATGTTCCTGAATCAGTTAGGAATAGGTTGGACTTCATGTAACAGATAAATCATAGTGACAATGGTTTAATAAAGTATAAATTTATTTCTCTGCTGTATAGAATAGATCTGGGTTTAGGTGTTCCAGGGTTGGTATGGCAGACATTACTTTGCTGACAAAGGTCTGTCTAGTCAAAGCTATGGTTTTTCCAGGAGAAGTGTGTGGATGTGGAAGTTGGACCATAAAGAAAGATGAATGCCGAAGAACTGATGCTTTTGAACTGTGGTGTTGGAGAAGACTCTTGAGAGTCCCTTGGACTGCAAGGCAATCAAACCAGTCAATCCTAAAGGAAATCAGTCCTGAATATTCATTGGAAGGACTGATGCTAAAGATGAAACTCCAATACTTTGGCCACTTGATGTGAAGAACTGACTCATTGGAAAGGACCCTGATGCTAGGAAAGATGGAAGAGGGGAGGAGAAGGGGATGACAAAGGATGAGATAGTTGGATGACATTACTGACTCAGTGGACATGAGTTTGAGCAAGTTCTGGGAGTTGGTGATGGACAGATAAGCCTGGCGTGCTGCAATCCATGGGGTCACAAAGAGTCAGACATGGCAAGCGACTGAACTGAGCTGCACTGAACATAGGCTGGTGGGTCCATCCATTTTATTATGCCATCCTCCCTATGGTCTTTTCTCTCCTTATCCAACTAGTGCTCTTCCATCATATTCGTATTCTATACCACAGGATGGATGAAAGGGATATTGTTTTCCTTTTTAAGGAGACTTTCAGGAAGTTTCCATACAATGCTAGCCCATGTATGTCACTGGCCAAAACAAATGGTCACACTTAACTGCAGGGGAGGCACTATGCCTATCTAATAATGAGCTCTTCTACTAAAGGAGAATGACAGAACAGATGCTGAGTGGTAACTAGCTGTCTCCTCCACAATTACCACTTCTTCTAAGCTATGTCACTAACTAAGTTCCCATCTTTGTAGCTAAGACATAGTTTGGTTTTTGTTCTAGTACTACTTTGTATATTTTTAGTTCAATTAATTAGTAGAGTAAAACCTTGAAACAAAACAAAAAAAACCCCGAAATAGTGCTTCTTTTCTAATAGAAAAAAAATCCCTTTTTTGGGTAATTATAAAGTTTTTATTTGTATAATTGTACTTATTTCAGTTCCCTGAATAGAGTGGGTAAATTTCCTTACCAAAAATTGCTAACCAAATTTTTTCAAAATATCATGACTTCATAATGAGTTAAGTTCTCATGAAAGAAAGGCATATTTTAAAATAAACCATATTACTTGTTGATTCTGATATGAAAATAAAATTCAGAAGATCCCTAAAGGTCCCTTCCTGAACCCCCAATCTCATGAAGAATGTGTGAAATACAGGTGGTAATTTGGCTCAATGATAGTTTTACTCCTACACATAAGCATCAATAAAATGATAATTAAGAGTTAGGAACATTGTCCAAAATTTACTTTTCAAATTTCTAATTATTTTTTTAAAAGGAATTATTTAAAAAGCACAGTAAAGTTGCAGAAATGATGCACTTCCTTTCATTTAGCTTCCCCTAATGTTAACATTTTACATAATATTTTACACAACAGAATAATTGAAACTGAGCAGTCAATAATGATACTGTTAACTAACCTACATACTTTACCAGATTTCACCAGTTTTCCTATTTTGTTTTTCTCGTCCAACACCCAATCCAGAACCCACATATTACACTTAATTTTGTCTCCTTAGTTTCCTTCAATCTGTGACAGTTCTCCAGTTTTTGTCATTCCACATCCTTGACCTTTTTGAAGAGTTATTGACCATTTATATATAGAGCGTCTCTTAGTTTGGGTTTTTCTGATATTTTCTCATGATCAGGTTATGTATTTTTGGCAAGAATATCACAGAACTGATGTTGTACCCTTATTAGTGTACCATATCAGGATATTGACATATCTTATTATTGGTGATGTTAACTCTAATCACTTAAAGTGGTGTTTACGAGGTTTTTCTACAATAAAGGTTCTATTTTTCTGTTTGTAATGAAAAAGTATCTTGTGGGGAAATTCTTAGAGACCATTCAAATATACAAATTTGTTCTTCCATCTACTAATTTTAGTATCTATAGATGATTTTTACCTGCAATAATTATTACTTCGGTATTTGGATAGTCTTCAGTATTCTTCACACATTTCAATATGTTTTTTCCCCCATACCACCAAGCATTTCTGTCTGGAGACACTGACTAGATGTCCTACAAATTTAAATCAATTCTGACACTATCTCTCTGGAGATAGTATCAGGTGCCACAGGGTAAGGGCTCAGTCTCACAAGACTGGCCCCACTATACACACCAATTGTTATTTCAGGTTGTTACCTGTGCTTCTGACCCACTGCCTGTAAACTGGAGGTTCCCACAATCCTGTCAGGACTGATCAATTTGTAAGAATGGCTTGCAAAACTCAGAAACATTTATGTTTGCCTGTTTATTATGAGAGACGTTATAAAGGATACAGATGAAGAGGTACATGGAGTGGGGTCCACAAGGGTCCCAAGCACAGGAGATTCTGTCCCATGGATCTGGGTGGCATCACCCTCCCACCACATGGAAGTGTTTACTAACCTGGAAGCTCATCAAACCCTCATTGTTAAAGCGTTCTTGTAGATCTTTAATCTCCAGCCCTCACTTCTCTTTCTCTCCCAGAAGTTGGAGATGGGGTTGAAAGTTCCAACTCTAACTAATTACTTGGTCTTTCTGGTGACCAGCTCCTAGGTCATCACCTTAAGTTATCTCATTAGCGTAAACTATCTAGGACTCAACTCCAAGCAATCTGTTAGTGTAAACTCTGGTGTGCTCTAAAGGGGCTCCTTATGAATGACAAAAGACACTCCTGTCACTCAGGAAGTTCCAAGGGTTTTAGGAGCTTTATGACAGGAACCAGAGAGAAAGACTAAATATATTTCTTATTATGTCACACAGTCTTTTGAATGCAGGGGAAAATTATATACTCTGATTAGAAACAAACAGCTGTAAATATGAACCTGGTTGGAAGGAAATTCTTTTCATCAGTAGGCTGAAAAAAATGACTGAAATGCTTTGTGAAAGATACAGGAAAAATTGTGTGCAAATGTTAAACTGTGGCATTTTTCTACTTCAGCTGAGAAAACCCAGATATATGATTCAGTCATCTCTATCTGGGGAGTCAGTATGATTCTTAATGGGAGCCAGGAACTTCTGCGTTGACTCTTAGTTCTAGTCTCACTTTTATTTTTTTGCAGAATAAAACTTCTTGGTCCATAGCAATGTAAGAAACAAGGAATTAAAACGCCTTCAATTCCCATCTTTTTTTCTCATCTGTCTGTTGATGGGTACTTAGGTTGTGGAAGCATATTAGCTATTATAAATAATTAGCTATTTAGAACATAGCTAATTAGAACATATTAGCTATTATAAATAATGCTGCCTTGAACATTGGGGTGAATATATCCTTTCAAATTAGTATTTTTGTTTTCTTCGGATATATACCCAGTAATGAAGCTTCTATTTTTAATTATTTGAGGAAACTCCATATCATTTTCCATAGTGACTACAATTTACAGTCCCAACAACTGTGTACTAGGGTTTCATTTTCTCCATGTCCTCATCTCATTTTTTATTTGTAGACTTCCTGATAATAGTCATTTTGACAGGTATGAGGTGATATCTTATTGTGATTTTGATTTGCATTTCTCACATCCACTGGATCATCGAAAAAGCAAGAGAGTTCCAGAAAAACACCTATTTCTGCTTTATTGACTATGCCAAAGCCTTTGACTATGTGGATCAGAATAAACTGTGGAAAATTCTGAAAGAGATGGGAATACCAGACCACCTGACCTGCCTCTTGAGAAACCTGTATGCAGGTCAGGAAGCAACAGTTAGAACTGGACATGGAACAACAGGCTGGTTCCAAATAGGAAAAGGAGTACGTCAAGGCTGTATATTGTCACCCTGCTTAATTAACTTATATGCAGAGAACATCATGAGAAACGCTGGGCTGGAAGAAGCACAAGCTGGAATCAAGATTTCCGGGAGAAATATCAATAACCTGCGATATGCAGATGATACCACCCTTATGGCAGAAAGTGAAGAGGAACTAAAAAGCCTCTTGATGAAAGTGAAAGAGGAGAGTGAAAAAGTTGGCTTAAAGCTCAACATTCAGAAAACTAAGATCATGGCATCTGGTCCCATCACTTCATGGCAAATAGATGGGGAAACAGTGGAAACAGTGTAAGACTTTATTTTTTGGGGCTCCAAAATCACTGCAGATGGTGATTGCAGCCATGAAATTAAAAGACGCTGACTCCTTGGAAGGAAAGTTATGACCAACCTAGATAGCATATTAAAAAGCAGAGACATTACTTTGCCAACAAAGGTCCGTCTGGTCAAGGCTATGGTTTTTCCAGTGGTCATGTATGGATGTGAGAGTTGGACTGTGAAGAAACTGAGCACCAAAGAATTGATGCTTTTGAACTGTGGTGTTGGAGAATACTCTTGAGAGTCCCTTGGACTGCAAGGAGATCCAACCAGTCCATCCTAAAGGAGATCAGTCCTGGGTGTTCATTGGAAGGACTGATGCTGAGGCTGAAACTCCAATACTTTGGCCACCTGATGGGAAGATTGACTCATTGGAAAAGACCCTGATGCTGGGAGGGATTGGGGGCAGGAGGAGAAGGGGACGACAGAGGATGAGATGGCTGGATGGTATCACTGACTCGATGGACATGAGTTTGAGTAAACTCCGGGAGTTGGTGATAGACAGGAAGGCCTGGCGTGCTGCGATTCATGGGGTCGCAAAGAGTCGAACACAACTGAGTGACTGAACTGAACTTAACTACACAATTCTCTTGTTTATATTTCTCTAAAATTGTAAATCATGTGTAACTATCACCTCAGACACTATAAATCATTGAAAATAAAAATTTTCATTTATTCTGATCAGTAAAACAGGAAAGTGTGTCAATATATTTAATAATAGTTTTCTCAAAATATAGAAAACAAATGATTGACTTCCAGCTAATTAAAAAAATATATTCCAAAGTATCCTATCCTATGAGTTGTATATGTTATCTAGATTAGCCTTCTTTTTCAAGTTTTTGTAATTGTACACTTGCATCTTTGCCACTAACTTTGTTAGGCTTTTTGTTTTTGGAGGATAGGAAGTTTGACATAGTGTTCTGATTGCTACAGACCACAGTATTAAATTGCTACAATTATATGAGACCTGTATGTTGTAGTTTTACTTGTATATATCTGTGTATGTTTATCTGGTGTTGGGGCCTTCCCAAAATATGCTTCAATGGCGTATTGACTATTTTGAATTAAAGTTACTTAAAAAAATGAGCGATGCAAGAGGGACACATTGACCTCTCCTCTGTTTCTCTGAGGGCAAGAAATAAATTTCACATGTTAAATGTGCCCTCATTGTACCCAGAGGTAGAAAGACAGGGAGTTCTGGGCCCAGAGCTTGTATAAATAAACCTTGTTACTTCTTTACTAACTTACTACCCAAGTCTAAACTTTGCTTAAATTCCTTATTAATTAAGAACCCAAGCCTGAGTTTGTCCTGTCAAATCCTTACAAATTTTCTTCATGTAAAAGAGGTACAAAAACTGCCTGCTTTTGGTTACTCTGAGCATCATTTTATGATCTGTGTGCATGAAATTAAGTTGCCTTTTCTACTGTTATCTGTCATGTGTAAATTTTATTATTAGTCCAGCCATAAGAACTCAGGAGGCGTAGAAGGGGAAATTTTGCCCCTTGTCCCCTAAGACAGTTGTATGTACACATTAAATTCACAGATATACACTACGCTGTTGCTTAAAACTCCAATGCTGGCAATTTAAAGACTTTTTGTTACTAATAATGGCTTAATACCTAAAACTGAACAGAGTTGGTCACAAGGTAAATTAACCAGGGAAATATGCCAATTTTGACTTCATTTCCATACTATTGAATGATTGCATTCATTCTCTTTAGATTTCAAGCTCTTCATTCTACTGTTCCTTAACACTCTTTATAGAATTCCAGCTTGCTTTCCACCTATCTTTTAACAGTTTATCATAGATGACTGGATCAAGTCCATTGTTCCCATTGTATGTAGCTTTAAAAGCTCTGCAGTATTTTACTCTTTCCATTGTATTTGGCTTCCCTGAGTGCTTTGCTCCCTGCATTTTACTCCTATTCTCTCTGTTTTCTAAACCCATTTATGCCTATTCTTTCTGAAGACATTTGTTCTTCTGGGCACTCAAATTGACTTCTCTGCATTTTATTTTCTTAACTAAAAATGCACCATTAAGGTTGATTGAAATCATTTAAGGAACTTCATAAAAAGTGAAAGGCCATAGGAAAGTAGGCTACCAGTGTTTGTAAATACCTGTTTTCAGCCACACTGATAGGATGATATAATAAATAATTGTCAACTTAAAAATGTTATTGATATATTTTTACAGATTAGTCTTTTTTTGGTTGTTCTTTGAGAAAAAATTTTGTAAAATATTTGAGGGCAGGGATGGAAGGGGGGGCATTATGTTATAATTAAAGATAAGACAAATAGTAGAGCCAAACTACTAAAATTATTTAAAACATTTTAATGTTTTACAGTAAGCTAGATGTAAAACATACAGGTCCATGATTAAAATCCACAGTTTTAAACCACATGATCTTAATTTTTTTCTATTTAAAAGACAGATATTGTTATTTAAAAATAAATGTAACCATAATGGTTTACAAAACTATAAACTATAAATGATTCATTTAAGATCATCACTGACCTTTTTTCCTATTTGCAACATTCAAAAATGGAACTCTGTTGGTAAGACATACTTTAAACATTTGGAAATTCATTAGAATCATAAAATTAAAAACTGGAAGAAAATGTACAATATTATTTGTGAAAAATACTTGAGATCCATTTTCATTTTGTTTGATCAAAATGAAAAAAAAAGTTATCAAAATGTCATCCCAATGGATTTTTATTTGGAGCATTTTAGAAATAAATACTCTTATTTTTAATGATACAATATAAGGAATAATATTCTAATTTTAAAATTAGCATTTCAGAACCACCAGTACTTTATATGAAAATGATGCTGATGATTTGCTTTTGTTGTTTTTGAATTTGCTTTTTTATTTACCTAAAAGAGCATATAGTTAAGGTTTCCTAATAGATTACATGTAAATAATAAATAATTTGATTTCAAGTAATTAACACTTTCAAAGCGACTTTTAATTTCCTTTGAATGTATTATTCTATTTTTAGGTTACAGAATTTCATGTTTTTGCTATAAAATAATTTATTTTACTTTAATTATAAGGAAAAATCATCACTAAAACAAAATTTTGAGTTAAAAAGTGCACAAATTGGGTCAGAGAAATATCTTTTCTGTAGTTTACAAAATAATTTTATCCATAAATCAAAGAAAAAGAGGAATAATATAATATTTATAATTCATATTTTTATAAGGTTAAAAACTTCAGAAATAAAATAGTCATAAAATAACTATGTACTTTTGCTGACCTAGTTCCAAAAGGCAATTGCAAACTAAAATTGCAATTTGGTGTAGTTTTTTTCTTTAAAATACTTCAATAATGTGGGTGTATCTAGAGGGTATTATGCTAAGTGAAATAAGTCAGGTAGAGACAGAAAAATACCATATAATCTCATTTATATGTAGAATATAAAAAAACAAAATGAAAACAGATTCATAGATACAAATAATGGGTAGTTGCTAGAGGGGGAGGCAGATAGGAGAAGAGGGTGTAAAAGGTGAAGTAGATTTAAAGGTACAAGCTTCTAGCTGTAAAATAAATAAGCCAAGTGATGTAATATACAGCATAAGGAATATGGTCAATAATATTGTTAATAACTTTGTATGGGGACAAATGGTCATAAATCTTATAGAGGCAAACATTTCATAGTGTATGTAACTGTCAAATTGCTATGTAGTACACCCAAAACTAAACATAATATTGTACATCACCTATATTTCAACTTTTTTAAAAAGAAACAAACTTTCAATAATAGAGGAAAATATAAAGAGATGATGGCTTCCCTCATAGCTCAGTTGGTAAAGAATCCGCCTGCAATGCAGGAGACCCCAGTTCAATTCCTGAGTCAGAAAGATTCACTGGAGAATGGATAGGCTACCTGAGAGGGTAACAGGCAGGAAGGCCAGGGGTCTCAAATGGAGGAAATCAGCTGCAAGGGTTAGACATTTTTTCTCTCTCCCTTAAGCCACAGGAGGAAACAAACTACAAGTGTCAGATTTTTTTCCCTTCTCTATACAAAATTAAAAGGAGGTTTCTCTTAAAATTCTGTGTTGCCGTGACGACACCTGATTTCACCTGAACTTAACTTTTCTCAAACTTTGAGCTAACCAATGCATTTTTTTTATGGAAATTTTTTTTTAAGCTATGTTAATGAAACTATGTATTTGCTTTGGAATTTGCCTTTCTTCAAAATGGTTCCACCTAAGACTAACTTTTTTTCTTTTCTCAAACCTTGGGCTGATAATAGTTCAACAAACCAGTATTCATATCAATTGTTTTATAGCTGGGGGATGACACACCTCTTGCCATCCTATCTCAAAAATGCATATTGTGGGAGAAGGGCCTGGTGAAACTCCCTCAGCCTTGAGGTGTCCCTCTTATCTGATTAATAGCTTTCTAACAGACATAACACCCTTGGAATTAAAAGACGCATACGCCTTGGAAGGAAAGTTATGACCAAACTGGACAGCATAGTAAAAGGAAGAGACACTGTTTTGCCAACAAAGGTCTGTCTAGTCAAGGCTATAGTTTTTCCAGTAGTCATGTATGGATGTGAAAGTTGGACTATAAAGAAAGCTGAGCACTGAAGGATTGGTGTTTTTGAATTGTAGTGTTGGAGAAGACTCTTGAGAGTCCCTTGGACTGCCAGGAGATCCAACCAGTCCATCCTAAAGGAAATCAGTCCTGAGTATTCATTGAAAGGACTGATGTTGAAGCTGAAACTCCAATACTTTGGCCACCTGATGCGAAGAGCTGACTCATTGGAAAAGACCCTGATGCTGGGAAAGATTGAGGGCAGGAGAAGAAGGGGATGACAGAGGATGAGATGGTTAGATGGTATCACCTACTCAATGGACATGAGTTTGGGTAAACTCTGGGAGTTGGTGATGGACAGGGAGGCCTGGTGTGCTGTGGTTCATGAGGTCACAAAGAGTTGGACACGACTGAGTGACTGAACTGAACTGAACAGACGTGAAACATCTTGCTAAAGACCAGCAGGGGGGCACCCTTTCTGCCCCCTTCTGATGTCTATGTCAGAAGCTTTGTCTATCTCTTTTATACTTTATTAAAACTTCATTACACAAAAGCTCTGAGCAATCAAGCCTCGTCACTGGCCCCAGATTGAATTCCTCTCCTCTGGAGGCCAAGAATCCTGGCGTCTTTCATGGCTCAGCAACAACCTTTTATATCCATTCCAGTATTCTTGGGCTTCCCTTGTGGCTCAGCTGGTAAAGAATCCTGCCTGCGATGTGGAAGACCTGGGTTTGATCCCTGGGTCGGGAAGATCTCCTGGAGAAGGGAAAGGCCACCCACTCCAGTATTCCGGCCTGGAGACTTCCATGGACTATACAGTCCATGGAATTGCAAAGAGCTGGACATGACTGAGCGACTTTCACTTTCACTTCATAGACATGAACAAGAAATGTAGTTAAAAGGAGGTCATCCAAAATTCTAAGTTTTATAGCAGAGTAATTTAAAAGAGTCAGCCAGTTTCTATACCAAAACAAGCCAATATTAAACTCATTGACTAACTAACAGAAGTCAGACACAAGTTGCTTGCTTCTACTCTTATAAAATTATAATTTACTTCTTTTTATGTAACATTTAATTGGAGCTAAGAGCCTACAGCATGACTAAACAGTAAGATCTAATGTTTTAAAACATTAAACACTTCTCATAGTGTATGATAGCTTATGAGTAAATAGTGAAACGACATGTTACTTAAATATAAGGACTATTTTAAAATGAGTCATGAGTGCGTGCAAACACACACACACACAGCCACACTAAATATTCTATGCAAGGGTATGTTCACAACCATAGTTAATTTTGTGTAAGTAGTAGAAAAGTAAAGTAAATAATAAAGTTCTAATAAATATTTACAGTCAATCTTCATAAAAGTCAGACGATTACTTCATAGAAATCAGATCACTTTGACATCTATATGCAGTTCAGCAATGCAGGTTCCTTGCCTATAGCTAAAGGGCCCTGATTTTTAGCCTTCCAGATTGTTTGTAGAATTGTCCTTTAATTTAAAACAAATCATATAATTATGCATTTGACTGCACTCAAACTTATCAAGACATTTGCTAGGGAGTAAAGAACTAATTTTACTGTATAAATTAAACATTTTCCCTATGCTAAATACACTGAAAGAGAATAAATAAATAGTTTGCAGTTTCTGCACACATTAGGGCTCAACGACAGCTGATTAAACAGCACATTAGGAATGATTACATGTCAGTTATTTGCAGTAATTGAAAAAACAATGAATTTAGAGTTGAAAAAATCTAGAATTTGGTGTGATATCTTTTCCTGTTAAGGCCATTTAAAAAAAAAAAATCTATGAATGGAGACAGTGCATGTTATATATACTTCATAAGTTATTAGGATTGTTGTTGTTTGTTGTTTAGTCACTAAACTGTTTTGCAACCCCATGGATTATATAGTCCACCAGGCTCCTTTGTCCATGGGATTTCCCAGGCAAGAATACTGGAGTGGGTTGACATTTCCTTCTCCAGGGGATCTTCCCAACCCAGGAATCAAACCCGAGTCTCCTGCATTGGTAGACAGATTCTTCACCACTGAGCCACTCGGGAAGCCCAAAATATGGACTAGTGGTTTATAAAAATAAGCACTACTTGCTTGTTTTGTTATATAATTGGTGGTGAAGCATATTATGAATAATGTAAAATTTCACAGTTGATTTACTTAAAAAAAATCATTTAGAGCAGATCTAAAGCAGGTCTGTCAAAACATCTCTCATACTCAATTATATTTTCATTTGTTTTGTTGAATAGGAAGGGGATGAAGTTATAAATATTGCTTTAAGAATTTCACATAACCAACAGCTTAACCTGTCTGGGCATTCCTAGGGGAGTATATTGTATCATCATCTGCTTTCCTGGTAGAAAAATCTTCAGAACTACTATGCCAAATTATCTTAGTTATCATCCCCTCACTGCTTTCATATAGAATTTATTATATATTTATATTAAAATGTTAAGGTTAGTCAATGTCTGTTTCTGTCAGCACCCAGAAATGCCTAAATATGTTTGTTATTATTCTCAGTGTTTGTTACTATTAAATTAAGTATTACAAATTTACTTTCAGGAAGAAATTCAGATTTAATTAAAATGTTATAATAAAAATATCTCAATTGAACAGTGTGTTCATAAAAAATCAAATGGTAGATCTCAAATATATTAGAGATGCATAGAAAAAATGGCTAAGGAAAAAAATTTCAAACATTAAGTGGATGCTGAATAAGTTATGTTTTTCCTGATTTATAATTTTCTACTCTTGTAAATTTTTCTCCAGTGAAAACCTGTTTTTCCCATCCAGTTTATTATTTACAAAGACACGTTTTACTATAAAAGTGGAATATACTGAGCATTTCATTTACACATAAGCATGACAGGAAGAAAAAGCAAATGATGTCAAGTTAGTAGCAAGTAATAATGAGCAGATGCTTATCACAACACTAGTGAAAGTAGTTTTCAAAACTAAGGGGTGACAAAGACATCTTCTGGACATCTTAAGAACTGCATAGTTCCTTTTTAAACAAAGGATCTTATTTTTACCTTAGAGTAATAGTTTAAATACCACGCATTAAGAAGGGTAAAATCAATCTGTATTAGGTTTGAAATTTTAAATATTACATGATTAAATTACAAACATAGAGTATTTAAAGAAGACACAAAACTATTGCATGCACATCGGAATTTCCAAAATATCCTTACAACTATTTTGATAGATTATAAAATACAAATATTTTAGTAAAAATAATTTATTTTCATGTAAGGAACACGTAAAATAATATGAAAATTACATGCAATGTTGAACCACTACCTGAAAAATTTAAACAGAATACTTCATGAATCATGGAACTTCTTGATATAAAAATATGATTGGCAATTTAATCATTAAAGAACTGTGTTTAATAAATTCAAAACTACATTTGATTGATTTGAGATTTGTCCTAGTAGTATGCAATATAATTATTTTAGAAAAATTATTTCCAGTGAAATATGAGTCCAAATTTTAAATGTGTCCACTCATTTTGAACATGTGTTTACTTAACCTACAACTTACTTGTAAAATTCTATCACTATGGGCACATTTAATGAATTTTGTATATGAAATAGTATTCTTTTATTCTTTTAGCATGAGTTGCACTCATAGTTAGCCACCTTCAGGAAGTATTATTGATGCCTATGATTTACATCTCTAAATAATTCTTAGGACAAACCCCGTTTAACACTATTTTAAAAAAAATATATATAGTTCTAAAAAAACTCATCTGTAGTTCAACTAACAAAACTCAACCTGATTTAAGAATAGTTGTGTTTGGTAAGAAATGTATTCTTTAGTTTTAGATAAGCCTAAATGGATAGATATTCTACAAATGAAAACATACTATTTCCTAAAATTACCTTTGCTTAGTATCTTTATATATCAAGTCAAAATGAGATTTTACAACTAAACGCTTCCAATAACAGGACTAAATATTTGATTCTTTGGACTTCATTTTATGTCACTTTAGCTTTTCAAATTGTTGTATATTTCATGATTTTTCTAACATAGAAAATCAAATGAATAAGTTAAGTGTAAAGAAAGTTTAAGAGAGGTGATATTAAATAAAATTCACCAAGGATGATAGAGGTTATCTTCATATGGAACTGAAGTGCTTCAGTAACATAAGTAACGTGATTATCTTATATGTATATTTTTATCACCAACACTGTCTGCTAGTTTTTGCACAACTTCTAAGCGGAAATAGGTTTCTTGGTGTATATTCAGTTCTCTTTAGGCAGTTACATTCGATTTGATCTTGGAAAGTGGCTGCCAGGAATCCTGTCAGAAACAAAATATTTATGAGTTAAACAGTGGTGACAATTTCTTAATGGATCAGCTAACTTAAGGTAATTCTGAAGTAAATAATTTTTGTATTTTATATGTGTACAATTTCAAAAAGACACCACAAGAGAGAAAAATACCATGTTTTTGACTAACTGTAAGTCAGGTTATCATGAGGATAACCCATTGATATAAAAATATGATATCAACATAAAGTGAAGTGCAAGTTGCTCAGTCATGTTCAACTCTTTGTGACCCCATGGACTGTAGCCTGCCGGGCTCCTCTGTACATGGAGTTCTCCAAGCCAGAATACTGGAGTGAATTGCCATTCCCTTCTCCAGGGGATCTTCCCAACCAGGAATTGAACTGGGGACTCCTGCAGCTACCAGGAAAGCCCATGATATCAACACAGTATACTCAGTAAATATATACTTAGTGGGACATGACTGATTATAGCAGGGAAGTCAGTACGGCAAGAGCCAGGCTTAATAGGTGTTCCAGAGATTGGCTACAAAGAAGCTAGAGGGCAAATATTAACTGGAAATCTGGGTGGATAGGTTTTGAGCAGCAGAGTGAAATCTTAATAAGAATATCATGTTCTTTAGCCTTCACCTGGCCTCTAAGGACTAGGATCCAAACTGGAGGAAAGGCAAGTGGGAATTACAAGTCTGAAGAATTTACTAATTCTCAGCCTTTGTGATTTCAGAGTTGAATTTATCTGTTGTTCAAAATATAAGTGAACTGCTTTGCATATTCAGTAAGTAGAAGTGACTTGGGAGATAATACAATTAAAAGTGGTTCCCATAATTGTTTCAATGTTTCCTCACATAAGTACAAGGTGAGCACTATTCTACCTTGAAAGCCATTTCTGTTTGAATTATGATGTATATGCCGGACTTTGAGAAAGATTCGGTGAATGTGAGAGAATATGTTGACAGTCTTCCCCCAGCTCACAGAGTAAATACATAATAGTATATAACAATATTTCCTATTTCTATACATGATCAGCAAATTTGGGAGGTTTTATGATGAGAAGTGATATTAAAACACAGGATAGCTTTACCTTCCCTCATCTTGGTTGCTCTGGTACATCTGTGCACTTGGAGATGCCATATTCTGATGTGATAAAAAAGATGGAGAGAGATTTATCCCTCTGAGTTGCCGAAAAGCTATTTCTGCATGGATGCTCCGAGGATTATTTGTCAGCATCCCTGCGTTCTTGGCTTTTTTGTCTGAAATTAGGAATTATGAAACAATGAAAGGCATTAATAAAATTAATAAGCTATGGTTGTCCTTCAATTGACTGTATGCTATACACATTTCACAGCATGAATTAAAAATTTTAAATAAATGTTAAAATTGGAATATATTTCTAGTACTTAAATGCTGTTTAAATTTTTCTGAGTTAGTGAATCAATTTGATACTTTCTTGGTAATTTTAAAAATCTAAGTATCCAGAGCTGTGTGCTGTAAATAAATACATAGATAAAGTGACCATACTTCTCAAACAAAAATTGGGGTAATATACTCAGAAAATAGGAAAGAAATAGGACTTTTCCAGAAAATCCTAAAAAGTAGTTGCACAATGAATCTTAAAGATATCTCAGGAAAAAATTATGGAAATGAATCCAGGGTTGAACTAATCCCTAACCTCCCCCCCCCCCCAGAAAAAAAGATATTGAAGACAATCCTGAAGATGATAGTGATGAAATTGTACTCTTAGGAGGCTAATAACAATTTGGTATATCCAGTTTTACTGATAGCTTTGTCATCTGGACAAAAGCATTAAAATTCTCACTATGATTAAATCTTAAAGCTATAAATAAGTAGAAGTATAAAGAATAAGTTAAAAAATTAACATCTTAGACTAAATTATATGGATTTTTAAAAATTGAGTTTCTTTTAAGAATAATTGCATAGAGAGATCTACTATGCTTAGTAGGTTTTTAGATCATTTTATCATTATTGTGATACTCAGTTTTAGAATTTTATTGTCTAACAGTAGTTTGAGGCAAAGTGGGATGTTTAAAAGAATGGAAGAGGTGAGCCCTCAGGGAAAGAGTTGTTGTTCAGTCACTAAGTCATGTCCAACTCTTTGCAACCCCATGGACTGCAGCACACCAGGTCTCCCTGTGCCTCATTATCTCCGGGAGTTTCCCCAGGTTCATGTCCATTGAGTCGGTGATGCTATTTAACCATCTCATCCTCTGCTGCCCTCTTCTTTTTTGCCTTCAGTCTTTCCCAGCATCAGGGTCTTTTCTAATGAGTCAGCTCTTCGCAATCAGGTGGCCAAAGTATTGGAGCTTTAGCTTCACTATCAGTCTTTCCAATGAGTATTCAGGGTTGATTTCCTTTAGGGACGACTGGTTTGATGTCCTCAGTCTAAGGGACTCTCAAGAGTCTTCTCCAACACCATCGTTAGAAAGCATCAATTCTTCGGTGCTCAGCCTCCTTTAGGGTCCAGCTCTCATGTCCATACATGACTACTGTAAAGACCATAGCTTTGACTATACAGACCTTTGTTGGCAAAGTGATATCTCTGCTTTTTAATACATTATCTAGGTTTGTCATAGCTTTCCTTCCAAGAAGCAAGGTCTTCTAGCTATCCCCAATTTCATAAAAATGATAGCCAGCCAACATCTGGAATTAGGGAAAAGGTTTCATCTAAGCCTGAATGCAAATGTAATAATAGAATGAACCATTTCCATGCCTTGACCTTTTAATATACTCCATTTACAGAGCTACCTCTTGAAACACTTCCCTACTAATAGCTTCATGAATATATAAAGTAATACTGTGGTTTCAAGGATGAAGTTTGATCTTCTTTTTGTAAGACACACTTGGAGGGCCAAGAGTCTGTTGTTATGAATATTTTTAAACCTCTACTTTTAGCAGAATGCACTACAGGTTTTAGTAGTCATTTGCTATGAAATACACAAAATGGAATAAAAGTTTTGAAAGGAAATGCCAAGAAAAATCCAGTATCACAAAGTTCAAATTGCAAGCAAATCTTTAACTGCAACATATTAGTAGCTGAATAGAACCAAAAAATACTATAGATTCTTTGAAATCAGAATGGTCACATGAAACTTGAACAAAAATTCACTTTTAGGAATTGTAAATTTGTAATTTAAAATATGCAATTTTAAGTATTAGAAACCAAAGTGAGATTTTTGTATCAAATGGAGTGTTTTGGTTTTTTTTTTTTTTTTTACATTCTTTCAGAAACTCTCAAAATACCTTCAACTTCAGGAGTTAAAGTGAAGTCAGATCCCAAGTAATGGCTAAATCCACCAGGCAGAATTACATTTGTTATCTTTATGGGAGGAGCTTTCACTTGGCTAAATGATGCACCATCCACAGGAGAGCTGGTAACAGGAATAAACTACATGATAAAAATAGAAGTTAGGAACATCTTGCCTCTAAAACTCAGATCAATAGGTTTAGCCTTACCACAAGCCCCATTTGAAATTCAACTTAAAATTTTTTAGGTCAGAAATTAAATGGTTGCCTAAACTCAGAGTTGGTAGAGAGGCAAAAGCGGTGAAATAGACAGACTTTGGAGTCCTTAACCCCCCATCAGAACCTTATTTTTTACTTTTTTCAAACTGCATTGTACGCATCATTGCAAATTAGTGTGATGGCACCTCCCCATTCCAAAGGGTCCTAACATGGTAAGTGTAAAATTAGGAAAATGAGAATTAAGCCTTTCCCCTTTTGCAATAGCTTTTCTTTTTTTCTGAACAGGAGTATCTGGATGGTAAGAGTTATATCTTCTACATCTTTGTGCTCCTCACATTACCTCTTCAATTGTCTTGCAGTTGATTAATTTTTCAAAAACAAATAAATAAAGTGGGGACTAAGAAAAGCATGGGGCTTCCCAGGTGGTGCAGTGGTAAAGAACCCGCCTGTCAATGCAAGAGACATAAGAGGTTCGGGTTCGACCCCTGAGTTGGTAAGATCCCCTGGAGGAGGGCATAGCAACCTACACTAGTAGTCTTGTCTGAAGAATCCACTGGACCTAGAGGAGCCTGGTGGGTTATAGTCTGTGGGGTCGAAAAGAGTCAGACACAAATGATACGACTTAACACAAGCAAAGCATCTTACCACAATCACTTTTAGTGAGTGCACTAACCCTCTAACATTTTATGTTAATTGAGAATTAAAGTGAAAGTGTTAGTTCAGTCTGACTCTGCAACCCCATGGACTATAGCCCACCAACCTCCTCTGTACACAGGATTTCCGGATTAAGAGGCTTGTAAAAGAGCTTCAGGAATCAACAAATGGAGGAGAGGGGTATTATAGACTGGACACTATTGGTTTCCCTAGAAATGGATGCCTGCTCTGTCTTTAGTAAGACTGACCTTGTTTATATTTTAAAAAATATGAATTCTGAATATATGATTCAATTTATTTCAAGATATAGGCTTATAAGTGTGTAAAATTACACACTTCCCTCATATTTCAGTAAATGTAACTAAAATGCAGCTTTGTAATGAGAACTAAGGTATCAGGCCTTTTAGTAAAGCAGATCCCAAATTCCCTAACTAATTCCTTCATTGGAGTTTCTTCCCATCACTAATCTAGAAAGCTGTCAAATTTCTTCTGAAACCAAAGCATCAGAATGTTATGGTTTAAAGGGTGACTTTAGATTTCATTTATTCCCTCTTTATTTGCTGTTTAAAAAAAAGAACAGCAGCAACTAAAACAAAGGAAAATACATTAGAATGAACTGATAAACTTGAAAAGTATTCTATTCTTGTGTCTTCTGAACAGCTAAATGAAATAATAACTCAATTTTGTTCTGGACAGGGAAATAAAAATTATTGCATCTTAAAAAATAGATTTATCTGAAATAAAGACTTAAAGTGCTCCCTTTATTTTATTAACCATATATAGATGAATTTTTAAAAACCTAACTTTTAAATAAAATATACATATATAGGATAAATGGAAAGATATTCTTTCCATTCTTACATATGGCACTGATTCAAATAGCAAGAATAGGTATCTGGAATCACTGAAAACAAATCATAGTATAGACTGGGGGAAATGTTAGTTCACTATATGATAAATAGAAAAGAAGCAAACAAGAAAAACTTTTAGTGAAATACACATCCATCGATGACTAAAATTTGAGTTTATGACTTTTTTTGCTATATTAAACCAATTAAAAATATATATGGAAATTGAGATCTTTGAAGTTGCTCTGAGTGATTTATTCATATGGAATTTAGTATTTATGAAGTTATATGGATTTTTTAAAATGTAGCCAGCATTACCTTAAAATAGAATTTATAAAATTTAATGTTACAATTCGTATAGGTCTCTCACTAGAGGCCTCACATATGTGGTATGGTAGACAGCATTATGCTACCCCTCCACAAGATGTCCACATCCTAATCTCCAAAACTTGTGAATGCTTTATGTGGTATAATAGACTGTACAGGTATAATTAAATTAAGGATTTTGAGATGGGGAGATTATGCCCTATTAACTAGGTAGGCCCTTCACAATCACAAACATCCTTATAACAATGGAGAAAAGATGTTATGATGGAAGCTGAGGTCAAAGTTATGCTATTTGTTGGAAGAGGGCCACAAGCCAAGGGATGCTGATAACCTCTAGAAGGCTGAAAGGCAAAGACCAAGTGAATCTGCAGAGCTTCCAGAAGATATTGCAGCCCTGCCAATACTTGTGCTTCTAGCTCTACAGGACTTATTTTTGGACTTAGGACCTCTAGAATTTTAAGATAATAAATTTGTGTTGTCTGAAGATACTAAATTTGAGGTAATTTGTTATAACAGCAACAAGAAACTAAAGTTTCCTTTAGTTTTTCACTTCTGGAAGCAAGAAGTGACTTGCTCATGGAATATAAAAGAAAGGGAAAGGAAGCTTAAATCTTTGGACTAAATTTTATTTGTTCTCTTTTTAAAGACTAGAGACTGTGACAATAATTGTGGTAGATGACATTTAGATGGTGCTCTCAATTGTATCATATAGATTAGTAGCTAACATTGTTTTACACAAAGCACAGTTCTTAGAAAAACTTCTGTAGATATAACCCATATATGAACCAATTTCCTTTGCCTAATCTAGATAATCTTTATTAACATTGTACAGCTGTAAGTTTCACAGGTATCTACAGTTATTTTGATCAATAATAGAATCCCCTTGGTTAATAAAAAAAAGTCCAGGAAATAATAAGAATTAGATCTGTAATCTTTTTATAATCCTTTAAAGGATTTTAAAACATAAAAGTACATGTGCCCACCATCTTTGGATGAAGGGCCAAGGCCTTTTCTGTAAGGAAGTGTCCTTTGACTGGTATTTTATCTGACTGATAAAGCCACCACAATTTCCAGCTCAGTTTCATTAAAGTAACAAGACTTCAACAACATATGGAGAAAATTTGAATACAAGAAACTGCCTAGATTTTTAAAAATTTCCCCACATATTTTATCTGACTTTTTATAATTCTCTCCCTTATTTTGCAGGTTTTCTTTTTACCCCCAACCTAATTTGATATTATTCATGTATGTGTGTAGTTGATCTTTATCCAGATTCTTCAGAGGATCTCATTTGGTTTTCAAAGAAACATGGAAATAATAATTTAAAATTTGTACTTTTATATCTATTTATTTAAAATAAAAGATTGGCATACGTTTTTGAAAAAACATAGCCAACTTTTAATAAATCTGTGATTCTATTGCTTAAGGCAGAAGTTAGTTAGAGAGGAGCCTACTAGTATTAAATGCTAGGAATTGGTTAGTTTGTTTTATAGAGGGAATGGAGAGTGTGGGGTAAGCCAGTGAGATGAGTGAAAGCATCTACAGTAGTCTTATCTCTCTCCTCTTCAATTAGCTTTTAAAAGTAATCTGTTCACTGACTAATGCCCTTGCTCTCTGGCTTTCACTTACATTAGAGGTTTACTTACATTTCACTGCCCCACCCTAGTCCAGGTCTTCATAATTTCTCTCTTGGATTATCCTAAAAGCCTCTTAAGTTGATTTCTCTGCCTCTAGGCTTTTCTTCCTTAAACTTTGCAAAGGCACAGCTCTAATAATATTACTTCTTTGCTCAAAACCCATAGCTTTTCTGTGTTTAGTCTTTTGAAGATGGCTATGAAAAATCCTGGTGGTCAATGATAGAATTGCCAAATGATATGCTTCTGTGGCTTCTTCCCTCTCTAACCTTGTCCCTATCACAGTTGGATATCCTACTTGGGTTCATGGGCAAAAGGCCCATGAACAATAAAACTCTTTCCATTTAGGAGATAGAAAGGGAAAGAGTTTTATTGTTAGTCTCAGTTTGTAAGAGTGATATGTTATAGTTTCTTAACTTCTAGCAGCACCTGACATATGGAGCAAGAGGCACACAGTTTTAAATAACTTGCTCTACATTAAAGTATGTTTTTAGAATAAGGAGCTTTCCTAGTTTTTATGTGTGTGTATGTGCTCTGTTCACCAGATCAAGCTGCTTTTGACAATAACCATTAAATACATACTAAAATAGTCTACAGAAGCATCATAACACTAGATTTAAACATTTAAGTAAAAATGCATGATATAATGTTCATCTACTACTAATTTATATATTTGAAAAGGAAAAGTGTAAATTATTATTACCGAATTTTTCTTTGCTTGTAGTTCAGAGAAGTGAAATTCAGCTTTTGCCCTATCATCTGAATTCACAGGAATTCCATCTAACATCTGTAAGTTAGGCAGTCGAAATATAAGCACGTGGCGATGTAGCATTTTTCTACAAATCTGAATAAAGTTAAAAATAACAATTCATTCCTTTAAAAAGCTCTTTATTTCATATATTAACCTTTATAGAGAAGGATATTTAGCATAGACAGCAAAGATGACAGATAACAGCTAATATATAGTATTAAATGATACAAATACAAACTCCCTTTTTAAAAGATTTCTCAGTTTTCTGTTATGCTAAATGAAGATAAGAGCTTTTTTTTTTTTTTTTAAACCAAGGCTACCATATGGAGGTTTAGTTTCTTTGAAGAGTATATGATATTGTTCATTAACTACAGTCAATCCCAACTCATGAATAGGATTATATTATAAAAGTTTACTTATAAGTAATTAGTTTGAAACTTACAATTTCCCATAAGTACTATGCAATTTAATTCAATGCACATCTGTTGAATTGTATGAATCATCACTTCATAGTGTTAACCTACTCTAAAATTACTTGCATATATGCATGAGAAAGTGTGTAGAAAGAGTTAACACAGTAGGTTTGAGGCTGTTAACTTTAGAAGGATCTGTTTGCAAGGGTAAGTTTTAACAAGGGTTTGATACTTGGATTTTGGAAGATTTCCCACCATTCCTTAAGTGATAAAGGTAATTCATTATGCCTAGACTACTTTTACAAACAGTAGGATTCTTGTTCAACCTGCTTTCCTTCTGGGGTCCTGGAATTTTTGTATGTGATAGGCACAGGGTACCTATGTGACAAGCCTCCAAAAAAAATCCTTGAAATCCATTCAATCTAATGGGATTTCCTGGTCAGAGAATAACATGTTTGTTATTGCATGAAGAGTGTACACTGTGTGACTCCCTCATGTGAAGAAAAAAGCATAAGGAAGCTTGCACATGGATTCCTTCACTCTGCGTATTTTTTTTTTTTCTTCATCACCTGGCTTTGTATCCTCATTATGTCACAGTAATAAACCTTTAGCCATTAGCACAACTATATGCTAAGTCCCATGACTTTCAGCAAATCTTCTAGCAAATCTCTGAATATGGATATGATCTGGGGGACTGACAACACAGAAGATGTATACAGCACTGTTTGTGATTGAAAGAAAGGAAGGAAGGAAGAAAGAAACATTATCAAAAGGGAATAAATAATCTATTTTTTTTAAAAGGTAGTAGATACATATATATCAATGAAGAGTGATCTCTAAGTCATAACTTGAGTTTAAAAATAACCACATTCTAGGCCACAAAGCAAGTTTCATAAAACCGAAGAATGTATAAACTCTCTTCTGATTAAAATATAGCAACACTAGAAATAAATGACAAAGAGATAACTAAAAATACATAATAGGTTTGAAATTAACACACCGGTAATTCACAGTTAAAGAAGAAATCTTTTATAAAGTAGATTCTAAGAAATAACAGGAAAAACACTACATATCAACACTTTAAGGCTGTTGCTAAAGCTGTTATTTTGTAGCCTAAAATTTATTAATTTAGAAAAAATATTAAAAGTTAATGAGTAGGCGTTCTACTACTTCAGATTTTTTTACAAAAGAAATCCCAAGAAACTAAAGATAGAGGGTAGAAATTAATGAACTAAAAAAAGAAAAATTATACTTGATAAAGCCAAAATTTGGTTATTTGAAGAGATTAGTTTGATAGTAAGACTTATTAAATATAAGAAAAAGCAAAAAAAAATTTAGCTATAAAATAGGTGACAAAACACAGATATAATCAAGCTTTTAAAAATTTATGAAAGTATTATGATGGAAGTACATTTAAAATTTAGATAAAAGGACAATTTTATTGAAAAATGTAAGTTCTCAGTATTGAATTTAGTATCTGTTCTTAATGGAGAAGGAAATGGCAACCCACTCCAGTATTCTTGCCTAGAGAATCCTGTGGACGGAGGAGCCTGGTGGGCTGCTGTCCATAGGGTTGCACAGAGTTGGACATGACTGCAGCGACTCAGCATGCATGCATGCACTGGAGAAGGAAACGGCAACCCATTCCAGTATTCTTGCCTGGAGAATCCCAGGGATAGAGGAGCCTGGTGGGCTGCTGTCTATGGGGTTGCACAGAGTCACACACGACTAAAAGTGACTTAGCAGCAGCAGCATATGTTCTTAAGTATACTGTAGTATATATTCTTATCAGTTTAATAGAAAATGACTAGATATATATCCATTCAGTTCAGTCTCTCAGTCATGTCAGCGAATTTGAATAAGTTGTTCAAAGTCTAACTTCAAAAAATACTAAGTTCAGATGGTTTTAGAGATAAGATCTAATTATCCTTCAAGGAACATACAAGTCTTCTTTTATATAAATTAATTCATAGACTAGAAAAAGAGAGGAAGTAGAAGTGAAAGTCTCTCACTCATGTCTGACTCTTTGCAACCCCATGGACTGTATAGTCCATGGAATTCTCCAGGCCAAAATACTGAAGTGGGTAGCCAGTTCCCTTCTCCAACAGATCTTCCCAACCCTGGGATCAAACCAAGGTCTCCTGCATTGCAGGCAGATTCTTTACCAGCCAAGCCACCAGGGAAGTCGAAGAATACTGGAGTGGGTAGCCTATCCCTTCTCCAGGGGATCTTCCCAACCCAGGAATCAACCCAGGGTCTCCTGCATTGCAGGCAGATTCTGTACCAACTGAGCAACCAGGGAAGTTCAATGTATCTCTATGGAAATAAGTAAAATGATTATGATTTTGTTCTCTTTTCAAGTTAATCAATGCTGTTTTGCCTCATAAAATTAATTGAAGAGTTCTCTTTAGCTCAGCTGGTAAAGAATCTGCCTGCAATGGCAGGAGACCCCAGTTTGATTCCTGGGTGGGGAAGATTCCCCTGAAGGGATAGGCTACCCACTCCAGTATTCTTGGGATTCCCTGGTGGCTCAGCTGGTAAAGAATCCGCCTGCAATGTGGGAGACCTGGGTTCAATCCCTGGGTTGGGAAGATCCCCTGGAGAAGGGAAAGGCTACCCATTCCAGTATTCTGGCCTGGAGAATTCCATGGACTGTACCATGGGGTCACAAATATGTTACATGAAATTTTAACAAATTGAATCCAGTAAAGTATAAAAGATGACCAAGTAATATTCATCCCAGGAATTTAAGGATGGTTTAGCACTATATTCTATTAATTTAATTTGCATATTAACAGATTAAAGACAAATACTATATTACCAATTAGTTAAAATCCAGTGTCCATTCCTGATAAGAACAAGGAGCAAACTGGAATTAGAAAGGGACTGCCTTAAAATGCTGAAGATTATCTACCCAAGACCTACAGCAAACATCATATTTAATAGTGACAATTTAGAAGCATCCTTTGAAGTCAGTAACTATGAGTGTGTTTCTTCAACACTGTACTAGACGTCCTAGTCAGTATACTGAGAGATGTAAAGGAAATAAAACCATATGGATTGGAAAGAAAGATTAGAGTCATTGTTTGCAAATATTATGATTGTCTACAGAGAAAATCCAACAAAATTTACAATCCTTTAGAATTTAAGAGAGAGTTCAGAAGCTACCTGGATAAAGAGTAATATGCAAAAAACCAGAATCTCTATATTCTAGGAGCAAACAACTAAAAAAATATAAAAAAGATATTGTTTAAAACAGCTATTAAAAGAAGAGAAATGAAAAAAAAACAACAACAGGATGATTAAACCAAAGATGATTAAAACTTTTAGGAGAAAAGCATAGACCTTTATTGAAGAACATAAAATAAACACAGGGATATTTATGTTTGTGAATGCGAAGGATCAAAGCTAAAAGTATTGGGGAGACTGCTTACTGTGTTTCTTTCTTGGTGGAAGTAATTCTGTGACGTGGCACTACTAGCTCTCTCAGTCCCTTCACCCCTCTACTTGGGGAAGTAGAGTGACTTAACTGATAAATCTGGGAAGATTAAACTGGTCATGTTTAGTTCCTGTCTTTTCTCTTCAGAAAGAGCTTACTGCTGGGAGAATGCCTTTCGCTCCTGCAGGAGAAGCTCTCCTTCCATGTGGAAAGGCCTCAGTCAAGCATTCCCGCTACTGAGTCATCAGGATTAATTCTAGCAACTGTTGGCAGGGCCATTTGGCTTTGTCAAAATTCTAAACTAAGCAAAACAGTCTCTCTGTCTGCCACTGTCATATTTCTCAATGTGTTCAAATGTTAGGTGAGTAAGGGTAGTTGCTTATTTTATCCCTTCAAAGACTCCAACAGTAAAAGTGCCAAATTCTCCCCAAAATTAATTTATAAATACAATGCAATTCCAATTTCCAATTAAATTATCAACAAGATTCTCATATAACTTTGAGAAGCTGTTTCCTGAAGCTCACAGGAAGTGTAAAGGGCCAAGGATAGCTAAGACAGTGAAGAAAAAAAGAGAGAAGGAGGAAGAGAGGGAAAATTAGAGGTTCCTTCTCTAGTGGATATCAAGACTTAACATAAAACTTTAGTAATTAACATAGACTGATCTTGTTATAGGGACTGACAAATAGACCAATGAATGCAAAGTAGAACCAAGAAGTAGACCCTGTTGTACATGACAATGGCAGTTTATATTGTAATCAGTTGGAAGAAGACACTAGTCAATAAATTGTACTTGGATAACTTGTCTATGCATGTGGAAACAGATAAAATTAAATATTTTCTCAAAGTATATAAAAATAAATTATATACAACTATAGATTACATTTAAAGTAAATTAACTGATAAGTTAGAAAAATAACACTCACTGGATTGCCATAAACTGTAAGTTCTCTGAGGGAAGAGATACCATCAAGTTTTTCCAGTTCTGCCATATCCTATTAAAAATTAAGCAGTAAATTATTATTTGGTTACCCAACATCTTATATATGCTGATTTGAAGTTATTACATGTAGGTGTTGGATTGTAATGAGTTGAATCTTCTGAAATGAGCTTGAGTGACAATATTCTGCATTGTTGATTAAAGATAGATCTGTTTACTATTGATTCCAAATACATGATTGGGTAAAGATGATATGCCAACATGGAAAACAGGCCATACAGCAGCCCTTGTTAGGAAAGACCATATTTTTTTCAGAAGAGTTATGATCTATTCTAAAACTCAGATTATATTTGGTTAATTCCTAAGAGGACTGACCTAGATATGTGGAAAAGGAGGCAAGTCTAGTCTAAACAATTTCAAAGGTATATATCAAGCACAACCTTAACCAGGAAGGAGCATGTCATGTTGAATAGACTGAATACTGACATATTTGCTGGGAATATATATGGTTGAAAAACTGTCTTTCTAGTTAAATGAGTTGCTTTTGCTACTGAATGAGATTATCATTATTTAACATTGGTGAAAGTTTGCAAATACATTTTAGTTTTTGCAAAATTATTTCTAAAATGTTATTGCTGACAAAATTTAGGCAACACAATTAGCTTAAGTTGCTAGTTCACAGTAATGAAATGGCTATTGATATGCTCTTATTCTTATTTGGAATGACAAGTGGGTTTAGCCAATTCATCAAGTAACTATAAAAAAATTGTAGACCTATTTTAGATCACTTGGAAGTAGAATTAGAGAAGCCACAGGAAGGCCCCAAACCATGTGTATCCTTGAAATTATTAGTAAAGCTTGATACTGGGTAAAGTCTCAGATGCCTTTAAGTCTGATTTGATAAATCCTTTGTGTTAGCTCAATTTCTATCAGTGGAAAGAGTTCCTATAGGAATGCGATTTTCCTAATTTAGATTTCTTCTAGATAAAGCTTTGAAAGAACCGTTGCCAGCTTTGGCATTCATCTTCTCAGATGAATGTTGTTTGAACCTTGATGTATTAATTGTATGTTATCTTCTCTGTATATATATATATTTCCTAGTTGTTAGGTAGAAAAGGGTATTGCTCAGGCTTTTATATCACTCCAGAAAATCTTCCTGAACTTCAGCAAGTAGAGCCACAAACAAATACTAATCATGTATCTACTATGTACCAGGCACAATGCTATATACTAATACAAATTTGGGCAAGAAAGACTTGGTCCCTGCCCTTGCAGGGCAGTACACAGTTCAGTTTGTCTTCAAGGTTGTCTTAGAGGTATGGGCAGAAATAACAAAATTGGTACAAGGAGGGCTAACCAATCATCAGCAAAATACTAAGACATGTTAGGATTGTGTATGATTATGTATATACCTCTTATCTGCATACTGTCTCAGAAGACAGCTTGGGCAGGGCTGGTTAGGGCAGTGGCCTAATGGAAATAGGCTGAATTATGATCAGGTGAAAGCAAGGCAGGCAGCCTTGAGTGGGGAAAGATGGAATATTAAAGCCAAGTCAAAGTTCATTATCAGGAGTTGATTCAAATGTCAGGTAGACCAAGTACAAATGTTAAGTTTAGAGGCCCAGAGGGAGTCTGAGGTTGAGATGCACAAACAGCTTGGACCAAGAGCAGTCAGGAACTAAAAAGATCTCTTAGAGGATATCCAGGTGGATGCATGTGGGTTGGTCAGGTTTATAAGTCTAGAAGTAGGGTGAGCATTTCTGCATCCCAGAGTATTTACATGTCATATAAATGATAAGTAGCTCACTAGCAAAATATTCATTGGTATGTTTGACAGCTTTCTGTTTAGAGGGATTAAGTCTTGCAAATCTTATAACAAAACAAAATAATGTTACCTGGATTTTATTATATCCTAGGAAGAGTTTCTCTAGTTTTACCAAAGGTTGTAATTTGCTCAGCTCTCGCAGTCTGTTTTCCTCCAGGTGAAGTGCCAACAGAGAGCTTGGTTTGGCAAAGGCACTATCATTAAATGCTCTGATGCGGTTATGGTCCACTACCAATTCTTGAAGGACTTCTAAGTTGTCAAGTCCTTCAATTTGACTAATTTCATTTCCTGAAAAAAGGTAACTCATGATATGTCAAGTGAGCCCAAACTGAATAAATTAACTATCTTTGTTTAACTATTTTTATCAAATGATTTTTTTAAAGTGAAGTATTAAAAGAACATGTTTCCAAGGAGAAAAACATTAATTTATAGGAAGGTAGCATCATCATCAAATAATACTAGGTAAAACTTCTCCTTTATGTGTGAAAGATCAAGATATGATGTAGAAAATGTACTGAATTGACCCAATCTGTCTCTTCAACAGTTAAGTGCTAAAATAGTTGATACTGATAAAAGTAGATGTATAAGTGTTGCAAAAGATATGTTTCCTAGCTCATACAACTCAATAACAAGAAAAACAAACAACCCAATTAAAAAATAGGCAGAAAACCTAAACAGACATTTCTCCAAAGAAGAAATACAGATGGCCAAGAGGCACATGAAAAAATGCTCAATATTATTCATTATTAGAGAAAATGCAATTCATACTACAATGAAGTGCCACCTCTCACTCATCAGAATGGCCATCATGAAAAAGTCCACAAAGAGCAAATTCTGGAGAGGGGGTGGATAAAAGGAAACCCTCTATACTATTGGTGGGAATATAAATTGGTGCAGTTACTGTGGAGAACACTATGGAGCTGCCTTAAAAAACTAAAAGTAGAGTTGCCATATTATTCAGAAATCCCACTCCTAGGAGTTTATCTGGAGAAAACAATAAACCAAAAAGATCCTTCCACTCCAGTGTTCACTGCAGCACTATTTACAAGAGCCATTTCCATTTACAAGACATGGAAACAATGTAAATGTCCATGGACAGATGAATGGATAAAGATGTGGTACATGTATACAATGGAATATTACCCAGCCACAAAAAAGAATGAAATAATTCCATTTGCAACTACACGAATGGACCTAGAGATTATCAGGTTAAGTGAAATAAAAAGAGAAAGACATATACCATATGATATCACTTATATGTGGAATCCAAAGTGAAAGTGAGAGTCACTCAGTTGTGTCCGACAATTTGCGAGCCCATGGACTATACAGTCCATGGAATTCTCCAGGCCAGAATACTGGAGTGGTTAGCCTATTGTTTCTCCAGGGGATCTTCCCAACCCAGGAATAAAACCAAGGTCTCCTGCATTGCAGGCGGATTCTTTACTAACTGAGCTATGAGGGAAACTCTGTGGAATCTAAAATATGACACAAATGAATCTATTCACAGAACAGAAATGACTTAGAGACATATAGAGAACAGACTTGTTCCCCCTTGCTGCCAAGGGGGTAGGGGGTGGAGGAAGGATGGATTGGGAGTTTGGGACTAGCATATGCAAACTATTTTATATATATATATATATATATATATATATATATACACATCCATTCTATAGAATGGATAAACAACAAGGAACTACTGTATAGTACAGGAAACTATATTTAATATCCCATGCTAAACCATATTGAAAAATAATATGAAAAAGAATATATATGTATATAAATATATATATTTATACATATATAACTGAATCACTTTGCTGTACACCAGAAACTAACACAACATTGCAAATCAACTATACTTAAATAAAATGAAAACCAAAAAAACAAACAAAAAAAGACCAAAATGTACTAGGAAGTAGTTAAAAAGAAAAAAAAGATATGCTTCCTGAGTATACTGGATTATTCTAATAAGCATTCAAATAGATATATTAATTATTAAAATAAACTAATTTGCTGCATTGCTAATTATGCTGTATTAATAAACTAATTTGCTGTATGTTAGTTATACCTTAATCATGCTGTTAACTCCTTCTCAACATATTTTTGAACTGCAATTACATTAAAAAATTAAGAATTTATTATTTTTTTAGAACATCAATTCTTTCATTATAACCTATGATTTCTCTCTGCTGTAGCAATCAATAGTTGTAAATATAACTTATATAAGAAGAGGAACCTTGAGTTGACCAAATGCTTTTATTTCTATTAGATTCTCAAATTAGGACAGGGAAAATATTATCATTTTTTAATCATCAGAAAACTGAGGGTCAGAGAAATTGTCTTGCTGAATGACATGAAGGTAGCAACACTAGGCATAACTTAGACCTTTTACAGTGCCATTCTGTCTTTTGCCCACTATTTATCTTCCTTGTTTATTATTGGACTGAATTGTGTCTCCTCATATTTATCTGTTGAAGTCCTAATCCCTAGTCCCTCTGAATGTGACTGTATTTGGGTCTTTAAAAAGGTAACTAATGTTAAATAAATGAGGTCATTAGGTGAGCACTAATCCAGTATCACTGGTGTCTTTATATGAAGAGGAGATTAGGACATAGACACAGAGGGGAAGACCATGCGAAGATACAGAGTACAATTACAAGTCAAGAAGAGAGGGCGCAGAAGTGATCAACCCTGCTGACATCTTAAATAAACTTTTGTTGTTGAAATCATCCAGTCTGTCGTACTTTGTTCTATGGCAGTCCTAGAAAACTAATACATTATTGAATATGTCATCCCACTTTCTTGGAGTTCTTCTCTTTGTAATTTAACATATTTCATAGAATTTAAGATGCCAACAATTGATAAGATATGTCAATATTTTGTATATTGACATATATATATATATATATATATTTTATATATAAGAAAGGGAAAAAAAGCTCAGCTAGATAAACTATGCCATCAATTAAGATACCACCTGATTTCAAGATGTTAAAATATTAAAGGGGGTGTTTCAGAATGGATGAAATATGGGAAATTTATCTTATTTTATTTTATTCTTTAGATAAATTGATAACATCATAACCTTCAATAAAATTTCTCACAGAATTAAATCACACAGTTAAATTGAAACATTACCAGTGCCTTACTTATAAATGAAAAAAAGTCTATTAAGTCAGATTAAGAAAAATGACTCAGGTGTATATCACTTTCAAAAAATTATGTATTTGGACTGTCACTTTAATATTTTAAATCCAGTGGTATAAAAATCACATGAGATAGCTTTAAGTGTTGAATAATATCTATAGTAGCATTCACTTTAGAATGAATTATTCACTTTAGAATGCTCATTAAACATATTTAAGAAAGAGATCTAAAACAACAATGCTAAATGTGGTTTCAGGGATCTTACATTTCTATGACTAGTAGAATTTGCTACTCTTTGAAAATTCCCACTTATTTAACTAGATAGTTACATTTTAGATAAATTTAGCTCTTAATCCTTAAGAATCTAACTTGCTTCCCTACAGCCACACCCTGCCCTTTCCCTAAAGACTTTTCCACTATCTTAGCAAATTTAATGCAGCAGGTGAAATGTAGGTTCATTAACTCTGATATATCCTGATATAACTTGATATATCTGATATAACCTTATCTTATTACTGCCCACATTTCTGTACTTCTCTACAGCTTTTACCCTCTTCTCCCTTTAGACTGACCTTAGAATTTTTTATCTCCTCCTGTTCTGTATCTTTAACCTAACTGACCTCTTTACAAACCTTCAAATACGCTCATAACTTTACTAGCTACCATTTCTTACCGATTTTTCAAGGACAAGTTCTTTGAACATGCAGCCTCTAACCTCTGTCTATTGTTTTTGCTGCCTATCCAATAATTTCCCACACTTCCAAATCTGATACTCTGAAGGTTACCAGTGGTCTCCTTTTTGTTGAATCCAATTGTCTACATCCAATATTCTTTTCACAGGCCGCATTCTTTTCATCATTTGACTTTGGTCAATCACCCTTTTTCTCCTGACATCGAGAGTTTGTATTTCTTGGTTTTCTTTCAAAATTTCTTAATGACTCCTCTGCTGGTTCTTTTTTTTCCCAGCCTTCTTAATGCTGGGGATGGGGTGTGGAAGGGAATTATTGACAGGTAGTGGGGGGAGTTGTGTCTCCACCTGTCTTTTTGGTGTTTCTTCTTTCTCTTCTATCATTATTTCCTAAATAAGCACATATACTATGACTTGACCTATCACCTCCACTGGGATCTGATCTGTGGTCCAGTACCACTACTTGAAAAAGTTTCCATTTTTATGTCTCAGAGTGGTCACAACACTATCCTCTCCCTAGCTTTAGAAATTTGTTTGCCAATGTCTTTTTTTTTTTTTTCATTTATTTTTATTAGTTGGAGGCTAATTACTTTACAATATTGTAGTGGTTTTTGCCATACATTGACATGAATCAGCCATGGATTTACATGTGTTCCCCATCCTGATCCCCGTTCCTGCCTCCAATGTCTTAATGAAAGCATGAAAACATCCTGAACTATTTTTCTCTCCTTGTATATTTAATCACTAAGTCCTAATATTTACTTCTTTTAAATGACCTTTTGGATTCCCCCTTTACTCACCCTTCCCACTGACACCAAGACACCATTCTAGTCCCAGCCCTTAGTATGTCATTCATACTGGATAAAAAAATGCATGTGCTTTGGTGAGCTAGAATGCAGTCTTTTATAGCCCAAGAATATTGCATTTACATTATTTATACAAATAACTCAAGATAAACCCATTTATAATTACTCAAATATCTTTGTCAATGAATCTGTTCTAATAGTGATGGTTAATCTGCTTTCAAAATAGGATGATAATCAAGTCAGTTTTTAATAATAAAGACTTACACACTAACAGTGTTGCTACTCACCCTGAAGAAAGAGGAATTTTAAATTTCTTAGTCTGTTAAGTTGTAGCTGAATCAAATTACAAATTCCATTGTAGCCCAAATGAAGAACTTCTAAACTGTTCATTATTGGAGGCAAATTTTCACTGCTCGTTGTATCTCTGAAACACAAATGTCAGTTTGGCCCATAAACTTAATTTCAAACTAGCTGTTTGTATAAACATAAAAAGGCAGTTTATTATGCTGCTGCTAAGTCACGTCAGTCATGTCCGACTCTGTGTGACCCCGTAGACGGCAGCCCACCAGGCTCCTGTCCCTGGGATTCTCCAGGCAAGAACACTGGAGTGGGTTGCCATTTCCTTCTCCAGTGCATGAAAGTGAAAAGTGAAAGTGAAGTTGCTCAGTCACGTCCGACTCTTTGCGACCCCATGGACCGCAGCCTACCAGGCTCCTCCATCCATGGGATTTTCCAGGCAAGAGTACTGGAGTGGGTTGCCATTGCCTTCTCCGAGTTTATTATGTATTTACTACAAATTGAAGAAAAAGAATTAATTTACTAATAGAGCAAATTAAGCTATAATATTCTGCTTTATATTTCATATAATAATCACTTTTTCTTCTTTAAAATCAATTTTATATGATAAAGAACAAAGAAATACAGAAAGAGTTACTCAGAATAAAAAGCAACAGCTAGCACAATCAGGCAAGAAAAAGAAAAAAATAGTGACAGACTTTATTTTCTTTGACTCCAAAATCACTATAGATGGTGACTGCAGCCATGAAATTAAAAGACACTTGCTCCTTAGAAGAAAAGCTATGACAAACCTTGACAGTGTATTAAAAAGTACAGACATTGTACTCTGTCAACAAAGGTCCAAATAGTCAAAGCTATGGTTTCTCCAGTAGTCATGTATGGATGTGAGAGTTGGACCATAAAGAAGGACGAGCGCTGAAGAATTGATCCTTTTTGAACTGTAATGTTGGAGAAGACTCTTAAGAGTCCCTTGGACAGCAAGGAGACAAACCAGTCAATCCTAAAGGAAATCAATCCTGAATATTCATTGGAAGGGCTGATGCTGAAGCTGAACCTCCAATACTTTGGCCACCTGATGTGAAGAGCCGACTCATTAGAAAAGACCCTGATGCTGCGAAAGATTGAAGGCAGGAGGAGAAGGGGACAACAGGATGAGATAGTTGGATGGCATCATTGACTCTATGAACATGAGTTTGAGCAAGCTCTGGTAGATGGTGAAGGATAGGGAAGCCTGGTGTGCTGCAGCCCATGGGGTTGCAAAGAGTCTGACACATCTGAGCAACTGAACAGCAACAAATCTAGATTGGAAAGAAATTGGTAAAACTGTCTTTATTCTCAGATGACATGATCTTGTAATTAGAAAATCTGAAGGAATCCACCAAAACAAAACAAAACAAAAACTATCATTGTACCAATAAATTAATTCATGAAGATAAAGGGTAAAAGATTAATATACAAAAATCAACTGAATATCTATACATCTGTAATAACTGAGAATGAAATTAAGACTTTGTTCACAAATTATAAAAAATGATAAAATACTTCAGAAAAATTAACAAAAGGAGTGCAAAATGTATACACAGAAGACTACAAAACATTGCTGAGATAACGATCTAAATGAATAGAAAAAATCTCATGTTCACACAGTAGAAGACTATTACTGCTAAGACAGTAGTACTCCCAAAATTGATTAGTAGAATCAATTCAATCTCTATCAAAGTCTAGCAGGTTTTCTCCCTTTTCTTTTTCTCCAGAAAATAACCATCTCATCATAGCATTTATGAGGAAAAGCAAACAACCCAGAATATCTAAAATAATCTTTGAAAAGAGCAAGGTTGGAGGGCTTACATTTCCTGATTTCAAAACTTATAAAGC
Organism: Odocoileus virginianus; assembly: GCF_023699985.2. Taxonomy (NCBI): domain Eukaryota; kingdom Metazoa; phylum Chordata; class Mammalia; order Artiodactyla; family Cervidae; genus Odocoileus; species Odocoileus virginianus. The sequence goes on along the minus strand of NC_069679.1, from coordinate 59,908,766 downwards.
TGCAGTAATCAAACCAGTCTGGAACTCGCAAAAGGACAGACTCACAGATCAATGGAATAGAATTAAGCGTCCAGAAATAAACTTCTACAGTTACAGTCAATTGATTTTCAACAAAGTTACCAAGGCTATTCGATTTAGCCCTCACATTTTACCTCACAATATATACAAAAATAAACTCAAAATGGATTATAGTCCTAAACGTAAGGGAAAAAAATTTTTTTTAAGAAATCATGAGAAAATCTTTGTAACCTTAGGTTAGGCAAAGAGTTCTTAGGTACAACAACATCATAATCTGTAAAAGAAAAAGTTGATAAATTGGACTTTATCAAAATTAAAATTCTTTTAAAAGATATCATTTAAGAAAACATAAAGAAAAGACACACATTTAGAGAAAAATACTTGTAAATCATTTATTTGATAAAGGTGTTGTATCCAGAATATTTGATGAATTTAATAATAAAAAACCAAATAGCATAACTGAAAAATAAGCAAAATATTTAAACAGCAGTCACCAAATAAGATAAAATAATGACTAATAAGCATATGAAAAGCTGCTCAACATTAGTCATAAGGGAAATGCAAATTAAAACCACAGTAAGATACTTCTTTAACTCCATTAGGATAGCTGTAATAAAAAATGTAGACAAATGTTAGTGAGGATGTGGGGAAATTAGAACCCTCAAAACTTTTTTTGGTAATAGAATTTGATACAACCGCTTTGGAAAAGAGTGTGGCGGTTTCTTAAGAAGTTGACTCAGGAATTTCACACTTAGATGTCTACAGTTTTTACAGCCATTCTAATGGAGTTAAAGAAGTATCATATTGTGGTTTTAATTTGCATTTCCCTCATGACTAATGCTGAATTGTACATAAAGGGTAAGTGTTATGGTATGTGAATTGTATCTCAAAAAAAAAAAAAAAAAACCCCACAGTCCTTAAACATACAAGGCTTTTTCTTTTACTTTTTTCATTTTTTTTACAATATGGGTATGAAATGGAAAAAGCAGGGAAAAAACAATAACAAAGGAGTATTTTGGTATCTTTTTATTTACAAAGTTTATTTTTGCTAGGCAGCTACTAAGTATTAAATAAGCTGCTGCTGCTAAGTCGTGTCAGTCGTGTCTGACTCTGTGTGACCCCATAGATGGCAGCCCACCAGGCTCTGCCATCTCTGGGATTCTCCAGGCAAGAGTACTGGAGTGGGTTGCCATTGCCTTCTCCATTAAATAAGCTAAATGTATGTTACTACTGGCATTGATATGACTAACTGCTTTTAAAATTCCCAACCAAAATTATTTATAGTTGTAAAAAAAGAATAATACCTGTTTATTTTTGAAGTTCCTTGCTGCCCATAGCCACTTGAAGGCACTTTCTGGTAGAGCAGTTGTCTACTGGTCAAGTGAGTCTGAGGCTTTAGTCGGGGTATGATTGATTCAATATGGTTATAGTTTAGGCATAACACCTACAGAAAGAATCCATGATTACTCAGCTATTAAAATAAGAATGATGCTGTATATATATCTTTGGTTTGAGGTTATCACAATCCTAAAAACTATTAAGATAGTTTAGCTATGGATAAAGATAAAAACATATTAAGATATATTTAGCTATGGATAAAACTTGGACTATACAACATAATTTAATATGTTAGTGTTAACAATGACAAATTTTTATGTCCCAAATTGTCTGGATTTGACTTTGAAAGTGTTTTTTATTATTTGACATGCTGAGAAATGACACCATTTCAGATGAAGTAATGGAGACCCTAGAAAGCTGCTCAATTTTCTCAATCTGTATTCCTGACTTCTTTATTTACATGAAATAACTCTTTAGTTGGAGAGATTGTTATTTCCCTAAGTTTAAAAGGCCTTAGTAGATGTCTCAAAGCTATAGGACAGGAGGCAATGAGGCTACTTTGAGAACCACAGTGCCCTCCAACTTCGCTCACGACAGAGGCAGCTTTCCATCCCATATCCTTTTAGAGAGGAAGATTCACTGCTTATAAGACAATCACATAAAATTGAGGTCATTTGACCCAGCAATCCCACTGCTGGGCATACACACCGAGGAAACCAGATCTGAAAGAGACACGTGTACCCCAATGTTCATCGCAGCACTGTTTATAATAGCCAGGACATGTAAGAAACCTAGATGCCCATCAGCAGACGAATGGATAAGAAAGCTGTGGTACATATACACAATGGAATATTACTCAGCCATTAAAAAGAATACATTTGAATCAGTTCTAATGAGATGGATGAAACTGGAGCCCATTATACAGAGTGAAGTAAGCCAGAAAGATAAACACCAATACAGTATACTAACGCATATATATGGAATTTAAAAAGATGGTAACGATAACCCTATATGCAAAACAGAAAAAGAGACACAGATGTATAGAACAGACTTTTGGACTCTGTGGGAGAAGGCGAGGGTGGGATGTTCTGAGAAAACAGCATTGAAACAAGTATACTATCAAGTGTGAAACAGATCGCCAGCCCAGGTTGGATGCATGAGACAAGTGCTCAGGGCTGGTACACTGGGAAGACCCAGAGGGATGGGATGGGGAGGGAGGTGGGAGGGGGGATCGGGATGGGGAACACATGTAAATCCATGGCTGATTCATGTCAATGTATGGCAAAAACCACTACAATATTGTAAAGTATTTAGCCTCCAACTAATAAAAATAAATGAAAAAAAATTTAAGGTCATTTGAAATCACTTTGGGAAGTAATACTTTTTTTTCTTGGTGAAAAAATGCTTTAGGAAAAATAATTTCTTTTCTTTAATGACATGAATATACATTTTAGTCCAAAGTAAAGAAGATTACAACCTGCACTGGAAATCTTAAAAGAAAAAAAGAAAATTTGTGAGTGACTCACCTTCACATTAGGCAGATAGATTAATCCACTGAATGAGGTAAGATTATTGTTCTGGAGATTCACATTACACACATTTCTAAATTGGTCAACTGGAATCAAATCCACAGTTCTGAATTGAGACAGAGTAAATGTAGTTATAACTTTAATAGGCATATTATATTGGTGAAATCTCTCACATGTAACACCAAAGCCATTTGAAAAATTTATCTGACAAATTCTATGAGAAAGAATTGCCATAATATAAAATGTATGGATCAAATGATCAGGTAAATACATATTTTTGTTGGGTATATGTGTAAGAAAAATGACATAGAACTTCATTGACTTAAGAAATATGTCTATTACCACATAAACAGCACTATCACAAAAGAAACATCCAATTTCTTTATAAATTCACATACGTGCTCATGAAATCATAGTGAAGTTGATATGGTAATCCAAAAGACTTTCAGTTGTAAACTGTAGAGGATATATATGAAACGGGTTATTTCTGAAATGCCAGGAAGGGATTTGGGATGGGAAGAAAAGGAGGAAGTAGATAAGGTCTTTAAAAACAGTTTTCTGTGTAATCTCCTGAAAACTTTTATGGCATTCCACCTTATAAGGATGTTTTGATAATTAGTCAGAATGCTTGATTCCTAGTTGATAGCTTTAAAACTGTTTTACCTTCACTTGAGCTATGAAGAAGAGCATAAAGTTAAATCACCTTGCTCTGATTCCTTCTTTATAAGATATACAAATTTATTTCATTTATTTCTTTTCTAAATTGAGGTATAGTTGATGTACAAATTTATATAAATTTTAGATGTACAACATAGTGATTCACAATTTTTAAAGATTATACTCCATTCACCGTTATTATAAAATATTGGCGATATTCCCTTTGTTGTACAATATATTCTTGTAGCTTACTTATTTTATACAGGCATATGTAGCTCACTCTCTAACCCTATCTTGCTCCCCTCTTCTCTCTCCCCAATAACCACAGGTTTATTCTTTGTATCTGAGAGTCTTTTTTTTGTTATATACACTAGTTTTATTTTTTAGATCATGTACAAGTGATATCATACAGTATTTGTCATTCTCTGTCTGACTTATTTTCACTTAGCGTGATACCCTCCACCTATGTTGCTGCAAATGACACAATTCTGTTCTCTTTTGTGGCTGAGTACTATTCCATTGTACATATACATATATACATATATATACACTACATCTTACATATCATCTGTTTATGGCCATTTAGGCTGCTTGCATATCTTGGCAATTGTAAATAATGCTGCTATGAACATAGGGTGCATATATTTTTTTAATTAGTAATTTTTATTTTTTTTCCAGATGAATGCCTGGGAATAGAATTGCTGGGTCATATGTTAGTTCTGTAAAAATGTCAGTTCAGATCTTCTGCCCATTTTTAATCAGGTTTTTTCTTTAACATTGAGTTGTATGAACTGTTTATATATTTTGGATAGTAACCCCTTGTTGGTCATATAATTTGCAAATAATTTTACGCATTCAGTAGGTTGTCTTTTCATTTTGTTGATGGTTTCCTTTGCTGCACAAAAGCCTAACCACATCTTTAAATCTTCAACTCTTAAGTTATAATTATAACATATTTTATCCATTAGTAAGTTTCTTATTCTTTCAACATGTTTTCATTAGTTATTTCCTAAGTGCAGACAATGTGTTTAGAAAGTCTACAAATATGAAAGACACTGTCCATGCACTCAAGAAATGGGATACAGAAAAACTATAATAAAAAAAGGAAAATTGCCACAATACGATTAGGTATAACAGCATTTTAGGGAAAGAAAAACCTATTTGGGGAAGTCAGAAATGACTTCACGAGGGAGAAAGATCTTAAAATGAGACTTGGAGAATTTGGGGCATCTGTCAGGCAAGAAAGAGTTCCCGGCAGTGAAACAGCTGCAAGCAAAGGCAGAAACATGAAACAGCATTTTGTGACTGAGATTAAGGAATAGAATATTTTAGAATTTCTGGAGTATAAAGAGTTATGGTGCAGTAAAGGTAATGATTACAAGAGATAAAAATGGAGTGGTAATGAAAGGGCCTCCCATGTCATACAAAGAGATTTAAAAATTTTATTCTCTCTACAGTGGAAAGCCACTGAACGATGCTGAGAAGGGAAGTGATCTGATAAAACTTGCATTGTAGTAAGCAGTATGGATAATAGATGGACTTGCAGATAAGGTTATATGAGACAAAAAACAATAGTTTCTAAATAGGTAATTCTCCAATCTAGGACAATGGCAATGACTATGGAAAGAAGGTAGAGGGGAACTAGGACACACACTTAAGACACAGACTCTGTAGAATGTAGTGATTAATTAAAAATGGACAAAGGAGAGAGAGCAGTGGACCTTAGATTTCTGGCTTGGGCAACAACAGAAGAATGATATTTCCTCGATGCTATCTAGGGAACAAATATTCAAATGAGGAGCCTAGGTTCAGGCTAAATTAGGGGTTCATCATAAGTTGAAACAGCGGCTGAAATATCTGCCTATGAAGAGTACAGAATAGAAAAAAGAAGAGAAAAGGATTTATTAACCATTATCATTATCTAACAATGAAAACATTCATGAGAACAGCATCAGAGGAATGCTAGCAGTGAAAGCCAGATAACTCTGGATTAGAGTGATACAATGTGAGGAGCAAACATAGTATGTTCCCATTTAAAAAACTTGGTTATAAAATAAAATAGAAATATAAAGTCTTAGAAAGAGCTTGATGACATCTTTAATTACAATGTGTGATAATAAAAGTTATTAATGCACTTCAAAGATGGTAAAGTTAATATGAGATTGTGAAGTAGAGTAGTCGATTTTCTGAATTACTGGCTATATTTGGGTAAGATGTATAAATTATAAACCTTACAAAAATAATAATGACGACACATTTAATTATAGTATCAAATTGCTATTGTTTGGTCATGTCTGAAACTTGCGACCTCACTGTCCTTGCGACTGCCAGGCTCCCCTGTGCCAGGACTTCCCAGGCAAGAATACCAGAGTGGGTTGCCAGTTCCTACTCTGGGGGATATCCCTGACTCATGGATTGAACCCACATCTGCTTGGCGAATGGATTCTTTACCACTGAGCTGCCAAGGAAGCCCTCATAATATCGAATATCACATACTAAAATGATTGTACCTGATGGATGATGAAGTCCAATTTAGTTCTTGCATTTGGGTGAAGTTTGAGTGTCCTTGTCGTTCAGCAATCATATCAGAAGTCAGTCTGCCACCAAACAAATCTTTTGCACACTCGGTCTCTGCTGGTTCCTGTATGTGAGGGTATTTAGAAAGTGATGTCCTCTCTTACAGATGACTCTGCTGTGCTTAGCCACTCAGTTGTGTCCAACTCCTTGCGACCCCCAAGGACTGCAGCCCCTCAGGCTGCTCTGTCCATGGAATTCTCTAGGCAAGAATACGGAGTGGGTTGCCACGCCCTTCTCCAGGTTTACAAATGACTGAATGTCTTTAATTCTTTGGTTCCAGGTCAAAATGGAGTGGACTCATTTCTCCCTATTTCATACTAAGTATAGCCAAACCCTCTGGATATTACATATAAAATACACATAAGAGACTGAAAGGTTCAGAGAAGAAGGCAGACCAGCTAGGGACCTTGGGACCTGAGGAACAACACTGTGGTGAGTTCTCTGGTGTGTTACTCTGATAATAATAAGAAACCTTCATCTACTGTTCCTGCTTGGCCATATGGTCAGGCAGAAGAATGATGAAAACCTGACCTGTTAAAATGATGTCCATATGGGGCACAGCCCTATGGAAATCGGTGGGTATATTAAAGTAGGGCACGTTGATGCCCATCTGAACTCGCTTTCAATTTTGGAAGGTGATTGAAATAGACAAGCAGATAGACCCATATGTTCACTTAAGGTGGCCACCTGCGTCTATAAAATAGGTGGACATTGGGGGTCTATAGCAATGCAGAGATAGGCTGAATCTAGAGATATTCCTCTTGCACCCTCTTAGGTACAAAATGCCAATAAGCACTGTTCCAGCTGCCAGCAAAAGAGACAGAGACTGCAGATGGCTGTGTGGCAGATTTCCCTGTGGGAAGGCCCTGAACAGAGCTGGCAAGTCAGACTGAGGCTGGTAGCCCTGGGGAGCTACAAATAGGTTCTGGCAGGAATAGATACTGACCCTGGACTGGGATTTGCTTATCCAGTGTAAATGCAAATGCACATAGTGCTATAAAAGAGCTGGAACTGAAGATATGACACCAATTTCGACAGTTGATGGTTATTTCTTCAGACCAAGGAACATGCTTTACAGCCATACTGTGCAACAATGGGCGGGAAACTATCCTTTTCAGAGTAGTAGTTTGATAGAGAATTGGCGTGGGCAATTAAAACATTAGTTGTCTAAAACAGGGGGAGATAGAATCATGACAGTCTGGGGTCTGGCTTACACGTCTTTCTGAGTGTGCTCACACTCACTGAACATGAGTGGAGCTAAAAAGAGTGTCCCTGATGGATAGACATCTATTTTTCTGGTGGATCTGGGGACAGGGGAAGGATGCTGATATGACTATGCACTTCTTACTAAGGAAGGATGATGCTGGTAAAATCATTATACTTTCTTTCCTTCTTCCTCACTCACCTCAACTTTTTTTTCCTACCCAATGCAGTGGTCACAGAAACACACCTGCAATTATAAGTGCTAGAAATAGGGATCATTTTTAAGCAAGAAACTATGCTTTTAAACATCTTGTCAGAATTCCTAAAGGCCTAATGGGGGTAGATTTTACCTTCACTCCATCTGGCAAAATTGGAATTAACAGTGAATGTATCTGTATTCCCTGGTAGCAAAAATAGCCCACTAGTTTTGCACCTATTATCACCTCGCCCTATTTTAAGGGAGGTGGGCTGAGGGGAGATATATGGTAGACTAGTATCGCTGTCTGCAATCTAGACCAGCACAGTGGCCAAACCTAATATCCCTTCCAGAAGTGGAAAAATATGGGTATAAATGGAAAGAATGGGGAAGGGAAGTTGTGGGTAAAGGAATTAATAAATACGTAATGTAATGAGGGAAATCAGTATTATTTATACTACCTCAAAAGAGGGTAGAGCAAGAGTTGATATTGTCTCAGTTCAATAATAGCAGATGCTTGAAAGGGTGAAGCTATATTTTCTGAGACTACTCCTGTTTTAGGAAACTGACAAAAGTCTCCAATGGAAAGCTGTAAATCTGAGTAGCCTCACCCTGGGAGACATTTCCATGATTATGGACTGTATAATAACTGAATGGGATTATAGCAATATTCCAAAATCTTTTGAATTTATGATCATTTTGCTGTAAAAAGACAAGGGCATAGCTGTGATATTGTGATTTATAATAAGAAATATACATTTGGTCTTCATCTACTGTTCCTGGCACATAGCTCCTAAAACTCTTGTTATTTCCTGTATTAGAGCCATGTTGTTGTTCAGCCACTCAGTCATGTCCGACTCTTTGCAACCCCATGGACTGCAGCACGCCAGGCTTCCCTGTCCTTCATCATCTCCTGGAGCTTGCTCAAAGTCATGTTCATTGACTTAGTGATGCCATCCAGCCATCTCATCCTCTCATTCCCTTCTTCTCCTGCCTTCAATCTCTCCCAGCATCAGGGTCTTTTCTAATGAGTCAGTTCTTTGCATCAGGTGGCCGAAGCATTGGAGCTTCAGCTTCAGCATCAGTCTTTCCAATGAATATTTAGGATTGATTTCCTAAAGAATTTACTGGTTTGATCTCCTTGCTGTCCAAGGGACCCTCAAGAATCTTCTCCAACACCACAGTTCAAAAGCATCAGTTCTTCAGTGCTCAGCCTTATGTTCCAACTCTCACATCTTGGAATCTTTTATTATAATATTGTGGGTTTTTGTTTTCAATTCCTGAAATAGCCCCAGAACCATCAGGTGAAAGGAGCATGCTGTTATTCCTAACAAGCCTTTCAACCACACCTGAGTTTATCTTAACAAGATGACTTTTGGAAAGTCCCTGAGAATGGGGACTGGTTGCCAGGAAAATCAACCATGATTAGAAGGTTGGAACTTCCAGTGACATTACCTTACTTCCTGGTATGATTATATATCCACGGAGCCCTGGAGACAGAGTGAGACTTAGCTGTCCGCGCTTTACTATTAAAAAGTCATGCCACTTGCAATAAGGCATTTAAATTATCTGGAGTTCTTTGTGTTCATTCACAAGATATAGGCTTTGGACCATGTTATTTCTAAAGTCAATGTCTATTTACCTCTCAAACACTCTAGGATCATATTGCCTTCTACCTCCTGCTACATCTACTTATGGTGGCTTCTTTTCCTCTTTACATTTACTAAATGAAAGTATTAAAGCCTCACTTAGATATCTTTACTTTCTCTCTTTCCTTAGTCAATGGTATATGCTTTGGTTTTAACTAGACAACTTTCTTTAAATTACTTCCAAATCTAAACAATTGTAAATTAAATGTCCATATCTAAAGTTAGTCCTGTGTTTTCAATTGCCTGTTTGCCATCTCCAATCAGATGATCCACAATTGTATAAAACTTAGTGTGTCCAACACTAATCATCTTATTCCTGAAACTACTTTCTTCCTATAATATTTCTGTTATGATATCTCTTACTGGCATAGACTCAAGCCTTATAGACCTCTTTTATTCTTTCCTTTCCTCATCTTGCAAATTTAATTGGTTGCCAAGTTCTGTCAATTCTTCCTGGTATTTCTAACTTTCAACTCTTCATTTTTAATACTATTTCCCGTTGGTTCATTTCAGTTTCTCAGTACCTCATATCTAGACTAAGCTAATAGTCTCCTACTGGTTTTTTGGTCTATTGCTCTAAACACTGCTGTTAAATTTCCTAATATATAATTTTGAATTATGTTATTCCCCTACTCAAAAACTTCAATGCCTTCCCATTACTTCTCAGTCAAAGTCTAGATTATTCAGACTAATCTTCATGTCCCATGATTAATTCATATGTTCTACCTCATCCTACAAAAAATTTGTGGCAGCTTACAGGAGGAACATATAATCTAATAGTAAAATGTAAATAATAGTGAAGATTGAGAATGATGTAAGTTAGAAGAGATCAAATGTTGGGATAGGGAGAGAGACCATAAGTCCTACAGGGTTTCTGTTACTGAACCACAAATTTGGCACTGAGCTTTAAGGTGGTCAAAGTGAAAAGGAAAATAGTTAACTAATATTCATTGTCAGCGAGGAGACCATAACTTTTCTCTAGGGGGAAATGTTTTTTCTACACTTACTTCAAAAAGCACTTTCTGAGTGGCCCTTCAATTGAGGGCATAGAGAGATAGGAAGGATAATATTCTCAACAACACCCTGGTGCACATGCAGTACCAGTTTCATATGCCTGTTTTAAAAACAACCCTCAGTGAAAACCAACACCTAAACAAAACCCAGTATGCAACATTCTAGAGAACTGTTCATGTTTGAGGGAGAATATTTTTGATTCTTCATTCTGAGGAGGGTCCTGAAAAAAGCAGGGTTAGAATTAGTAATCTTATCAGAGTACCTCAAAGTCACAAATAATCATAAACTATCTCTCAATTTTCTAGAAACTTGAAGAGTTTTATTGTCTGATAGGTGCTAGGCAATGTTACACAGGGAGCTTTTTACTCTCCACACATTTGTTGTGCTATTCTCCACACATTTGTTGTGCTATCCAATTACACGGAAATCAGAAGCTTTGAATGAACCTGCTTGTTACAGAATTCAAGTTTCCAAATATTGCTTTCATAGTCAATTCTATGTTCTGTGTTATTTTTTAACACTGTACAAAAAGTTATTTTTTACTAGTACAGTTTACTAGTAATGTTGACATACCATTCGTTGGTTCAAATATGTTTTCCTTAAATCTTAACTGTATTTTTCCAGGTAACAGGAAGTAGGTTTTAGGCCCAAGAAGATGATAGGGCTCAGGGCAGTTTTTTTCTATCCTGTCTTATAAAATTGTGCTCTTCATTTCTTAGGCATTGAATTCAGTGGGTGTAAATGTAAGCAGTATCTTCTCTTCTGTGCCACCTCATTTAGACAATTAAAAACTGGCCAAAGGAGAAAAAATTAAAACCCAGATCTAAAATGTGCTTTGGGGATCCAGATTTTAATAAGCATAGTAAGTTTGGGTTACATACTAGTGATAAAGCAACATTCAAAATGACTATGACCTATGGGTATATATTAATATGCAGTTTGGACCAAATGCTATGAGTCAACAAAAAACTTACAATTGAGATTCCATCCAAAGCTTTCAGTTCTGGAAGATGAAATATTACAAACAACCGGTAATTTTCTTGATTCCATACAATAATGTTTCCATACATGTCTAGAATAACCAGGTTGCATAAACCCTGCATAATAAAAATACATACATTTAATGTGACATACATACACACTCACTCCAACCAGTTTTTCCCCTTGAGTTTAATCATCCTTGAATTTTAATATTTGAATTACTCTATCATTCCATAGTGATTTGAGATCTTTGGAGTGTACTATTTATAGTACACTTTCAGACTATTAAAGGTATAATTTTGTGCAGTATTTCAGTGGTCTATATTATATGATCAGAATCACTTTTTGGATACCACTGCTAAATGTATTACCCATGATAAAGACTTGGAAAGAACTTAGCGAAGTTTAAAACATATGCTATGTTTATGGAATAACAGTCTATTAAATAGTATGTGGCTATTATGTAGTATACAAATATGGGCTTTCCAGGTGGCTCAGTGGTAAAAGAATCCACCTGCCAATGCAGGAGGCACAGGAGATGCCAGTTCGATCCCTCGGTGGGAAAGATCCCCCGGAGGAGGAAATGGCAACCCACTCTGGTATTCTTGTCTGGGAAACCCCATGGACAGAAGAGTCTGGTGTGCTACAGTCCATGGGGTCTCAAAGAACTGGACATGACTGAGCACACACGCAAGCACATATACAAATAAAGTAGTGAAATGAAGCAATGAAAAACACAGTCTTCTGATGAGGGATAAAACTGAAGCGCTTCTGCCTGGTAAGGGAGTAGCAGACTTCAATGTACTTCCTTATTAGATAAGATATTTTGATGTGCCTTTGCTGTGAAGGAAGAGAGGGTAAAACTACTTACTCTGCATCTATAATGTAAAATGTTTATTATGTAGCTATTGTTGATTAGGTTGACTCTACAGCTCTAGAAGTAGTTGTATTGGGGGAATATGATGAGGGTAAGTTTGCAAGTAAGAAAAGATAGGAAATGGATGTAAGTTTTTGGCAGGAGATAAAGCCCTAGCAACGTGGTGTCAGCAAAAGGAGACAGGCCATTGGGAGACTCAGTGGTAAGAAATGACCTTTGAACTTTAGAAACTATGAGGTCCCACATTACATTTGAAGTAAATCCCTATTCTTTGTTGTAGTAAACTGCCATTTTATTAAAACCTCCAGTAAAACCTGTTATACAGGAGCCTCAATATAAGAGGTTTACTGGGGAGAATTACAGAAGGCAAAGCTGGGCAAAGCTGACCAGAGAGGGTAGAAGCTATCAATAAGAACCAGAAAGCAGTGAAAGATAATCAAGAACTGCTCTGAGAACAGGAATTGTTAATGAATCTTATCCCCCAGTCAGGTTAGGCAATCCTTGGAAATACTTAAGGAAGGCACAGTTAGAAGGAATGGGGGATCGGGTTATTTTATTTGTGGACTAAAATATATTTCTGTGAAGCTATCAACTTGGGGACACTATGGTTACACACTCACATGTTTGTATGTGTACACAAATTGAATGCAGATACATTTTAACAAACCTTGTTTTTCCTGATTTTTATTTTCTTCTTTGCATTTTTCTATATTTTCCAAATTCTATATAGAGAGCATGTATTACTTTTGTAGTATAAATAAATAAAATATTTAGAAAAATAAAAACATTAGTGCCCCCAGATAGTCACCTTTAAATTGTAGATCTCCTGATTGAGAGCAATATAGTTATTGCTTACATATAATTCAATTAGTGTAAAAGCTTTTTGTAAACCACTCAGTGAAGTGATTCTATTGTTCTCAAGAGAAAGGGAATGCAGATGAAGCATGTTATCAAAAGTATGCTTTTCCAAACCAGTGAGGAGATTATTATTTATGCTGAGGCGGGTTAATTTAGTCAGCTTGGAAATGCCTAGAAAAATAAGCAAATTCAAAAAAAAGATTCAGACAGCACTGAAAGGTTAATTTAAAAAATAAGCTGCTGGTTGTCTTACTGTTTTCTTTTGCTAAGTTCAAGTCACTTGACAGATTTTATAGTATTGATCATCATTGTTTTTCCTTTTGTTAAAGAAGAATATAATCTGCATTAAGTCCCAACTAATATGTTAAATTCTAACTTTGGATTTCTAAGTAGACTCATTTTTCTAAGATGTTAAGGGAAAGCACTGTGTAGGAATATTGAATTAAGCTTTCAAATAACCTTTTAATGATGTAATTAATTAACATTTTCATCATCACAATAATATAAAGCTCTACACAAAGCTTAAAGTAATCACCAACCCGTACTGTAAAACATTAAGGGTAAGGAACTAGAATATAATGCTCTGGAAAGTATTCCTTACTGTGGCATCATTTCCAGTAAAAAAAAAAAGAACTTTAATTCTACCTTTTTCTGCTTAGAAGTACTTTAAGACAGAAATGCTACCTCTCACTACAATCTAATCCCTATATATTAATATAATATGTACTGTAGACACTTTGTAACTGTGGATAGGATGATCCAGTTGAAAGACCAGAACTATGGAGTCAGAATTGATTTCAAATGTAACAGTACTAGATTTAGGACCATAGATAAATTATGTAGAATTATGTAAACTCTGAGCCTAATTTTCCTCATCCATGAAATGGATATACTGAAATCTACTTCTAAGGGCTATGGAATTAAATAGAGTGATATTTGAAAAGTATCAGTTATAGCTATTGGCAAATAAATGAGTACTCAATAAATTTTATTCATGTTCCCCTCTCACATCAGCCTTTATCATGGGACTATGAAATGCTGAAAGTAAATCAATCTGGGGCCAGTTAGGATGTACTATCAAAGCAAAAGTCCTCAAATTGGATATTAGGCCTATCTGTGTTTGGGGAAAAAAAAAAAGGTAAATATCTGTTAAAGTTTAGTGGGGTAGCTATCTTTGAAAAGTGGGTATAGGGAAAAGACAGGTTGAAGGATTCTTCCTTTCAATGAGCATATGGCAGGGAATAAAAAGGAAATGGGTTCTCAGTTGTATATACAAAGCAAAATTCGCACCCTACTGTATGGGAGTGGAAGACTAGTGATGGTTCTAAACACAGATGCCTGGGCTGCACCTCTCTACCCTCTTACTCAGCTGAAATCTATAGAAGAGAGGCCTGTGAATCTGTACATATATTTGATTAGTATCCTAAGTGATTCCTATGATCAAGCACTTTTTTATAAACTATTGTTAATCACCATTAAAGTATAATGACTGTTAAACATTCTATTTTTAAAGGTAATTAATGCTTGCTTTGCATATGTAATTTTTTAAAGTAAAAATTTCTATTTTATGAAAAAGGTAGTACACATACATGCTAAAAACAACTCAAAAGCAAATAAATTAAGTCTCTTTCCCAGGCTTTGGTTTTCAACTTTTACCTTCTCTCAATGACAACCCTGTTACCAAAATGCACATCCAGAAATATCCTATACCTAGATAAGTATGCTGATGTGTGTGTGTGTGTGTTTCTGTATGGGTACTTATCTTTTTCAAAAGTATACCTCATTCATTCATTTATTAATGTATACACAATGGTATAGATCTTGACTTCTGCCTAGTTTGTTACATGCTAGGTTTGGTAATAGATGGTAAACATGGGTTCAAAGATGGGAGGGAAGGCAGAGGAAATGAAAGTCAGTTAGTTGGGCTCATTATATATAGTAACCAACCACAGATTCCACTAAGAGGTGTTTAGAATACTCTGGGCTTAACAGGTGGCACCAGTGGTAAAGAACCTGCCTGCCAATGCAGAAGACATAAGAGATATAGGTTCTAACCCAGGGTCAGGAGAATCCCCTGGAGGAGGGAAAGCATGACAACCCACTCCAGTATTCTTGCCTGGAGAATCCCATGGACAGAGGAGCCTGTCGGGATACAGTTCATAGGGTCACAAAAAGTTGGACATGGCTGAAGTAAGTTAGACAGAATATTCTACTCCAAACCTTCTTGGGACTTCTTGGAAGATCTTCCTCTTCATAAATTCCTTCATCAGTGTTACTCACTTTTTACTCTTCTTAATTAGACATTCATATTTTAAGACTCTAGGATTATCTAACATCTTACCTTCTATCTTTGAGATGCAGTTTCCATCTAATGTGAGCTCTTCCAAGTTAACACAAGATTCCAAGCCTTCCATTTTAGTGAGATTATTGTTGCTGAATGAAGCCCATTTCAAATTTTCCAATTTTTCTAAATTTGTGATTTCAAAAAGATGTTGCCCATCTAAATTTAAGGCAGTTATCTGTAGAATGATTCACTTTATATGTTATTTCTGAATCATGTCAGAATTCAATGTTGTAAGATAAAAAGGCTAATGAAATAATTCAAATGTGGTAACAAAAAAAAATCCTTTAGGAACTAAAGATATGGCAAAGCTCTTTATTTACAGAAAAGTAAAATTCTGATTATTTTTTGAGATTATAACTCAAAGAGGGACTTATATGGTTTTGTAGGAACTGAGCTGTGCCAGTCAGCTTCCCAGTACTGAAGGCCTTGTCTCAGCTGCTGGTAGTGCTATTGGCAGAAAGCCTTCAACTGTCAGTCCCTTCAGGGACAGCATCAGCTGCAGAGAGCTGCCTTGCTCTAGGTCATGCCCCTTCCCAGGTTGGCGCCTACCCAATGATGAAGGGAAAGAAAGGCCTGGCAAAGAAAGGCCTGGCCTTCTCAGCCCAACTGAGGACAGATTTAAAGGGCCACTGTAATTCCAGAACTGCCCATGGGGTCAGCTGAGACTATAACTGAGCCAGCATCACAGCTAAATATCTCTGTATCCTGTAATAAAAACAACGGCACTAATATCTTCCATTTTCAAGGGTCAGATTCTGTTAACTCAGTTTCTCCCTTTGGCAAGAGGTTACATGCTGCTTTATGAAGCAAGAAGCTGCGGGTGATCCATAACATTTTCCCCTAGCTTTGGGTGAATTCTGACCAGTTCCCCTATTCCCTTGCCAGGATTCCTGATTCTTTTTACCTTACCATCCAAACTTTTGACTTGGTCTCTGGCTCTGAGCTTTAAAGTCCTCTTGTTTATTTTGATATATTATCAGAATCTACCCATTGGTTTTGTAGTGTACCTTTATCCTAAATTCCTGTGCTAGAGTGACCACTGTTGAGGTCTCAGCTCAGTTCAGTCACCCAGTCATGTCCGACTTTTTGTGACTCCATGGACTGCAGCACGCCAGGCTTCCCTGTCCATCATCAACTCCTGAAGCTTGCTCAAACTCATGTCCATCGAGTTGGTGATGCCATCCAGCCATCTCGTCCTCTGTCATCCCCTTCTCCTCCTGCCTTCAATCTTTCCCAGCTTCAGGGTCTTTTCTAACGAGTCAGTTCTTTGAATCAGGTGGCCAAAGTATTGGAGTTTCAGCTTCAGCATCTGTCCTTCCAATGAATATTCAGGACTGATTTCCTTTAGGACTGACTGGTTGGATCTCCTTGCAGTCCAAGGGACTCTCAAGAGTCTTCTCCAACACCACACTTCAAAAGCATAAATTCTTCGGTTCTCAGCTTTCTTCACAGTCCAACTCTCACATCCATACATGACTACTGGAAATACCATAGTTTGACTAGATGGACCCTTGTCGACAAAGTGATTTCTCTGCTTTTTAATATGCTTTCTAGGTTGGCCATAGCTTTTCTTCCAGGGAACAAGCGTCTTTTAATCTCATGGCTGTAGTCACCATCTACAGTGATTTTGGAGCCCAAGAAAATAAAGTCTGTCACTGTTTCCATTGTTATCCCATCTATTTGCCATGAAGTGATGGGACCAGATGCCATGATCTTAGTTTTCTGAATGTTAAGTTTTAAGCCATCTTTTTCATTCCCCTCTTTCACTTTCATCAGGAGGCTCTTTAGTTCCTCTTTGCTTTCTGCCATAAGTGTGGTGTCATCTACATATCTGAGGTTATTGATATTTCTCCTGGCAATCTTGATTCCAACTTGTTCTTCATTCAGCCCGGCATTTCACATGATGCACTCTGCATACAAGTTAAATAAGCAGGGTGACAATATACAGCCTTGACATACTCCTTTCCCAATCTGGAATCAGTCGGTTGTTCCATATCCAGTTCTAACTGTTGCTTCTTGACCTGCATACAGATTTCTCAGGAGGCAGGTCAGGTGGTCTGATATTCCCACCTCTTTAAGAATTTTCCAGTTTGTTGTGATTCACACAGTCAAAGGCTTTGGCATAGTTAATAAAGCAAAAGTAGATGTTTTTCTTGAACTCTCTAGGTTTTTCTATGATCCAGTGGATGTTGGCAATTTGATCTCTGGTTCCTCTGCCTTTTCCAAATCCAGCTTGAACATCTGGAACATTGAGGCCTAGTCCCAATGTCTAGCCCTGTGACATAGCCAGTCACAACTTGACTTCTCTTTCAATTTTAATTTGTCTCTCCCAGTTTTCTGCCCATTACCTGTCTGTACCCTCTTTATGACATAAGGGGCAAGCTGACTAAAATCAACTGAACTTAAGATTTTTACATTAAGTTTAATAGAATTGCTTTTACCTTCAAGTACCAATTTCCACTCATATGTGAATGTGGTCCTAACTTTGAAGTCTGTGTCAGAATTTTGGCAGAAGGCCATGTGCTGAGAATCCGTGGTCTCTCTTCTTTAGTACTAGAATGCCGTAAGAGAGATAACTAATAAAACAGAAAAACACATGATGAATAAGGAACTAGCACAGAGAGGCCCATGTATACACAGTTAGAAGCACTGTCTCTCAGGTGGCTGATCCAATGAGTGATTTTAAAATATGACACTTTCTATGTCTTAAAGTGTTTCCAGTAACTTGATATACTGTAAATCATGTATCTCACTCAGTTTTTATTTTGTCAGTCATTTAGCCATAATAAAATAATATTTATAAAACTGTGAAAGGATTATTATAATACAAACACCATGTAATTCATCCATGAAACCAGTTTAAGAGCTAGAATATTCCTAATACCCCAGAAGCTCCCTGGGTCTCCCATCCTAATCTTTTTTCTCTGCTGCTCAGAAGCCATCAGTCATCTCAAGTGAATCAGTCAGTCCTGTTAAGAAGCAATCAAATAATCTCAAAATTTGTATCTACCACTACTTGTTTTCTTTATAGACCTATGTTTTTATCCATAAATAAAATATTAGTCTTACACATATTTGAACTTTGTGAAAATTGAATGTTTGTATTCTGTAACTTGCTTTTTGCTCAACATTATGAGATTCATCTACACTTCTGCCTATAGCTGTAGTTTATTCATACGTCATTGTTATATAGTATTTCCTTATCAAAGTCAATGAACACTGAGCTGATTTCAGGGGTTTTTTTTGCTATTATAAACATTACTGTTATGAATACTCTTGTGCATGACTCTTGGTACACATATGCAAGAGTTTCTTTGGAGTATATAACTTGCTGGGTTTAGGGTATGTATACATTCAGCTTTACTGGATAGGGTCAATTTGTTTTCCAAAGTGGTTACACCAATTGTAATAACTTTTACTTCAAATCTTTGCTAAAACTTGGTATTGTCAAGAGTGTTTTTTTCCCCAATAGTGGCCATAAATTGGTAGCTCATTAAAGTTTTAATGTTTATTATCTTGAGTATTAATGTGGTAGAGCATCTTTTCCTAAGTTGTTTGGCTGTTCTGATTTCCTCTCCAGTGAAGTGTCTATTTAAATCTTTTGTTCATTTTTCTGTTTGATTGGTTGTCTTTTTCCTAATATATTTTGGATATATAAAGAATTTTGTCTAATTTTGTCTAATTTTATCTAATTTTGTCAGTTAGATATGTTGCAAATTTCTTGTCCCATTATATAGCTTGTCTTTTGACTTTCTACCCTTTGAGGATTAGATGTATTAATTTTAAGATAGACAAATCCAATCTTTTATAGTTTATGCTCTCTATTTCTTACATAATACATTCTTCCCTAATTCAAGGTTATAATGATAATTTCTGATCTTTTCTTCTAAAATATTTTGGTTTTGTGTTTTGCAGTGAAACCTTAATGCAGTTATCCCAGTACCTTTTATTGACTAGACTCCCTAATCTATACTGTCAGCTCTGGATTTATCACTTTTCCGTGTATGTGTGGGTCTACACTGGGTCTTTATATTCTGTTGTGTTGGTCTATTTGTCTAACTCTGCCAAATCCACACTGGATTTTAGCAAGTTTTGATTTCTGGTAGGGTAAATCCCCATGTCTTCTTTAGGAGTCAATGATATTCTGATCAACAAAAAAGTTTCTTTCCTTCACTTTAAACAGATCCAAAATTAAACATTACATTAAGGAATTAACATTCAAACATTCTACAGAAAGTAAATACCTAGATAACTAGAGTGGAGATATTAAGGATATTAAAGCAACTTTAGTTAAAGTAGCATTCTTAATCTGGATAATACAGGTATTCCCCCTTCCCCAAGTTAATAGGTTTTGTTTTTTTCAGCCAGACACATATAATATCAATACTAGGTTAAATAAGTCACTAAATGCTTTCTCAAGGTCTCTAGGCTTACCTTATCCACAGAAAGTTGCTTATTTTCATGAAGGCTCTAGAAAGGACTCAGGTGAGTTCAGGTTGACTAGGAAAAAAACAGTTACCCTAGAGGTATTTTTGGGGTAGTGTCCAGGGATCAGACTCCATACAACCATTTGGTATTTTAATAGGATACATTTAAGCAGAAAAATTTTTCTAGTGATGTGATTGCTATAGATGAATTTTTTTTATTAGCATGCTAAGAGAGAATACAAAATCTCAATAATGAAATAAGAGTATGGGAAATATTATTTGTATATTCTAAATAGAACAAGAAATATTAAACAGTAAAAGCCAACCTGAGTAATCTTTGTTCCAGAAATAAATTTCATAGCTGCTGTTGCTTCTTCTTCAGAAATGAGGACTCCATCTAAATGAGTAAGAGTCTTTAATCTGCCAATAACACTCAGCCTTAATGTGGCTGGCTTGGGAAAAATAACAAAAGGTAATTTTTTACAAAATATTACATAATATTATGACATGGAAAGGAGTTTTTCTTCATTCCTTCCCACATAATTCAAATTATGCACCTCCTACTTTATTATATATGTCTAAAAATAAAGGCTTAACTTAATTCTTCAAATAATAGTTGATATTAAATTATATTTAAGAATTAATCTGTTTTGTTTGAAGTTGGATACTTCTACTGTTGTGAAGGGAGGAAATCCCACTAGCCGTTGAAAAGTGACAGTGATGGAAAGTGTTCAAAGAACTGCAGTGCCTCCTGTTTATCTAGATCAGCAGTTAGCTACTCAGCCAATTGGGTGAGCCAATACAGATCTTCAGCTCTTGACATTTAATTTGGCAGCAGGGCTATAGCTCTATTATGATCATTCAGGAAGTCTGATTTGGTAAAAGAAAAATATGCTTCAATTTTATGGTGTGAAAAGGAGAAATACAACAGGATGAACATAGTAATATGGCCAAGGTAACAGAAACAATCATGCTTTAGTCCCTTTTTAAAATGTTGAACACGGTCTATATGCATTTTTGAAATGCAAGAAAAGATGTATTCTTGAAATTATAAGCTTGGGGCTTATTTTAAATACTTGGAGATATTCTTCAATATAATCATTGAATACTGAAAGTCCTTAGCATGAATCTAAATATGTTTGTGACGAGAAAAAACAGTGCTCAAATTTCCTTTTATAACAGAACATAAATAAGACTTTATAATTTAGGTTTATCAGAGAATGTGACAACTTTGTTCCCCCTTTACCAGTATGTTTCTCTCACAGTATAATACTCTATTATTCTTGGTTCCTGTGCCTCACTACAGTTAGGATTCTAGCACACTGAGCTATATATAGTGCATTATAAAATTTCTCTAAAGGTTTTCAGATGGCAATGACATCTGATGCTCTTAAGACCACAATACTCTCAAACTATTAGAGGCTGCAAAAAGATCTGATGTGAAATTAATGACTTTTCTATAATAACATTTGATTCACTTGATCAATACATTATATTCAACTTATGAAATACTTCAAGGAACTCTACTGAGACAAAGACAGTTTGCTTCTGGGTATTATTGAATAATAATGAGAAAACAGCTTTGAAATAAAAATGATTGTTTTTTATAAACATGTCTGTTACATACCTTTTGCCATGGATTATGTCGAATATCAAGAGTGAGAAGGCTTGTGGTATGTTTGCATAACATATTTATTTCATCGCCAGATTTTTTCAATTGATTCCAACTCAAGTCTAAGTGCTTAAGTTTCATCAGACCTCTAAATCCTTCAAGGGTTATCACATGGTTATGACTTGCATCCAAATATTCAAGGTTATACTGCAACACATACAAATAGAAGTGATGCCAGAAGGATCATGGTTTGTATTTACACAGTTCTTTTTTTCTCTCTCTGATTCTGTAAGTACTTTACATGCTTTTTGGTAATCCTTATAGAAAATTGAAACAGTAGCCTTTCTGCAATCCTTACAGAAAACAGAAACTGCAGTAATGGCATCAAAGTACCTCTTTTCCTATTAATAAAGAGCTACAGATATTTTATTTTAGTAATTTTCTCTTCTCTCTTCACCCTTGTAACATAGAGTGGCAGTATGTGTTTTTACAGATGAGACAGCAAAGAGAAACTAACAAGAAAATTTGTCCCCAACAAAGAATTACACTTCTTATATCTAGGCTTCTGGTTTAAACTCATGGCCTAGTTTAAAAAGGTTCATCTTCAGAGGCAGAAACTAAACCTGTTACATTCTATAATTTCCTTTTTTAAAAGGACAGGATTTTTCTATAATAATTTTTTAAAAAATATTAAAGTAACACGTTCTTGTTGGAGGTCTGGGAAATACAGTAAATAAAAAAAAGAAAGCATATATAATTCTGTTGCTCAGAAAGAATCACTGAAAACATTTTTTATTATATGCTCATATATTTTTCTTATATAAAACAAATTTATTACTCTATTATATGGAATTTTGTTCCCTTATAACATGTTCACACATTATTAAATATTATTCAAAATGATTTTTCATGATTGTATAAATATTCTAATATGTAAATTATTAGAATTTTAAAAATATTTTGCTATGGACATTTATGTGACTTCTAATTTTTGGCAACATTGCAACAAATGTCCATGTTCATAATAATTTAACCAAGACTCCAATATTTTCTCAGGAAAGGTTTTTAGAAATAAGATTAATGGTTTTTAGGATTTCTATATTGTTGACTCGATAAATATTGCCAAGTAGTTTAAAGGAAGTTTGTATCAGTTTTTTCTTCCAACAATAGGATTTGAGAATGCTCATTCCTTAAATATCTACGAACCTACCGGCCTTATTTTAATTTACATTATTACCAGTGAAGTTGCACACCTTTTCCATGTTTGAGATCCCATGGACTATAGCCCCACAGGCTCCTCTGTCCATGGGATTCCCAGGCAAGAATACTGGAGTGGGTGCCATTTCCTTCTCCAGGGGATCTTCCTGACCCAGGGATTGAACCTGGGTCTCCCGCATTGCAGGCAGATTCTCTACTGTCTGAGCCACCAGGGAAGCCTGTATCGATAGCAGCTATTTTTTTGCTTGTTGAGTTTCTCATCTTTGGCCATGTATATATTTAGATCTTTATTTTACTTAACTGTAAGAAATCTTTAAAACAATTTGCTACTTCTATCCAGTGCAAACAAAATTTTCTTTTAAAGTATATACTAACTCAGACCCAGAACCAGGAAGTGATAAAGGAAACATGAAGAAAATATTTTGCAACATATTTATTAAAATAAAAATATTACTATAAATTAAAAATAAACTTGATTTCTTTATAACTTAAACAATCATTTTAATTCACCATAGAATTAGTTACTGCTATATAATGCATAGTTCATATTGTTGTAATAGCACCTATTATTACAATGACTCAGGTTTCAAGAGTTGAGTGTTCAGATCATTAAAATCTAAAGTTTCTGGAAATTAAATAGTGTTACTGACTTTTATTATTTAAGTAAGCACAGTAAAAAATATCCTATAATTTACTATCATTATAATTTCTTGAACAAAAGGATATTTGGCAGTAGAAAGTATTAAGGATATAATCTTAGAACAGTCTTTTAAATTAAATAAATTTAGATTTATAAAAATTTACTATATGGTCCATCTTTTGCCATTTTTCATCAAAAAATGGTTAAAAACTTGCCCCAAATTCTGACACTTGCATGCTGATTAGCATTTGGGAACAATTCATTATATAAAGATAGCTGTCTTCTTTCCTTGAAAACAGAGGTAGGATCTTCACTTTTTTATATTTCCAAAATATAAAAGAGACTCCATACACTCCATGAATATTCAAGGAATAATATTTTCAGTTTTGCCGGAGAACTTGGCATTTTAGTATTTCTTGTGTTTTGGTTTAAATCTTTTTTAAGTTATGGTACAATTCAGCCCAAATTACACAGATTAAAACTGACAAGACCTATTTAAAATATTTTAGGGATAATAGTTCAATCTCTAAATGTAGATTATCTGTCTTGAGGCATTGGAAATATTTTAACACTAAATTTTTCATTGGAAAAGGTAAGACAAGTATTATTTCTACAATCTATAAAGTAGCAAATAGCCATACATACTTGTCTCTCCTTGGCCAACTCTGATTATGGCATAGTTATTTTCAGAGAAAAAAAATCTGCTCCTATTTCTTTGGCTTGGATACTCTCCTTTCCTGATAGTTCAAGTGAATGAATGACAGATATACAGCTTTTGATATTTCAATTTTACCTTATGTGGATGTCTTGCTTAGATTTTTAAAAAATCTATAAAAATTATATAATGTATCTCCACCATTTATGAAGCTCAGGTCTTTCATTATATAAACAGTCATAGATTAGGAATTCTGATTCACAAGGCAAAGACAGGGTAATGAACACATAGTAACCATCTGTTTACTTTCTGCAACCTAGTAGAACCTAATGCCTATCATACAATAAAGTACAGAAACTCTCCATGTTAGAGACACAGTTAAGGAAAATGATAGTAAAAATGAGATAAGTAAAAGTGAAAGTCACTCAGTCATGTCCAACTCTGTGCGACCCCATGGACTGTAGTCTTCCAGGCTCCTCTGTTCATGGAATTCTCCAGGCCTGAATGCTGGAGTGGGTAGCCATTTTCTTCTCCAGAGGATCTTCCCAACCTAGAGGTTGCACCCAGGTCTCCTGAATTACAGGCAGAGTCTCTACCATCTGAGCCCCTAGTGGCTCAGCTGGTAAAAAATGAGATAAACTAAAGGCAAACATAAAAACTTAGATGATAGAAGTAACAGGTGAGTGATTAAATCAGGGCATAGCCTTTTGTGATACAGAGATAAATATAATTAATATTAAACACACATACAAAGTTGATTATTGGAAAATACGTAGGCGGAGACAGCACAGGTATTCAACCTCTCTGAATCCCCACATAAAAAGAAAGTAAAAATAAGACCAAAATTCCATGGACAACATTTATAATAAAGCTGCATAACAAGGTAGCCCCATAAGTCCCAAAAGAGGTTGGTGGGGATAAACCGCCAACAACCACAAGACTACATGGTGTCCATGTCTATGTGAGAGGAAGAAGGAAGCGTCAGGGCATCATCTGACAGACCTGGGCCCCAAAATAGCCAACCAATATTCAGTGGACTCTCTGAAGGCACAGTGAGTGCAGTTGAAAGTGGGAGTTTTGCCTTCTCTGATACCAGATGAGTACATGAAACCCAGAGTAAAAAGGTCTGAAGGGCCTGGACCAGTCTAGAACCTATGAATTTTCTAACTGCCCCACCAGGCTCTGGTAAGAACTGAATCCTTCTTGGAGAAGAAACTGCTGGGCTAAGTCAAAATCAAACAGGATAAGGACAAAGGAGGCAAATAAAAGAGAAAGTTCAGACGGAAGTGGAAGAAGGAAATAGAGTCAGGAAATCCCAGAAAATAAGTGCTACAACTGTTAACAGTACATATAAATAGCAGAAGAGGGAGATCTGTGAAACTACAAAAGCTTCCCCATCACCCACTTTCATTTTAAAAGTTAAGAAGAAGTAATTTCACTGAAAAATGAGCAGCAGAAAAGTACTAAGTTAAAATCCCAGGCAAAGCTAAACAAACTATGCATGCATGAAAGAGACACAGAAATATTGCTGTGAGCAATAAAAGTATACCAGAAAAACATGCCCAAGAAACATATCATAACCATAAACCTGTTATTTCAAAGCAAGCAAAAAGATGTTAAGAATGATACAAGATACAAAATAACAACAGAAATCTGGATGAGAAAAACTCAGAAGTAAAGTGAAAGAACCCAGAAAAGAATCTAAAATAAAATAATAAAATCATTTCAGAAGTGAATACTAAACTAGCCAAAGACAAAAAGAGTAAACAACAGACAACACCTTAAGAGAAACAGAAAGTGAAAAAGACAGAAATTTTAAAAAATCAAATCAATTAAAAAATCTAAACGGAGCTATAAAAAGGACTCAAGAGAAAGTGACAAATAGTGAAGAAAAGATTCAATATATGGATAATGTGAGTTCCTTAAGAAGAAAACCAAAGCAAGGAAACAAAAATTGGTAAAAACTTTCAGTTCAAAAAAATGATTTTAATATTTATTTTGGAGGAGTATACTGTGAATGTGAAATCTTGACCCAGAACAAGCAATGCCAAGACATACTCTTATAATAAAATTACTAGACTTTAATGAAAACTAAAAAACTTCCTTTGGACATCTAGAAGAAAAAAGCCTGTGGCTTATAAGAGAAAAAATTATACATTCTCATCAGACTTTTCTACAGCAACACTTTATGCCACAAGAAAATTAAATAACATTTAAGATGCCCAAGAAACAAAATTGTGAGTCAAGGATTTTATACCTAACAAAACCATCTTTCAGGTATAAAGGACATAAACTATTACCAACATGTAGTAACTTAAGGGATTTTGTTCCTATAAGCCCTTCTTTAGGAATCTATAATAGAATATTTTTCTGACAATTAAGATGTTTGATACCAATCTAAGGACTGGTGATGAGAATTAAATATACAATTACCAATGATCTAAAAGGTAGAGTGTACAGAGTGTAAGGGCTACATGCTCAAAGTAGATATAGTATGATAATTTTAACTTTTTTAAAATAGGGAAGACTGGAAAGAGCATACACAAAATTAAAAAAAAATAGTTATGGTAACAAGCTGATGTGGGTATTAGTGCTGTCATTCCAAGGCTGTTGTATTAGTAACATGGGATAAAACAAATAAATGATTATTAAATATACTAATTCTATCACCTTGTAACCTTGAAAATCAGGATTATTGGTGTTGAAAAAAGATATAGATGTATGTAGCAGAGAAAACTCAATATCCCAAAAAAATAAGATCATGGCATCCTGTCCCATCACTTCATGGCAAGTAGATGGGGGAAAAACGGAAAGAGTGGCAGATTTTATTTTCTTGGGCTCCAAAATCACTGTGGACAGTGACTGCAGTCAGAAATTAAATGATACTTGCTACTTGAAAGAGAAGCTATGACAAATTTAGACACCATATTAAAAAGCAGAAACATCACTTTGCTGACAAAGGTCCATATAGTCAAAGCTATGGTTTTTCCAGTAGTCATGTAACGGATGTGAGAGTTGGACCATAAAGAAGGTTGAGCATCAAAGAATTGATGCTTTTGAACTGTGGTGCTGGAGAAGATTCTTGAGAGTTCCTGGACAGAAAGGAGATCAAATCAGTCAATCCTAAAAGAAATCAACCCTGAATATTCATTGGAAGGACTGATGCTGAAGCTAAAGCTTCAATACTCTGGCCACCTGATGGGAAGATCTGACTCTTTGGAAAAGATCCTGATGCTGGGAAAGATTGAGGGCAGGAGGAGAAGGGGATGACAGAGGATAAGATGGTTGGATGGCATCACCAACTCAATGGACACGAGTTTTAGCAAACTGGGAGATAGTGAAGGATAGGGAAGCCTGGTGTCCTGCAGTTCATAGGATAGAGTCCAAAATGACTTAACAACTGACCAAAACAACAACAGAGGAAAGGTTAGGCTAAATGATTTGCAGTCTTGAATTGGAAATATCAATATAAATTCATAAGGTTAGTTTTAGTTATACATACGCATATATACCAGCCCCACTCCCACACACACACCCCTCACAACAAGTCCTGTCCAATGGAAAGACTTATAAACAGTGACCAACCGAGGTTGTGGTCCTGAAATACCACTTCTCTAAAAGAAACCAGGGCTTCTTGAAGAAATAGTTGACTCCATGTCTGCAGTAGAAAAATACACAAAATGTGTATGGAAAATCATTCATGCTAGGTGGAAAAGAAGCTATCACAGACTATGAGAGTCATGGCTAAAGGAGATAACTTTATGATGCTTCCACTGGCTAAGGATAAGAAAATCTCAGCTTCGTCATGATGATAATTGCAATAAATTGAATAACATCAAATATGTTTAAGTCCCTGCATTCCTAATGATATTAAAACAGAAAAAGAATTGCTCATCTTTGGGAAATAATAAGGAACTAATTCATTATCTTCAAAGTTTGTAAGTAAAGGCAAATAATCAAATATCTGTTCTGGATTTTCTATATGAATGGTTCTACTAGGTATCCAAATAATAGATAAGGGGAAATGTCTCTGTAAAATATTCCAATTAATAAATGAAAAAGAAATGAGAATAAGAATCTATTTCATAATTTTCAATGAATTAATGAATATTCAGTGCTGGGCTGGATGAATCACAAGCTGGAATCAAGATTGCCAGGAGAAATATCAATAACCTCAGATATGTAGATGATACCAACTTTATGGCAGAAAGCAAAGAGGAACTAAAGAGCTTCTTGATGAAGGTGAAAGAGAAGAGTGAAAAACTGGTTTAAAACTCAACATTCAGAAAACTAAGATCATGGCATCTGGTCCCATCACTTCATGGCATATAGATGGGGAAACAACGGAAACAGTAAAAGACTTTATTTTCTTGGGCTCCAAAATCACTGCAGATGGTGACTGCAGCCATGAACTTAAAAGACACTTGTTCCTTGGAAGAAAAGCTATGGCAGACAGTGTATTAAAAAGCAGAGGCATTACTCTGTCGACAAAGGTCCGTCCAGTTAAAACTATGGTTTTTCCAGTAGTCTCATTGTACAGATATGAGGGTTGGACCATAAAGAAGGCTGAGTGCCAAAGAATTGATGCTTTTGAACTGTGGTGTTTTGAGAGTCCCTTGGACTGCAAGGAGAACAAAGGAAATCAACCCTGAATATTCATTGGAAGGACTGATGCAGAAGCTGAAGCTCTAATACTTTGGCCACCTGATGGGAAGAGCTGACTCATTGGAAAAGACTCTGATTTTGGGAAGAATGAAGGCAGGAGGAGAAGGGGACAACAGAGGACGAGATGGTTGGATGGCATCACTGACTCAATGCAGCTGAGTTTGAGCAAGCTCCGGGAAATGGTGAAGGACAGGGGAGCGTGCTGTAGCCCATGGGCTGGCAAAGAGTCAAACACGACTGAGCAACTGAAGAACAATGGATATAGCCTCCTTGAATCAGAAAAGTGATGACTAGACATTATATGTCTCTTACAGTCTTGCCAGAGGAATGCAATCTCAGTCTGATCCAATCTCTGGATCCAGTTGCCAATTTGGAAAAAAAAAACCGGTGGGTGGAGGGCATGTAGAGTTGTATCATAAGTAATATATTGGCAGCGTCTAGACTGTGGGAAACTCTTTGGGTTGGAAGGTGCAAGTTTTTCTACAACTGTTTTATGATTCTGCAACTTCAAGGAGTGCATCCCACTAGACTCCTCTGACCATGGGATTTTCCAGGTGAGAAAACTGGAATGGGTTGCCATTTCCTTCTCTAACAAATAAACAGTGGGGTGTGAAAGAGAATAGAAGGGAAACTTAAAAGAGACTTAAAAAATACAGTACATTTAAAAAATGGGGGAAACCAAACGGCTGTGCTAGGGATGCACATTTGGGTGATGGAACTGTGGGGGGAAAATAGCAGGGAGAGGATAACCATAGAAGTTAGGATAATGATTTCCTGAAGGAATGGGGCATATAAGGATTTATGCTCTGGGTGGCAGAGTTTTATTTCTTGACCTGGACGATAGTTACAAGCATGTTCACCTTATAATAATTTACTAAACCACATATTTGTAGTATATGGTTTTCAGGATCTGTGTTTTATTCTACATATACAGTGTCTCCTCTCTTTGAACACCTGAAGATCCTTATAGTCATTTTTAGAGACATATTTATATATCAGATTCTTGATGTTTGAGGAGTCTATACCTAGTTCTAAAGTTCAAAAATAACACTTGGGCATAAAATTTGTCCAGTTCCCTTACATGTAAAGGGACCATGGTAATAGTTATTCAATGAGTAGGCTGTGCGGCCATGATGATGAAAAGAACAACATAGCCACACTGCAATATACACACTGGGCAGCTGGCTAAACTCACTCATCCTGTGTGACTTTAGAGTTTACTCTTTTTATTTGTGCCTTAGCAAAATTACAGTGTTTCTTATAACCTTTGGAACTGCTAGAAAATCATTAGAAAAAAATTAAACAAAAAATGCCACCAATTACTATATAGTCCTGGGAGCTCTATTAAACTATCTTCTTTTCTCAGTTGCATACCAAACCCTATAGGAAATTCTGTTAAAAAGGACTTTGGCCTTACACGTGCCTGTCCAGTTTCCTAATACCATTAAAATTCCTAGAAGAAATAAAGGCAGTATGCTCTTTGACATCAGTCTTAGCAATGTGTTTCTAGATAAGACTCTTCAAGCAACGTGGACAAAAGCAAGAATAAAGAAATGGGACTACACCACACTAAAAAGTTCTGCATGGCAAAGGAAACCATCAGCAAAATGAAAAGACAACATACCAAGCTGGAGAAGATATTTGCAAATCATATATCTGATAAGGGGCTGATATAAAACATATATTAAAAACTCTTAAAACTCAACAACAAAAAACCAAACAACCCAATTTAAAAAATAGGCAGAGGAGCTAAATGGTCATTTTTCCAAAGTTATTTTCAGATGGACAACATGAAAAGATGTTCATCACTAATTATTAAGAAAATGCAAATCAAAACCACAATGATTTATTATGAAAAAGGCAAGAAATAACAAGAGAGGATGTAGAGAAAAGTGAACCCTCATGCACTGTTTGTGGGAATGTAAATTGGTGCAGCCAATTTACAGTATGGAAAACAGTATGGAGAGTTCTGTTTTATATTAAGAATAGAACCACCATCTGATCCAGCTATTCAACTTCTGGGTATTTATCCAAAGAGTATAAAAACATAAATTTAAAATACCGTACCCCTGAGTTCATAGCTGAATTTACAATTGCCAAGATACGGAAGCAACCTAAGTGCCTATCAATGGATGAATGTATAAAGGAGATGTGGTATATATATACTATGAAATACTACTGAGACATAAAAAAGATGAAATCTTGCCATTTGCAACAACATGGATGGAGGGTATTATGCTGAGAGAAATAAGCCAGAGAAAAACAAATACTGTATTATATCACATATGTGGAATTAAAAAAAAAACAAAATAAAGGAATAAACCAAACCAAATAAAGATAAACACATAAATAAAAGGAACCACATGGGCTATATGAGTAGTGATTACCAGTGGGGAAGTAGGGTGGAGGGCGGGCAAAATGGGTAAAGGTGGCCAACTGCTTGCTGATGGATAGAAACTAAACTTCTGGTGGTGAGCACGCTGTAGTGTATACGGAAGTTGAAATATAATAATATTGTACACATGAAACTTACGTAGTGTCATAAACCAATGTTACCCCAATTTAATAAAAAAAGATTCTGGTTTACTAGAAGAAAAAAGGGAGTTTAAATACTAAAATCTAAGGCCAATAAACAAAGTGGCAAACTCTCACCACAGTAGGAGAAGTAATGGTGCAAGGGCCTTGACATGGTTACAAGGAGGTAGAAAACGGGCAAGAGCTGAGACATATTTTGAATATATCTCATTGGATATATTCTGAAAAGGCATGTCGATGACCTGAGACCTATGGAAACAGAGATGCTGGATTGCAGTTCTGGAACCCATATGTAATTATTGTTACATGACATATAACAGAGAAAAAATTCCAGACAAGATCCGTACCTGTGTGTACATGTGACTTACTATATTTGTCCTTTGATTTATAAGAAGGCAAACACAAGTCAAACAAGATCTATGTATTTGAAGTTTGGGTAGAAAGGACAAGGCAGAGAGGACAAGAAAACCATAAGGATAATGAACAGATGGGAAGAACAGACAACATTAGCTGTGAAGTGGTAAACCAAAAAGTGAAGAAGAAATAAGGACTCACAAGAAGGAGAAAAAAAAGACTGAGAAAAAATAGCAGAAGAAATTGGAAATGACAGCTTATAAATGACAATTTAAAAACGAGTCTGGAGTAGTTTTACATTTACTTTCAAGTAGCTAGAACTCAGATATGATCACAGGTGTATATGTGGTTTGTAAACAGAATCTAACTCTAAGACCTATTTTAGAGAAAGTAACATACTATAGTTTTATGCATGCTTTGTTCCTGATTTGGGCTATATATCTTTAATATGGTATAGATGAGGTAATTATTACAAAAATAATTTATCCATTAAATTAATAATTTTACTTATATAATTTCAAAAAAGTTCTTACCAGGTGGTATACATCATCTAAACAAGTAAATTCATTAAAGCTGATATTAAGTTTTCGAAGTCCTGTTAACTTGGAAAGATCTCTCAATTTACTCAAGCTGTTTCCATGTAGATTCAGACTCTGAAGTAAAATAAAATGTAAATAAAAAGTAAGGCAAATTATATTCTAATTATAGCTATTAAATAACATTAAGAGAGAGCCAATGAGAAAAAAATCTAATTTTAAAAGTACAGTCTGTTTTTATAATCTGATTTTACAAGATAAAGTTTATAATAGCAGTATTGGAACTGGTACTTGATTAATTTGATTTTCCACTTGCTCTAAGTTTACTAATAATTGGCGTGAAATTCTTTTTAGAAGATGATTAAATATTTTGTTGTTACATTCATTAGGGCAGTTCTATTTCTCACGCTAGCTGGTAAACAATGTAGGCCCTAAAGATTTTGGGTATTGGCTAGGTTGCCTCACAGGAGAGAGGATGGCGAGGATATACCCTGATTACAGGAAACCAAATGAGGGCCCAGGACTAAGGAAGAAAGGCTGAGGGTGTTAAAGTGGGA
This sequence comes from Odocoileus virginianus, assembly GCF_023699985.2. Lineage (NCBI taxonomy): Eukaryota > Metazoa > Chordata > Mammalia > Artiodactyla > Cervidae > Odocoileus > Odocoileus virginianus. Next base: position 59,876,326 of record NC_069679.1, on the reverse strand, counting down.
GGATACAACATCAAAGAAGGAGTTGAGAGATGTCTAAGTCTCTGCATCACAAATTGACCCAGATTTTCCCTGCCCATTTGATCCTGGACTATATGAAAATGAATGTTACTATATTTTTATATTTAGGGGAGACTCTGATATCTGTATGGGCTTCCCAGGTGGCACTAGTGGTAAAGAACCCACCTGCTAATGCAGGAGACATAAGAGACGTGGGCTTGATCCCTGGGTAGGGAAGATCCAGTGGAGGAGGGCATGGCAACCCAATCCAGTATTACCTGGAGAATTCCTTGGACAGAGTAGCCTGGCAAAGAGTCCTAATGTGGCTATAACATCTCATTCTTTCAGTCAGTCTTATGTATCTTTATATTCCAACCTACACCTATATTCCCACCATGACACACCCTAGATAAGACACTAGGTCTTTCAAAACCATGTGCTTACAGATAAAGTATTCCTCGGCATGGAAGACAAAAACAATGAAATCTTCCATATCCTTCAGAAATTCACACAAAACCACCTCTTTCTGTGGACCTCTCTCAGCGGATCTAAATGTCTTGTATTTGTATATATATCTGTCTTCTTCACTAAAATAATATCCTTGGAGCAGGGAAGAAAACTTATTCATTGAACACCTAGTACTTGCTTCAATGGTTAAAATATAGCAAATTCTCAGTAAATGCTAGATGAATAAATCAGTGCAAAAGCCAGACTTATAACTGACAACTCTAATTTTTAGTATTTAATTGTGCTGTAAGAAATTATAAAATTATATTACTCTGGGCTTTTCATTTATATATATTTTATTTATTTTTATGGATGTCCTCATAAAACTCAATCTAGTGGGGATAACTGAAAAGAAAATAAGACATATGTACCTTCAATTTCTCTTACAGTAATGGCACAAATAAAGGAGAATAAAGGGTGTGATGTCTAAATAGCCTTCTAATATCTAGAATTCTTACTGGAAACTGTAGAAAATTTGCTGGCTTTTAAGAAATATAGACAAATTTAAGATGAATTCTTAAATTCTTATGTTATGGGTATTGACGAAATTAATAGTCAGGTGGAGGTCACACTGGCCAAGATATTCCAAAGTCTTAAACTCTTCTCCTTTCTGCTTCTTATCTTCCAAACCAAAGATAATTAAAAAAAGACCTACTTTCTGGTGCTATTTTTTTACTTTTATTTAATCTCTTTAAATCTATAGGATACATGTTTTAGAAGCTCAGTCCTATCAGAACACTGATTTATTAAACCTTTTCTATTGAGGCTTTATTATAAACAATGCATTAATCAAATATGAAATCTTGACATTATAGTTCAGAAACAATTTCTCCATACTGTCAGCTGGAAGATTGTTCCTGTATTAAGTATACTGCATATTTATGATACAGATGGTGATATTGCTATCATGCTATAAAATTTTCCTTCATCTCTAAAAACAATTCTTAATCTAGACTTGAAGATTCTAGATTCTAGATTAAGTCTAGACTTAATCTAGACTTAATCAAGACTTGAAGATTTGGTGGATGATGCTAATACAGTTTTACCAAAGCAATTTCATAAATTATCTTAAAAAGATGTTTTGAATATTTTTAGAAGCAGACTGAAAACTGTTGACCTCATTTATTATTTTAAAATATGTTTTGCATTCTCTTTCTGCGTCACATAATCATTTGGAAAAAACTGTCATCATAAACATTGGATTTTAAAATGTCAAAACGGAGCCAAGTAATTGACTTTCAAGATAAAAATAATTTCTGAGTTTTTATCTGTACCTCAGTTTTCAGTAAATGCATAGAAAGATATGTCAAATAAGAATACCTTGTCTTAAGTATTGTTATCACTTATCAATTAATATCAATTTGTTTACTACTTCTGTAGGTTCAAGCAGACAACTCACTTTCTCTGTAAGAACTGCTCAGACACTCTGTTTTAGAACAAATATCCAATGAGTATCTCATATGTGCTAGGTATTGTGCTAGATAATGGCAAAGTTAATGCTGGTCCACACAGTATTTATGAGTAAATTATAAAAAGGCATCTTTACCTCAAGACACCTTTATTTCCAGCTTTTAGAAAATTGTCACAATAGACTGATTTTGTTAGTAAAAGAAATTCCACCACCAGTCATCAGAAAGTTGTTGTAGTAAATATACTACTGTATATTTAAAAGTTGCCCCTTAGATGTGGCCCTTCTGTGCAATGCACACTGCACAGTCTTATATTGTTACCCTCATGCTGGGAATATAAATGACTAAGAACAGCCATAGCCTCTGTCCCTGTGGAATTTATAGTTTAGGAAGAACACAGAACACATGACAAAGGAATCTTACTTAGATTCTTAGTTAGACCTAGAGATAAGAGAAGGACTTAATGCTTAAGTATAGATCTAAAATATGTGTAGGAGCTAAATAGGAGAAAGAAGTTCACGTGAGAACATTCTGGGTAGATGAAGTAGCTAGCGTGGAGACTCTGTGTGGTGGCAAAAGGTACATTTAGGAAACAAAAAGGACATATATGTGGACTTTAGAAAGATGGTAACGATAACCCTATATGCAAAACAGAAAAAGAGACTCAGATGTATAAAACAGACTTGTGGACTCTGGGAGAAGGTGAGGGTGGGATGTTTCAAGAGAACAGCATTGAAACATGTATATTATCTAGGGTGAAACAGATCACCAGCCCAGGTTGGGTGCATGAGACAAGTGCTCGGGCCTGGTGCACTGGGAAGACCCAGAGGGATCGGGTGGAGAGGGAGGTGGGAGGGGGGACCGGGATGGGGAATACATGTAAATCCATGGCTAATTCATTTCAATGTATGACAAAAACTACTGTAATGATGTAAAGTAATTAGCCTCCAACTAATAAAAATAAATGGAAAAAAAAATCTAATATTGAGTAAAAAATAAAAATAAAAAAAAACAAAAACGAAAACAAACAAACAAAAAAGAGGCTGACTATAGATTGCTACAGGGAGGGTAATATGAGAAGAGTCTGGAAAGACAGGCCTCGGACCAGGTCATATAAAACCTTACAGGCCATATTAAGGACTTTGGTTTTATTTTGAAAACAATGAAAGGCATTTGCACATTTCATATAGGAGTGGTGAGGGATGACAAATCAGATTTGCGCTGGAAAAGACTACTTTGGCTTCAGTATGGAGAATGGGTTGTGGCCTTGAAGCGGAAGTAGGACAAAACCTCTGTTGCACAGCTCTAGTAGGCATGCATCCCCACCCCAACACACACAGACACGCACACCCCTTGTACTGAGTTATACTTAGCTATATACTGAACAGCATCCAAAGAGCACGTTAATGGAGTATTATGTGCATGGAGCCTCCTAAAATTGTGTAGTAGCCCCATGGAAGTATCTAGGTTGGTGATAGAGTCTGGATAGAATGGTAGCAGATTTGAAATGGACAGGCTGAGTCAAGATATAGAAGGAAGCTTAACATCTCAATAGAATTTCCTTGTAATACTCACCACAATATGACCATAAACACTAGTCTTGGCAAGGGAAAGTATCGTTTTATCATCCAAACTCATAAGTTTTGGTCTGGGCTTGATCCTAGGATCCATTTTTATAACTTCATCATCAAATTTCAAATCCTGGGACAATACTGATCCTTCTGAATTTTTTTTGCTTTCTTCTAGAATAATATTGTTGAATGAAGAAAATAAAGAGTGAGCCTTGACCTAAAAAATTTATTAAAAACATTGAAAATTTGGTTGCTGTATTTATCATTTTGAAAAACAGGCTATGTAGGAAAGATGAATTAAAACTTTTTCCGTTATATAGTAATATCTATGATGATCTGTATCACATTAGGAAATCTATGAGAATAGATTAAAATTGTGGACTAAGAATGGGTATGTTCATCCCTTCCTCCTGAAAATTCCTTAAAACTGGAAAAAGACATTTTAAAAATATTTTATCACAGTGGAGAGGGCACCAACAAAAGACTAAAAGTTGTGAGATATAAATTAGAAGAGACTGAACTGACAAATAGAAGCAGAAATGTAACCTGCAGCCAAAATATATGCAGGAGATAACCGCTTCAAAGAGAAGATTCCAAGAAACTTGGTGTTTAGAGTGAACAAGTAAAGTAGTAGGAGGAAGCTCTAGGTAATTATTAGGCAATTAAGTTATCATAAGAATTGTGGATGACTGGGAAAAAACAACATGAACAACAGAAATGGCTCTACAAAAAACCAAAATGGTCCATAAGAGAATTCTTTTTAAAATCTAGGAGAACAAAACATCCATAAAAGAATAGACGGCTATAGAAAAAATAGGGTAAATGCTTCAAAGTCACCATAAAAACAATTAGTGAAGTACGAAATATTCAATAAATGTCCTGAGAAACCAAATGGATACTACAGCAAATCAAATTAACAGTGTGGAAACTAATATAGAGAGCATCTTTCACAACAAAGAATTTAAAGATGGAAATGTAAAATACAGAGAAAAAAAATTAAAATACATTGGCCGGGGGAACAGTTCAGAATGTTCAATGTTTACCAAATAGGAGTTCAAGAGGGCTTAACAGAAAATAGAAGAGAAGAAATGATAAAGGAATTAAAAGGAAACTTCCCAGAGTTAAAGGAAACATTTGATCTTCAGATTAAAACAGCTCATAAAGGGGCAAGCAGGATGATGGAGCTCTTGTCTTTGCTGACATCACTTTGTTGTGAAGTCAGTCACAACCGCAGGGACTTGGCCTCTCCACTTCTTGTTTTTTCAGTTATTTTGTTTGCTGTTTGCTTGGGTTTCTATGTCTTTTGTTGAAAGTATATTTGACTGATAGAATCCTCTTCATAACAACATAAAATATAAATGCCCAGAACTATACAAGAAATATAAGAAGAAACGTTTAAGACCCATATAGAGGAAAATATGGGAGAGGACTTGAGTAAATGGAATAATGTATCATGTTCCTGGATGCAAGGCCCAACACTACAAAGAAGTCAGTTCACCCCAAAATAAATTTAAATTCAATACACTTACAATCAAATCCTAGTAGGACATTTAAATAGAACTTAACAAGCTGTTTAAAAATTTAATTTGGAAATGAAAACATTCAAGAATGTGTGCGTGCATGCTAAGTCGCTTCAGTCATGTTTGACTCTGCAACCCAATGGACCATAGCCCGCCAGGCTCCTCTGTCCATGGGATTCTGCAAGCAAGAATACTGGAGTGGGTTTCTGTGCCCTCCTCATGTTCAAGAATAGCCAAGAAATTTTTAAAAAAATAAGTGGAAGAGAATTTGCCTTATCACATATCCAAACATATCATCTGGTTGTAATAAGCAAAACAAGATGGTAGGTAGGGAGATCAATGGAACAGAATATAAGGATCTATATATATTAAAATAATTTTAATAATAAATATAATATTTCAAAATAGTAAAAAAGATTGAAAGCAAACCCACAAAGCTATTAACAGTGGATGCCTTAATGAAAGAGAGTGGGATAGGGCTGAGGTGAAAGCAGATTTTCATGTGTATTCTATATTCTCCAATACAGTTTTATTCTTTTCTAGTGAGACTACAGCTATATACTACTCATGTAATATATTTTCAAAATAAAAAATTTAGGTGTAATAATTATTTTCTTTGAAAATTAAATCCCTCACAGAATAGTTATTTTACATTTATATATAGGCATATCTTGTTTTGTTGCATTTTGCTTTATTGGATTTCTAACAAATTGAAGGCATCAAGCAAGTCTATTGGTGCTATTTTCCAACAGCATTTGCTCACTTCATGTCTCTGTCACATTTGGTAATCCTCATGATATTTCAAACATTTTCACTAAGATTATATTTGTTATGGTGATCTGTGATGTTACTATTGTAATGGTTTTGGGTTGCCACAAACCACGCTCATATAAGACAGTGAACTGTGTTTGGACTACTCCATTGACCAGCCATTTCCCTGCCTCTCTCCCTCTCTTTGGGCCTCCCTTTTACCCAAATCTTAAAATTTAGGCAATTAATAACCTTAGAATGGATTCTCACTGTTCAAGTGAAAGGAAAAGTCACATACCTCTCACTTTAAATCAAAAGCTAGAATGACTAAGTTTAGTGAGGAAGGCATGTTGAACACTGAGACAGCCTGAAAGCTAGGCCTTTTGCTCCAAACAGTCAAGTTTTGAATGCAAAGGAGAAGTTTTGAAGAAAATTAAAAGTACTACTCCAGTGAACATATGAATGTAAAAAAAGTGAAGCAGTCTTATTACTGATATGGAAAATGATTTTGTGCTCTGGATGGAAGATCAAATCAGTCACAATATTCCCTTAAGTCAAAGCCTAATCCACAGAAAAGTCCTAACTCTCTTCAATTCTATGAAGGCTGAGAGAGGTGAGAAAGTTGCAGAAGAAAAGTCTGAAGCTAGCTGAGCCTGGTTCATGAAGTTTAAGGAAAGAAGAGATCTCCATAACATAGAAGTGCAAAGTGAAGCAGCAAGTGCTGATGTAGAAGCTGCAGCAAGATATCCAGAATATCTAGCTAAGATCACTAATTTAGGTAACTACACTAATACACAGATTTTCAATATAGATGAAACAGCACTCTATTAGAAGAAAATGCCATCTAGGATTTTCATAGCACTGAAGTCAGTGCTCAGCTTCAGAGAGTCAAAGGTCAAGCTGTCTCTCTTGTTAAGGGCTCTTTTAGTTGAAGCTAATGCTCATCTACCATTCTGGACACCCTACAGCACTTAAGAACTATGCTAAATCTACTCTACCTGTGATCTATAAATGGGACCAAAAAAGCCTGGATGACAGCACATTTGTTTACAACATGGTTTGCTGAATATTTTAAGACCCCTGTCTAGACATACTGCTCAGAAAAAAAAAAAAAAAGAATTTCTTTTAAAATACTACTGCCTACTGACAATGAACCTGGTTACCCAAGAGCTCTGGTGGAGATGTGTAATGAGATTTACGTTGCTTTCATGCTTACTAACATAACATTCCTTCTGCAGCCCATGGATCAAGGACTAATTTCTACTTTCAAGTCATATTATATAAGAAATACATTTCATAAGGCTATAGTTGCCAGTTTTTCATTCCGATCCCAAAGAAGGGCAGTGCCAAAGAATGTCCAAACTACTGCACAACTGCACTCATTTCACATGTTAGCAAAGTAATGCTCAAAATTCTCCAAGCTAGGCTTCAACAGTACGTGAACCGAGAACTTCCAGATGTTTAAATGTGCTTAGAAAAGGCAGAGGAACCAGAGATCAAATTCCCAATATCCACTGGATCATAGAAAAAGCAAGAGGATTCCAGAAAAACGTCTACTTCTGCTTTATTGACTGGGCTAAAAACTTTGACTGTGTGGGTCACAACAAACTGTGGAAAATTCTTCAAGAGATGGGAATTTCAGGCCACCTGACCTGCCTCCTGCGAAACCTGTATGCAGGTCAAGAAGCAAAGGTTAGAACCAGGCACAGAACAAACTGGTTTCAAACTGAGCAAGGAGTACGTCAAGGTTATATATTGTCACCCTGCTTATTTAACTTATATGCAGAGTGCATCATGAGAAACGCCAGGCTGGATGAAGCACAAGCTGGAATCAAGATTGCCAGGAGAAATATTAATAACCTCAGATATGCAGATGATACCACCCTTATGGCAGAAAGCAAAGAGGAACTAAAGAACCTGTTGATGAAGGTGAAAGAGGACAGTGAAAAAAGCTGGCTTAAAACAACATACAAAAAACTCATGGCATCCAGTCCCATCACTTCATGGCAAAGTGACAGACTTTATTTTCTTGGGCTCCAAAATCACTGCAGATGGTGACTGCAGCCATGAAATTAAAAGATGCTTGCTCCTTGGAAGAAAAGCTATGACAAACCCAGACAGTGCATTAAAAACCAGAGACATCACTTTGATTACAAAGGTGCATCTAATCAAAGCTATGGTTTTCCAGTCATCATGTATGGATGTGAGAGTTGTGCTGAAGAATTGATGCTTTTGAACTGTGGTGTTGGAGAAGACTCTTGAGAGTCCCTTGGACTGCAAGGCAATGAAACCAGTCAATCCTAAAGGAAATCAGTCCTGAATATTCATTGGAAGGACTGATGCTGAAGCTGAAACTCCAATACTTTGGTCACTTGATGTGAAGAGCTGGTTCATTAGAAAAGACCCTGATGCTGCGAAAGATTGAAGGCAGGAGGAGAAGGGGATAACAGAGAACAAGATGGGTGGACGGCATCACTGACTCAATGGACATGAGTTTGAGCAAGCTCCAGGAGATGGTGAAGGACAGGGAAGCCTGGTGTGCTGTAATCCATGGAGTTGCAAAGAGCCAGACACGACTGAGTGACTGAACAACAACAATAGCTGCCATAGGTAGAGATTTTCCTGAGGTATTTGAGCAAAGGAAATTGAAAACTTTTTGGAAAGGATTTACCATTCTATATGTCTTTAAAAACATTCATGATTCATGGAAAGAGTTCAAATATCAACATTAATAGGAATATGAAAGAAGTTAAGACTTCCCTGGTGGCTCAGATGGTAAAGCAACTGCCTACAGTGTGGGAGACCCAGATTGATCCCTGGGTCAGGAAGATCCCCTGGAAAAGGAAATAGCAACCCACTCCAGTACTCTTGCCTGGAAAATCCCATGGACAGAGAAGCCTGGTAGGCTACAGTCCATGGGGTTGCAAAGAGTCGGACACGACTGAGCAACTTCACTTTCTTTCTCTCAAGACTTCAGTGGAGGAAGCATTTGCAGATATAGTTTAGAAACAGCAAGAGAACTAGACATAAAGCCCAAAGATGTGACTGAAATCCTACAATCTCATGATAAAACCTTACAGATGAGGAGTTTCTTCTTACAGATGAGCAAAGAAAATGGTTTACACTCCTGGTGAAGATGCTATGAAGATTATTGAAGTGACAACAAAAAGATTTAGAATGCTTCATAAACCTAGTTGATAAAGCAGTCGAATTCTGAAAAAAGTTCTGTGGGTAAAATGCTATCAAACAGCACTGCAATGCTACAGATAGGTCATTCATGAAAGGAAAAGACAACAGATGCAGCAAACTTCATTGTTACCTTATTTTAAGAAATTGTCACAGCCACCAGTTATCTTCAGCAACTACCACCTAAGTCAGCAGCCATCAACATGCAGGTAAGATCCTCTACCAGCAAAAAGGCTATGAACTCACTGAGCTCAGATGATGAGTCACATTTTTTAGCAATAAAGTCTACTTTTTTTATTAAGGTATGTATATTTTCTAGACATTTCATACTTAATAGACTACAGTAAGTATAAAGGTAAGTTTTATCAGTTCAGCTTAGTTCAGTCGCCCAGTCGGCATATGCACTGGGAAACCAAAAATTAGTGTGACTAACTATTGCAATATTCACTTTATTGCAGGGTCTGAAACTGAACCCACAATATTTCTGAGGTATGCCTGTACATATAATATAGCATAAACTTGACATAACATTATTAGGCTTCAAATTACTGTTCTGTTCTCATTTAAGGAATTCCGGTTTTAAAAATACATTCATACCACTGTAATATACTCAAATTCCACAATGTATTCAGGCAAAACAAGGTCATGATCAAAGACAAACCACTTGCACTGCCGAACACTGCAATCACAGTTTCTTTGTCCCATGATAGAATCTAGGATAAAATAATAAAGACAAGCAAAATAAATAAACACTCTTCAAAGTGAAACATAATATACGCTTTTCACCCTTACACAGACTAATAAACAACAAACTCAGTACATTCCACAGAGAAGGCAATGGCAACCCACTCCAGTACTCTTGTCTCGAAAATCCCAGGGACGGCGGAGCCTGGTGGGCTGCCGTCTATGGGGTCGCACAGAGTCGGACACGACTGAAGCGACTTAGCAGCAGCAGCAGTATGTTCCAAATAATATGTTATTGAGGTTTTTTTCTATCTTCCCACCATCCTTGATAATTTCTTAATTCTATCAAAACTAGTCACCCTTTGACTAAACAGACTAGTAGGGTTCAGTTTTATTCATATCCTTTTCTTTTCTTTTTTTTTTTCCATTTATCCTTTTCTTTTTCATACTTTTTCACTTTTCTAATCAGAATTTGACCATATAGCTTTTGATAAATATATTACTCTAAAGATATTACTTTGTTGTTAAAAGTTGGGTGGGTTCTATCTTTTGAAATACATACAATATATTATACATATATATGTGTGTATAAAATATAAAAGTAACTTTTACAAAATAAAATATATATGCACAGAAATATATAACTGTCATTGAAGTAGGGAAGAGAAATACAGAAGCTCATTAGTGACTAGGAACAGGGTTTTATAGAGAAGTTTATAAGCTTTGTTAGATAGAGGTTAAATTATAAGCATCTTTATTAAATGAAAATATTCTGTAGTCAGAAAGATGAAAAAAGATTTATTTCATGGCAGACATACTTAGTAAATATTTTCGAGGAATGAACACTGAATTAATCATTGGGTAGTTGGCTTGACTGATGGAGTCCTGATCACAAGCCTGAACACTCTGGCCAAGGAAAACCTTTGTAATCAGGAGGATGCCTAGTATGAAAAAACAAAACATTTTAACACAAATTCATCTTAATAATTTTCCAATTTTAGCTTCCTTACTGCCCCCAGACTTGATTGTATATTCTGTAAAGGTAGGGATCCTAGATATCCGTATAGCACATAGCACACTGCTTGATCCAAAATAGAGGAGCTCAATAAATATTTGTTGAATAAATAAAATGGTTATAAAAGAGGATTCCTGTGATTATATCAAGCAAAGCTTTACAGACAAGAAAGAAGTTTAACAATATTTTCACTAAGTAATTTAAGAAATTTGTTGTTCTTGTTAACTGGGTAAAAATTCATCTCTGTATCATCAGTATCTAGCACATAGCACTCAGTATGTCTACTGAATGGTGAACATTTCTTTTCCCTTAAGTTATTAAGGAACCTTGAAATTCACTAACTTCTAGGAATCTCTAGGAGTCACTGAATCCTATGAAGTAACTTGTAATTACTATGCATAAGGTATTCACGTAACTTCTTAAAACTATGTACGAGCTATGAAATGTAAATTGGGAGAACCTAATTGATTTGTCCCTTGAACTGCAAGATCAAACCAGTCAGTCCTAAAGGAAATCAACTTTGAATACTCATTGGTAGTACTGATGCTGAAAAGCTGAAGCTCCAATACTTTGGCCACTTGATGTGAAGAGCCAACTCACTGGAAATAAGACCCTGAGACTGGGAAAAGTTCTTTTGCCAATTTTAGATTTATAACCAGATTTTCTTACCATCTTATATTTTGATAATTAAGGACAAGGCTTGACTTCCCAAGTGCTTTATATGATGATTATTACATAAATGGACAGAGTTCTCTTTTCTTTTTCCAGTGAATTTGGGGTTTGTATGATGAGTGTGTGTAACATATACATATTTTTAGGACACATCTTAATGAACAAAAGCAGACTGTGAAAACTGTTTATTTCATATAAGAGAGATTAAATATGAGTAACAAATGAATCTCATCCTATTGATGTTGCTGATAATAATCACTCAGTAAATATTCGTTGACAGACTGACTAAAATAGCAGATCAGAAAGTCATGTATTACCTCACTGGTAAATCCTAAATAAAAGGGGTTTCAGAAAACTTCCCAGGTTGATAAAACCAAGCATCAAAAATGTTATGAAAGTAATTAATGAATTGGAAGACTTAAGAGCTTAAAAATTCAGAAACTTTGCATATTTATAATACCATGCCTGAAGAGCTCATGCTCAAGAGAGTTTTTCTTCTCATCCTTGTACTTCTGCTGTAGTAATTCAATTCTGGGACACTCACATATACTTAGGCTATTAGCAAGAATGACAGCTTCTTTTCTGAGAGGCAGCTATAAAGAAAAAGCAAAGTCTGAGAATTTTTATAAGACTGACAATACTTCAACTTTACTACAGATGGTTTATCATTTTATGTTCATGTGTCTGGGCAAGGAACCTTCAGGTCACTCACTGCAAAGAAGTAGATAATCTTCAGGGACAACTTCATTCCATAAAACCATTCATGTAATGTATTTTAAATGCATATGCAAATAGATCTATGAAATATAATATTCGGTGGATATTACACTGAAGATTCTTATTTAAATAAACAGTCTAATAACTGGTCTAATAGTCTACATTATTTTCCAGATATATCTGATTGTACTAATGTTGGAAATTTTAGCTTGCATTGGGACGAGTTATTTCTTTAAAAGTATTTTATCAGGAATATTCATATTACTTGCTGTGAAAGCAGCTCTTAAAAAAAAGAAACAAAAATGTGTTTTTATCAGCTAAAAACAACTAGAGCTAAGAGAGATTATATAATCTATCTAAGACTGAAGCAGAAATTGCAAAGTCATGATTTAGACTCAGGTCTGCTCCTCCTTGTCACTATCTCGAAATTTTGAAATTACTGGGTTGGCCAAAGAGTTTGTTAGGGTTTTTCTATGCCATCCTTATTTTATTGTGGTAAAAAAAATAAGGTAAAAGCTACCATTTTAAAGTGTACAATTCATTGGCATTAGTACACCCACAATGTTGTACAACTATCACCACTACCTATTTCTAGAATTTCATTCCAAACTAAAGCTGTATACTCATTAAACAATAACTCTCCATCCCTCTATCCTCCCCAACTCCTGGAAATGTCTACTGTCTCTACCAATTTTTCTATTTTAGATATTTTATGTAAGCAGGATCAGACAATATTTGTCCCATAGTGTCTTGTTTCTTTTACTTAATATAATGTAATATATATAACATTATATTTGCAAGGTTAATCCATGCTATAGCATGTATCAGAATTTCATTTCTTATGACTGAATAATATTCTATTGTATGTATATACCACATTTTATTTATCCATGCATCCATTAATGGACATTTGAGTTCTTTCTACTTTTTGGCTATTGTGACTAATGGTGCTATGAACAAGTATCGAAGAACTTTATCATGTATATCTTACTATATCCTAACCACTCTGTGAAGGAGATACTATTATTACCCTCATTTCCCAGAATGGATTTCAAATGGGCGTAGAGAGGTGAAGTCACCCAGCTGGTGAGTAGGAAAGCCAGGATTCAAATGCAGCAATATTTTCAGGTTATGTGTGCCGTGATGAGAAAAGGATTAGGAAACACTGCTCTGTACTACAGCTGTCTCATCAAGTGGGTGGAGGACTGAGAAAGGTTGATTGGATGTTTTGGAGCTCATAAGTGATCAAAGATAAAGCAGTATCAGTATCAAGGTGGGGAAGATGAAGTAGAGAACAAAGAAATGGTGGTAGTAAAAGTAGAGAAAAACAGAATGACAGAAAGCACAGCAGTGTTAAGTGAATGAATTTTTTCAAGATGGAGAAGACCTTGGAGCATTTAAAACAGATTAAAGAAGTGGATTTCAAGATCATTCACAAAAGGATCACAATATAAAATGTAAAATGCCTAGGAAGATTAAATAGACAATCATAAAGGTAAAATAATTCATGATTCAACCAACTGTAGATTGAAAATACTTGGGAAAAAAAAAGAATTCTGGAAAGTTCCAAAAAGCAAAACTTGAATTTGCCCTGCTTCCACAACTATTTACACAGAATTTATATTGTATCTATAATTCTTTACATAGCATTTACATTATATTAGGTATTATATTTAAAGTATACAGAAGGAAGTACACAGGCTATATGCCAACAGAATGCCATTTCATATAAGGGACTTGAGCATCCTTGGATTTCAGTATTTGTGGGAGGTCCTGGAACCAATCCCTCTTGAGTACTGAGGGTCTGTACTTTTCAGGATAGCACTAACTTTTTTGTGAAACAGTAGAAGTTTGCTATAAATGAAAGGATTGAGAATCAAACTATGCTTAATCAGTGCCAGAGTTTTATTCATTAGGAAGAAAGCATTATTTTGAATAACATTTTATGCTACCTTGCTTGTTTCGCTGTCTTTGAATCCTTTTTCAAGTATTTGTAGCAGATGCTTTTTCTTCACTGTAATTTCAGGATCAAAAACATAAAAAAGGCATTCCAGCATCTTTCGATAGCTCCTTAAGAATAATTAAGACAAAAAAAGTTTTAGAATTGATTTCAAAAAAGCCTAGCCACGGGTAGGATGAGCATATGCCCTAGCCAGGATATTTCCCATTTACGCTGGATGTTCCAGTGTCATTCTTAAATTTCCACTCCTCCTCAGTCTCAAAAAGAGCTTCAGTGTGGATAAACCATGAGGTCATCCTAGTCAGGAAGATGCATTAAAGGAACTACTTACTAACAAGGATATTTTCAATACTGTAAACCTTTAACCAGAAAGACTTTTTTTGTTGTTGTTGTTACAAAATAAAAGCAGGCTGTTGTAAAAATGTTTCTTATGGAAGTCAGCTTCTTACTCTGAATCATGCATATTCTCATTGTCCAAAAACTTTTGGAATTTCTCTTCAAATTTTAGTCTCAGAATACGGTTGTTAACCTTGATGACACGTTTTACTTTCACTCCTGTAATACCATATGTTCTGAAGTCCCATGTACAAAAACGTGATAGAATTAATTCATAGCAGGAATTAAACCTATATGGAAATACAAAATATATACAGAGAAAATAACAGACTTTCCTTAAAATGTTAAGAACACAAAGTTACATATGAAAAAAGTAATAGCCCATATTTTGTTTCTGCTAAAGATACATGCTGTTTTGTTCTTCTTATGTAATCAATAAAAGAACTGCTACACTCTGAAAGTGAAAGTGTTACTCGCTCAGTCCTGTCAGACTTTGAGACCCCATGGATTGTAGCCTGCCAGCCTCTGTCCATGGAATTCTCCAGGCAAGAATACTGGATTGGGTTGCCATTCCCTTCTCCAGCACTGCCATTCCCAACCCAGGGATCGAACCTGGTTTTCCTGTACTGCGTGAATTCTTTACCATCTGATTCACCAGGGAAAAATAATAGCTCTTTTATTAATAATAATATATTTGTTCTGACTAAAAGATATGGAGCAATCCTCCAATATTGTAATAGTTTCTTTTGGGGGCATCAGTGAAACTACACGTTTCTGGCTTGCATCTTACTGGCTACTCTCTCATGATTTTATTTGCAGCTTCTTTTTCCTCTGACAGACTTCTAAATGTTGGACTGCCCCAGGAATCAGTCTCTGGCTCCCCTCTTGTCTCCATAAACCCTATTAATAGGTGATTTCACTTGGCCCTTTGGCAATATATATTTTAAATATATATGTATATATATATACACACACACACACACACACATATATACCTATATTTATTATACTAGTAAATTCCAACATTTTATTTTCAGGCTTTACCTTTACCCCACTTAACTGAATATACCCACACCTGAACATCTAACTACTTGCTTGCTATGTTCACTGGAACATGTAACAGTCCTCTCAAATTTAACTCACATTAACACACCTGCCTTTAAACCTGCACCTCCTGTTTTCCACCTCAGTGTACGGCACCACCATCTAACTAGTGGCTTAGGTTAAAATCCCAGGAATACATCATGCCTCCACTCTTTCCTACCAATATCCAACTCTTCCGCAAGTCTGTTTGGCTCTGTATCTAAAATACATCCTGAATATGACTCTATTTAATCACCACTGCTATTATCCTACTTAAAATCACCATCACCTCTCAGTTGGACTATTGCCATAGCTTCATAACTAGTGATACAGAAGTGAGAGGCAGGATCCCTGCTCTCCTTGACCCTATAATTCCAAGGGAGCTGGACAACAAAATAAACAGGACATAATAAAATAAAATATATAAACTGACAAGTGCTCCGAATAAAGAAAGGTTTGGGGTAAGGAATGGAGCATGGGATACTTAAGAGAGGTCTTGGGTAGAACCTTTGGAGAAGATATTTGAGCTAAGAAATGAAGTAGCGGCCTGCTATGTGAAGATCTCAGAAAAAGTAACTAAGGACTCATGTGCTCTCTGCTGCCCTCACCTGATCGTGCTCAAAGTAATTTTGGCCCTGTCTTACAGTAGCACAGAATTTAGATTAATTTGAAATTTAAGATGAGGAGGATCCACTGTATGGTGACTCCAGTGGTAAAAAATCTGCCTTCCAATGCAGGAGATGCAGGTTTGATCCCTGGGTCAGGAAGATATCCTGGAGTAGGAAATGGCAGCCCACTCCAGTATTCTTGCCTGGAAAATTCCATGGACACAGGGGCTTGGTGGGCTACAGTGCATGAGATCACAGAGTCAGATACGACTGAATGAGCATGCACGTAACAGTATGGTGACAGATGGAAGCTAAATTTTTGGTGGTGAGCACACTATAATGTATACAAAAGTAGAAGTATACTGTTGTACACATGAAACAAGTAATGTTATAAACCAATGTTACTTTAATGAAAAAGAAGTAAAAAAAAAGAAAAAATACAAAATTTTTTTCAAAGAGAAACAAAGAAAGACAAATCTCAACATCTGGAACACTGGAACACTGGCACCAATGGTGCACACTCCCAGAAAGATCCATCTGATGGAGCAGATGAAAGCCATCACTGCCTTTTCCCACACATTGTGGAATGGACATTGACAGTGGGAATTGTTGTAGGAAAGAGCCATTCTGACTCCATGATGGATCTCTTTCTTTGACTTTAACCTTTGTTTTTTATTGCTTGCATGTTCGACAAATGGACAGTTACTCGCTTCTAGTCTGGTCTCCCAGGAATGCAAGAACCAGAAATGGCACAGGAAGCTCTAAGTAGTGTGAGCCTTTCATAGAGCTTTTCTTTCTCTGGGAATTAAGCAGTTATCTCTTCTTTATATGAAATTCCTAGAGTCTTGGAGATAGAGAACCCTAGTACTAAGAGGACAAGGGCTCTGCTATCTGGGGTCACAGAAGTAAAGCAATTCATTCAATCACCTGGCCACACTGTGTGCATGGGGAAACATTATTCAGAGGCTGGAAAACTGCTGGAGGAGGGAGAACAGACCTATGCCGACAGAAAATTAATGAGACTTACAATATCATCAATACCTCATGGAGGATAGTAATTTCTCACAGCTGAATATATGCTACCTGCACTGAGGAGCCGGAGAAAGCAATGGCACCCCGCTCCAGTACTCTTGCCTGGAAAATCCCGTGGACGGAGGAGGCTGGTGGGCTGCAGTCCATGGGGTCACTAAGAGTCGGACACACCTGAGCGACTTCACTTTCACTTTTCACTTTCATGCGTTGGAGAAGGAAATGGCAACCCACTCCTGTGTTCTTGCCTGGAGAATCCCAGGGATGGGGAAGCCTGGTGGGCTGCCATCTATGGGGTTGCATAGTCAGACACAACTGAAGTGACTTAGCAGCAGCAGCACCGAGGAGCATGTCATCACTGCTTTGAGGTATCCGCATTTTAGTCTGAACCTGAAATCCTGAAACAAAGACTCTCTAGGGCTTTGTATAAAATAATATTGAAATCTGCTACACCTTTCCTGCAAATAGTCCAGTAGATTTAAGGGCAAAATTCAAACTACCCAGCCTAGCCGTAAGACCGTTAATGATCAGGCCCTTGTCATGTGAAACTACTGAGCTCTCTAGATGTATTATACTACTTACACACCCTTTCACATGCTGTGTTGTTGCCTCTGCCTGCAAAGTCCTTCCTCTAATTCTTTGTATAGTTAACATCTATCTGTCCTTCAAAATTCAGATCAAAGCATCTCCCTCAAGTGCCCCACTTACCACTAGCACCTAGTATAGAATGTGATTTATGATAGAAGCTTAATGGATGACTGCTGAGCAAGTGAACAAAATAGAAAAGACTCAAAGATTAAAAAGATACGTCTCTATATTCACTGAGTTTATAAACCAACAAAGTGAAAAAGTAATAGCTCAAGTATAAGCAAAATTATAGAGTATAAGAGAGATACAACTCAGTCCTACGAAGATTCAAAAAGAAGAAAGAATAACAATGACTACAGCTGATGGGATTGACAAGAAAATCCCTCACAAAGGGCTGGGGATGTAAGGCATTCTGGGTGAAGGAAGCAAAACAAAGAAAACCACCTATGTGATGCTGTACCAGGTATACTCCAAAGCAGTGAGGCATGCATAGTTTAGCTGACTCTGAAGCAGTTTGAAAAAGGTTTAAGGTAATTTGGAGACAATACAGTGAAGGATACTGAATGTCAGTGAAGAGTTAGAATATAATTTGGAAGATAACAAGTTGGTACAAGAGGCTTTTGTTGTTTTTAACAGAGTGTTCTTGGCGTAGCAAGAGAGCATATGGGAAACTAGGTGTCTTTACTGACTGGCTGGTGAGTACTGAGTGCTCGCTACAGACAGACACTGTACTAGATGTAGCAATAGTCTGAAGTGAGAGTGTTAGTCACTCAGTTGTGTCCGACTCTTTGTGATCTCATGGACTGCAGCCTGCCAGGCTCCTCTGTCCATGAAATTCACCAGGCTAGAATACTGCAATAGTCTAAGGAGAAGGTTGTGAGGGCAGGTGATTTTGTTACAAAGAAGGAGAGAATGAATTCAAGAGACATGGAGAGAAACTGAGGGTCTTCTTTAGACTGATTAGGTCTGAATATTGAGGAAGAGAATAGAGTCAAGATTGGCTTCAGGGTTCATTGTGCCTCCAAGACTAAGACAACGGTAGTACTACAAACAGGAATGGAGGAGTCAGAAGAAAAGGATGGTTTGTAGGCAGGATGAGGAAAACAAAAGCAAAAAGATTAAGGACTAAAGATTTTCACATTAACTTGTCTAATCCTAGCAGTTGCCTTTTGTGATAGAATTTCATTTTTCTTATTTTACAGATAACGTTCAGATGGATTAAATAACTGCTTTAAGACTATGCTGATAGAATGTGAACCTAGGCTTTCTGATTCTAACCCCACTTAGTATTTTATTACTTTCTGGATAAGTTCCCTTTTAAATGTGTTGAATTTGCCTTGTCAGTTGGACACTGGGCTAGATTCAGGACTGGTGTAAAGGAGAAAAACTTAAGTAATTTTGACAGTGCAGGTGTAGAAGAAATTATCAAGGGAGAGTGTAAAAAGAAAGTAGAAAGTGTCTAAGTACAAAAAATAACTAGAGAGGTGAAGTTATAAGAAAGGAATTGCTAAAAGCATCAAAATCTGCAGAGGTTAAGTGAGTGAAGGCCCCTCATTTCACTGGGTGCCCTCACTCATTCAATAAGACCTGAATGTGTGAGCATCCATAGTGGTGATATGCACATAAACTGAGGTATTCAGTTACACAGAGAGATGCCTACAAATGTTTATTAAGATACAAATGATGTACTCGTCTAGCATATGTAGAATGTATATGATTTTAAATGACTGGAGCTTAATCAAATATATTAAAATGCACTTTAAAATCCTAAACAAGCATTTAATAAACACTGTTAACTTACTTGCTTACTTACACTATATCAAAAACAAATATAAAACAGTATAAAACAAAAAGTCTAAGTTTCTGTAGCTGCCTAAAACAGGGCAGCATGAAATGTTTATAAATAAAAAGATTAATTACTAAGTTATTTTATAGACAAAAGTGAACCTGTTAAGTATCTATAAATTGATATGGAGACTTCAATTACTAATTATTGACTGAATTATGAATTCAGCTACCCCTATACTAGATGATTCATAAGGCATGTTCTGTCTGTCCCCAGGGAGCTCACAGAGTCACATATTTTGTTCTGTGGTACCTAGAAGTGATTTCTTTACATTGCAAATGCCCTGTATCTATAACTAAGTTAAAAGCTTCTCAACTACAAGGACAGTATCTTTGATGCTTTGGAGTCCCCATTTGATAAATGTTGTCTGATGTCAATAGATAACTAAATTGGCAATGCATAGGTAAATAATATGATCTGTAATGAAAATGCTATAGTGGCAACAGTCTACTCAACAGGCAAGTCTCTGTAAAGTCGGGACTTTTTTAAACTGAAAAATAAAGCCCTTTAATTTTATAAAAGAAATGAAGCTAAGAAATATTCAGCGATACACAATTAGAAATCTGCAATGCTCTTGTACTATAAAGAAAGGTTTTTTTGATATAAAACTTTATATTTTCTAGTTTATATTTATATAAACTTTATATTTATAGTTCTAGCTCTATTCCAGTACTTTTTATTTAAATGGTAAACCATTGGCTTTAAAAATATTATTAATGATCAGTGTTTAAATAAAGTTACTACTTATGTGCCACATAGAGTAATTTAAAGCATCTGAATGGTTGTTTCTTAATATACATAAAAGATCAGGGCTAAGGTAGTCGTCAAGCTTATAGTACGGTAAAAGTAACCAACAGTCCTTGAAATGCTGCCAACATATATCTGATGGTCCCCTTAAAACGGATCCAGGTTATTCTTATTAAGATCAAGTAAACAATTATTAATGCTTATTAAAAATCCACCAAAGCTATCTAAATTACTATCAGGCTGATGCAGTTACCTAAATGGCTTTTTAGTTATCTTGCTTTTACATATTTTTGTAAAAGCTAATCTACTTGTTTTGTAAAGAGCTTACTTTGTGGTAAGTTAAAAAGAAAGAACGAAAAAACAACTCATGTAGGTTGAGTGAATACAAATGAATGACTGAAGAATGATGCACACATCCTGCAAGAGACACCATTCAATTCTTATACTGGAAAAATCAAGGCCTCTACTTGTTTACATGGAAAGTGGGATGAGTAACTTTTATATGAAAAGGCACTTTTTATAAGAACAGTGAAAGCGACAGTTGCTCAGTCTTGTCTGACTCTTTGCGACCCAAGGACTGTGGCCCGTCAGGCTCCTCTGTCCATGGGGTTCTCCAGGTAAGAACACTGGAGTGGGTTGCCTTCCCTTCTCCAAAAGGGAGAAGGGGCTCTTCCCCGACCTAGGCATCCAACCCAGGTCTCCTGCATTGTAGGCAGATTCTTTACCATCTGAGCCACCAGGGAAGCCCACCTTTTATGTTTGTACATAAAAAACAAATTATGTGGTTAAACAAACAGTGATAATCACTGGGCAAATGGGTGTACTGATACAAAAGAAAATATTTAAAAATATTCCTTTTCCTGTGGGCAGGGTGTCATACTTTTCCACCAAAGTTCCCCAGGAACCTTCAGTAGCTTTTACTCACAGAGGTGAGTTAGAGCCTCATCTAATAGAATCAGGGGCTTTGCTTAAAGTGTGTGCATGCTTGCTGCGGTGCTAAGTCACTTCAGTCGTGTCCAACTCTTTGCAAAGCCATGGACTGTAGCCTGCCATGCTCCTCTGTCCATGAAATTCTCCAGGCAAGAATACTGGAGCAGGTTGCCATGCTTTTTTCAAGGGGATCTTTCCTACCCAGGGATCAAACCCATGTCTACCTGCAGCTCCTGCATTGCAGGCAGATACTTTCAGACATGTTTCTTTTCTAAAAGTTACTGAAGTTTTGCATTTTAGTCCACAAAATCGGTATTTGTTTCAACACCGACTGAGTAAAACCATCCTCGGGGGTGAAATACCAAGTCCATTCTGTAGCTTTAAATGTTTCCTGGTTTCTCTCCACAATCCAAGTTTGCAATGTGCTTCTAGAGTTTGAGGGAAATCTTCAGCTCATTCATAGGCTTCCTGATTTTGAGAAAGTGATTGCAGAAACGTGAAAGTTGTAATTGTGACTCTTTTGTGCCAAGGCTCTTTTTTAGGATCGTTTTTGGGGGCTGGACCCTCTAGCTGGGCTTCCCCAGTGGCTCAGCAGGAGACACAGTTTCAATCCCAGCGTCGGGAAAATCCCCTGGAGTAGGAAATGGCAACCCACTCCAGTATTTTTGCCTGGGAAATGCCATGGACAGAGAAACCTGGTGGACTACAGTCCATGGGGTTACAAAGAGTTGGACCCGACTGAGTGACTGTGCACACACACACACACACACACACACACACACACTCTCTAGCCGAAGCAACACAACCACTTTCTTGTGTCTACCAGTAGGCCTTGATTCTGAAGTGTAGATGCCTGCTTCCGGCTTCTGTTTTGGGTGGCTGTTCTGTTTTTGTCCAGATGGACTTTTCACCTGAATTCCTAGTTTTTAAGTATCTGCCTTATTTTAAAACTCATAAAGTCTATGTGCACCCTGACTCTAGCTAGTTCTAGATAACTAGTTTGACTCTGATTGTGGACTCCCAGGAAATACACTAGGCAGCATCCTTCAGTGTTTGCAACCTGCTGCTGCCAATGCTGCTTTGCCATTCCTTTTCTGCTCTAGCTTCTCAACCAGTAGTCAGAAACCAGGGCTATATTCATTCCAGAAATAAACAGTGTAGACATACATAAAATGAATTCTTGACCATAAACTTTTCTAGATTATATTCTGCTCTTGGGTGAAGGGAAATTGAGTAAAAAGTAAATAATTACTATTAGGATGTTTCCACGTTGGTGCATGGCAACTGTGTAAACAGAGAAATGTATAGGTGTAAATTGTTCGTTTCCAAAGCAAACCATTCAATATCATGGTAATCCAAGCCTATGCCCCAACCAGTAACGCTGAAGAAGCTGAAGTTGAACGGTTCTATGAAGACCTACAAGACCTTTTAGAACTAAGACCCCAAAAAGATGTCCTTTTCATTATAGAGGACAGGAATGCAAAAGTAGGAAGTCAAGAAACATCTGGAGTAACAGGCAAATTTGGCCTTGGAGTACAGAATGAAGCAAGGCAAAGGCTAATAGAGTTTTGCCAAGAGAACGCACTGGTCATAGCAAACACCCTCTTCCAACAACTCAAGAGAAGACTCTACACATGGACATCACCAGATGGTCAATACCAAAATCAGATTGATTATATTCTTTGCAGCCAAAGATGAGGAAGCTCTATACAGTCAGCAGGGCTTCCCTGGTGGCTCAGAGGTTAAAGCATCTGCCTCCAATGTGGGAGAGCCAGGTTATATCCCTCGGTTGGGAAGATCCCCTGGAGAAGGAAGTGGTAACCCACTCCAGTATTCTTGCCTGGAGAATCCCATGGATGGAGGAGCCTGGTAGGCTACAGTCCATGGGGTCGCAAAGAGTCGGACAAGACTGAGCGACTTCACTTATACAGTCAGCAAAAACAAGACTGGGAGCTGACTGTGGCTCAGATCATGAACTCCTTATTGCCAAATTCAGACTTAAACTGAAGAAAGTAGGGATAACCACTAGACCATTCAGGTATGACCTAAATCAAATCCCTTGTGAATATACAGTGGAAGTGAGAAATAGATTTAAGGGACTAGATCTGATAGACAGAGAGCCTGATGAACTATGGACAGAGGTTTGTGACATTGTACAGGAGACAGGGATCAAGACCATCCCCATGGAAAAGAAATGCAAAAAGGCAAAATGGTTGTCTGAGGAGGCCTTACAAATAGCTGTGAAATGAATAGAATCTAAAAGTAAAGGAGAAAAGGAAAGATATTTCTATTTGAATGCAGAGTTCCAAAGAATAGCCAGGAGAGATAAGAAAGCCTTCCTCAGTGATCAATGCAAAGAAATAGAGGAAAACAACAGAATGGGAAAGACTAGAGATCTCTTCAAGAAAATTAGAGATACCAAGGGAACATTTCATGCAAAAATGGGCTCGATAAAAGACAGAAATGGTATGGACCTAACAGAAGCAGAAGATATTAAGAAGAGTTGGCAAGAATACACAGAACTGTACAAAAAAGATCTTCATGACCCAGATAATCACAATGGTGTGATCACTCACCTAGAGCCAGATATCCTGGAATGTGAAGTCAAGTGGGCCTTAGAAGCATCACTATGAACAAAGCTAGTGGATGTGATGGAATTCCAGTTGAGCTATTTCAAATCCTAAAAGATGATGCTGTGAAAGTGCTGCACTCAATATGCCAGCAAATTTGGAAAACTCAGCAGTGGCCACAGGACTGGAAAAGGTCCATTTTCATTCTAATCCCTAAGAAAGGCAATCCCAAAGAATGCTCAAACTACCACACAATTGCACTCATCTCACACGGCAGTAAGGTAATGCTCAAAGTTCTCCAAGTCAGGCTTCAGCAATACGTGAACCAAGAACTTCCAGATGTTCAAGCTGGTTTTAGAAAAGGCAGAGGAACCAGAGATCAAATTGCCAATATCCGCTGGATCATTGAAAAAGCAAGAGAGTTCCACAAAAACATCTATTTCTGCTTTATTGACTATGCCAAAGCCTTCGACTGTGTGGATCACAATAAACTGTGGAAAATTCTGAAGGAGATGGGAATACCAGACCACCTGACCTGCCTCTTGAGAAACCTGTATGCAGGTCAGGAAGCAACAGTCAGAACTGGACATGGAACAACAGACTGGTTCCAAATGGGAAAAGGAGTACATCGAGGCTGTATATTGTCACCCTGCTTATTTAACTTTTATGCAGAGTACATCATGAGAAACGCTGGGCTGGAAGAAGCACAAGCTGGAATCAAGATTGCCGGGAGAAGTATCAATAACCTCAGATATGCAGATGACACCACCCTTATGGCAGAAAGTGAAGAGGAACTAAAAAGCCTCTTGATGAAAGTGAAAGAGGAGAGTGAAAAAGTTGGCTTAAAGCTTAACATTAGAAAACTAAGATCATGGCATTTGGTCCCATCACCTCATGGTGGGGAGACAGTGGAAACAGTGTCAGACTTTATTTTTTTGGGCTCCAAAATCACTGCAGATGGTGACTGCAGTCATGAAACTAAAAGATGCTTACTCCTTGGAAGGAAAGTTATCACTAACCTAGATAACATATTAAAGAGCAGAGACATTACTTTGCCAACAAAGGTCCGTCTGGTCAAGGCTATGGTTTTTCCAGTGGTCATGTATGGATGTGAGAGTTGGACTGTGAAGAAAGCTGAGCGCTGAAAAATTGATGCTTTTGAACTATGATGTTGGAGAAGACTCTTGAGAGCCCCTTGGACCGCAAGGAGATCCAACCAGTCCATCCTGAAGGAGATAAGTCCTGAGTGTTCATTGGAAGGACTGATGCTGAGGCTGAAACTCCAGTACTTTGGCCACCGGATGGGAAGAGCTGACTCATTGGAAAAGACCCTGATTCTGGGAGGGATTGGGGGCAGGAGGATAAGGGGATGACAGAGGATGAAATGGCTGGATGGCATCACCGACTCGAGGGGCATGAGTTTGAGTAAACTCCGGGAGTTTGTGATGGACAGGGAGGCCTGGCGTGCTACGATTCATGAGGTCGCAAAGAGTTGGACATGACTGAGCGACTGAAATGAACTGAACTGAACTGAAAGTAAGTAACTGCCAATTTTCAGTTGATGAATACTCTATATGGAAAGTGCGTTGAAATGGGACACTTTAAGATTTTTATAAGTTGATATTTTGGTCTATGATCCTAAGCACTTAAGATTAGTTTTAAAGCTATAACTAAATTTCAAAAGATTTACCAGTCATCAGATCGAGTGCCTTCTTCAAAGTGGATATTTCCCACCGTCTCCAATTCAATTAACAAAAATGGGATTAATAAACTATGACTTTTCTTCTTTCGTTTTACTTCAATACGATAAATTGCTTCAATTCTATTTATGAAAAAAAAAAATTAAAATTATCTAAAAATCACAATACTAAAATTCATGATAGCTTCTTCTAAGTTGATGTCAAAATATAAGGCTTTCATTAGTGGATAAAGAAAGTTTGGTGTTAACAGTTAAACCAAGTAAAAGACATTCTATTTTTGGCAATTACAATCACTTCAAATTTTGTTAACCTCAGAATAAGTGAAGGTTAGAAGACTCCTGGCTTTACCATTTATGATTCTCAGATTTTAGACAAATCACAACAGTTTTCTACTGCAATTTCTCAGAAAATAACATTATTGATAGTACTTACACCTGAATAGGCCTTTTTGAGGATTATATGCAAAATATATGTAAAGCTTTTAGAAAAGAATTTGGCACTGAGGAAGAACTCAGTAAGTATTAGTTATTGTTAGTATTATTTATTATAGGGCAAACTAACTTATTCACTTAGTGCCCTCTTAAGTAAAAGGAAACTCATAGACTTACTAAGTCTTCTTGATTTCTGTTTCTAGTTGATACTCAACCTGAGTTTGTTTCTACATATTTCCAGACAACTTTTTATGTGCTTTGCCCAGTCTCATCTATGTTGTGAGTTTCTGCACCAGTAGCAGCTAATGTTAAAAAAAACTAATGTTTTCAGTTTGCAGATATTAGAGTAACAGTGTGACAAGAAGCCACTCAAAGGAAATGCACTGTTTCTAGTAAAGTATTATTGCCTCTGTAAAAAACTAAATTTAGCTGTGAACCAGAGATGCCCATCTCTCCTAAAAACTGGGCTGGAAACACATTTTGTGTTGTACTTCATACTGTAATTCTTTCCATTCCTAAAGGAGAGAATTGGGCTCAACTAATGACCTAGAACTTTCTTTATCTTCATGTTTCAAATTTGAACAACTAGATAATTCATTAAACATACTCATCTAGTTTTTTGTTCCAGAATGTTACCCTTTCATTCAAGGCATTTAGTTTGATCACTATCTTCTGTTGAAGACTTGGTTCTTCTGAGACAGTTTCACAGATTTTTGACTTTTCAAGCTCAGGTACTTTATTGTTACTGGATCTATCATTGTGTGCTTTGCCAGATCCTTTGAGTTCAGTCAGTTCCCGTTCCAACTGTTGAAATCAATGTGCCAGAGAGCAAAATCATTTAGTGTAATCTATTAAATATTTAGCTAACTTAAATTAGTAAAGTAGAAACCTAGATACAAGTAAGTCAAACTTCATAAAACCATTGCTAACACATGATTATAACTTTAGTTCAAGTTCAGTCACCCATTGCCCAAATGAAAGACAATATTAACTATTTCAAACATAGCAGTCCTCGCAATTAAAAATAAGAAAAGCAAAGAAGTAAATTTTAAAATATTATTGATGAGTTAGCTTCCATTAAAGTAAAATGATAAGAAAATATATAAATTAGAAATAATGTGACTTTTACCACTCCTACTTTTCACTTTTTCAACTACTTTGGTATTCTGGGAAAAATTAACAGAAAATACAAAAAAGCATGGGTATAGCAGTGCACATTTTTCTCTTTGCCTCAGTCTCCTATATGACTGCACAATAGTTATCAACATAACTATCAAATAAAATGATATTTGGGATTTTTTTTGTTCATAAAGGACTTTTTTGCATTCATTGGTATTTTTTAAATGTATTATTATATTAAAGTATAAGATTTATCTTTATTATGGAGGTTTTGGACCTTCCCTTAAATTTTGAGCCCAGAGTGAGTGCCCCATTTGCCTTACCCTAACCCCAGTCTTGTAGGATGGATTTCAAGATAAATTGCACTGTACACAGAGAGGTGTATACAAATAGGCTAATTTGTTGTTTCTCTACTCCTTCTCTGTAATGGCTATATATAGTTGTTAAAAAACTAAGGAAGCATATTTTATAAAACTGTCTGTAGTTTACATAACCTTTAGCTATTATTTTCCACATATTAATATATCCATTTGCATATGAAAATGGCAGATAAAGAGTGATTTCCATATACGGGTTCTCCTGTGACTTTTTATTCAAATAAATAATTTAAATTATGTTAATGTTTTAACTTTAAGAATATTTTTTGGCTATAATTGAATTTAAACTTGTTCATTTCAGAAACAGTACTAAATGTATTTAAAAACTTGGTTTTTAATGGCTACATACCATTCTATCTTAGAATGAATAATTCTTCCTCTCTTTTTAAATTTAAACATTTAGGTAGTTTCCAGTTTTTATTATTATTAATAGCACAGTGATGAATATTCTTCTATATAAGTATTTATCCGAATCTAGTAGTAGATTTACTAGGTCAAAGGCTAGGAGCGTTTTTAGACTGTTAAGTAATACATGTGACCCAATTACACCCTCTTCAGTGGAGTAAGTCACACCCATCTTCACCGGGTGGGCTTCCCAGGTGGCTCAGGAGTAAGAATCCGCCTGCCCATGCAGGAGATGCAGGAGACTCGAGTTCAGTCCCTGGGTTGTGAAGAACCCCTGGAGTAGGAAATGACAATCCATTCCAGTCTACTGGAGTAGGAAATGACAACCCATTCTAGTATTCTTGCCTGAAAAAATCCCATGGACAGAGGAACCTAGTGGGCTACAGTCCATGGGGTAGCAAAGAGTCAGAAGCGACTGAGCGTGCACACATGCATCTTCACCAGGCACGCTATGACCAATTTATAGGTGAAAATGGCTGCTTGTTGTCTTATTTCATACCCAGAAATTAACAGTCAGACTGGGGTCTTCTTTCAAATGTTTATTAGTCAGTTTTTATTTCTTCTATTGTAAAATGAAAGTTCATGGCATTTGTTCAATTTTTCTATCTGGATATTTCCTTTTTTTTGTTTATGAGTACCTTTATCCTAAACAAAAATTTTCAGATTGTCATCTATTATTTATTTTCATTAATGATTCTTTATAGTACAAAAGCACCTTTTTAAAATCAAATCTTAATTCTTTTCTTCATGATTTTTAGTGTTTTTCTAGAGTTTATAGTATTTTTCTTATTTGGCAGACTGAGAGCAGTTAAATATATTAATCTATATATTCTCTGCCTTTTTATGATTTTATTTTTACATTTAATTCTTTTTCCCCATTATATTAGCTTTTGGTAAAGTATAAAGTAAGGACTCAATTCTCCTACTCCCAAGTAGTGTGACTATTTTTGTAACACTATTTTTTAAATAAACCATTATTTTCCTATACTTTTAAAATACAATAAATTCTGATACATACAAAATTCTGTTTTGAGGTAATTCTTCATTTTTCAGAGTCTACTTTTAATAAAGGAAATTCAATTTATTCTAAATAAAAAAGGAACATATAACTACTAAAGTATAGCTTGTTATAAAGTTCCCACATTGTATACCTTAATAGTGTTAGTAAAGGAATATTTTAGCTCTTTAGACAAAAAATGAATTTTGAGCACAGCCTGCAGGTATCTAATAAAAATGGAGTGAAATAAGTCTCACAGATCTCTATAACTCAGTGAATCATATTGGATTACCCAGCATTTTTCAAATTTTTTAAATTAATAAGCCTATACCCTTTTTAAATTGCAGACTTCTAAGCACAGAATGAAGCCGAGTTAAATACCTAGAATCAAAACATTTTCAGGGCAAACTTACTTCAAACTTGGTACTAATGTATATGTATAATTCTATATATACATAAAAAATTTAAAAGATAATGCCATCTGCCAGTTTTCTTAAGACATGGCTATTGAAATTTTACAATATTATCTTACATTTTTTTTCAAAAAGTTGAATAATTTTATTCGTTCTTCTGGCAACTTCTGTAATTTACATTTTCGATCATTCAGTTTTTCAAGATCTTCATTAAGATGCCTCTGAACAGTTTTTATACGCATATTGTAATACATTATTTTTTTCATTGCTGTGGTCTAAAAGTGAAAAAAAAACCAGAAGGTTAGTTGAAACAAAAAACATTATAGGTAATTATTAGTGGTATTATATGAGTGTGGTGTGTTTATATAATAATTTAAAGTTTTACATGCTCAGTTACTATTAATATTAGTTGAAATGATAATGGTTATACAGAATTCTCTACTCAAATTTAATAAGCAAAATATAAAATTTCAAAGATTTTCTCTGTGGGTAATATTTTAAGTGTGGGGCATATTTACATTTACTTTCAGGATGACAACATAGAGAGAATATAGATAGAGCTCAATTTACAAATAGTACCATTTAAGTAATGCAGCAGTACTATTAAAGCTAATGTATTATTCCTATTTGATTAATTGAAAAAAATAAATTTAAGAGAATAAAAGCAAAGGTAACATTATACATTTTTAAAAATCATGGTTAAGAAATAGCACTTCATGTTTTTTTTCTTCAAATTTGTAAAATGATGCTCTAAATGAATTTGTTTCAGATTGAGCAAGTTACTAAACTGTCAATCTAATTCAGTTATCTTGAATTTCTTAATATCAATGACTCATGTAGTTATTAATGCTTATCATAATAAACTGATTAAATCCACCATTAAGAAATACACCAGGCACTAGGAGCTTTGCAGACACGACTAGCTTCTCCCCATTTTATGGACTGGGAAGTGGAGGCTTGAGAAGTCTTGGAAAGCACTTCAGGTTTCTTAAGAGAATGGTGGCCAGCCTGCCTCAGAAACTCCTGTTCTTTCCATGGCACCTGAGAGTTTCCTTGACCTTGAGCTTCTGCCTGTTTGGATTTCTCGACGTGGGTGTGGTGGATTCTTTACGAGCTGAGCCACTGGGAGTTATATCACATTTGATGAAGACATCATAGTGATGAACCAGACATGTTCCCAGTGCTGCACGGGATTTACAGTCGAGTGGGAGGATATAGATCAAGCTCTAGCCTTTGGAGTGGGAGCACTGACTCCAAGATCCTAGACGACCAGAGAACTAACCCTCAGTTCAGTTCAGTTCAGTTCAGTCACTCAGTTGTGTTCAACTCTTTGTGACTCCATGGACTGAAGCAGGCCAGGCTTCCCTGTCCATCACCAGCTCCTGGAGTTTACTCAAACTCATGTCCATTGAGTCGGTGATGCCATCCAACCATCTCATCCTCTGTCGTCCCCTTCTCCTCCCGCCTTCAATCTTTACCAGCATCAGGGTCTTTTCTAATGAGTCAGCTCTTCCCATCAGGTGGCCAAAGTACTGAAGTTTCAGCTTCAGCATCAGTCCTTCCAATGAATATTCAGGACTGATTTCTTTTAGGATGGACTGGTTTGATCTCCTTGCTGTCCAAGGGACTCTCAAGAGTCTTCTCCAACACCACACTTCAAAAGCATCAATCCTTCAGCACTCAGCTTTCTTTATAGTCCAACTCTCACATCCATACGTGACTACTGGAAATACCAAAGCTTTGACTAGATGGACCTTTGTTGCCAAAGTAATGTCTCTGCTTTTTAATATGCTGTCTAGGTTAGTCAAAACTTTTCTTCTAAGGAGCAAGCATCTTTTAATATCATGACTGCAGTCACCATCTGCAGTGATTCTGGAGCTCCCAAAAAATAGTCTGTCACTCTTTCCATTGTTTCCTGATCTATTTGCCATGAAGTGATGGGACCAGATGCCATGATGTTAGTTTTCTGAATGTTGAGTTTTAAGCCTACTTTTTTCACTCTCCTCTTTCCCTTTCATCAAGGGGTTCTTTAGTTCTTCTTCGCTTTCTGCCATAAGGGTGGTGCCATCTACATATCTGAGGTTATTGATATTTCTCCAGGCAATTTTGATTCCAGCTTGTGCTTCATCCAGTCCAGCATTTCTCATGAGGTACTCTGCATATAAGTTAAAGAAGCAGGGTGACAATATACAGCCTTGACGTACTCCTTTCCCTATTTGGAACCAGTCTGTTGTTCCATGTCCAGAATTTTCCAGTTTGTTGTGATCCACACAGTCAAAGGATTTGGCATAGTCAATAAAGCAGAAGTAGATGTTTTTCTGGAACTCTCTTGCTTTTTCGATGATCCAACGGATGTTGGCAATTTGATTTCTGGTTCCACTGCCTTTTCTAAATCCAGCTTGAATCTGGAAGTTCATGGTTCATGTACTGTTGAAGCCTGGCTTGGAGAATTTTGAGCATTACTTTGCTAGTGGAACTAACCCTAGGGAGTATCAAATAGTGAGAACTCACACAAAGGAAACCACTTGAATACAAGACCTGGCATCACCCAACCACCAGTAGCACCCTGTGCAGGACACCTCATCTAAACAACAAACAAAACAAAAATACAAATGCAATCGTCAGCATTTTACCAGTAGTCATGTATGGATGTAAGAGTTGGACTATAAAGAAAGCTGAGCACTGAAGAATTGATGGTTTTGAACTGTGGTGTTGGAGAAGACTCTTGAGAGTCCCTTGGACAGCAAGGAGATCCAGCCAGTCCATCCTAAAGGAAATCAGTACTGAATATTCATTGGAAGGACTGATGCTGAAGCTGAAACTTCAATACTTTGGCCACCTGATGCAAAGAACTGACTCATTAGAAAAGACCCTGATGCTGGGGAAGATTGAAGGCAGGAGGAGAAGGGGCGGACATGATGAGGTGGTTGGATGGCATCACCTACTTGATGGATATGAGTTTGAGTAAGCTCCAGGAGTTGGTGATGGACAGGGAAGCCTTGCGTGCTGCAGTCCTGGGGTCACAAAGAGTAGACATGACTGAGCAACTGAACTGAACTGAACTGAATCATCAGCAGACAGGATTACCACCTCAGTCAGCCTTGCCCATAAGAGGAAAAACAAACAAACAAAAACTCAGCACAAATCTCACCCTATATGAAGCTTACACAAACCACTGGACCAATCTTAGAAGGGCAAAAACCAAAAGGAAGAAAGAATTCAACCTTGAAGTCTGGGAAAAGGAGACCTCAAACACAGTAAGTTAAAAAAAAAAGTGAAAAGGCAGAGAAAAACTATACAAATGAAGAAACAAACTAGAAACACAGAAGTCCAAATAAATGAACAGGAAATAGGCAAACTACCTGAAAAAGAAGTCAGAATAATGATAGTAAAGATGATCAAAAACCTTGAAAATAGAATGGAGAAAATGCAGGAATCAATTAACAAAGACCTAAAAGAATTAAAGAATAAACATACAGAGACAACACAATTACTGAAATTAAAAATACCCTAGAAGGAATCAATAGCAGAATATCTGAAGAAGAAGAATAAATCACTGAGCTGGAAGATAAAATGATGGAAATAACTTCTGAAGAGTAGAAGAAAGTAAGAAAAATGAAAAGAATTGAGGATAGTCTCAGAGATTTCTGGGACAATATAAACACACCAACATTCAAATTATAGGGGTCCCAGAAGAAGAAGAGAAAAAGAAAGGGTATAAGAAAATTTTTGAAGAGATTATAGTTGAACATTTCCCCAACATGGAAAAGGAAATAGCCAATCAAGTCCAAGAGGCACAAAGAATCCCATACAGGATAAACCCAAGGAGAAACATGCCAAGACACATACTAATCAAACCAACAAACTAAACACAAAGAAAGAATATTAAAAGCAGCAAGGGAGAAGCAGCAAGTAACGTACAAGGGAAACCACATATGCTTAACAGCTGATCTTTCAGCAGAAACTCTGCAGGTCAGAAGGGAATGGCAGGATGTACTTAAATTACTGAAAGGGAAAAATCTACAACCAAGATTACTGTACCTGGCAAGGATCTCATTCAAAATTGATGGGGAAATAAAAAGCTTTTCAGACAAGCAAAAGTTAAGAGAATTCAGTACCACCAAACCAGCTTTACAACAAATGTTAAAGGGACTTACATAGTTTAGAAATACAAGAGAAGAAAAAAGATCTACAAAATCAACCCCAAACAATTAAGAAAATGGCAATAGGAACATATATATCAATAGTTACTTTAAATGTAAATGAGTTAAACGCTCCAACCAAAAGACACAGAGTGGCTGAATGGATACAATAACAAGACCCATACATATGCTGTCTAAAAGAAACCCACTTCAGACCTAAAGACACATATAGACTGTAAGTGAGAGGATGGAAAAATATATTCCATGCATAAGGGAAGCAAAAGAAAGCTGGAGTAGCAATCCTCATATCAGACAAAATAGACCTTAAAATAAAGATTACAAGAGATAAGGAAGGACACTACATAATGATAAGGAATCAATCCAAGAGGAAGGCATAATTGTAAATATCTATGCACCCAACATAGAAGTACCTCAATACATAAGACAAACACTAACAGACATAAAGGAAAAATTGACAGTAACACAATAATAGTAGGAGACTTTAACACCCCACTCACACCAATGGACAGATCACCAAAACATAAAATTAGTAAGGAAACACAAGTCTTAAATGATACATTACATGAAATGGATCTCACTGATATCTTCAAGACATTCCATCCAAATGCAGAAGAATACACCTTCTTCTCAAGTGCACATGGAACATTCTCCAGGATAGACCACATCTTGGGTCACAAATCAAACCTCAGTAAATTCAAGAAAACTGAAATCATATCAAGCATCTTCTCTGACCACAATGCTATGAGACTAGACATCAATTACAAGAAAAAAAAAAACTGTAAGAAACACAAACACATGGAGATTAAACAACACATTTTAAATAACCAACAGGTTACTGAAGAAATCAAAAGGGAAATCAAAGAATTTCTAGAAGCAAATGACAATGAAAAGACAACAATTCAAAACCTATCAGTTCAGTTCAGTTCAGTTCACTCAGTCATGTCCAACTCTTTGTGACCCCATGGACTGCATCACGCCAGGCTGCCCTGTTCATCACCAGCTCCCAGAGTTTACTCAAACTCATGTCCATTGGGTCAGTGATGCTAATCAACCATCTCAGCCTCTTTGATTCCCTTCTCCCCCTGCCTTCAATCTTTACTGGCATCAGGATCTTTTCTAGTGAGTCAGTTCTTTGCAACAGATGGCCAAATTACTGAAGTTTCAGCTTCAACATCAGTCCTTCCAATGAATATTTAGGACTGATTTCCTTTAGGATGGACTGGTTGGATCTCCTTGCAGTCCAAAGGGACTCTCAAGAGTCTTCTCCAGTACCACAGTTCAAAAGCATCAATTCTTCTCAGCACTCAGCTCTCTTCATAGTCTAATTCTCACATCCATACATGACAAGTGGAAAAACCATAGTTTGACTAGATGGACCTTTGTTGGCAAAGTAATATCTCTGCTTTTTAATATGTTGTCTAGGTTGGTCATAACTTTTCTTCCAAGGAGCAAACGTATTTTAATTTCATGGCTTCAGTCACCATCTGAAATAATTTTTGAGCTCCAAAAAATAAAGTCAGCCACTGTTTCCACTGTTTCCCCATCTATTTTCCATGAAGTGATGGGACCAGATGCCATGATCTTAGTTTTCTGAATGCTGAGTTTTAGGCCTACTTTTTTACTCTCCTCTATCACTTTCATCCAGAGGCTCTTTAGTTCTTCTTCTCTTTCTGCCATAAGGGTGGTGTCATCTGCATATCTGAGGTTATTGATATTTCTCCCAGCAGTCTTGATTCCAGCTTGTGCTTCATCCAGCCCAGCATGTCTCATGATGTACTCTGCATATAAGTTAAATAAGCAGGGTGACAGTATACAGCCTTGACATATCCCTTTCCCGATTTGGAATCAGTCTGTTTTTCCATGTCCAGTTCTAACTGTTGCTTCCTGTCAAAACCTATGGGATGCAGGAAAAGCAGTTCTAAGAGGGAAGTTTATAGCAATACCTCAAGAAACAAGAAAAACATCGAATAGACAATATAACTTTACACCTAAAACAACTGGAAAAAGCAGCAAAAAAAAAAAATTAGTAGAAGGAAACAAACATAAAGATCTGAGCAGAAATAAATGAAAAAGAAATGAAAGAAACAATAGTAAAGATTAATAAAACTAAAAGCTGGTTCTTTGAGAAGATAAATGAAATTGACAAACCTTTAGCCAGACTCATCAAGAAAAAAAGAGAGAAGAATCAAATCAACGAAATCAGAAATGAAAAAGGAGAGGTTACAACAGAAAATGCAGAAATACAAAGGATTATAAGAGACTGTTATGAACAACTATATGGCAATAAAATGGATAGCCTGGAAGAAACGGACAGATTCTTAGAAAAGTTCAGTCTTCCAAGAGTGAACCAGGAAGAAACAGAAATTATGAACAACCCAATTACAAGCACTGAAATTGAAGCTGTGATCAAAAGTCTCCCAAAACACAAAAGCCCAGGACCAGATGGCTTCACAGGAAAACTCAATCAAACATTTAGAGAAGAGCTAATGCTTATCCTTCAAAGTGAAAGTTGCTCAGTTGTGTCTGACTCTTTGCAACCCCATGGATTATACAGTCCATGGAATTCTCCAGGCCAGAATACTGGTGGGTAGCCTTTCCCTTCTCCAGGGGATCTTCCCAACCCAGGGATCAAACCCAGATCTCCCAGATTGCAAGCAGATTCTTTACTAGCTGAGCCAAAAGGGGAGCCCAAAGTTAATACCACCATTATCGTGTCCAACTCTTTGTGACCCCATGGACGTCCATGGAATTGTCTAGGCCAAAATACTGAAGTGGGTAGCCTTTCCCTTCTTCAGGGGACCTTCCCAATCCAGGGATCAAACCCAAGTCTCCCACATTGCAGGTGGATTCTTTACCAGTTGAACCACAAGGTAAAACTCTTTCAAAAATTTTCAAGAAAAAACTTTAAAAAAATTGCAGAGGAAGGAACACTTCCAAACTAATTCTATGAGGCCATCATCACCCTGATACCAAAACCAGACAAAGACAACACAAAAAAAGAAAACTACAGGCCAATATCAGTGATAAACACAGATGCAAAAATCCTCAACAAGATCTTAGCAAGCAGAATTCAGCAACACATCAAAAAGCTCATACACCATGATCAGTTCAGTTCAGTCGCTCAGTCATGTCCAACTCTTTGCGACCCCATAAACCACAGCACGCCAGGCCTCCCTGTCCATCACCAACTCCCATAGTCCACCCAAACCCATGTCCATTGGGTGGGTGATGCCATCCAACCATCTCATCCTCTGTCATCCCCTTATTCTCCTGCCTTCAATCTTTCCCAGCATCAAGGTCTTTTCAAATCAGTCAGCTCTTTGCATCAGGTGGCCAAAGTATTGGAGTTTCAGCTTCAACATCAGTCCTTCCAATGAACACCCAGGACTGATCTCCTTTAGGATGGACTAGTTGGATCTCCTTGCAGTCCAAGGGACTCTCAAGAGTCTACTCCAACACCACAGTTCAAAAGCATCAATTCTTTGGTGCGCAGCTTTCTTTATAGTCCAACTCTTACATCCATACATGACCATTGGAAAAATAGTAGCCTTGACTAGACGGACCTTTGTTGGCAAAGTAATGTCTCTGCTTTTTAACATGCTGTCTAGGTTGGTCATAATTTCCTTCCAAGGAGTAAGCATCTTCTAATTTCATGGCTGCAATCACCATCTGCAGTGATTCTGGAGCCCAGAAAAACAAAGTCAGCCACTGTTTCCACTGTTTCCCCATCTATTTGCCATGATCAAGTTGGGTTTATTTCAGGGATGCAAGGATTCTTCAACATATGCAAATCAATTAATGTGATACACCATATTAACAAATTGAAAGATAAAAACCATATGATCATCTCAATAGATGCAGAAAGAGCCTTTGACAAAATTCAGCACCCATTTATGATTAAAACTTCAAAAAACGTGCATAGAAGAAACCTACCTCAACATAGTAAAGGCCATATATGATAAGCCAATAGCAAACATTATTCTCAATGGTGAAAAACTGCAAGCATTCCCCCTAAGATCAGGAAAAAGATAAGGGTGTCCACTTTCACCATTATTATTTAACATAGTTCGGGAAATCCTTGCTACAGCAATCAGAGAAGAAAAAGAAATAAAAGGAATCCAGATCAGAAAAGAAGAAGTAAAGTTCTCACTGCTTGCAGATGACATGATACTGTACATAGAAAACCCTAAAGATAGTATCAGAAAATTACTAGAGCTAATCAGTGAATTTAGCAAAGTTGCAGGATACAAAATCAATACACAGAAATCACTTGCATTTCTATATACTAACAATGAAAAATCAGAAAGAAAAATTAAGGAATCAATCCCATTCACCACTGCAACAAAAAGAATTAAATATCTAGGAATAAATTTACCTAAGGAGAGAAAACAACTGAACACAGAAAATTGTAAAACACTGATGAAAGAAATCAAAGATGACATAAACAGATGGGAGTGATATTCCATGTTCCTGGGTAGGAAGAATCAATACTGTGAAAATGACTGTACTACCAAATGCAATCTGCAGATTCAGTGCAATGCCTATCAAATTACCAACAGCACTTTTTATAGAACTACAACAAAAAATTTCAAAATTCATATGGAAACAATAAAGACCGCAAATAGCCAAAGAAGTCTTAAGAAAGCAGAATGAAGCTAGAGGAATCTACCTTCCTGACTTCAGATTATACTACAAAGCTACAGTCATCAAGACAGTATGGTACTAGCACAAAAACAGAAATATAGACCAATGGAACAAGATAGAAAGCCCAGAAATAAACCCATGCACCGATGGGTACCTTATTTTTTACAAAGGAGACAAGAACATACAATGGGGCAAAGACAGCCTCTTCAATAAATGGTGCTGGGAAAACTGGACAGCTACATGTAAAAGAATGAAATTAGAACACTTCCTAACACCATACACAAAGATAAACTCAAAATGGATTAATGACCTAAATGTAAGGCCAGAAACTATAAAACTCTTTGAGGAAAACATAGGCAGAACACTTGATGACATAAATCAAAGCAAGATCCTCTATGACCCACCTCCTAGAATAATGGAAATAAAAACAAAAGTAAACAAGTGGGACCTGATTAAATGTAAAAGCTTTTGCACAGCAAAGGAAATAAGCAAAACAACCCTCAGAATGGGATAAAATGACAGTAAATAAAACAACTGACAAAGGATCAATTTCCAAAATATACAAGCAGCTCATACAACTCAATACCAGAAAAACAAACAACCCAATCAAAAAGTGGGAAAAAGACCTAAACAGACATTTCTCCAAAGAAGACATACAGATGGCTAACAAACACATGAAAAGATGCTCAACATCACTCATCATCAGAGAAATGCAATTCAAAATTACAATGAGATATCACCTCAAACTAGTTGGAATGGCCATCATCAAAAAGTCTACAAACAATAAATGCTGAAGAGGGTGTGGAGAAAAGGGAACTCTCTTGCTCTGTTTGTGGGAATGTAAACTGATAGAGCCACTATGGAAGACAGTATGGAGATTCCTTAAAAAACTAGGAATAAAACCACCATATGACTCAGCAATCCCACTCCTAGGCATATACCCTGAGGAAAACAAAATTGAAAAAGACACATGTATCCCATTGCTCACTACAGCACTATTTACAATAGCTAGAACATGAAAGCATCCTAGATGTCTATTGACAGATGAATGGATAAAGAAGTTGTGGTACATATACACAATGGAATATTACTCAGCCATAAAAAGGAATACATTTGAGTCAGTTCTGATGAGGTGGACGAATATCGAACCTATTATACAGAGTGAAGTGAGTCAGAAAAAGAAAGATAAATATAGTATTCTAACACATATATACGGAATCTAGAAGAATAGTACTGAAGAACTTATTTACAGGGAGCAGTGGACAAACAGACATAGAGAATAGACTTATGGACATGGGGAAGAGGGGAGGAGAGGGTGAGATGAATGGAAAGAGTAACATGGAAACTTAAATTACCATATGTAAAATAGAGAGCCAATGGGAATTTTCTATATGGCTCAGGAAACTAACAGGGGCTCTGTATCAACCTAGAGGGGTGGGATGGAGAGTGAGATAGGAGGGAGGTTCAAACAGGAGGGGATATATATATACCTATGACTTATTCATGTTGAGGTTTGACAAAAAACAACAAAATTCCATAAAGCAATTATCCTTCAGTTAAAAAATAAATTAAAAAAAAGAAAAGAATACAAAAAAGAAATACACAAAGTAAATGGTGCTTATGAGTTATACTAGTAAAAAGAACTAGCTGAGAAGAAAATAAACAAATAAACTAGCTGGTTTTAACTGTTTACCTGAAATAATGAAGAGACTTCTTTTTATCAGGAAATCTGTACTTCAGATAAGTTGGAAGGCTGTATACTGTTATTGGATTTATTGAGTAGAGAGTGGATAGTCAAGATCCCGACAGAATTATTTGGCATAAAAGATGGAATGGAAACAAATATATGCATGCTGAAAAAGCAAAATAATTCCCTTTCCCACACATACTATGAAATTCTGAAACTGAAATCATTTAATTCTTGTGCAAAAAATAAGGCATTCATAAAAGTGGAGAGTTTAAGAGTGGGGAAAGCTGTTTTGTGTGATGATTAGCAGATAAAAATTCCTAACCAAGAAGAGCTTGTTTCTTGGGTGCCACTGAGGAAAAAAAAAAGTCATTAACTAAGGAAATGGCAAATGGTGCTTTTTTTTTTTTTTTTTTTTTTGCCTACAAGTAGCAAATAAAGTCAGGACCTACCTACCCAAGTGACACACTTCCCCATCCACACCATGCCCTCGGTGATTCGTCCGGTCCTCAGCTTGGTAATATCCTTCTGTTTTCAATTCTCATATTTATATCTTCAACCTGGGCAACTCTCTTAAATAGACTCATATCTATCTCAGATGTTCAAAAGATTATTCAAGCCTTCTGTGCTTAAAATTAAACTGTGATTCTTCCTTCTAAATATACTCTTCCCATACTCTTCCTCATCTCATCAAATAGCAGCTCCTTTTCCTTCAGTTGCTTGGGCCAGTTGCTTGGAATTATTCTCTACTTTCTTCTCCTACACTTTAAATTCTATCAGCAAATCCAGATGGGTTCCATGTTCTAACTACTACCACTATTTGATTACTTTTTACTACCTTCTCTATAGTGTCCTGTATCAAACCATCAACATCTCTCATCCAAGTTTCTGGAACCTAACTGGTCTCTCTGCTTTCACCTTTTCCCTCGAATCCTCTATTCTTAATTCATTATCCAAAAAAAGATCCCTTTGCATCTCCGGTGGCTCAGGCAGTAAAGAATCTGTCTGTAGTGTGGAAGACCAGGGTTTGATCCCTGGGTTGGGATGATCCCCTGGAGAAAGGAATGGCTACCCACTCCAGTATTCTTGCCTGGAGAATTTCATGACGGGCTACAGTCCATGAGGTCACAGAGTCGGACATGACTGAGTGACTAATACTTTAAAACATAAGGCATCTCGTTTCATCTCCTCTCAAAATTTTCCAGTGGCCTCACATCACTTAAAGTAAAAGCCAAAGTTCTTATCCCATTCTTCAATCTCACATGGTTTCCCCCTACCGCCCCCGCCACTCCCATATTCATCTCTCTCTCCTCTTTATTTACTCAGCTCCAGTCAGACTAGCCTCCTTGTTGTTCTTAAAATACGAGAGGCATGCTCCTGCTTAAGGCCTTTGTTCTTGCTGATCCCTGAAGAGCTTGCCCCCTTACTTCCTCAGTTCTCTCCTCAAATGTTGCCTAAATAAATCATTTCCCAACAATTCTATATAAAAGAGCCAACAGCCCTTCTGCTGTGCTTACCAACAATCTTGTTTCCTTCACCCTGTTGTTCTCCATAGCATTTATCACCATCTGACATACTAGTTTTTTACTCATTTAGTCTTTATTATCTGTCTTCTCTCACTAGAATGTAAACTCCATATGGAAGCAGGGGTTTTATCTATTTTGGTCATTTTATTCCTAGTGCCCTGAACTGTGTCTCAATGTCTAATAGGCATTAAATATTTGTTAGATAAATTAATCAGACAAGTAGTTTAGTGAAGCGCATTCACCCTGCTCACCTTTTAGAAAGTGTGTGATTAAAAAACACAGAGATGATAATGGAAATTTCAAAAATATGGTTGTTACTGCAAAGTTTTGTAATTATTTTTGACTTAACACTGTTAGAGAAGACATTCCTACCTGACCCTCCAAAGACTCTGAACCTCTGCTAGTAGACAATAACTCTCTAGCCCTTTGCTCAATATTACAAGACAGCTCACTTCTTAGACTGGAATGGGAGAAAAGATAATCTCAGTTTTGAAAAGAAGAGAGGAAAGAAGGGAACTTGAGAATAAATCCTCAGGCTAACAAGAGAAGAGAAACAAGATAAATGGGTAAAGACATTCTTCATCTATGTTGAGACAATGGATGAACCACAAGGAAAGAATGGAAGGGCTTTATGTGGGGGCATCCACATGCTTGGCACATTCTAGATACTCATAAAGTGTTTATTGAATGGTTAACTAAATGAACAAATGGGACTCAATGGACTGGAAGGAGAAGTAGAAATATGTGGAAAGAATATTAATAAACATGGTAAATTCCTATGAACTCTATTCTCAAATTACAAAGCCTTTAGTACCATGTCAAAGTAACCCCTTTACTGGGAGATTCACCATCAGTGACAGCCCAGGAAAAGCTCTCTTCAAGATTTTGGACATCTTCAAGATTTTGGCAGTGTGGATGGATCCACTTATACTTACAGAGAACCCCAAACCATCTTTAATTAGATTAAAATCTACCTAATCCTGGTAGCCATGTTGGTATTTTCTAATTTTGATATATAATATTTCAAATGAGAGGAAGTTACTTGTTTCATTTCTACTTTGTTTAGATTTTATTAATTTTCGTATATTCTTAGCACTGATGATAATTTTTCAGATTTTCTTCTTTAAGCTTTATATAAGTTATAAATGTTTTTCTATTATTTTACCTTCTAGTACTGTCATCAAAATTGAGGTTCTAGTACTAATATTATTATTATTTATATGCATTTATGTGAAATATCCAGCTCACTGGGCAGAAG
This sequence comes from Odocoileus virginianus, assembly GCF_023699985.2. Classification (NCBI taxonomy): domain Eukaryota; kingdom Metazoa; phylum Chordata; class Mammalia; order Artiodactyla; family Cervidae; genus Odocoileus; species Odocoileus virginianus. The sequence continues at coordinate 59,833,881 of NC_069679.1, read as the reverse complement.
TAGAATTGGTAACAACACTGACAAAATAATACTACCTACCACATGTTGACATAGCCAGAAAGAAGCAGTTAATTAAACTTAAGTCACAGATACCTGATTGGGATACACTTACATCTGCCAGTTCCTTGATCTGCTTTGGTGACACATCAATCGTATCAAGTCTTTGAAGGCAAGGCAAATGATATAACACATGTGTGGAATAATTACACAGCAGACAAACTGGATTGGTTTTATACTGAGGATCATTCAGACATAAATCCTTTAAGTGACGTAGCCTGGTTAAGTTAGTAAGGTCCTAGAACAGTAACAAACTAATTTCAACTGTCCATTTCTAAAAAAGGCATTTGAATTCTTAAGACCACCCATAATTTAATTAATGCATTTTAATTATGTACCTTAATATGTCAAAGTGATTTAGATGAATAAATGTTATTCTCTAGTGAAAAAGATGCTAAATACTTGAAAAATGGATCAATAATTAAACAGCAGACTCTGTTTCCATGCGTTTTAAATGTAGAAGGCCAAAGAGTATTTACTAAATCATGTATTCCACATGAAATCTTGGAGCCCATTTATTCCTTCAGACCTCATTCCCTCTCTGCATAGCCCCTTTGCTAACAACTGCCCAGCAGTAACAAGGGTGCAGGTCTCCTACAAGCTTCATCAAACTCCCCACACTGACCACCACTCACTCTTTTCCTCAGCCTCCAGCTCTGTCATTATCACCAAAGACTATGGCACCTCTGTTCTATCATAATTACCACTGAACTCCTGAGTTTTAGGTTTTCTTTTGGTTTGAGGTTTTTTGTTTCTATAAATTCCATTTCTGCCTATTAAGGGCAACTGAAATCTAGCTTTCTCCTGAGGCCCTCATTTTCCTCACAGACTCTGGAAGGGTAGGGGTTGGTAATGTAATTACATCTTTTACCTTGAAGTTACAATCATTGTTTACACCTTCCTTTACTTGGCATCTGGCCTTTGGTTAACTCTTGTGTTTTGTCTCTTCTATTTGTGAAAGTTGCTCAGTCGTGTCCGACTCTTTGCAACCCCATGGACTATATAGTCCATGGAGTTCTCCAAGCCAGAATACTGAATGGGTAGCCTTTCCCTTCTCCAGGGGATCTTCCCAACCCAGGGATTGAACCCAGGTCAATCCGCCCACATTGCAGGCAGATTCTTTACCAGCTGAGCCACAAGGGAAGCCCTTCTATAAATAGAAGTCTCTTCTATTTATCCTGACATTTTACGTTTTAGCCATACTGAACAACCTGAAGTTTCAGAATGGGCCAGACCCTTTTTTATCTTAAGACATTTACTCATGCTTCTGCCTTTGAATGGACTGAAATCTGCCCCAATTTTATATCTTAATCTGTCAATATCCAAACTAGGTATCATTTTTTTAGGACCTTGTTTCATCCCCCAGGCTTGGGTTTTATGATCCTCCTATGAAATTGCTTAGCCACTGTCCTTACCTTTGTGAAAGAATTTATCACACCTTATTGCCAATTACCCACAAGTTATAGACCAAGGGTATGCCCTTGGTCCAGGCTTCCCCTGTGGCTCAGCAGGTAAAGAATCCATCTGCAATGCAGGAGACACAGGAGATGTGGGTTCAATCCCTGGGTCGGGAAGATCCCTTGGAGGAGGGCATAGCAACCCACTTCAGTACTCTTGTCGGGAAAATTGGATGTGACCGAGCTTCTCAGATAGCACTACACTAGAATCCGCCTCGTAAAGAATCCGCCTGTCAGTGCAAGAGACATAAGATATATACGTTCAATCCCTGGGTCGGGAAGATCCCCTGGAGGGAGAAATGGCAACCCACTCCAGTATTCTTGTCTGGAGAATCCCATGGACAGAGGAGCCTGGCGGGCTATGGTCCATATGGTCACAGAGTCAAACATGACTGAAGCGACTTAGCACACACACACTAGCACAGCATATAGCACATGTCCTTGGTACACAAGCTAAGAATGGTGATTATATTTTTTAACTTGGGGAAAAATAAAGAAGAATGTGCAACACAGGCCATATGTAGCCCACAAAGCCTGAATTATTTTACCTGGTCTTTATAGAAAAAGTTTGGCAACTCCTGAGATAAACTCTTTAAGAGCAGACTTTGTGTCCTATTAACATTGCATTCCCAGCACTAAGCATTTAGAACACAGCAGACACTAAATAAATAACATGGATTGAACTGAATGCTTATTACTTTCCACCAATCTTTAAGACATCCTCACATCTTTCTCGATAACAATATTACTAGGGTAATATATAGGTAATATTAGGTAATAATAGGGGCCTGGGGTAGGAGGGTACTGTGGTAGAGCTGGACTTGATGGAATGCAATGCTAGTTAGGGGACTCAGAATCATAATTAAAGGAAATCCAAGGCAAGAATCAGGAGGTTCTAATTTAGAAGATAAAGTACAAATGGAATCAGGAAACAAGTAATGAAGTCAGGCTGCCAGAATCAACAGTAAGGAGGAGGTGGACAATGTGTGTCCCAGCTATCTATGGACAAGTGAGAACTTGGCTTCCTGCCTGGACCTGAGGCTATGGCTGGGCCCATAGCCCAGGAGTGGCACTAAGCAGTGTTTCTCTAGAGAGGAGAGTGCTAAATAGACTTGTGCAGAGACTTATTTGGTCAAATTCTGCAGGGCAAGGAAGGCAAACCATTGATAGTTCTGAAGCATGAAGAAGCTCTTTTCTGGGTGGCTGGATTGCATCTGACCATTAGTCTAAGCTATGGTGGGTGTGATCTTTGAAGACTTCCGCAGGAATCTTCCACCTACACGCTAAAGTTAGATGACACTGGAATCTATGAAAGCACAACATCTCACTGAAGATTAGTGGTATGGTACCTGGTACAGATGGAAAGTGGCACACAAATTTTTTCATCACCACCAAGATAATATGTTTTTAGGGTGACTGGAAAGGTTAGACATAAACATTCAGAATAGTAGTATTTCAGGAACATTCCTAGTATGAGAATAGTAAAAGTTGCTGAGTTATATTCAATGTTTTTTTGAGAAGTAGCTGCCATTATTGTAGACAGCCTTTTTAATTTTATGCCATGCAGTGAATCTTTGCAATAGTCCTATTTAATCCCATTCTTTTGGTGAGGAGACTGAAATAGGTTAACATTCTAACAGTGAGAGCAGTAATAAAATAGCCTATAATGTTCAGTCTTTATTCTAAGAACCTTCTGTTACTATGTCACTTCAGCATCACGTTTCCGTTGTATTGTGCTGCCCCTGGTTTGCGGCAGGGCTAGAATGACAGTCTTCCTGGCCGTCCAGCCTCTGCTCTTCGCCACAAGGCTGCCATGGCAGACCAGGGTGAGAGAAGCTTCCATATGGCTTCTTGGCAGGGTGATACCTCATCCTCCCAGCATTCTGCACTTATCTTCTTCAGCCTCGACTCATACTCTCTCCCTCACTCTGCTCCAGACAGGATTTCTAGTTTTTTTAATTTGCCACCATCTTTCCACCACCTAGGTCCTGCACACCTTTGCTTGGAATGCTCTTTCCTTAGGTAACCCCAGTTCATGTCTCATTTGTTGGCTTAAATATTACCTCCCACAGCATTTTGAATGTATGTTTCATAGCTCCCTCTGATCTCTGTTGCTGCTGTTACTACAAATAAACCCCTTGATTTCCTACCTCCACTTCTGCATATGGTTCTTCTCATCTTTGGAATGCCTACTTCCTACTATGTTGTAGAAGATTCTCCCTACATTGCCTGTTGACATTCTGTCAGCCCTTCAATGTTCACATCAAATATTTCCTCTTTAATTTTATCAATAAAATTAAATTTTATTTAAATTTCTTTTAAGGTGCTTATAACATTCTGCCTCATGGTAAAGAATCTGCCTGCAATGCAGGAGACCTGGGTTCAATCCCTGGGTCAGGAAGATCCCCTTGAGAAGAGCATGGCAACCTACTCCAGTATTCTTACCTGGAGAATTCCATGGACAGAACCTTGTGGGCTACAGTCCATGCAGTGGCAAAGAGTCAGACACAACTGAGCAACTTTCACTTCAAACACTCTGCCTCATTCTATAGCTTTTTGGTGTTCTATAATCTTTTTTGAGTAAAAGAATGCCTACTTTAATATTGATCAATTCAGAATTATTTAAATAGTAAATCTGCCCACCTTTCTTCAGTATTACCTAGAGGAAGTGTTTGAATATGTACTTCACTCTGACACTGTCAAAATTATTAGTGCTATATATTTTTACCCACACTATATGCCATAAACATTGTCTTCTTATTTGTTTTTTTCTCTCTCATTTATGTACTTCACAAATATTTATTGAGGTTTACTACAAGTCAAATACTGCTTTAAGTATTGTGGATATAGCAGTGAATAAAACAGGTGAGTTTCTGTACTCATGGAGCTTGTATTCTAGTAAGCTTTGTGGATAAGTTCCAACAGGAAAAATAGAACAGGGGGAAAATGATGGGAATGCTTCCAGTTGGGAGAGGTAGTAGGGGATTGCTGCTATTTATTTAAATTAGGCAAGAAAGGCATAGCTAAGAACATAACATTCAAATAAAGGCTGGAAAGAAATGAGATGCGCTATGAAGATATATGTGAGCACGCTGTGCACTTAGTCAGTCGTGTCCGACTCTTGCGACCCGATAGATGGTAGCCTGCCAGGCTCCTCTGTCCATGGGATTTTCCAGGCAAGAATATCAGAGTGGGTTGCCATTTCCTTCTCCAAGGGATCTTCCCAACCCAGGGATTGAACCCAGGTCTCCTGCATTGCAGTCAGACTCTTTACCAACTGAGCTACGAGGGAAGCCCATGAAGATATATGGGGGAAGAATATTCCAGCAAGTGCAAAGGCTTGAAGGTGACTGTCTTAAATATATTTAAGGAACAGTGATGAGACCAGAGAGGCTAGAATGATGTAAACAAAGCAGAGAGTGATAGAAGGTATAGTCAGAGAGACAGTGGGGAAACTAGATTATATAGAATCTGATGGGCCATTGTAAGAATTGGCTTTTACCCTGAAAGATATGAGAAACCAAGGCCGGGTTTTTGAGTAGAAGTGATTTGATCTGACATATATTTAAAGGGGCAGGATGCTATGTAAAGAACAGACTGAGTATAGTGAAGGGTAAACACAGGGAGAACTGGTAGGAGGGTTTTTTTTTCAGTAATGCAAGAAAGAGAAGATGGTGTCTTGAATCAGGCTAACAGTGATACAGGCGGTTAAAAAATGGTCAGACTCTGGACATATTCTGAAGGTAGAGCCAACAGAATTTGCTGATGGACTGGATATAGGGCATGGAATAAAAAATAACTCTAAAGATTTTGGCTTAATTTATCAGAAGAGTAGAGATGCCTTTTAAGAGAAAGGGAGAAGGCTGCAGGAGATGAAGATTTGGTGAAGGGGAAATCAGTTTGAGTTAGCATAGGAGATGTCTATGATTTTTTTAGGCAAAATAGAGACACCAATTTAGGAGTAATTAGTGGGGCTTCCCTGGGGGCTCAGAGCTTAAAGCGTCTGCCTGCAATGAGGGAGACCTGGGTTCGATCCCTGGGTCAGAGAGAACCCAAGAAGGAAATCGCAACCCACTCCAGTATTCTTGCCTGGAGAATCCCATGGACGGAAGAGTCTGATGGGCTACAGTCCACGGGGTCACAAAGAGTCGGACACAACTGAGCGACTTCACTTTCACTCTCAGTGGTTAAAGGTATTTAAAGTTGTAAGATGATTAGAGTGATTAGAGAATGAATGCAGATAGAAATGAGAAAAGATCTTGGACCAGCTTGGGACAATCCATTTTTTAGGTGCTAGAAGAGAATGAAAAACCAGAAAACTGAAGAGGTATAGCCAGAAATATGGGAGAAAAACTAAGAGAAAGTGGTATCCTAAAAACCAACTAAATAGTTATTTTTTTGGTTTTAATAGTGTCAGATCATTAGGGCCAATTTATCAGATAATGCGAAAATTTGTGGAAGTATTCTGTAGCCCAAAACAATTAAATTATTCTTTAAGAGGGGAATATTTAGTCCATTTTCTGCAATAACATGGCTCATGATTCAGGTTGATAAATAAAAATAAATTATTCCACTTAAACGTACCTTGAAAGAACATATTTGGTTACCAGAAAGGTTTAATCTTTCTAGGTGTTCATTGGGATCAAGACAGCGACCTTAAATTTAAAAAAACAAGATGAGAAAAAAGTTACATTTCTCCTTTTGCCTCCTATTCCTATCTTGTCATGTTTCTGAGTTGTATGTGACCATCTTTTCCTAACAGTAACGTTGCACATTTAGTAACCACTGATCAATGGGTAGTATTTCCATGTCCTTTAACTGTAGATTTAGAAATGCTCTGTAAAGACATCATACAAAAAGTCTAAAAGAAAGAAATCTAAGACTGTACTTTTTATACTAACAAAAAATTATTGTAACATTATCTCATATTTCAAATGAAACTGTACATACCAATGCTGCTTATTAGATTTCCAGCAAGGTTGAGATCACTTAAATTCTTCAAAGTTTGCAAGCCCTAAAAATTTAGGCAACATATAATTTAGAAGAAATCATTAAAATCTATGTTTATAAGTCATCTGAGCAAGCTGGTTAGCTCTCCTGGTGTTTCAAGCACTGGGTGCTGTTTTCTTTACAAGCTCAGAACTCAGTGCAGCCTACCTTGTTCTCTGGAAGCTGGAGAGAATTACTGAAGGAGAAGGGAACAGGGAGCGGAGTAGAGAGGAAAAGAGGAGGTGGAGGAAAAAGAACACATAGAGAGCTAGTTATATATAAAACTTCTCTAAACCTCCTTTTTATTTTTAACTCTTAAAGAAGAAATAACATCTTACCTCCCAGACATGGTGGAAGGAATAAAGAAATTTATGCATATGAGGTTCTCTATATGTTATAATATGCTATATATGCATTAGTTCTCAACAATAATTAAACTAGTCATGAATATTTCTTGGACACTGGTTAAACTCTACAGGAGTATTGACTTTAAATATAAATCACTGAAATTATCTTACCTCAATATATTTAATTGCATTGTGGTTCAGCCAAAGAACCTCCAATCTGGATAATTTCTCTAAATTTTCTATTTTAGAAATTTTATTATAATATAAGTATAGCTTTTCTAAACTTCTGCATTCTTGAAGACCTCCAATTTTCTGTAAAAAAAAAAAAAAGAGGAGACTGAATATTTATGTTTTATTAATCCTTCCAATAAGGTACATTTTAAGTACATTTTCCTTTAAAAATCACATTTTCAGAATAGACTGCAAAATCAATACCCAGCAAAATGAACTGAAATTAAAAAATCATATAATTGCTCTACTTAAATACATCTATTTTCCATTTTCATATTCTCTAAATTTTAATCAATTTGATACCTATTTTATATGGTTATAATCATAATACCTAGACAATTTTGTGGGATTTTTAAACTTAAAGCCATCTAAAAAAAGTTTTTATAATCTTTCAAATTACAGTATTTACAAAATATTTCATGTTTATAATAATTTTCTTAGAAATAATCTCATATGATTATTTGTTTCAAAAATTTAACTACTATAAATAATATTACAACAAATAACTTTATGTATAGAGTTTTCTGCTTTTAATTACTTCTCTAGGATAAAATCTTAGAATAGGGATTTCTGAGTCAAAAGGTATATACCTATCTCTGGCTCTTGATTTATTCTGCAATATGGCTTTTCAATACAGATGTTATAATTTTCACACAACCAATACTGTTAAAATAAACCAGTTTTACTATGAAGCAATACTGGGTATTACTTGATCTGATTTGATTATTAAAAAGTAAAATGTGTCTATTTTTAGGTTATTTCTATTTTATCCTTTGTATACATCTATTTTTATATTTTGCCCATTTAAATGTTTCTTTTGTTTTATTGGGTGAAGGGTTTAATTCATCATGTATGAATTTATCTGTTTTGATCCATGCCTCAAGCATATACTTCAATGAATTATTTTCCAAAGCCAAATAATTTAGTACAAATACTTCACGTAAGGTTATGTTTAGACTTACCTCTATGCAGCATTCGGCAATCCAAAGTTCTTTAAGCTGTAAACAAGTTTCTAGTCCTGAAATTTCTTTTATATCTTGAGCAACAACTGTGAGACTTGTTAAGTTAGGAAATAATGACAATCCAACTATACGAGGATACCCTGAGAAAAACATTTCCAGTTTTGACGTATCTGATCCTTCTTGTCCAATCATCTCATAAGATAAACCATTGCATAAACACTGTTTTCAAAAAAGGAATTGGGTTATTACCTTTGTAAGATAATAAATTATTTTTGATATTAGAAGTTATAAACTGTGTTTTATTGATGACATTTTGACTCACAAGGAGAAAAGCTGTACCATATATATGGTTTTTCTCTACTTCCAAAGATCATAGAAGAAATCTCTAGATAAACTCCAGAGAGGTGTAAAAATGTTTCATTTAATATTCTTACAAATGTAGTTGAAAAGAAATCTGGTTTTGACTCACCAGTTCTTTAATTATGTCGTGTTGGTTTACGTTTTCACTTTCAATCATCTTCCATTAAAAATAAAGGTTATAATAATATATCTGTTAAGAAAAAGGAAAAGTTGAAATAAGTACCAGAATCATGCCATATCATGTAAAGCAATCTTAACATTACTTAGGTGGATTTACTCACCTGTGACTTAACATTTTCCAACAGTACATTACCAAGAATGTCTAGACCCCAAGACAGTCCATTCCATATCTGAAATATTCTCTTAGAAAGTTATTTTTTTATTCTGAACTTAATTCTGTCTCTCCATAACTCCTCCCCGTTCACTGTCATTTTACCTCCTGCATTCAAATAAAACAAGCATAATTTTTCTTCCACTTTATGAGCCTTTAATAGTTGAAGAACATAATCAGCTCTCATCTATACCTTTATCTTGCCCCAAGTTCATGACTTTTAGTTCTCTTACTAGAAAGATTCTTGTTTTTCTTCCTTGAATCAGTTCCAGTTCATTCTTTCTATTATGTTGTGATGTCCCAAACTGAATACAGTTTTCTAAGTATAGTTAGCAAAGAAAAGAATCCTCAGGACTTAGTAACATAACACAGGCATGGCAATAAGTATTTATTAAAATGAACTAGTCAACTTCTTAATGGTATGAAATACTAAATAACTACATACCTTCAATAAAATGTAGGCTACAGTCATTAATTTTTATTTTATTTTAATATAAACTTTTTTTTAATTGGAGGCTGATTACTTTACAATATTGTATTGGTTTTGCCATACATTGACATGAATCCGCCATGGGTGTACATGTGTTCCCCATCCTGAACCCCCCATCCACCTCCCTCCCCATCCCATCCCTTTGGGTCATCCCAGTGCACCAGCCCTGAGAACCCTGTCTCATGCATTGAACCTGGACTGGCGATTTGTTTCACATATGATAATATACATGTTTCAATGCTATTCTCCCAAATCATCCCACCCTCGCCCTCTCCCACAGAGTCCAAAAGACTGTAATATATTCATTATATTGTTCCAGATAAATACTTTTTAGAAAAATATAAAACCAATACAATGTTGTAAAGTAAAATAAATAAATAATTTAAATAAATAAAAATAAAGATATAGGAATCCTGGTCTTAATATATTGTTGTTCAGTCACTCAGATTTGTTTGACTCTTTGTGACCCTGTGGACTGCAGGACACCGGGATTCCCTGCCCTTCACTATCACCCAGAGTTTGCTCAAACTCACGTCCATTGAGCAGTGATACCATCCAACCTCTCATCCTCTGTCGCTCCCTTCTCCTCATGCCCTCAGTATTTCCCAGAATCCGGGTCATTTCCAACGAGCCGGCTCTTTGCATCAGGTGGCCAAAGTACTGGAGTTTCGGCTTCAGCATCAGTCCTTCCAATGAATATTCAGGACTGATTTCCTTTAGATTTGACTGGTTTGATCTCCTTGCTGTCCAAGGGACTCTCAAGAGTCTTCTCCAGCACCACAGTTCAAAAGCATCAATTCTTCGGGGCTCAGCTTTCTCAATGGTTCAACTCTCACATCCATACATGACTACTGGAAAAACCATAGCTTTGACTAGATGGACCTTTGTTGGCAAAATGATGTCTCTGCCTTTTAATACACTGTCTAGGTTTGTCATAACTTTTCTTCCAAGGAGCAAGCATCTTTTAATTTCATGGCTGTAGTCACCATCTACAGTGATTTTGGAGCCCAAGAAAATAAAATTTGTCACTGTTTCCATTGTTGCCCCATCTATTTGCCATGAAGTGATGGGACCAGATGCCATGATCTTAGTTTTCTGATTGTTGAGTTTTAAGCCAGCTATTTCACTCTCCTCTTTCACCTTCATCAAGAAGCTTTTTAGTTCCTCTTCACTTTCTGCCATTAGGGTGGTGTCATCTGCACATCTGAGGTTATTGATATTTCTCCCTGAAATCTTGATTCCAGCTTGAGTTTCAGCCAACTCGGTATTTCTCATGATGTACTCTGCATACAAGTTAAATAAGCAGGATGACAATATACAGCCTTGACGCACTCCTTTCCCAATTCTGAAAGGAGAATTCCCAATTCAACAATGAATTCCCAATTCATTGTTCCATGTCCAGTTCTCACTGTTGCCTCTTGACTTGCATACAGGTTTCTCAGGAGGCAGGTAAGGTGGTATTACCATCTCTTGAAGAATTTTCCAGTTTGTTGGATCCACACAGTCAAAGACTTCAATGCAGCCAATGAAGCAGAAATAGATTTTTTTTTTAATTCCTTGCTTTCTCTATGATCTAACGGATGTTGGCAATTTGATTTCTGGTTCCTCTGCCCTTTTTAAATCCAGCTTGTTCATCTGGAAGTTCTCAGTTCATGTATTGTTAAATCTTAGCTTGAAGGATTCTAAGCATTACCTTGCTAGCATGTGGAAAACTGGTAGGATATGAAGTCAGAGAAGTACTGTGGGGTGGATTTCTTTTTGAATAAGATGTAAAGCTATATGAGGATTTTGAATGAAAGAATAACACAAGCTGTCTTGGGTTTTGAAAAGGATTGCCCTAGCTACTGTGTTGAAAATGGACTGCAGGGGTTGATGAGAGAAGCAAGGAAATCAGTCAAGGAGCAGTTGTAATAAGGTGAGAAAGGGTGGCAGCTGGAACTGGGTGGTTGTAGTGAAGATGGTAAGCAGTGGTTAGATGATAGATCTACTGAAAGTAATACTGATCATTCCTTCCCTGCTTCCAATTGGCAGCTATCTCTTTATACTATTCTTGGACAATCCCCAAATATTACAGCATAGGAGTGGCCAGACAAGGGAGCATGCAGCAAAGAACTACCTGAAGGAGTTTAGATACCCCATCAGAGGCCCATATAGAGATGCAGACTACAGTCTTTCCTCCCAGGTTTATTTGGATGGCATCCCAAGTAAAGGAGGGCCCCTACATTCTGGTTTAATGTCTGTGAGCACCAAAGGAAAAGTCTGTCTGCCCACCACCACACAAGGGACAAAGCCTGCCTTTAGCACCCCCAGAGTCACCAAACAGCAATCCAAGTTTTCTAGCCTATAGTCTATGCCCAAGATATCTATTAGAGAAGATATTAACTGCTCCTTTCATTATTCACTAAATTCTCATATGTACCTGAGTCTAATTTTGGACTTTCTAATCTGTGCTTTCCATTAGCTCTATTTATTCCTACAGTATTATCTTATATTAATAACTGATTTATATTGTAAATTTCTACCTCATTTCTTTTTTTTTAAATTTCCTGGTTATTCTTTCATATTTATTTTTCCAAATAAGATTTATAATTATTTTTCACTTAGTTTTAAAAATTCACTTGGGACTCTGACTGAAATTAGATTGTAAAAATTAATTTAGGGAGAACTTCCACCTTTCCAGTATTGAATCTTCCTTTAGAACAAGATATAACTCTCCATTTATTCAAGAAGACTATTTTTTCTTTATTCTTTCCAACTTTTTATTTTATGTTGAAGCATAGTTGATTACCAATGTTGTGACAGTTTCAGTTGTACTGCAAGGCGATTCAGTTATACATATACATGAATCTATTCTTTTTCAAAGACTACTTTTTCTTCAGAGAGAAATATGCATATTTGTGATATCAACCTTTCTTTCACTTCATCTTAACTTCTCTTCACCAATGCCCTCACTTAGGAAAAACCCTGTTATAATTCAATAGTTAATTAGTGAAACAAAAGTTAACTTAAAGCCCTCAAATTATATAATTTTTATAACTACATCTGATTATTTGATTATGCATAATTAATAATGCATAATTATGGACCTTCCTGGCATTCACAAACCTCCCATGTTTTCTCCAAACTAAAGTGGTCCTAAGGCTTCCAACTTCCGATTCCATCTAGAGATGAGTGTCCTGATGCCCAGCTTGTACTCACTCTTTTCAGGACCTGTCTATCTCAGAAACTGCAGGTCTTCTCAAGTTTCTCCAGGGAGCCAGGAGCCACCAGGAGCATCTATAGCTTTCATCCTTCAAATCTCAAGCCTTGGATTGATCCAGTCACTTCTGATCTCTGCTCTGGAGTGCTGCTGAAAGATTTCACTTGACTGGTTGGTCATGTGAATTGAAATCACTACGAATGCACGGTCTCTAACCTCAGTTGAATCCAACAACAGATATTTTATATTTTCCTCTTCAACTTCCTCTCCTAAAGAGTAGGACCAGAGATACAGACCCGAGATTCACAACATCTGGACTATTTTAAACTTTCACCACTCACCTCAAGTTCTGTCTCTCACTCAGTAGATGATCTTGTTTCTATTTTCACAGAGAACAATGATGCCATGATGTCATGAGATAGACACTTCTTAAATTCCCATACCTCTTAAAATATATAGCTGACCCTTGAGTAACACAGGTTTGAACTGCACAGGCCCGCTTATATGCAGATATTTTCCCATAGTAAATACTACAGTACTACATGGTTCATCATGCGTAATGCCAGACTGGATGAAGCACAAGCTGGAATCAAGATTGCAGGGAGAAATATCAACACCTCAGATATGCAAATGACACCACCCTTATGGCAAAAAGCTAAAAGGAACTAACAGCCTCTTGATGAAAGTGAAAGAGGAGGGTGAAAAACCTGGCTTAAAACTCAACAATCAGAAAACTAAGATCATGGCATCTGGTCCCATCACGTCATGGCAAACAGATGGGGAAACAATGGAAACAGTGACAGACTTTATTTTCTTGGGCTCCAAAATCACTGCAGACGGTGACTGCAGCCATTAAATTAAAAGATGCTTGCTCCCTGGAAGAAAAGCTATGACAAATCTAAACAGCATATTAAAAAGCAGAGACATTACTGACAACGGTCCGTCTAGTCAAAGGTATGACTTTTCCAGTAGTCATATATGCTTATGAGAGTTAGGCCATAAAAAAAGCTAAGTGGTGAAGAACTGATGCTTTTGAACTGTGGTGTTGGAGAAGATACTTGAGAGTCCCTTGCACTGCAAGGAGATCAAACAAGTCAAACCTAAAGGAAATCAGTTCTGAATATTCATTGGAAGGACTGATGCTGAAGCTGAAACTCCAATACTTTGGCCACCTGATGTGAAGAACTGATTCATTGGAAGAGACCCTGATGCTGGGAAAGACTGAAGGCAAGAAGAAAAGGAGATGACAGAGGATGAGACGGTTGGATGGCATCACTGACTCGATGGCCATGAATTTGAGCAAGCTCCAGGAGTTGGTGATGGACAGGGCAGCCTGGTGTGCTGCAGTCCATGGGGTCACAAAGAGTCGGACACGACTGAGCAACTGAAATGACTGACTGACACAGTCCATGACTTCTTGAATTTGAGGATAAGGAGAAATGAAGGATAAGCTGGCTAACTATGAGTTATACGTGGATTGTTCAAGAGTCAACTGTGTTTATTTCATTGTCTGATTCATCTTAGAAAAAGTATTCTTTCTCCTGTCCCAAATGAATCCCTTTTCCTGTGTACTCAACCCATTCTCTTCAGACTCTTCAGAACACTGATCTGCCAAATTTTTCTTCTTTTCATTTATTCCCATCTTTCCTTCTCTAGGGTCTCTTTTCTCTTCATACACAAATATTAGGTCATTATTATCTTAAAAAAAAAGTTCTCCTATCCTATATTCAATGATTAGCTGATTTTAGATCCCTTTACAAAAACCTTTTAGATATGTCATTAGCACCATATTAGAGCATTAGCAAACATAGGGAGTAATTAGCAACACTTCAGTACCTCTATTCAGTTCTCAATTTACTGCTGTCTCAGTGGGGACACCTCAGGCAACTGCATCTTCTTTTTCCAGGTCAACACTGGTTTAATGCCAAAGACACTGGACATCTTTCAGCTCTTAACTTGACTCTGAGATGAAATCTGATGATGCTGATGACTCTTTAAGTTTTCTTTTTTGGTTTGACTTTTTCTCCTTGACTTTTCTCTACTTGTTATTTAATGCCTAATTTTCTGATTAATAGTTTCCTGCTTGGTGAAAAATTACTAATTTTTATCTTGCTTTTTTCTGTGCAATAACCCAACTACCCACATGGAAAGCTCCATCAGAATGTGTCTCAAACTCAGTATGTTCAAAACTGAACTCATTATATTTTCTAGCCAACCTGCTTCTCCTAATGCATATTTTCTCTTGGTAAATGACATCATTGTTCTAATTATTCAAGTGAGAAGCCTGGAACTGATGCTCAATCACTCTTTCATTCTTTCCCCCACTTTTGCTCATTCATTAAATCATTCCGCATATACGTACTTCTAAAATGTACTTGTTAAATGTCTATCAAGTTTTTTTTCCCCTTCCCCTCTATCCAATTGCTTCTGCTTTGATTCAGGTTTTCATTACTTCAACTTAACTGAAGTTTTCCCTATAGTCTCACTTCCTGACAATCTATCCTCTACACTACCATGACGCCAATTACTCAGTCATGTCTGACTCTTTGCGACTCCATGGACTGTAGCCTGCCAGGCTCCCCTGTCCATAGGATTCTCCAGGAAAGGATACTGGAGTGGGTTGCCATCATCCTTCTCCAGGTGACCTTCCCGACCCAGAAACTGAACCCACATCTCCTATGTCTTCCGCACTGCAGGCGGATTCTTTACCACTGAGTCACCTGGGAAGCCAGCAACCTCCCAAAAGGGAAATTTGCTCACGCTACTAAGGGGAGTAGGCAAGAATACCCTTGCAGGGTATTCATGGTGTCCAAACTCTAACTCCTGCCTAACTTTCAAGCTCATCAACTACAAATTCCTGGGAGCATCCCAGGCTCTGCTCTGGCCACAACTATAGTTCTCTGAATGGCATGGGATATTTCTGTACTTTGGCATATGCTGTTTCCCCTCCCTAACTTTCCCTTGACTTTATGGCATACTCCATATGCCCTTAAAAATTTAAATCAAGGGTCTTCTGTGTGAAGACTTTAATTCTGTCTGTATTATAATCATTCTCCTGCTCATAATTCCAATAAAGGCCAGAATATGGCATAAATACACCTGTCCTACTGTACTGTGATACTTCCAGGTCTTTGTTCCTTACCAGGTTACATGTTCACTGAAGGCAGGGACAATGACCCTATCACAGTGCCTGACACATGTTTGGTATTTGATAACAATTTATTGTATGGTTTGAATTAGTTGTCATGCCACAGGGTCCTATATGGTATAACTTAAAGAAATATTGGGTTGGCTAAAAAGTTCATTTGGGTTTTCCACAAGATGATACCTAAAGCATTTGGCCAACCCAATCAATACCTTAAGTTTTACATGACTGGTCAGAGTAGAACAATAATTAGAGTTCAAAGGACCATGTTTCTGTCTGCCATGAGAGCTGGGGAGAGTGTCATTGTGAGAAAATCAATTTCTTTTCTACAAACTAGAAGGCCTGTATGGTCAAATTGTTTCCTGCCTTGGGTATAAAGCGATCAGAATTCCATCTATTATTACTGATGCGCCAAACAAATGCCCTTCCAGTTCTAGGTGAGCGGTACCAAGGGTGTCCAAGGAGCACTTCCTTTTCTCAGCAAAGGCTGCCCAGATGGCTGTGTGCCACCCTCCCTCTCCTTTTCTTCTTCAGCTTTGCTCCGGTAAACCTGATGGCCTCAGATAAAGTCACGTCACTGTCTCTCATTATTATCATCATCTCCACTGCACCATTACAAGGGTCTTTTGACCTCAACGTTGCTTTTCTCGTATCTTCCTCCTGGTGTGGCCAGAGAGAGAGTGAGGAGAGGGGAGCAAAGACTCCTGGGTCTTGCTTAGAGGTGAGGTACTCCCAAAGGCCACCAGGTTACAGTCACTCACCTTATCCCAGAGACAGGATGGATTCCGGGGCAATCGGAGACAGAGTAGAGTCCACTCCCGCCTCTTAATCCTGGTCTTGCAGCAGCAGGCTGGACACCCTCCCTTTCCTGGGGCCTGGTGTGTACACAACTGCCCGCTGCGGTTTCCTAGGAAACCTGCTCTCCGCCTCCCGCGACCTCCGGGTGGGGAGGGGGTGAGAGGGGCGGGGGAAAGCGGTGGCCGCCCGTTTCTGGATCACGTGGCGGCAAGCTACACCCAATCAGCAGAGGTAGGGGTCCATCCGGAAGACCCCGCTGGTGCTCCTGGGAAATGGTGGGGAGGAACGCCCCGCTCCGTGGGTCTTTTGGACTCTGCATGTGTCGTTTCACCCGTCTTCGCCAGATCACAGGCCCGCATGGGAAGCAACGACTTACAGCGGGTACCTAGTCGTTGCCTCTTCCAGTCCCGGCTGTTTCCCACTGAAAATCTTTGACCTTCGGGGTCTGGAAGCCAGGAGCCTCGCTGAACTTGAACCCCCAAAGCATGATGCTGTGATGTCACAAGGCGGCCAGACACCCCAGGCCCTGATATCCCCACGCGCCCCTCGGTCCAAACGCCGGCGACCGCCGCTCTCCAGGAATGTACCTGACCGCAGCCGGAAGCGGCTGAGCGCAGAGCGAGCAGAATCGAAGGACAGCGCAGGCCAACCTAACGCCCTAGTGATCTGCAGAGAAGACCTGGACCCTCCAACGGTCTTCTTGTCGTTCGCCAACAGGCTTTTGAGGGTCGTTTAAGCACTCCAAAGTATACTGGTGGCCAAACTTTTACAAAATAAAGTAAAATTTAAAGAGGGGGTGGGAGGAACTTTTAAGAGTGGACAGAGGGCTGAGAAATGAATGAACTTAGGCTATCAAACTGCTGGTCTCATTTCATTCTCTAGATAAGCGCTGTTCCACATGGGAGCCATTTAGCTACAGCCGCGTGAAAGATGGCTTGTCCGAACTGAGATGTGCTATGAAACACACACTGTGTTTTGAAGACCTAGCATGAAAAATATATGTATTGATCACATATTGAAATGATAAATAGTTTTAATATATTGGTTTACGTGAAAATACTTTATTAAAACTACTGGGGTTTTTTTGTTTTGTTTTGTTTTGTTTTTACATTTTAAAAGAGGCGATTAGAAAATTTAAATTACCTGTGTGATTTCTATTATGTTTCTGTTGGACAGCGCTATTATGTTTTTTGAGGTTGATTTATGTAGAATATTTATGACGTTCGGTTCATGCAATATAGTGTAAGTTCTGTTTTCTGTCACCAGGTGGCTGCCTCATTCAATAGACTATATTTTAAAACTGCTTTCTTGTGAAACATATGACTGCAGATATTTTACTATATTTTCATTTCAAATATTTTACTTGTAATATTGACCGTTTACATAACATATATAAATGTAAACATACATAAACATAGAAAAAGATAAGTTTTACTTGCATGTTTTTTATTCCTCAGAAATTTCAGTTTGTCATTAATTAACTAAAATTAATTAAAAGATTTGTGGTTTAGGAGATTTAAAAAAGAACCAGAAAAATCTGATTTGTATTATCATCTCTGAAAATCTAATTGAACAAGATGACCTGACTATAGAGTGTATAGATAACAATAGTTTCAATATCTAAATTTTTAGATTAAGAAATTGGATCAGAAGTCAATTAGATGAATTCAGTTCAGTTCTGTTCAGTCACTCAGTCCTATCCTACTCTTTGCGACCCCATAGACTGCAGCATGCCAGGCTTCCCTGTCCATCACCAACTCCCGGAGCCTACTCAAACTCATGTCCATTGAGTCAGTGATGCCATCCAACCATCTTATCCTCTGTCATCCCATTCTCCTCCTGCCTTCAATCTTTCCCAGCATCAGGGTTTTTTCCAGTGGCTCAGTTCTTCACATCAGATGGCCAAGTATTAGAGCTTCAGCTTCAGCATCAGTCCTTCCAATGAATATTCAGGACTGATTTCCTTTAGGATGGACTGGTTGATTCTCCTTGCAGTCCAAGGGACTCCCAAGAGTCTTCTCCAACACCACAGTTCAAAAGCATCAATTCTTCAGCTTTCTTTATAGTCCAACTCTCACATCCATACATGACTACTGGGAAAACCATAGCTTTGACTAGACAGACCTTTGTTGGTAAAGTAATGTGTCTGGTTCTTAATATGCTGTCTAGGTTGGTTGTAGCTTTTCTACCAAGGATCAAGCGTCTTTTAATTTCATGTCTGCAGTCACCATCTGCAGTGATTTTGGAGGCCACCCCCCCCCCAAAAAAAAATCAGCCACTATTTCCACTGTTTCCCCATCTGTTTGCCATGAAGTTCAGTGGATGGCTTTTATTTTGGGGGGCTCCAAAATCACTGCAAATGGTAGCTGCAGCCATGAAATTAAAAGACGCTTGCTCCTTGGAAGAAAAGTTGTGACCGACCTACAGAGCATGTTAGAGTAGAGACATTGCTTGTCAACAAAGGTCCATCTAGTCAAGGCTATGGTATTTCCAGTGGTCATGTATGGATGTGAGAGTTGGACTGTAAAGAAAGCTGAGCACGGAAGAATTGATGATTTTGAACTGTGGTGTTGGAGAAGACTCTTGAGAGTCCCTTGGATTGCAAGGATATCCAACCAGTCCATCCTAAAGGAAATCAGTCCTGGGTGTTCATTGGAAGGACTGATGTTGAAGTTGAAACTCCAATACTTTGGCCACCTGATGCGAAGAGCTGACTCATTTGAAAAGACCCTGATGTTGGGAAAGATTGAAGGCCGGAGGAGAAGGGGATGATAGAGGATGAGATAGTTGGATGGCATCACCAACTCAATGGACATGAGTCTGTGTAAACTCCGGGAGTTGGTGATGGACAGGGAGGCCTGGCGTGCAGCAGTTCATGGGGTCACAAAGAGTCGGACATGACTGAGCAACTGAACTGAACTGAACTGAACTGATGGGACCAGATGCCATGATCTTAGTTTTCTGACTGTTGAGTTTTAAGCCTACTTTTTCCACTCTCCTCTTTCCCTTTCATCAAGAGGCTGTTTAGTTCTTCTTTGCTTTCTGCCATAAGGGTGGTGTCATCTGCATATCTGAGGATATTGATATTTCTCCTGGCAATCTTGATTTCAGCTTGTGTTTCATCTAGTCCAGCATTTCTCATGATGCACTCTGCATAAGTTAAATAAGCAGGGTGACAATATACAGCCTCGACGTACTCCTTTCCCTATTTGGAACCAGTCTGTTGTTCCATGTCCAGTTCTAGCTGTTTCTTCTTGACATGCATACAGATTTCTCAGGAGGCAGGTCGGGTGGTCTGGTATTTCCACCGCTTTAAGAATTTTCCACAGTCTGTTATGATCCCCACAGTCAAAGGCTTTGGTGTAGTCAATAAAGCAAAAATAGATATGTTTCTGGAACTCTTGCTTTTTCTTTGATCCAGCGAATGTTGGCAATTTGATCTCTGGTTCCTCTGCCTTTTCTAAATCCAACTTGAACATCTGGGAATTCACGGTTCACAGACTATTGAAGCCTGGCTTGGAGAATTTTGAGCATTACTTTGCTAGCATGAGATATGAGTGCAGTTGTATGGTAGTTTAAACATTTTTTGGCATTGCCTTTCTTTGGGATTGGAATGAAAACTGACCTTTTCCAGTCCTGTGGCCACTCCTGAGTTTTCCAGACTTGCTGGCGTATTGAGTGCAGCACTTTCACAGCATCATCTTTTAGGATTTGAAATAGCTCAGCTGGAATTCCATCACCTCCACTAGCTTTGTTCCTAGTGATGCTTTCTAAGACCCACTTGACTTTGCATTCCAGGATGACTGTCTCTAGGTGAATGATCACACCACCATGGTTATCTGGGTCGTGAAGATCTTTTTCCTATAGTTCTTCTGTGTATTCTTACCACCTTTTCTTAGTATCTTTTGCTTCTGTTAGGTCCATACTATTTCTGTCCTTTATTGTGCTCATAAATGTTCCCTTGGTATCTCTAATTTTCTTGAAGAGATCTCTAGTCTTTCCCATTCTATTGTTTTCCTCTATTTCTTTGCATTGATCACTGAGGAAGGCTTTCTTATCTCTCCTTGCTATTCTTTGGAACTCTGCATTCAGAGGAGTATATCTTTCCTTTTCTCCTTTGCCTTTAGTGTCTCTTCTTTTCTCAGCTATTTGTAAGGCCTTCTCAGACAACCATTTTGCCTTTTTGATTTCTTTTTCTTGGGGATGGTCTTGATCCCTGTCTCCTGTACAATGTCACAAACCTCTCTGTCCACAGTTCTACAGGCACTCTGTCTATCAGATCTAATCCCTTGAATCTATTTGTCACTTCCACTGTATAATCATACAAGGTTTTATTTAGGTCATACCTGAATGGTCTAGTGGTTATCCCTGATAAGTCTGAATTTGGCAATAAGGAGTTCATGATCTGAGCCACAGTCAGCTCCCGGTCTTGTTTTTGCTGACTATGTAGAGCTTCTCCGTCTTTGACTGCAAAGAATATAATCAATCTCATTTCAGTCTTGACCATCTGGTGGTGTCCATGTGTAGAGTCTTCTCTTATGTTGTTAGAAGAGGGTATTCACTATGCCCAGTGCGTTCTTTGGCAAAACTCTATTAGCCTTTGACCTGCTTCATTTTGTACTCCAAGGCCAAATTTGCCTGTTACTCCAGGTATCTCTTGACTTCCTACTTTTGCATTCCAGTCCTCTATAATGAAAAGGACATCTTTTTTGGGTGTTCTAAAAGGTCTTGTAGGTCTTCATAGAACTGTTCAGCTTCAGCTTCTTCAGGTGAATTATGTACATCAAACTTCTCGTTTTGGGAGATACAACTCTTTTGCATAACAGTATAGGGTTATCTACTTTGAATTGTTAGAAATCTGTTGTGGTTTATCTAATCAGTAAAAGACTGGGAGAGAGCTAACTGTTTTCTTTATACTATATAATGAGTAATTTTAAGAATGTTATTTCTAGGTAAAGGTCAAGGCTTTGGTCAGCAGTTGAGTCAGAGTTTACTATATGGCTATGGACTGGTAACCAATGATAAGTTGCCAAGCTAAAGCCTTTGTCCTGAGCAATTGCCTCAGGACAGAATTGCTTGTTGTTAGCTTATTCTGGATGGTATTTGGAGCAAAAGGTGATTATAGTTAAAACCAGAAGAAGAATGCAGAATCAGTGACCATTCTTGTTAATCACTTTTTCCCATTTTAAGGCTTCTTTATGATACAGGTTTATGTGTCTGTACAAGAAACAATAGAAACTGAAGCCATTAAAAGTCAAAGTAAAACAGTCTAAGTGAAAGAAGACTTTGCTTCATTCCTCAGTCTGTTCATAACCCTAGACAAGGGCCAAAACATAAATTTACATTTATTTATTGATAAAGGAATCTTGAACCTGAAAACAATTGGGAAGATAGAGTACCAGTGATTATGGCACACTTATCATGTCACCACTTGAATTAAAGAAGAATCATTTAAACAAAATAAAGATGACTTTATAGACCTAAATAAGAAAATCTTTGTTAACTAAAATCTTTTGAATTGATGGTCAGATTGATTTCCCCCAAACCCTTATTCTTACTGGTAATAGTGGAGACACCTAAATTACAATTTGGCTTTGTAATATCTTCAAGTTTAATGCCAGAAAATGAAAAATCTGGAGATTTCAAATGCTAGTTTAATTTTTATATTCTTGTTGACATTTGATCCTTATGCAAATGGATACCTTCCAGTTAATAATTTGTCAGATTATCTGTGAAAATTTGCTCTCACATGTTTGAGCTTGATATATCATGAAAACATGAAGGTAGCACAATTTAGGATTTACTTCAGCAGTGGAAGAGATGATTGTGTGGCAACATAAAGTCATCGGTAGGGGTCCTCTTATTACCAATGTCTGGTAATGAATATATATGATTCAATTAAAAGGTAAAAATGTCCTGAAATAAAATTTTAATTAGCCCAACATAATGCTGTTTCTGATGAGTCTATCTAAAAAAGTCATATATTCTCTGTCCATGATTTGTTGACGTGTAATTAATGCACAAGTTTTTCTTAAAGAGCAGCTAGAAAGGAATTGTAAAAAGGCAGTTACTCTGCTTGAGACAACATAACCTCCTTATTTTACCTTCCTCGTTCTGTTTGTATTTAGATTTATGGTAGCAAATTGAAGGACAGTGAATTTAAGAAGAGATGGTAATCTTAATTCACTAGAAAGCTGATCAGTTCTTTGTGTGGGAGAATTCTTTGCTCTGCCTTCTTTCTTTTGTGTCTTTTACTATACCTCAGGCTCAGAACAGACACGACTGAACACACACACACACAACAGGCTCAGAAAGTTGATTGTATCCTCAGCTCGCAGCACAGTACCATCATTTGTCCGTATAAGGCCCTTATTTTATTTTATATACAGTTCCACCCCATTCCAATAACAGGCATTAGTTTGATGTTTCTTTTAAACCTTGAGTTGTGCATCTATCTTTGAAAAACAGGCAGTACTATTTTGTGTGTCCATATTTTTTATGTAAAAGTTAGTGTGCTATAAATTGTATTTTGCTTGTGTTTCCTTCAGTGCTATTTTAAGATTGATCCTTATTTCTGTATATCCATGTAGTTTGTTGTTTCTGTACTACATTATCCCATTATATACATCTACCATGTTTTATCTTTTATTTGCTTCCCTAGTGATGGACATCTAGGTTGACTGTAGTAAACAATATGATATTGAACATCCTTGTAATTGTTTTCTGAAGGACATTTTCTCTGGGATATATGCCAGGAATAGAATTACTGTTTTGCCTTTTGCCTCCAATAATTCTAAATTATTGGGCATCACTAAAATACCATCTGAGAACTTTCTAGAATGGCTGGCCCAGATTTCCCTTTCACCAATTGTGCTTGAGAATTCTCATTCCCCTTTATGGGGAAACACAATTAAACCCCAAATCTCTTAGCAACTCAGAAAACCTCACCACAGCAGTAGAAGGCAAAGGAAACAGTTTTATTGCTAAATAAACATTAAACCAGAATATGATTTGTATCACAGGAAATCCCCTGCAAAGATGGCAGATGGAAATAAACCTAATCCCTTTATATTGCCAGGCAGATACAACCCATCCCCTACACGTTCTCAAATGATTAACGAGGCCTCAAACAAGAGGACATGACAGCACCATTTGTCAGTGTTCATCCTACATTCACCTGGTAATTGGAATGACCATCTGTGTTAGCCAGTAGGCTTTATCCAAAGAGAAAAAACTCATGTCTTTATGAAAGAAGGTAGTTTTGGAGCAAGGCATCTGCTGGAGTTAGCTCTTACCCTCCCACAGAAACTGGGAGATAGGGGTGTTATGAAGAAAGACCCATCTTTAATCAAACTTTAGTAAGATGGCCCTGAATCCTCTCTGAATAGTCCTCACCCTTAATTTTAGCAAGAATCCTGCTGGGTCATCCTAGTGGAAAATCTTCTAACCATGATATATGATTGAATTCCTCCTTCCACCCCACTCCTCCCCCATCCTCAATACCTTACCGTGCTGGTCTGCCTTCCTTAATAATTCCATTAAATCTTTTTAGCCAGAAAACTCCTTATCTGTGCTGTTTTCTTTGAGTAGTTTTTTACCCACAAACCCCTCTTCACCTTGCTCCTTGGGTGTAAGTCCCCACTGACCCTTGTTGTATGCAGAATGGAACTCTGTACGCAGGTCTCTCCCCCTCTTCCAATAGTTCCTGCATAAAATATACCATCACCACTTTAATTTCTGTCTGGCTCTTGTTTTTTCACGCTATATTCCTTGATGATTCCATTTCAAAAAGATGGCTCTCAGGTCCTTGAGAAAGACATTCCTGGGTCATAAAGTTGGCAAAAGGCTTAGGTTTTTAAGAGGAACAAAAAATTTGCAATTACAAGTATTCTAAACAAGTGCTCGGGCCTGGTGCACTGGGAAGACCCAGAGGGATCGGGTGGAGAGGGAGGTGGGAGGGGGGACTGGGATGGGGAATACATGTAAATCCATGGCTAATTCATTTCAATGTATAACAAAAACTACTGTAATGATGTAAAGTAATTAGCCACCAACTAATTAAAAAAAAAAAATAAATAAATATTAAAAAAAAAAGAAATGCAATAAAAGAAAAGGCAAAGAAAAGAATCTCTTTACCATTTTTACAACAGGGAAAATATAAATTTTCTTCTTTCTGGATTTCTATTTACCCTTACACGCGTATCTTTGCTGAATGTTTAACGTCTGCCTCCACCACTACACTTTGAGCTCTGTGAGGGCAAGAATCACATCTCTCTCATTTCCTGTTGTGTCCACAGCATCTAGCTTAGTGGCTGTCACACAGCGAGTGCCCAAGAAAGATTTGTAGAATGTATGAATACTAAGTAATGTGCTAAGAGCTTTATATAAACAATCATTTATCATTTTGATTTATTAGGCCTAAAACACCCATAGCATCCTATCTCTCCTACACCTGGGGAAAGCAAGAAGTTAGTAATTTTGTTTTCATCCACAAACTTACAGGAAATTCCAAGTTTCCTCCACTTTAAGCAAACTAAATGCTGTATGAAGACTGTGATTTATAAAATACAAATTGATAATAATAGTTTACTCTAAATGTCTAATTTCTTTCTCTGGAATTGTCCCTCCAACATTTAAGTCCATGTGGAACTTCACAATATGACCCTATTGGATTTAGATTCTTCATAGATGTAATTAAGATGAGGTTATACTGGACTTGAGTAACACCTAAATCCAATGACTGTGTCCTTGTAAGGATGTCATGTGAAGACACAGACACACAGAGAGAAAATCATGTGAGACAGAAGCAGAGATTAGAGTTATATAACTGCAAGCCAAAGAAAGTATCTTGCCTAAAGTTACACATACAGGAAGGGATCCAGAACAGGACTTGACCCAAGATCCAGAAATAATATTAGAGTTGAGGGCAGAGCCAAGTTTGAGTCAGACAGAGACAAGAAGGGTATAACTATCTCCACCTCTTGTTTGAAGCAGGTTAAATCGTTACTAATAGCCCTCTACACACTAGGACCATCTTGTCTTTCCTAATTCCTACCCCAGTTGGTCCAGCTCACCTCCTTCTATTTCTACTACCACTGCCTTAGTTCAAGGTGCAGTTTTTGTTTTAACTAGTAGCCTCTAAATTGTTTTCCAGCCACTCATCTTTGTCTGGGCTTCATTGGTGGCTCAGTGGTAAAGAATCCACCTGCCAATGTAGGAGGTGTGTGTTCCATCCCTGGTGTAGGACGATTACCTGGAGTAGGAAATAGCAACCCACTCCAGTATTCTTGCCTGGGAAGTCCCATGGACAGAGGAGCCTGGCTGGCTACAATCCACAGGATTGCAAAGAGTTGGATATGACTGAGCAACTGAGCATGAACAAGCACAAATCTTTGTCCACTAGCCTATCTTCCTCATCCAGGTTTATGGACTTAAAAAACAGATCTGATAAAATCATGCTTTAATAGATCTCCCACACATCATCCTTTACATGTCTTTTCATTTGTGCATTCAAATATTTATTGAACTTCTCCTGTGAGTCAACTTCTCCTGTGACTCTAGTGAGTCAAGACACTAGAGATACAGTAAACAAAATAGGTTAAAATATCTATCTTTATGTGGCTTGCATTCTAATGGAGAAATGACAAATAAAATACATAGCAAGTTAGCTAGAGATAAGTGCTAAGGAGAAAAGTAAAGAGAAAGGAGGTAAGACGTGTGTGTGTATGTAATCTCAAATTGGATGTGCAGGGAAGGCCACTATCAGTGGATGATATTTGAGTAACGACTAGAAGGAGGTGAGGCATGAGTCATGATGATGTCTGGGATACAGTGTTGAATGTGGGGTTTAAAAGAAAGAGGATGATTCTGAAGCTTTGATCTGAGTAATTATAGAAAAGACATGGCATTTTCTGAAATGGGAAAGTGCAAATGAAACAGGTTTTAAGGGTGGAGTGATATTAAAGCATAGGCTTGGATATTTTTAGGTTTGAGATTCCTATAAGAAATGCAAGTAGAGAAGCTAAGTAGAAAGTTTGGCTTATGAGTCTGGAGTTCAGGAGAGAGGTCCAGGCTGGAAATACAAATATGGGTGTTATCAGCCTAAAGATGGTATTTAGAGTCATTAGACTGAATTAAATTTCCAAAAGAGTAGGTGTGGGTAGAAAAGAGAAGAAGTTGAAGGCCTAAGCTGTGGGACCCTTGAATATTTAAGTTAAGGGAGATGAGAAAGAACCACCAAAGACTAAGAATCTTAACCAAAAAGTGGGAAGAAATAGATCCAAATGACAGAAACTGAGTGATGACAGATCAAGGAAGAGGAAGTCCAAGAATTGAGGTCACTGACGCTACCAAAAAGGACAGTTTCTGCAGAATGGGTTCAAGAAGAATGGAAGGAAAGAAGTTGGAGATCCTGCCTATTACAGAAAATTCTTTCAAGGAGTTTTGCTGTAAAAGGAAGAAGAGAAATGGGGCATATGCTAGAGGAGGAGTAGGGTAAATAAAGATATTTTTCAAGATGGGAGAATAACAGCACCTTTTTATGCTAATGAGAGTGGTACGACGGGAACCAAAAAGTATCCAGAAGATAGAGGGAGACGTTGCAGCAATATCTTCGAGGAGTTGAGAAAAGGTGGGTACACACAGGTAACAGGGTTAGTCCTGGCTAAGAGCCTGGATAGGAAATCGGGAAGGGTGAATTGGCACAGGTGCAGGTAGGTGTGTGCATGTGGTAGTGGAGGTGTGCAGAAGCCCTCTTCTCACGATTTCAGTTTTATCAGTGAAGAGAAAGAAGGTCATCTGAGAGTAACAACTTGGAAAGGTGTTGAGGTTTTATGAAAAAGTATGATGTAACAATCCAGGTGAGTGAGCGGACTAGGACAATGGCATATGATTGCCTAACGGCGTTACTTTTCATGAGGCTGGTGATCAGGAATGTAAGTGACTTGTTAGTGTGGATGTGATTTTTCTCCATCCACAGTCAGTTGTGTGTGTGCTAGCATGGAAGATAAGAGTTGAATTTGGCTAAAGGAAAGTGGGCAGATACCTTGAGAGTGTATTTACAGGAAGGTTGATAGTGATTAATCTTGGAATTTAAGCTGGGTGTGGAAGAAAGTGACTTCATGAGGAAGGAAAAGGGATAAAAGTGGTAGGATCTGTGGATTATGTAAACCAGTGGGGCCACACAAGAAAACCCCAAATTTTTCAGTTCAGTTCAGTCGCTCAGTCGTGTCCGACTCTTTGTGACCCCATGAATCGCAGCACACCAGGCCTCCCTGTCCATCACCAACTCCCGGAGTTCACTCAGACTCATGTCCATCAAGTCGGTGATGCCATCCAACCATCTCATCCTCTGTCATCCCCTTCTCCTCCTGCCTGCAATCTCTCCCAGCATCAGGGTCTTTTCCAATGAGTCAACTCTTCGTATGAGGTGGCCAGAGTATTGGAGTTTCGGCTTCAGCATCAGTCCTTCCAATGAACACCCAGGACCTGATCTCCTTTAGGACAGACTGGCTGGATCTCCTTGCAGTCCAAGGAACTCTCATGAGTCTTCTCCAAATTTTTAGCACTTCATATAATACAAGCTCAAATTACCTCTTGCTTCCTCATCCCCAAATCATATTTGGAAGCAATTTTTCCATCTACATCAAACTTATCATTTCCAGAATACTGCATGGCCTTGCACCACATTAACCTTTTGTATCCACTAGTTCCTAAGCCTCAAATGCTTTTTCCCCCTTTCTGCTTGCCTAGCTTACAGGTCTATTTCAGCACCTTCGTTCAATACGCCAGGAGAGTAAGCTGTTCTTTCTTCCCCAACTTGCCCCCAGATCTTGGTTAGTGCTTCTATTACAGATGTAGCACATTTATTTATGGTGAATCTCTTCAACCAGACTGTGATCTTTATGAATCAGGGCTACATCTCATTCACCCTTGCTTTCCTCTGGACAGGTTTAACAAAGTAGAAATAATGCCTGAATGAATAAATAAGTGAATATATACCAGCAGAATAAAGAACTACCACCTCAGTTGGAAACCAAAATAGACTGAAAACTTCTGATTGTTTGCAAACCTATCTGTTTATTACAATCTCTCATAGAATGTTTTTAAGATTCTAGGGACTTTTCCCAGAGAATACCATTCAGCAGGTTTAGACTGAGATTTACAAATTTATGTTTTAAAAAGTTCTCCAGATGCTGTTAGTAATCAGTCATGTTGAGATGTTGTTGTTTTAGTTGCTAAGTTGGGCCCGGCCCTTTTGAGACCCCATGGACTGTAGCTCGCCAGGCTCCTCTGTCCATGGAATTTCCCAGACAAGAATTTGGGAGTGGATTGCCATTTCCTTCTCCAGGGGATCTCCCCAACCTAGCGATTGAACCCATGTCTCCTGCGTTGTCAGGCAAATTCTTTACCACTGAGCCACTAAGAAAGTACCATGTTAAGAAACCTTGGCTAATCATCAAGCTCTAACCAGAAGCTGATTTGATGATGAAGAAACTAGCTTCTTATCTCTTTATTTTCCTTAGAAAAAAATACAAGAATCCTTGATAAAAATGTCCATAATCCACCTTTTTCCCCCTTCAAAACTGGTAAAGAACTTGACACTAAGATGAGAGTTAATCCTAAGAATTGATAGGATAACACTTCTCCCAGGAAAAATTTCCTCTTCTGGCACAATTTTAGGTTTCTGAAAAAATATATATTTTGTCAAGAGAGTTTATTAACCTGGAATCTTTTTCATGTTAAATGAAGAAAACCTACTTCAAACTTTTAAGAAAACTAAAAAAAAAATTATTGACTTTCACATGTAACAGGTCGAATGTCCAGGGGTAGGAATAAGTTTGGGCAAAGCTACACATCCAGGATTCATTCAAATGAAAATATGTGGACTCAATTTCTCCATCACTCTAATGAGCTTCATTTTTGGAGAGGAGCATCTCCACATAGCACCATCTGCCAGCTTACGGACCTTAATGGAAAGAGGGTGCCTTTTCCATATCTTTTGCAACACAGTTTCTGGTATTCAAGCTGATTGGTCTAACTTGGGTCCCCTGCTCAACTGCAATGCTCTGATTGGCCTGGGCTGAGGGGTGGGGTCAGGTCCTTCAGAATCTCTGGTATGCTACAATAGTGTTGATATTTTGAAGGAAAATTGAGGTGCTCTTACCAGAATGTTGAATGCTGGGAAGGCGAAAACAGATATGTGCTGAAGACCGAGTGGCTGTCCTCACAAGCTTTATATCACAGCATGTAAAGAAATATTACCCCAGATACCCCAAACCAGGTCTCCTTTGACTTTGTATAGATTTATCCTCATTCTTTTCCATCTATAGTATTTTACAATAAACTATCTGAGAAGTTAAGAGAACAAATGTGAGAACCCACCCCCTACCCTACTCCCAGTCTCCAGCAGGAGATTTGCTCCGGATTTCATCCATTTGTGCCCCAGACTAGAGGGAGGCAGCAATTTTGCCTAAGTGAATCGCCTGAATAGACTCAAATTTTCCCTTGAGTGGGATCTAGCAAGATCTGTTGGGAATAGGGGATATACGGTAGACAACTATTCTCCTAGTGACTTTCCAGTATTAAAGCTGATATTTTAATCTCCAACTATCTCTTGCCTATTTCCCAGTTGGTTCCAAGCTTGGGAAGGAAAGAAAGAGATATTATTTATTTCCTTTTTAAAGCATGATTCTATGGTTTGGGTTAAGTGTACTTTTGTCTAATCCAAATGTTTGAAATTTAAAATGAATACTAACACTGATTAAAACAGAGTATTCCATTAGTCAGAATAAGCAGATCTTTTTTTGGGGTGGGGGGAAAGTTAAAGTGCACTATACTGTTACTACAGGCCTACCTCTTAGCCACATGTACACAAAGATGACAGTATCTATAGAAATTGGAGCCAAGCTGTATAGAAACTCTTGATTTGCTTTACAAACCATGACTAATGTGCACATTCGTTTACTTGACAAAAGGTCTTGGAAAGAGATGTAGCACTGCTATTAAATACAGAGAACTCTGAGACAATTACTGGTTGTGGCCAGCACCTCTTTATACACTATGCCAGAATGATCGTTATATAAACCAACCTTTAAACACAACACCTGATATAAGCAGAATTTCAGTCGTACAAATACAAGATAAACATCAAGCTGAACATTACATTGTAATTTAACTTTAAATGACCTTCAACTCAGATCTAGGACCTCAAAAATAAACCATTCATGTCCTTGAAAACACTAGTAACATGCAGTAAAAGTTAATAAATATATAATGTTAATGTCTCACATGTGTTTTCATTTGTGTAAGCTTCCTAGTGGCTCAGCGACAAAGAATCTGCCTGTTAATGAAAGAGGCAAGGGTTCAATCCCTGGGTCGGGGAGATCTGAAGAAAGAAATGGCAACTCACTCCAGTATTCTTGCTGGGAAAATCCCATGGACAGAGGAGCCTGGCAGGCTATAGTCCATGGGGTTGCAAAAGAGTCAAACACAATTTGGTGACTAAACAACAACATTTATACATATATTGAGGAATTTTACCTAAGATAGTGGATTTTGTATCAGAGTTGTTAAAATTTTTGTGCTTATGAGAACTTGGCCATTTAGTTCACCTTTTATCTTAAAACAGAATCACATTAAAACCATCCCAGGGACTTCCCTGGCAGTCTAATGGTTAAGCCTTTGCACTTCCACTGCAGGAGGCACAGGTTTGATACCTGGTCAGGGAACTAAGATCCCACATACTGATGGCCAATCCTGCATGCTGTATGGCATGCCCCACCCCCAAATAGTACAAATAAAAATCATCCTAGATACCTTTTGTTTACAAGATATGCTAGCAATCTTCCAGAATCCTTTTTACCCCCAAGCCTGGCCTAAATCTGAAATGCTATAAACTCTACCTTTTTTTGCCTTTTTTTTATCTTCAGTGGATATAGCTACTGAATCCTATGTTTAGAAGTTTATAATTTATTATAGATAAATTATGTTTATTAGAAATAAAATGTGGGTCATATATTTAATTTTATTTTCAAAGTATTTATTATTAAAATATAGTTGATTTACAATATTATACTAGTTTCAGTTGTACAGCATAGTGATTCAATATTTTTATAGATTATACTCCATTTAAAGTTATTACAAAATAATGGCTCTATTTCCATGTGTTTTACAATATATCCTTGTTGCTTATCTATTTTATACACAGTACTTTGTTAGTCTAATATGCATATATTTAATTTTAAATGTTCTATTAGCCATAGCAAAAAAGTAAAAAGAAATAGGTAAAATTAATCTTTTTACAATATTTACTAAATCACTTTTATTATCATCAGAAAAATCTTTTTAAAAATTGAAGTATAATTGACATACAACATTTTATTAGCTTCAGATGTACAATGTAATGATCTGATATTTATGTATTATGAAATGATCACTGCAGGAAGTCTAGTTGATAATCCATCATCATACTTACAGAATTTTTTTCTTTTGATGAAAGCTTTTAAGATTTACCCTCTTAGCAGCTTTCAAATATGCAATGCAGCATTATTAACTACAGTTGCCATGCCATGCATTACTTCCTCATTACTTATTTATTTCATAACTAGAAGTTTGTACTTTAGACTCCATTTACCCTTTCACTGCACCTCCCCCCATCCTCCACCTCTGGCAACCACCAATCTGTTCTTTGTATCTTTGCTTAGCATAATGCCTGAAGGTTCAATCCATGTTGTTGCAGATGGCAAGACTTTATTCTTTTTCATGGCTCAACTTTATATATATATAAATATATATATACACACTTCCCTGTTGGCTCAGCAGTAAAGAATCTACCTTCCAATGCAGGAGACACAGGTTTGATTCCTGAGTCTAGAACATGGATTGACCTTAGAAAACTGAAAACTCTTAGTAAGAATCTACTGTATGTATTGAAAATGATCACCACTTAGTAGATTCTTACTACTATAGAAGAAAAGGAAATAGATAATAAGGAGGAAACTAGTAATCTTTATTTTAAGAGGGTCTTTGAAAACTTAATAGATTTTTGAGGAGATTGTCTTAAATATACTCATCACTGTTTGAAAATGGAACAAGATATCTTTAGGGTTATATCTGTATTCTAGGTTGCTTCAGTCGTGTCCAACTCTTTGTGACCCTATGGACTGGAGCCCTCCAGGCTTCTCTGGAGGTCCATGGGATTCTCCAGGCAAGAATACTGGAGGGGGTTGCCATGCCCTTCTCCAGGGGATCTTCCTGATCCAGGGATTGAACCTGTGTCTCATGTCTCCTGCATTGGCAGATGGGTTCTTTACCACTAGTGCCACCTGGGAAGCCCAGGGTTATATCTACTTTGATAGAATTAACCAACAAATTTTTTAATTTACTGGCAAATCTACTAATGTTTAATGTTTCAGAAGATCGAGTTGCAAATGGGTTATGTGACCCTAGAATTCTAACAGTATGGAGAACTGGAACTATGGTTGTGTAACACTCAGAGAGGCTTCTGCCACAGTAGAAAGGTCCTCTCAATCTAGGCCTATAACCAGATCACTTGATGTGACTTTACTTATTCCAGCTTTCCAATTTTGTATTCTTATGTGCACATATTTAAATGCCTAGTTATTACATTTGAGTTGTCGTGTGTTCAAGAAATGTATTAAATCCAAAATTTCTCTAAATGTGGACTAATTTCTGGATTTAAAATGGACTAAATGGAGGGAGGACTCTATTTCTCCTTTTTTGACAAGTTTACTTTTTTGCCATTTAATCATTTTGTCTTCCTAAGTATCTATAAATATCCAGAAGGAAAGGACCTAAGTTTTATTATTTTTGTGTTTGCCAGACACAACTTTAGTAGAGTATCTGAATAAGCAGATGTTTGATATTTTTAACTAAAATGCATTGCTACTCTAAGGCTATGAAATCTAAGGCAAATATCCAAGGATCAAGATTACAGAAATACAAAAAACTCAAAGCCATACTCTTCCTGTTTTTCTTCAAAAAACAGTTTGTCTACTTTCTCAAGATACTTTCTAACAGTTGAAATAAAAATTTTCTCATCCTCCCTCCCACAGTCATAGTCTTAACTTCTGATCCAACAAAAAGCATTGCTATTTCTAGAAAAGTCTTTAAATTGTGTGGAGACTTGAAGCCTGATGATAAGTAAATGGGTTTCCAGCTGAGGTTTTATGGCACTATACTTAGAGTGACTTCAATAATCTAAACAGTTACATCAAAATTCTCAAAGTGAATTTACTTTAATAAATGAATGCATTAGTAGACAGTCTAGGTTTGTCTAAGAAAGGGAAGGAGAGAGGTACCAGCCAGGGGAAATAAAATGTCAAGCAATCAAATAAATGGGAAGGAAACACCATGTCAGTTTTGTCCACTAGACTGGGTGGCTCTAAGGGGACAGGGTATCTCTCAGTCCTCTCCTGCCTTCAAGTCTCAGGAGCACACTTGCCACACAGAAGTTATTCAACATGTGTGTTGTGCAATGAAGGACAGTTAAGACTCCTTCTTATTACAGTGGCCCCAGGAAATAATTCCTGAAATGCTGCCAATATTCTTTTACTAACCAAATTGGTTTAGTTAAAATGATATCTGAATAAAAATAATGATTTTAAAGGAATCATAGTTGCTTTTCCCACACACAAACTTTTTAGCAAGTATAATCATGATTGCAATTCTCATTTAGAACTATTTCAGCAGGCACTTGATCAGATTCAATGGGAAAATA
This sequence comes from Odocoileus virginianus, assembly GCF_023699985.2. Lineage (NCBI taxonomy): Eukaryota > Metazoa > Chordata > Mammalia > Artiodactyla > Cervidae > Odocoileus > Odocoileus virginianus. Next base: position 59,799,775 of record NC_069679.1, on the reverse strand, counting down.
CATGAGAAAAGATTTAAGCCCCTTAATAAAACTTTAGGTCAGCAAATGGGGAAGAGAGGATAAATGAAATGATTGCAGATGATATCTTCAGTTGTATGCGTTGCTCCTTCCCTTTGTTCAGTCTCTTAGTCATGTCCGACTCTTTGTGACACCATGAATTACAGCATGCCAGGGTTCCCCGTCCTTCACTATCTCCCATCATTTGCTCAAACTCATGTCCATAAGTCAATGATGCTATGCAACCATCTCATCCTCTGTTTCCCCCTTCTCTTCCTGCCTTCAGTGTTTCCTAGCATCAGGGTCTTTTCCAATGACTCCGCTCTTCGCATCAGGTGGCCAAAGTATTGGAGCTTTAGCTTCAGCATCAGTCCTTCCAAAATCTTTAATTTTTCACTTTTGCTTCTTCCATATTCAGCTGAAGTGATTATTGAATTTATCTGCCAAATCTTTTTTTGAATACCTCAATTCTTTCAGTTGCCATAAAGAATTTTCCCACTGGATATTCTGTTTAAAGAAAAAAGCTTGTTTTTTAAGCCTTTAAAAAATATTCTCAGATTTTATTACTAACTTTATTCCCTTGGGTTTTACTGCTTATTTCAATTTAAATGAGTTGCTAATCATTAATGAATGTTATTAGAGCCATAAATGTGGTCATGTGGGCCAAAGTCACTTCAGTTGTGTCCTACTCTTTGTGAAGCTATGGACTATAGCCCGCCAGGCTCCTCCATCCATGGAATATTCCAGGCAAGAATACTGGAGTGTGTTGCCATGCCTTCCTCCAGGGGAATCTTCCTGACCCAGGGATCGAACCCATGCCTCCTACATCTTTTATATTGCTGGCAGATTTGTAATGCTGAGCCACCGGGGAAGCCCCAGAGCCATAAATACAGAGGCTCAAATGAGAGTAGGCCAGACATTGATGAGCACTGTTAATGAGTAACCGACAACTATTTCAAATCACAAGTTGGCTGTGTTTTTTTTTTTTTTTTGTAATAATAATACACTGGATTAATTTGTAGAATATCCCTATCTTTCCCTGTTTTCTTGAATATCAAAACATGTTTATTAGAGAGAGCTTTTAATTTAGAACTTTACCACAAAAATATCCTAATTAGAACAGCTATACTCAAACATTTTCGTCTCCTTTATACCATTAAAAATCATTGAGGACCCCAAAGAACTTTGGACTCCCCTAGGGGCTCAGATGGTAAAGAATCTGCCTGCAATGCAGGAGACCTGGGCTTGATCCCTGGGTCGGGAAGATCCCCTGGAGAAGGAAATGACAACCCACTCCAGTATTCTTGCCTGAAGAATCCCATGAACAGAGGAGACTGGTGGGCGACAGTCCATGGAGTTGGACACAACTGAGTGACTAACACACTTTCCAATGAACTTTTGTTTATGTGCGTTATATCAGTTAATATTTACCGTTTAATTCAAAATTACAACTCAGATATTTAAAACATGTTTATTAATTTATTTTAAAAACACAGTTCTGTTCATGCATTTGTGAAATACAATGGTATTTTCTGAAAAAAGCTTTAGTGAGGAACAAAGCATTGTTTTACATTTTTAAAAAATTATTCAGTGTCTGACATAAGGGAAGATATTTGGACTCTCATATCTGCTTTTGCAGTCAGTCTGTTACAGAATCTCAGATCATGTAGCTTCTCATTCTCCACAAGAGAATGAGAGCAAAACCACTTAACATTATGATTTCGGTTTTGACCTCACAAACCCCAAGCGTTGCTGGCTACACATTGAGAACCACTGGTTTAGAATAATATTTGGCCCATGAATAGAAAAGGTATAATATCCATGGTTGAAAGTAAATAAGTGTATAATTCTAAACCTAGATGCTACTCCATTAGTTATTGGGAAACAATCTTAAAATACATTTTAAAATAATTTCTTTGCTATTTAAGTTGTAGAGCTAGAAATTGTTTTTATTTATTTTTATATTATTTGTTAGATTATAGTGTTCATTTATTTATCAGTTGTTATCAGGAGAGGCAACGGGTAGACTCTGGACACCAGTTGTAGAACATGGATGAGATAATTTCTTTGCTACTCCATTCTCTCTCTCCTTTGAGTGAGAGTGAAAGTCACTCGGTCATGTCCGACTCTTTTCGACCCCATAGACTATACAGTTCATGAAATTCTCCAGATCAGAATACTGGAGTGGGTAACCATTCCCTTCTCCAGCGGATCTTCCCAACCCAAGGATCGAACCCAGGTCTCCCCCATTGCAGGCAGATTCTTTACCAGCTGAGCCACCAGGGAAGCCCATTCTCTCCTTTTAGAATGATAATAAAATCAGGTTTCTGGAGATTTTAGAAAGCATTTCTTTCATACTGTTTTCTTTCTTTTCTTTTCTCCTGAGTTTGCAAAACTAAAATTGCTTCAGTCAAATAGTTACTACCATAAGATGTTATAAGGGAGTGTGGTTTTTTTTTTTTTTTTTTGATGGTTAAATTCTGAAAAATTCCACATAAGTGTTTAACATCATTGAGTGCCAATAATAAAAGGATAGATACACACATTGAGCAGAACTTTAGAAAACCGTCTTCAGAAGTTGCCATTTGTGATATTACAACCAGTTTGTGATATTTCAGCCAGTTACCACCGTCATATTGCCTAATGGAGTCAGCTTAAGATTTTGAATTCTAACTTCAGAATTGACTTTGTGGGTTTGGGCCAGTTACTTCACTCCTCTAGGTCTCTAAAGCCTTAGTGTCCTCATTTGTGAAATGGAAATAATAGTGCCTGCACTGCAGAATTATAAGAATTAGAGGGTGTGTGTGTGTGTCTGTGTGTGTGAAGTCAGAGAGCTTCCAGCTGTGACTATAAGGATTAAACTCCTATCTCATAGTTTGGGACTGATGGACAGCCATGTTGAATTCCATGTGATAACAGGTGGGGGCAGTGGTAAATTGCATGAGTTGGGAGGCTTTGGTAAACCTTAGCTGCAGATGAACTGCAAAGACTCTCTTGAAAGAACATCAAACCAAATGCAAGCAAGATGCAACAATCATATAAGAGAAGTATGCAAATTAGTTACAAAGACAGAAGTCAGAAAGCAGGGTGAATCTAGGGAAGAGCTCAACAAAGTAAGCCACCACATCATCAGAGAAAAGAGTCAGATCTAGGTAAGGAACTATGAACAAGTAAGAATCTAGAGAGGGTGCAAATAATCTTGAGAGATAAATGTCAGGTCCTGATAGAGATTAGTGAGGGATGAAACCTTTGCAGGTGATGGCCTGGGCCAGTCATACAGCCCAAGTTTGATCTGAAAGACAACCTGCCCCACTGTTGCCATAGAGAAGAGGGGCAGATGGAGGCTTTTATCATGCTTTGAACTAGGTACCAGGTGGACCTGGCCTGGGTGAAGCCTCTCTTCCCCCTTCATTTTATAACAGAAGTGCTCTTTCATGTGGAGAACTCATTCTATATAGAAAAAAGGCTGATTCCGCCTAAGGTGATCAGTCTTCCAGGTTTGCCTGAAACTGAGGGGCTTCCCTCGAGCACAGATCCTCAGCTTTAAAACTGGAAGGATTCCAGGCAAACTGGGACAAGTTGGTCATGCTGCCCTGCATTAATAACCAACCTTCATTCTAAAGGGCTTTCCCTGTGGCTCAGCTGGTTAAGAATCTGCCTGCAGTGTGGGAGACCTGGGTTTGATCCCTGGGTTGGGGAGATTCCCTGGAGAAGGGAAAAGCTACCCACTTCAGTATTCTGGCTTGGAGAGTTCCAGGGACTATATAGTCCTTGGGGTCGCAAGGAGTCCACCATGACTGAGTGACTTTCGCTTTCACTTTCATCCTAAAGGACCTCACTTATCACCCCAAGTCTAGGCAATGGAAGTCCTCTCCAGGGCAGTCTCCTCAGAGCTATCAGCCAAGAAGGTTCTATTGCTCCTGGCTGAGCTGGATAGTCCAGTGGGATGGATATTATGTTCTGCCAATGGTCATTTCACCCACTACAGGGAGAATTTCTGTCTAAGAGATAAAAATGAATCCTGATCCCTGATTGGCACCTCAATCCAGTGAGCCTGAACTTACAAATTCTCTCTTCTGCACCAGGAGAGACTTAGAACCAGTGAATGGATCTTTGTCTTAATTTTTGGACAACTGGATGTTGTTCTTGGTTGGAATAACCTTGTTTTATCCTTATTGGAAATATGGCTCTCTTCCAAATAATACTTTCAAGATTTCTGTCCTTTGGTTGTTAAGGGCTTCCTATCCCATATCATGTAACTTTGGGTGATTGGAAGGGCAAAGGATGGGAGTGGTAAATTTGTGGAATAAATTTGTGAAAATGCTGAGTCAGGGCTGAGTTAGGAAAGATGATTTTATAGCTGTAATGTTCGAGTTTTAGTGAATATAAGAATAATTTGAGCTGCCTATTTAAATTGCATATTCCTGAGCCTATTTCCAGTGAATCTAACTCAGTAGGTCTAGAGTAGGGCCCAGGAGTAAGCCTATTAAGCAAGAACGTCAAGTGATTCTGATATAGCTGGTATCTAGAACATACTTTGAGAAATATTCCTCCATGGTATATTCAGAACAATACGCTTGAGGTCGGGAGAAAGAATTGATATTCTGGATGTACTAGAATAGGTGCAAGGTGGACCATCTTTGTGGTTTGTAGATGTCTTTTAGGCCTTTAATGATGCTTGACTTATTTTTCTTAAGCAATTTGGTAAGCTTGGAAGTCAGGATGAAGAAATATGGCAGGAAGTATATTTATATATCCCTCCCACGTCTTTCCTGTAATATTCCACAAACCCCAAAAGTACTACTGACTGTTGGAGCTTGGTGGCCTTCCCCCATGTCAAGGAATGTCTTAAGGGAGGATGATTCCAGAGAACTGACCTTTATAGTCTCATATTTGGGTTGATTCAGTTCATCAAAGAGCCAGTGTTGCTAGCAGCAATTCTGTGTCATATGAGAGAATGGGCCAGAACTCCCTGGAGTTGTGAAAAAAATCATCCAGAATATGATTACACTTCAATTCAGCATGTAAAGAGTGATGTTCCTCAGTTGGAGCACTGCCACAGACTGGTTGGGAGGAAGTCTCAGAATACCTGAATCTGTATTCTCAGAGAGATGAAAACTCCCATAAGAAGTGGGGCTCCCAGAACCAGAGTGGTAGCTTCCATGGTACTCTAAGTGTACTGGAACTTCTGATACTTCCTGCATATCTCAGGAACATTTTCCTTGGCTGCTGGCTTTTGGACAGAGTCCAGAAAAACCACAGATACTGTTAAGGAGCAAAATGCCAGCTATGAGGCAGACCACAAATTATGAGACCTAAAGGAAAAAAATGGGATATATATTACACTCAGGTTTATGGTCTTTTAGAGAAACAGAGTACTTATCATAAGTAGATAGTTCTCAAGGTTGGCCTCTTGTGGTTTTAATTCCAGTGCGGGCGATGAAGTTTGCTGCAGTGTTTGGTTCTTGGGAATGCCATTCTCACAGAACGCAGTGGGCATGGAACTCCATGGAATATTTTAAGTGTGGGGAAACATTGGGTAGAAGTAGATGTGGTCCTTAGTTATCAGTCAAAGTGTATAGTTCCCAAAGCTTCTTAGGTTAGTAGAAGTTGTTGAACTATAGAATGCTCAAGGCAGGTTCTAGGATTGCTCCCTGATGAAATTCATCCTTTGTTAGGGGGCTCATTGCATCAGAGCTGGATTTTTCCCTTCCCTTTCTCCAGTGCTCTGTGTGCTTAGACGCTCAGTCATGTCTGGCTCTTTGCGACCCCATGGACTATAGCCTGCCAGGTTCCTCTGTCCATGGGGATTCTCCAGGCAAGAATACTGGAGTGGGTTGCCATGCCCTTCTCTACCTTTCTCCAGTGGGAGCTTGTACATGGCATAGTGATGTGTCTGCCCAAAATCAAAGAGGAAGAAAAAGCTGGAGTCAGTTTAGCCTAAGTGTATCAGTTTAAGATGGTGCCTGAGAAGGCCACCAAGTTTGAGAAAAATTATAGTCACACCTGAGCTGGTATTTAAGGGACACTGAATCAGCTTCAGTCAGTAGGCACAGTAATCTGGACAGAATCACAACTATATCCTATTAGGTAGCCCAAAAGGACTAACTATTCAGACATTCCTTAAACGCATTATCTAGAGTGGCTTTATTCCAATCCAGACCAAGTGAGCTAATTGAAATGAGTAACACAGTATATAGGAAGAAGTTCATTTTCACAGGACTGATACCAAATGTATCAGTCTTCACAACATACTTTCATAGGAGAATGCCTGGCAGTGGGTCCAGCTGGTCTACCTACCGCTACTGTTTCTTAGCGTTTTGTAACCAAGCAGGGCCATCATTGCCTCTGGCTCTGCGTCCATTGCTTTTTACAGTGTTTCTTCAGCTTGCAATTACTTCACTTTTTTCTTCAGGTCGGAGCACCTACTTAAAATCTTTCTCTGTTTGTGATATGTATATGTCCTTCTCAAGTGCAGTGTTAAATATACCTCATTTCTGGATAATTTAGTTTTCAGCAGCTCAACTTTCTACAGCTGTGTGAAAATGTATCCCATTAGTGGTAGCTGGAATGTGTGTATTGTCAACTAGGCTTTCGGTAAACCACTATTCATAAAGGAATCAAAGTAGTCTTGGGGTTTCACAGGTGGCGCTAGTGGTAAAGAACCCGCCTTCTAATGCAGGTTAGATATAAGAGATACAGGTTCGATCGCTTGGTTGGGAAGATCCCCTGGAGGAGGGCATGGCAACCCACTCCAGTATTCTTGCCTGGAGAATCCCATGGGCAGAGGAGCCTGACAGGCTACAGTCCATGGGGTCGCACAGAGTCAGACATGACTGAAGTGACTTAGCACGCATGCAAAGTGGTGTTAAAGAGACACTAAAAGCTTTCCCCTTAGAATAATTCAGAACCATTTATTGAGTGCTGACAATACAATCAGGCATTGTGCTGAATACAAAACAATAGTATTTATTTACAAACTCGTTATGCCTCAGACACTATGCTAAGCCCTTTCTATTTCTTAAGAACGACATGTATTTACGGCGCCCTGGGTCCTTGCTGCTTTGTGAGCGCTTTCCTCTAGCTGCGGCGGGAGGGCCCCTCTTCCTTGTAGTGGGCGGGCCTCTCACTGCGGTGGCTGCTCTTGCTCCAGAGCACAGGCTCCAGGCGGTCGGGCTTCAGTGGCTGCAGTGCTTGGGCTCAGCAGGTGCAGCTCCGAGGCTCTAGAGCGTGGGCTTAGCTGCCCCATGGCATGTGGGATCTTCCCAGACCTGGGGTTGAACCCATGTCCCCTGCATTGGCAGGCAGATTCTTATCCACTGGGCCACCAGAGAATTCCTTAAGTCCTTTATATTATCATGTCACTCAATCTTTACACAGTCCTGTGGAATACACACTATCTTTCTGATTTTCCAGATGAGGAAGCTGAGGCATAGAGAGTAGCTTACCTAAGGTCTCAGAGCTAGCCCATGACAGCGCTGGCATCCAAGCAGCATGACCCAGAGCTCATGCTCTTAACCCCACATGTATGACCCACATCATGCAACCTTCACCATAGTCTTATGTGTCTACATGATGACTGCACTTGTATTATCATCACAGATAACAGAAACTGAGGCTTTGGGGGAGTTATTTCCCTGAGTTGAATAGGCCAGAGAGTCATAATTTGGACCCAGGAAGTCTGATACCACAATGCCCTTCTGCTCTTTCTTGCTATACTATACTGTTAGTAAGTGATGCAATAGATAATCAAATGCTGCCTCACTTCAGAATCCCTAACCAATCCAATCTGGAAAGTCAGTCTCAGGTGGTTTTCTTTGTTTGCTTATCTGTTTGTTTTGGATAGATGTGTACTAAGTGGAATAACTATTGTGGGCATTTAACATTTAACTCCACTGGAGTTATTGAAGAACTTTTAGAAACAGAATACCTTAAAACACTTTGATGAAAATTCAAGTTGATTATTCATTTGACAATATTGCCTTCCAGAGAGAGAGCATATTAGAATGCCTTTGATAAAGAGCCGTCAGAAAGCTCTTTGATAATTTTGGAATTCTCCATTTGAAGAATTAGAGTCTAGCAGAGCTGAGAAAAATGTACTATAAAATTATTGAGTTGGCCAGAAAGTACATTCTCCTTTTTCCATAACATCTTACAGGAAAACCAGAATGAATTTTTTCTGTATGAAAAATGAAAGCCCAGTATGAAAGTGAAAATGAAGTCGTTCAGTCATGTCTGACTCTTTGCGACCCCATGGACTGTAGCCCACCAGGCTCCTCTGTCCATGGGATTCTCCAGGCAAGAATACTGGAGTGGGCTGCCATTTCCTTCTCCAGGGAAGCTTCCTGACCCAGGGATCGAACCCAGGTCTCCCACAATGCAGGCAGGTGCTTTAACCTCTGAGCTACCAGGGAAGCCAGCCCTGTGTAATAGCAGTCAGTTAGAGAAAGCAATGCAAATTATAAATATTATGTTTATAAGCAATCTTTCTTCTGAAATCCTACTGTTGCCACCTGCATGCTTTGCAGATGACTGCCTTATGCTTAATCATCTGACATGAATCTCCCTCATCTCCAGCTCAAACTTTTCTTCATCTCCCTTGTAGTCTCTTTTTTCTATCTCTGAAAAAGAATTAGGTTTTCTACATTCTAAATTTAATCCTTACCCTCAAGGGCCTGTACCTAGTCCTATGGAGGTCCTATGGAGAGACTAGATTGGGTAGGATTTTTTTCTAGGCTAGATGAAAGTTGACAAAAGTCTAGAAGTGAGTGTGAGCTGTGGACCAAGAAGAGGCCAACGTATCAGAGGTAAGTATCAAGCATCTGCTGCAAGGAGAGCTTTCCAGGCTCCAGAGCAGCAGTCAGGATCCAAGGAAGGCAGGAACAGACCAGAAAGTGATGTTGTTGTGTGTCCGGATAAAATGAATTAATATTAACACATAGGCGAAGACAAAGAGAGGGGGTGGGTAACTGCTTCTTTGGGGCAATAGGCATAGGGGTTAAGGAGAACCAGGTGCTGATTCTGTCTTCATCCACTGGCTTCATCAATTATTTCCTGTCCTTCTTGAATCCACAGTCCCCCCCTCCCCCCATTGTATTCTCCCCCTTAGCCTATATGTTGCTCCTGTCTTTTTTCTAAAAGCCCACACTTTCCTTTAATGCCTTTATTTCTTTAAGCAAGTATCACCTTTCTTACCTATCCCTCCTAGTGGCCAAATTCAATAACCAATTTAGTCATCATTATTATCAGGCTTTCTGTGGGATTAAACATTGTTGATAGTGCCCACACTTGAAATTCCTCCCTTGAGTGTGCTCCCTCCCTCTGTCTTTCTTCTTCTCTGAACTCAAATAAATAAGTATTTCTTAAGGATGTGCTCTTGGCCAGCTTCTCATATCTCTATATACTGTCTCTCCCGTCTCCTGGCAGATTCATCCAACCTTATAACTTGGATTATTCCCTCTACCTGGATGACTCCTAACTCTCAATCATCAACTTTGACTTTGTCCTCCTTTTCTTTTTTAACCTCCTTTTCATATTCCAGTAGTCAGCTAGATACCTTCACCTATGTGTCTCATCTATACTTTAGGTTGTGCTTGGCCAAACATTAACTAGTTATTCTACAACCAGCTTTTCTTCCTGTGTTTTAAAATTTCCATTAATGACATTTATGAATTATCTGTCCCCAAAATTCTTTGGATCAATTTTTACCATTCTTGCATTCAATCAGGTACCAAGTTCAGTTGACTGAAATATTCCTAGTATTTGCACCCCCACCCCGTTTATATTATTATTTCCTCTTTCTCAGTACCCTGCATCAAAACAACTTTAATAGCCTGCTAGTTGGCCTCCTTACCATTAGTTTTCTTCCTCTCAAATCCATTTTAATTGCTGCTGTCTTCGTGAATGACATCTATTTACGTCTCATTAAAACTTTTTTTTTTTAACAAAAAAAATCCAAAGACTAACCTGGCATCTAGGTCCTTCACAACCTGAGCCCAACTAATTTTTCTATTTTTAATTCCCACTTTACCTACATTAAGCTCTAGAAAAATGTACCTAGTCACTCATCTCTGTAAGTGCTCTATAATTGTACTCTTCCATGCCCTGGCTATTTCTTAGATCAGAATGATCTCTATTCATCAGTTCCCAATGAAAAAATCCTACAGTTTCCAAAGCTATGAGAGAAGCCCTTGATATCTGCACTTGGCAGTAGTTTGCCACATCACTTTATCTGAGCCTTTTTCCTCATGCTTATAATCTTCTACCTCGGATTTTTACTTTTCTTGGACACATTTTATTATCTCCATGATTTGATTATAAACATCTTGAAAAATTGATTCATCTTTATATTCTCAAAGTGCCTGATATGAATATTTGCACAGTTTATTAAGACTTACCAAATATCCCCTCTTTATATTTCCCAGTATCCTTTAGACTTGGGGGCATATAACCTGTTCTGACCAATATTCTATAAGAAGCTATATGTGAAACTTTCATTATGAGGTATTTTGGAACAGATGAGAATTCTGCACTCTTTCTTCCCTCTCCCCCTTCTATGACAATCTACAGAGCTGTGTGTTTCAAATGGTTTAGTGGTAAGTTGATAGACCATTATAAACATTTTCACAATTGCAGAGATAGCTTCTGCTACACTGTCACAGTCTGCAAGGCTTGTTGAGCATGTCCATAATTTGCTGAAATACATTCAGCCCTGGAAAGTTAAGAATCTTTGACTCCAAAGGGCCTGCAGTTGCAATCCTGCAGACTGTCCTCCCTGGGAAGCATGAAGTTCTGGCTCTTCTATTCCTCTTATCAAAATCTAAGCTTAACTTAGTAAAGCTTCTGATAACTCACTATAGGATAGTAATACTGTGAACACTGAGTTACCTTTTAGGGGGATGCTACCATTTACAGCGGTCCTGGCCTTCCAAATTTATAAAATAAGAATGTTGATTTCCAACACCAATGACAAACTAGAATAGGAACAACATTTGTCTGCAAGATATTTCTCGTCTCCAAAGTAAAGTTGTATAGGAAACCTTGATTCTATTAAAGAATAACATTATTTCAGAGTATCATCTAGATGTTTCTGCAGAGTAATTGATTCTCTATATGAGACAGTTGGCCTATTGCTTTTAAAATAGAGAGCTAACCCCTTGACTGATATTCTAGGATGTTAGCCTGTTTCAAAGACATAGAGTCCAGTGTTCTCCCTTTTGCTTACTTATTCAAGTAAGTGTTTCTTTTTACTGACTGTGTGTAGATATCATAAACCATCTCCACACTAGGGGACATCTATCTGGAACCTTCTACTATCATCAGGAACTTCACTTAGGTTATTTTCCCAGTTATGATAGGCTTATCTTGATTTATCACTGTCTTACACCTGTAACAAAACAGGGCTCAGTGAGATAGATGATCAACAATAGGATAGTTCATAAAGCATACAAGCCACAGAACTGGCATGGTCCTTTCTGCTCTGTGACAGTAGTGGTCAAGCTATTATAGTGTATATGGAATTATAAGTCTAGCCTGGCTCTGAGCCCTTTTGCCTCAATATTCCCCTTAATCCCCTTGGCCATTTCATGTAAACTTAAGCTTCTTGGCAAGTACTATTTCAGGCTCCCACTTAGAGTGGATTTCTTGACTAGCCCCTAAATTTGATGAATAAACTTTTTTACGGATAAAGAGCTTCAAGAAAGAAAAGAAAGAAAACATTTTCTCCTCAGACAAGGATAACCCCAAAGAAGCCCCAGGACTGGGATTTCCTAACATATCGTTCAGGCCCAAAGATGAAGGCACATCGTCTGACAAGACTACAGACCCTTGGAAGATGGGTGATGAAGATGGTGTGACCCTCTTCCCCAAGAGAGGTTGGGGCCACATGAGTAAAGCCAGAGCCTCTTAAGTTGGAACTAATCCAATAAAGTATGAGTCAACCACTAATCTGGGGTTGTAGTGTTTACAGTCTAAAATTAAAAGAAAACGAGTTTTTGGCTAATGCTCCTACTGAGCTGTCCAGGGTTCTGACTTTGGCACAGGACATTCCAACCCTTGGGCCTGATGCTGGTGATTTTGCTTTAAATTCTGAATACTTTGGATGTAGTTTCTTACCACTAATCTTGACTATCTCTCTAGTTTGCCTTGAGCCTTATTGATCTAGGCTATTGTTAATAACATACTGCACTATTGTTGTTGTTTAGTCGCTAAGTCATGTCCAATTCTTTAGCAACCCCGTGGAATGCAACCCACCAGGCTCCTCTGTCCATGGGATTTCCCAGGCAAGAATAGTGAAGTGGGTTGCCATTTCCTTCTCCAGAGGATCTTACCAACCAGGGATGAAACTCGTATATCTTCTATTGGCAGTCAAGTTCTTTACCAATGAGCCATCAGGGAAGTCCCACAAACTGAAAAATTGATTATACCTTGTCAGGACTTTTAAGCTGGAGAGCATGAGTTATAGAATCAAAAGACTTAGACTTTAATAACAACTGCATTAGCCATGTGATTTTGAAGAAGACTGAAGATTTTTCAGAACCTTGGTTTTCTCATCATCACTGAACAATAAAGTATGAAAAATATCTACAACATGAATGACAAAAATACAATGAAAAGAGCATTTTAAAATAGCTGGGAAAAAATACCTGATTGGAAAAGAAAACATGGGACACAAAAGGCAATTTACAAAATAAGAAAGTCAAATTATCCACAAGATATGTAGAAATTAACTCAAAGTGAAAAAAAGACCAGGTTATAAGACCTGGAACTATAAAACACTTAGAAAAAAACATAGCTGTAAAGCTTTTGACCTTGGTTTAGGCAATTGTTTCTTAGATATGACACCAAAATCACAAGTCACAAAAGATAAAATAGATGAATTGAACTTCATAAACAGTTTTGCCCTGCAAAGGACATCATCAAGAAAGTGAAAAAGACAATCCACAGAATGAAAGAAAAATATTTGCAAATCATATATCTAAAAAGGACTTTTATCCAGATATTTAAATAAGGTTTACAACTCAATATTAAAAGAAAAATAAACCATTTTTTAAATGGGCACAGGATCTGAATAAACATTTCTCCAAAGAACATATACAAGTGGCTGATAATCACATAAGAAGATGCTGAATACCATTAGCTATCAAGGAAATGCAAACTAAAGCCACAATGTGCTACTACTTCACACTCACTAGGGTGGCTGTAGTAAAAAAGATAATAACAATTGCTGGCAAGGATGTGGAGAAATTGAAGCACCCAAACACTGATGATGAGATTTTTAAATGGGGCAGTTCATTTGGAAAACATTATGACAGTTTCTCAAGTAATTAAACACAGAGTTCCCATAAGACCCAGCAATTCTAATGCTAGGTGTATACCCAAGATAAAAGCAAGCATACCCACAAAAACTTGTACACAAATATTTATCAAAGAATTCTTTATAATAATCAAAAAGTAGAAACAACCTAAATGTCTACCAACTGATGGATGGATGAACAATGGTGTTATATCCATACAGTGGAGCATTACTCATCAATAAAAAGGAAAGGAGTGGGACTTCCCTGGTGGTGTAGTGGCTGAGACACCATGCTCTCAATGCAGGGAGCCTGGGTTTGATCCCTGGTCAGGGAACTAGATCCCACATCCCACTAAGAGCTCCCATGCAGTAACTAAGACTCAGTGCAGTCAAAATATATAAATAAAATATTTTTAGAAAATGGGGTACTGATATATGTTATAACATGGATGGACTTTGAAAATCTTATGCTAAGGGAAAGAGGCCAGTCACAAAAGGGTATTATTCCATTCATATGAAGTGTCCCAAAGGGCGAACTCATGCAGTCAGAAAGTAGATGAGTGATTGCCAAGGACTGAACAGGAGGTGATGGGGATACAGAGTGACTGCTAATGGGTATGAGGGATTTTTTTTAGAGTGATGAAACTGTTTTAAAATTGACTGTGGTGATGATTGCATAACCATATGAAGATACTTAAAATCATTGAAATATATACTTTAAATTGTACTATATACAAATAGATCTTTAAAAATCTGTTACTTTAAAAAATACAAATTATCAAGAAGCACATGAAAAAACTTAAAATTCACTGATCATCAAATTAAAAAAAGTCAATTAGGAGATATCATATCTTTTATCAAATTTTGGAAATTAAAAGCATGTATGTGTGTATTAAATAAGATCTGTTTGTAAACTTCAAAGAAACTACTCAAACAAAATTTACCTTTATCAAGTATATATTTGCTTCTTAAGCTCAGAATGTTTAAATGATGCTTTGTGAGTCCAAAGTATGGAGATTTCTAGTTACATACCTCTCAATTCATGTTTTTGCCCAAAGATATTAAAAAGTCTTTGCAGTTTTACTCAAATGTGCAAATAAATAAGAAAAAGGAAACTGGGTTCAATGAAAAGTAATCAACTCTCTTTTTCCGACCCCTACTGGAGAACATTAGAAGTATCTATATTTTATCCCTTTGGATGTGGATTAAGTAACAGCAGCCACTCCCCATGGGCAGAAGGAGTCTGGTGTGTTCCCAATGTGCTGCATGACATTTGTGAATGCTATAGTGGTCTATAGGTGAAAACATAGCTGTCTCGGACACCAGCCTGTAGCCTCTATAAGTTAGTTTCAGTACAAACATTCTTTCATCGCAGTAGGAATTGGAGAACTCTTCCTTATCAAATTCAAGAGCTTCTAGACATTGTGGAAGAGTGAAAAACATGTTGCAAATGAATGGGATGCTCCACAGACAAATTAAGCCCTGAACCAACCCCACACATCATGATTTCAGAGAAATCTGAAGCTCTAGTGTGAGTCTCATCTTGAGCCAAATACTTATCTTACTAAGTTGATGGGAGTGTTTCCACAGTTGCATTCTTCTCTCCTAAAAAGATTCAAAAGAGCCTTGGCTTGGGTGCTAACAGCTTTTAAATTAATCAGAGAAGGCAAATACTTGGCACATGCTGCCATGCTGCCTTCACTTGCCTGTGTGTAACTATTGCTTACTTTTCTAGACACTCTATTTTATTGACTGTGAATGTGATCTAAGACTTTCTCAACACAGTGCCACAAGCATTCATTACTAATCTATCAGTGAGTTATATTTGCCATTCCTGATGTAGAAAAAGCAAATTGAAATATGTGTACATGCCTACATGTGTGTGTGCTTTACACAACTACTTAGAAGAACCTTTGAAGTATATTTATTGTCATGTAAGGTTTGCCTTTCAGAATATAGAAACTACTAGTAGAAAGAGATCAATAGTCATTCAATATCATGCTTTATCTAATTTGCTTTAAATGCCTGAAGTGGTTACTGTTGACTCTTTGGTCTTTACAAATATAAATACCCAGACAGAGCTCTAACCATTATAAACCATTTTCTAAAAATAATTTAGCATGTGCAATTATATCTTAATAACATGCATTACCTATGTCTACTCATTTAGTGCTCCCCCAAACCCTTTGCAGAAGGTGCTATTAAAATATCCAGATTATAGTTGAGGAAACTTAGGCACAGAACAATTAAATTTCATTTTGAGGCTACAAAGGACTTCGTTTGGTTAAAGTGTTACTTGTGATGCTCTTTCTGCATGTCCCCACACTCCTTTCCCCATGATATAAGCTTTGGTCTAAGTTAAGAAGCTAGTGTTAAATGCTCTTCACCAGATTCCTTCTTTTGAAACAGTGAACAAAACCTCTTCTAAAAAACAATAGCTTAAGACAAAACCTGACAGTTCCATTGTCTCAAATCTCCTTGCAATGAATCCTTTAAAAGTGCCAACTCCATTTTTCTTTATCTCAAAAGCATTTTGGAAAAACTCATAACTTAGAGCAACTCTGCAAGCTGTGGAATCCCATTGTTGCCTATGTGTTATGTCCATACATCTTCAAATGAGTCAAGCTTTGTTAGTTCACACGGGTGCAAATGTAAAATAAATGAAACTGATAGGCATTGGTAATTTCAAGTCATAGCATCAACTTGAAAGTTTCTTCACCCAAATAGATAATTATTTGTCCACATCCAGAGGTAGAATGTAATGAATAAAGATAGTTGTGAAAATTGCTAAAACTAAACAATATGAACATCTCTTTTCATTAGAGCAAAATAGAATAATTTATCAAAGCAGAATTTCAATTAAATGGTATATGGAAATGACATTTTTCAATCAAAATGGAAAATTTCAATTTTCTCTAACAACTAGAATCTGAATATACTTTAACTGGCTATTTCTTCCACACATTCTCAGTTAGAGTATTGATCAGTATCTGATGAAATATGAAAAAGATTTGGAATCATATCCCCAAACTCCTTATCAATTTAGCTATAAGGAAGTTGTTAGGCATGCATAGTTTCTTCAGTTTTTTTAAGTGATGACTTTAATTAATGTTTGTCAGAGAAACAAAATAACATTCTCCATATAACTCTGTAATTCACTTACCATAAAATTCTCAAATATTCAGTACTCATCGATGACCACTTAATATTAAATCATTGGTTTTCTATATTTTTGGTATGTTGTCAATAATGAAATTGTGAGAAATTTCCATCTGGTATTTCTGATGTTCTAAACAATAGATTTGAAAAAAAACTCACAAATGCCTCCTCATTATGTGAAAGCATTAATCTTCATGGAAAGACAGCATTGTAATAGCTTCTCACCTTAAAGATTTCTTAAACAGGCTCATTTTTTTCCCACGGAAAGATTTGGAAAACCCTGATGGTTCAGGATAACCAATTTTTTTTGTTTGTTTGTTATTGTTAAAGGGGGTAAATAAAAATAGCTTTATTGAGGTAAAACTGACAAACACTGAATCACAGATATTTATAGTAAGTGAACTTATGAATTTTGACATATGTACACACCTGTGAAGCTATCACCACAATCAAGCCAACGGATACATCTATCATAAGGTTTGAAGATACCAATAATGTAAAATATTGGTGATCGTCACATCCCCAGGGGTATCTGGCCCTAGAAGGCCATGTATATTCTCTATTGAGTAAACACATTTTCTCTTAATTAATTGTCACTGAATAGAACAAAGGGTTGGGCAGAATTCAGGCTTTTAACTTTCAGCATTTTTGAGGAATATCTGCATGGTGCTGAAGTTGGCCTTGGAATACAAGAAAATTGACATGTATGAAATCCTCAGCATGTCTATGGTGGCTTAGCAGTTCCACAAGCCTCATGGAAGCTTGCCCCATGCCCCACCTTTTCTAGAGAAGGAGCAGTGCATGGGCTTATTCCTCCACCCTATGCGTTATTATTTTTTCCAACCACATCATTTCATAGACAATTTAGGAACCAATAAAGCACAAGTCTTGTTTGAAAAGATGTATCTAAATATAGGAGTAATACATTATAAGCCAAGTCACTTCCCTTCTCTGAGTTTCTGTTTATCTGTCAGGTATCTTCCATCATATCAGAGAGCTGTAAAGGAAAATGGGGGCGAGGGAAGCAGCAGCAAGCTTCCCGGAATGTCCAACTTCTCAAATAAAGCAGACTGCACAGACACTTTATAATCTGTATGATTTTGGCTCGGCGTTTCTGAAAGGAAACATAAGTTGTTTTTGTCCTGCCCATTGCTATCTTATTGGCCCTCAGTGCTGGTAGGAATGAAGTCTGGTAAGCTTTTTTTCGGAGGCTTTCCTGATAGCTCTTTCCTGTACTCCACTATTTTTGGTTCTGTTTTGGAAATAGTTTAAGGATGCAACATTTAACCTCAGCGTTGCAGATTCCCTCGTCTCCATCTG
This sequence comes from Odocoileus virginianus, assembly GCF_023699985.2. Taxonomy (NCBI): domain Eukaryota; kingdom Metazoa; phylum Chordata; class Mammalia; order Artiodactyla; family Cervidae; genus Odocoileus; species Odocoileus virginianus. The sequence continues at coordinate 59,782,005 of NC_069679.1, read as the reverse complement.
TCAACCCCCACTTCCACCCCTCCCCGCCAAGACCAGTCCCCTCCACAGATGATACTGGTCACCCTCAGAACTGTGGCCTTGATGGCTCCAAGTTTCCTTTCTTTGCCTCGGGTCCCAGGACACCAGTCCGGGTTTAACTTTATGAGTTGGGTGGGCAGCTTTCCTTATCAGTCACGTTTCAGCTCGAGGGCTGCTTCTACCTGCCATTCTCTCTGGTTCCTGCCCACCTGAGTGGAAGCTTCAAGTGGATCTGGCACATCTCCTAAATCTAGGCCTGCCATTAGCAGGCCGGGGGCTGACGTGTGCAAAGGAAGACTCGGACCAAGCAGGCCTTTTTCACCTGCGTAATAACAGGCTTGGGAGCAGCGAGGCGGCCGCGGCGGCGGCGCCAGGAGGAGGAGGAGGAGCGCGGGCAGAGGCCGCCGCGGGGCCCGGAGGAAGAGGAGGGGGAGGAGGAGGAGCTGAAGCGCCGAGAGCGGTAGGCGGCAGCTCGGCCGGAGTTGCAGCAGCGGCGGCGGCGGCGGCGGCGGCGCTCACACCGCAGCCTCCCCAAGCCCCGAGTCCCGGCGGGGGCAGCAGCAGCGAGCGCCCGCCCGCCCGCCCAGTCACTGCACCTCGGCCCCGCCAAGCCGCTGTCGCCGCGCCCGGGCAACTGCCAGCCATGGCCGCGCCGCCGGATCCCCGAGACGAGCTGCTGCCGCTGGCCGGCCCCGGGTCCCAGTGGTTCGGGGACCGGGGAGAGGGGGAGGACGAAGCGGTGACGCCGAAAGGAGCCAAGCCCGAGACGCTGGCGGGGGAGCCCGGACCGGGGTTGGGCGCCGGGGTCGCCGAAGCTGCGCCGCGGGAACTGGGCTCGGGCCCCGCCCGGCCGCCGCCCGTTGCCATGGAAACTGCATCCACAGGTAAGGCGGGCGGGCGCCGCTGCCCCTCAAATGGCGTCTGGGACTCCGCTTCCCTAGCCGGACCCCTTTTCTAAAACTCACCTATGCACCTACTTTGGTTCTCTATCTTAAGTACCAACCTTAATCTGTCCCCGCCCCCCCTCTTCGCCACAGGCGCCTGTAAATATTAAAGGACTGGTAGAAACAAATTTTATTTTTTTCCAAAGGCTCAGAAGAAAACAAAATACTATTGATCCTTTTATTTCATTAGGGTTATTTGTCTGGCTTTCAAAGTTGTCCTCAGAGACAAACCGCAGCATCCTGGCTGCTGGCGCGCCTGTGTACAAGTTTATTCCTTGGGACTGGGGGCTGTAGGGCCCGCTAGGCCAGTTGGGACGATTGGGGGTGTGGGGGAGTGGGGGCGTGTTTGCTTCCAGGGCTCGCGCCCGCGACAGGAGAAGCTGACGACAAAGCGACCGGCAGGCCCGCTGCCCCTAGACCCGACTCGATCTAGGGCAGAGATGTGACTTTAACTCTCCCTTTCCTTAACCTCCAAGAGTCGCCACACCCTACTTCCTCCTATTTCCCTTCCCCTCCTCTAGTTCCCCGCGCACTAAACTGAAATGCCGAGGTGCGTTTAATTCCGGAGGGACTGCGAAGCCAGAAGGTTGGGAGTTGTGGCGGTCCCCCAGCCCAGAACCCTTCTTTTTCAGCTCCCGGATGCTCCCACCTCAAAGGAAGCTTTGGAACTTGGAACCCTAATTTAGAGCGGCCGCTGGCTACGGTGCTAGAGATTGTTGAGTGGCGGTGGGTGTAGCTAGGAGGCACAGTTTGCCAGCAGTCTGAACCAGCGAGGGCGTTAGGAAATTGCCCTGGGTTTTTTGCCCCTCCACCTGACTTCACCTTCTGATCTGGATCCCAGTGGAGACCTGAGATCTTGAAGTATCCTGCCCAAAGGATGCCAGAAACGAGCTTTGGGGTGGGACTGCCGGCTTAGGTAACTCAGTGTTTCCAAGGAGCAGGGGGACGGTGCTGTGTCGTGTAGTTCTCCGAGAAAGCTTCGCCGGGTGGAATGAGAGTTGTGTAGTTTTGGAAATGGAGCTCTTGAAGGCCGGGTGCTAGGTGATCCTGGGGGAGCGGAATGGGGGTGGGACTGGCATGCTTGTTCGTGGCAGCTGATTTAGGGGAACACTTTTCTTAAGCCACTGCCTCTCTTAAGGGTCACATGGAGTGCTTTAGGTAGTCTTGATTATGCTCTAGTACAAAATATTTGAGCTGAGGAAAGGAGATTTAGGGAATGTTTTGAATAAAACATTCTGAAGGGAAGAGAAAAAGACCACAGACAAAAAAAAGAAAGACTCAAAAGCAGAAAACCCCGTTTGTCCAGTATTAGTTATTTATATGGGGGAGGGGAGGATTTACGACTAAGATTTCAACTTAATCTAAATGAAAACAAAACTTTATAATTGCAAAAGAAGATGGCAGAAGCTAATAGACAAAGGAAGGTACTTTTTTGGTTGATTTACCGTCAACATTCTTCGTTGAGAGTAGCTCCTAGTATAGAACCTTTATCCACCATCATCAAAATAAATCATTTATAAACATTGCCCACCTCTCATTGGTGTGATCAAGGTCAGGTGAACTAAGGAGAGGAAACTTAGCTTCCTCTCAATAACATACTATCCACTAAAATACTTGCTATATATAAAATGCTTAGAACAATTTTTGACGAAGTAGGCATTTGCAATTTTTAACATTATTACTATTATTATAGAAATAGTTTGTTAAATGTATTAGGGATTTCCTATCCTAGGCAACAAATATATTAGTAAAATTAAACATAATGCTGAGCGTGGATGGGAAAAGAATGAAGGGAGGGGGACAAAGCATAAGTTTGCAATTTATACAGAAATCTTAAAGTTTATTATTGTTGCTTGAAGGAATTTGTCATATATTTATTGGTTATTTAGTGTTTTCAGTTTGTATTCAGTTTTCAGTATGGGCTGTTATAAGAGGCCTAGATGCCAGAAATGATATCTAAGTAAATTACTAGATCTTGAAAAAAAAATCAAGTAAAATCTGAGCCAGCTTTCTTATCTGTTATTTTATTATTGCAGTTCTATGGCAATAAGTAAAGTTAGCAGGTGCATCCTCAACGTAATTAGGGACAAAATCCAGAGGAAGCCTATTAAGCTTATAATTTTACTTTTTTAAAAGAATGATGCTCTTTGGGACTCAAATCAAACTAAGAAGTAATTTAGACGTTGAGTGTGATGCACTGTAAACAAATTTTGTTTCTTTTTCAAATGGAATTCCAAAATGTAAGACAAATATTGATGTTTTAAAACTTTTTTTTCTTGAAAAATACCACTAATCATGCCATCTGGACAAAGATTCTGTGATTCATTTTTATACATTGATGGCAATTAAAGTTTTTAAAGAAACATTTCTAAAAATATTTCTCTGTGATGTCCTGGAATTAATATATGTTTAAATATCATTAGCGTTGCAGGATAAAACTCCATTAGTATGGTATTTCCAGGTATTCTCATTGCTTCTGTCCCTTTAGTGGGTTGAAAATGTTCTCAACAAAAAGTAACACTTTATTCTAAGGCTATAATTTTTCATGTCTAAAATTGATAATGGGCATATGATATGATGTCTGTTGCCAAGGGAACATTTAATGCACCATGTGTAGGCTACAACATGTTAGGTTGTTAATCATGAATCAGTACCATCATCTAGTAACATTATACAAAGTATATTAAGAGCAACTGTTTTGTTTTTTCATGATCAGTTATTTTATTCCTGAAAACTATTCAAAAGGAGCATACAATAACACAAGGATAGAAGAATGGCCCTTTGTTTAAAGGAAGAATTTAAAATAGAACATTTGAACAAAATGCCATGGTAAGATGTTAACTCATTGGCCACTTTAGAAATTAAACTCATTGATTCATGCATGGAAGGCAAAATGAATAAGAGAATTGAGAATGGCCTGGAGAAATCAGCACAGTGTGATGATTTGCTTTAGTGATATTGACCTATAGATAATTTACCTTAAATTTCTAGATGATTGCTGAGTTGGGGGTGACAGGGAGAGAGAAAGAGGGAGGGAGGGAGGAAGAAGAATAGAGAGAGAAAAATTTTCCTAATTTACTTGGACCACAGTACTCATAATTTTCAAATGCTGAATATGATACTCTATTGGAAGAACTATTCTTAATCTATCATGATTTAAATACCTTTCAGAAATGTTTATATATGCTGTGTTTATTCTGTTTAATATAATAAATTGTACCACACATATTACCAATCACATTTTAAAACCCACATAGAGGCTAGATTGACTTTTTGTTTTTGGATATAGATGTGTAAGTATTTTTTATTTGGAGTCATTTCCAGCAATCCTCTTCAGGAGGTATAGATTTCAATCTTCTATTTTCTTTCATCTTTTAAGAAAACTGCAGTTCTGTTGAAATGGGAAGGAACACTGCACTTACTTTTACAGTATTTTATAGAACCTTTAAGAAAATAAGAGTTTCTAATGCAATTTATTTCTCTGGGCACAGACTCTGAATATAATCAATGACATTTCTGGCAGTAACTATAGTGCGTATCTTTCATACTGGGAATTCAAATTGGTTAAATTAAAATTTAGAAACACATATGCTAAAAATAAATTGATAAATAAACTTTATCAGAGCTTTCAGCATAACTTCCTCTTCATGAACTCACTGTTCCAGAAACCCCATCCTTATCATTGTCCACAAATATAGCATAAACCTTCCTGCTCCCATCTCTTTTTTTAGGCTGTTCATCTACTTCTGACTTTGAGGATTTGGAAAAGAGTGGATTATTTTGTTCACTATACTGTCTATCTTGCATAGCCTGGATTATGGAAAATGTTTATTATCTGTAAAATGAGAGACCATTGTGATTCAACTCAATTTAGTAAACATTTCCTGAATGCCTCCTTTGTGTAAGGATCTGTACTGAACACAGGTTGTGGTTTCCTAGAGCATGTGCATCTTTCTGTTTCACATTAGGATTTAGTTAAATAGGTTTTTTTTTTTTTTTCCTTTCCATTTTCCTTATTCCCAAGTCATGGCTGGAAGCTTGTTTAGAAGGGTATTATAACAATCTAACCACACTGGCACACAGACATGAGTTACTTTTCTGAGGTCAACACTGAATGAATAAATACTAGCATAGGTTGCCCAAAGTGCACAGCTGGGGGAAAATAAAATCCATCAATCTACCTAACTATCTAGCTAATTCTCTTTATAGAAATAGCTGGCTGAATAGTTCTCAAAGATCCTTGTATTAGTTGTGCTTTTATTTTAAAGTTAAAGGAAATTATTTCAGTGGTGACTAAGGAAGATTTGGAAAAGGCACTATAAAATATAGACAGCAATGAAAATAAAAGACCTATTTCAAGAGACTAATATATCTACATAGGAATGCTCTCTGTAAAAGAACATGGTCAAAAGATGTAAGACAACCGATTTTATTTGTTTAAATAATATTTGGGGGCTAAAAGAACAATGAGAAGAACATGAACTGGAGAGGCTCACTGCTTGTGGAAGATGGTCTAGTGAGAGTAATGAAAAAATGAGAGGGAAGAGTTTCTCAGTTCATATTTAATCTATGTTATTTAAAATGGATAGTGATCATTTTGAAATGTGTACAAATATTGAACCACTATGTTATGTAACAGGAACTAACATGATGTTGTAGGTCAGTTATACTTCGAAAACAAACAAACCCATAGAAAAAGAGATCAGATTTGTAGTTGTCAGAGACTTGGTGGGTGGAGGGAGAACTGGATGAAGGCACTCAAAAGGTACACACTTCCAGATGAGATAAGTAAGTACTCAGAATATAATGTACAACATGACAGGTATAATTAACAGTGCTGTATGTTATATATGAAAGTTGTTAAGAGAGTTAATCCTTTAATCTTGTGTCTGTTTGAGATAATGGAAGTTCACTATAAGTTATTGTGATGACATTTAAAAATAAATAATTAAAGTGGGTATGAGTGAGTGAAAGTCACTCAGTTGTGTCTGACTCTTTGTGACCCCATGGACTATACAGTCCATGGAATTCTCTGGGCCAGAATACTGGAGTGGGTAGCCTTTCTCTTCTCCAGGGGATCTTCCCAACCCAGGGATTGAACCCAGGTCTCTCACATTACGGGTGCATTCTTTACCAGCTGAGCCACAAGGGAAACCCATTAAAGTGAGTTGTAATTCTTAAGTTGGACAATGGAAAACATACAGAAAGACCAGAAGCCCAGGATACGTAAACAGCAAGTAAAATTATGTACCACTACTCCGATAAGCTTGGCTCTTCTGAGCTGATGTCTTTGCATGTGGTATAGAATGAGTGCAGTGAGCAGTTTTAATGTCATTCTAGTGTCTCTTGAGAATAAGACTAATTTCAGAAAAGATGAAGTGGGGAATGATTTTTAAAAATGAGGAAATGAGAGATATTAAAAACTTACTAAGCCAATATATTTGTTGCTGAGTGCTTGTAGATCTAAGAATGCATTATTATTCCAAATATTTTTATAAACCCTTAGAAAATAATAAACATGCTGAGTGCCAGCAATTTCCATTGATTCACTAAAAAAATAATGCCTATAAAACATTACTTCTATTTTTCATATTCTGAATCACCAGCATATGCACAGCATGTACTATGCCCAGGAACTTTAGAAGTACCCAGCTTACTTTAGAAAGCACACTGTTTATCAAAAAGCAAACAACTCAATCAAAAAAAATGGGCAGAAGACCTAAATAGACATTTCTCCAAAGAAGACACACAGATGACCAACAAACACATGATAAGCTGCTCAACGTCACTAATTATTAGAGAAATACAAATCAAAACTACAATGTGGTATCATCTCACCCCCATCAGAATGGCCATCATTAAACAATCCACAAACAATAAATGCTAAAGAGGGAGTAGACAAAAGAGAATCCTTTTGCACTGTTAATAGGAATGTAAACTGATACAGCCACTAAGGAGAACAGTATGGTGGTTCCTTAAAAAATTAAAAATAGAACTTACCATATGACCTAGCAGTCCCACTACACTAGGCATATACCCAGAGAAAACTGTAATTCAAAAAGACACATGCACTCCAACATTTATTACAGCATTATTTACAATAGCCAGGACATGGAAGCAACCTAAATGTCTATCAACTGAGGAATGGATAAAGAAGATATGGCATGTATGTACAATGGAATATTACTCAGCCACAAAAATGATTAAAATTGGATCATTTGTAGAGACCTGGATGGACCTAGAGACTGTCTTACAGAGTGAAGTAAGTCAGAAAGAGAAAAACAAATGTCATATATTAATGCATATATATGGAATCTAGAAAAATGGTATAGATGGTCTTACCTGCAAAACAGAAGTAGAGACACAGAGGTAAAGAAAAAACATGGACACCAAGAGGGACCAGGAGGGGAGTGGGATGAATTGAGAGATTAGGATTGACATATACACACTATTGGTACTATATATAAAGAGATAACTGATGAGGACCTACTGTATAGCTCAGAGAACTCTGTTCAGTGCTCTGTAATGACCTAAATGGAAAGGAAATCCAATAAAAGGGGGATACATGTATACGCATAGCTGATTCACTTTGCTGTACATTAGAAACTAACACAACATTGTAAAGCAACTATACTCCAGTAAAAATTAATTGAAAGAAAGCATTGCTGTTTAATTTTGCAAATGGCACAAAGTTTCAAAAGATTGTTGATAAAGTAGAGGATATCACTGCTATTTAAAAATCTTGATTTTAATGTTAACCCAAAAGTGAATTCTTTTTACTAAAATAATTTTTTATTCTAATTTTAAAAATTCCTTTTTGGAATAGGAAGCATATGCATGTGATATTAAATTTTAACTGAGTGAAGTAAGACAGGAAAGGAGAAATAGTGTATGACATCCCTTACATGTGAAATCTAAAAAGAAGTGATATGAATGAACTTACAAGACAGAGACTCACAGGCTTAGAGAATGGACTTATGGTTGCTGAGGGGGTGGGGAAGGATGAGGAAAGGAATAGTTAGGGAGTTTGGGATGGACATGTATATACTGCTATATTTAAAATGGATAACCAACAAGGACTGTATAGCACATGGAACTCTGCTCAGTGTTATGTGGAAGCCTAGATAGGAGGGGCGTTTGGGGGAGAATGGATACATGTATATGTTGGCTGAATCCCTTTGCTGTTCACTTGAAACTATCACAACATACTTTGTTAATTGTCTGTCAGTTCAGTTCAGTTCAGTCGCTCAGTCGTGTCCGACTCTTTGCAACCCCATGAATCGCAGCACGCCAGGCCTTCCAGTCCATCACTAACTCCTGGAGTTTACTCAAACTCATGTCCATTGAGTCGGTGAAGCCATCCAGCCATCTCATCCTCTGTCGTCCCGTTCTCCTTCTTCCTTCAATCTTTTCCAGCATCAGGGTCTTTTCCAGTGAGTCAGCTCTTTGCATCAGGTGGCCAAAGTACTGGAGTTTCAGCTTCAGCATCAGTCCTTCCAATGAACACCCAGGAGTGATCTCCTTTAGGATGGACTGGTTGGATCTCCTTGCAGTCCAAGGGACTCTCAAGAGTCTTTTCCAACACCACAGTTCAAAAGCATCAATTTTTCAGCACTCCGCTTTCTTCACAGTCCAACTCTCACATCCATACCTGACCACTGGAAAAACCATAGCCTTGACTAGATGGACCTTTGTTGGCAAAGTAATGTCTCTGCTTTTTAATATGGTATTTAGGTTGGTCACTCCAATACAAAATAAAAATTTTTTGGAAAACTAAAATTTAAAAGGTACAAAAGGGTATACAGAGAAAAGGAAGTCTTCTTCACACTCAGTCTACCAACCAGCCCTTGTTCCTCTTCAGCAGCAACCATTGTTATCAAATTCAGCAAGGGAGCACTGTTTAATTCATTATTCCACTATTATTGATTGGACCTCTGCTATATTCCAGGTATTGTTCTAAGCACTAAGTATATGGTACAGAAAGGGACAAATAAAAGTCTATTTCCAATAAATTATATATCTTACTCTGTGTGTGTGTGTGTGTGTGTGTGTGTGTGTGTGTATGTAGGAAGGAAAGGAGAGAAGAGGGAAGGGAGACAGAGAACAAAAAATATATGTCAAGGTATGGTAAGTCCTGTGTGTGTGTGTGTGTATGCTCAGTCAGTTGTGTCCGACTCTTTGCCACTCCATGGACTGTAGTTTGCTAGGCTCCTCTGTCCGTGGACTTTTCCAGGCAAGAATACTGGAGTGGGTTGCCATTCCCTTCTCCAGGGGATCTTCCCGATCCAGGGGTTGAACCCTGGTCTCCCGCATGGCAGGCAGATTCTTTACCATCTGAACCAGTGATGTAGAGGGAGAATTGAATAAGGTGGACAGTGGGGTTATCAGATGCATGCAAGGCAGTGAGATTACTGACTGATCTTGGAATTTGGGGAGGAGGAAGGAGGACAGAGGATGATGAAGCACAGAGAAAAGATGATATGAGCAGTGTGTTATTTGATATGGAGATTAAGGAGGGGGTACAGTTATTGAGGAGATTGAAAGACTGGGATGGAGTGGAGGACAAGGTCATCAGAAGATTGGGGTCCAGAAGAATGGCAGGCTGGGAGTGGAATGGTAACCTACGTGATTACTGAAATTGCAAAGAACCATGGCAGACATTGTAGAGTACAGTGAACCAGTGCTGTTGTGTTTAGGAAAGAACATAGTGTCTTGGGCTTCAAAGTTACAGAATTTTAGAGATGAGGGAAGAGGAGTAGCCTGTAAAATCATAAATATAAATTTCTGACTATGAGTTCTGCAAATTCTGTTTAATTTGTTCAGAGTATATGAGATGCAACTTAAAATAGTTCATTGTGAGGGATGGGAACTTTGAGGACTGTAATTAACTAAATATGAGCTAGTGGTATGGTGAAATTACTAAAATATCTTATGTAATTTTAGGTAGTATTAATAGAAAGTCTTGGGTACACATTGTATGAGGTAGTAGTTCTCCTGGATTCTGTTCTAGGCAGGCCAAATATGGAGTGTTATACTAAGTGATGGGTGCCATGGTTTATAGAAACTGTAGTATGGTGAGAGAAAGCTGGCTAAATTGGTGTGGCTTCTGGGGGAAAAAAATGCTGTTTGAGAAATGATTGAAAAAAATTAAGAATTTTTAGCCAGAATAAGAGAATGAAAGGAGATATGAGTGTTAAATTCAAATACTAGAAGAGATCTTATGAAGCAAATAAAGACTTGACTGAAGTGATGTTACAAGGCAGAATTGGGACTAGCAGGTAAATCAGAGAAACGCGTTCAACTTAATGAAGGAGAAAGTTCTGATAATTAGAATTGCTCAGAAAAAGAGATGGATTACCTCTCAGTTACTGATATTTAAGAACAAATGAGGTTGCTGTTTACTGGAGGAGACTTAGAATGGAAAGTGTTATACCACGATCTTTATTCCTTAAGAGAAAGCAATACCCCTGACCTTACCTGTGATTGTTAAAGAAGGCATATTGCTGAAGAGTGAACAGCATACAAATGAAATCAGAAACAGTGCTTGTTACAAAAACCACAGCTAACTTCAAATTGACTTCCTAAAAAATGTACTCTCCATGGAAGGCCACTCTCTGTGGCCTTCTTTATGGAATCTAGAAAAATGGTACTGATAAACCTATTTGTAAGGCAGGAATAGAGACGCAGACATAGAGAACCAACTTGTGGACACAGTAGGGGAAGGAGAGGGTGTGACAAATTGAGAGAGTGGTGTTGCCATATATGCACTACCATGTGTGAAATAGATAGCCCATGGGAAGCTGCTCTGTAACACGGGTCCTCAGCTTGGTGCTTTGTGATGACCTAGAGGAATGCGATGAAGGGGTGGGAGGTAAACTCAAGAGGGAGAGGAAGCATGTATACTCATGGCTGATTCGTGTTGTCATACAGTAGAAACTAACACAGCATTGTAAAGCAATTATCTTCCAATTTAAAAAAGAATTCTATAAAAAAATTCTTTAATTCTCCATTGTTGGAAAAAGCTCCATAATGTAACATACTTGCTTCTTGAAAACTACACAATTTTATGTAATTAAGACTTATTACCTTAAATGCAAAACATGCTATCTGCAAGCATCTGTTTTATTCTTTTTTCCTGAACTATACTTTTCACTTTTTACTATAGACTCTAATTCCATAAATATTTAATATATTCTAAAATGTTTGGGGAATTCATTAACTAATGTCATATCACAAAAAGCATCATGTGATTCTGTCCTTAGTCCTCTGTCTCACTACTGTACATTTATGCCAGATTATTCATTGTAAAACCGTATTTGCTAAGCTGCCTAATGATTTACATCTTTAGTTGGAACAGTTCTGCATTCTGACTTCCATGTCCAATCCCCAAGTGGAATTTTTAATTCATCTACTACATGAGATTGTTATAAAACCGGTTATAGAACAAATTCTTGCTTCCTGAATATGGGGAATTTGTTGAATATCTCACATTCTTAAAAGTAGCTAGAATTTTGTTTTATGCATAGCAAGTCTTCATTTTTTTAAACAAGTCGTGGGCAACAGAAAATGTGTATTCAAATGATTGCTGATCTAGTTGTCATGCATAAGAGTAAACAGCAATGTCCTATCTCCCTTTTGGCATGGGTTGTTCAATGAATCCCGAAAAATCAGCACTTCTTAAAATGTGGTCTGTAACAGACTTCCTGATTCAAAATAACATGAAGTGATTCACAGACTTCACCTCGGGGAAACAAGCCTGCCAAATACATGTCAAAACTTTAAGAAACACTGATATATTGACTCTCTTCTCCTCCTGACTTACTGGCTCAGCATTTTGCTAGGAGTTGTGGGGAATGGAGGAACATGAGCTATGTCCTCTCTATTCCTCCAAGCTTACTATCTAGATGGGAGATGTGACTCATCCACACAAAACAAAGGTAAACAACTCAAGTCAGAGTCAAGTCTGGTCCTTGGATAGATGCTACAAGCTATAGGCACTGCAGGAATTTCATAATTTTATGAGTTCCAGGGTACCTGGTGTCTTGAAAGAAGTAGAATGTGCCTTATGCCTAAAGGATGGATAGAATAGAAATAAGCACAAGTGGCAGAAAGGCAGTTTTAGGTGAGGGGAAAGATATGGGTGGTGACATAGAGATAAGCAATGACTAGGGTATCTTAACCTGCCTGTTTGGGTGTGGGAAGACAGATTCTGGGGGGAGATGTTGAAGGCTATTCAGGACTTCAGACACCTTTTTATGGATTCTGGGGGCACTTGAAGGTTTATATTTGGGGAAAGTAATACATTCAGCCTTCTGTATCCTTTGGTTTCAGAAGGGCTGACTGTACTATACCATATTATATAAGGGACTTGAGCATCCATGGATATTGATATCTACACAGGGTCCTGGAACAAATTCCCAGTGAATACTGAGGAATGACTGTAGAAAGCCATGTTAGGAAGATTAAATGTTATGCATAGATGATGAACTCAATGGGGGTGATCTAAAACCTGCACTTTTGCTGAAAGAAGGTTGACCAATAATATCAGTTTCAGAGCCTTGAATAAATTAACCATGAGAATAAAGAGGAAGGTACCTGGAAAGAAAGAGGAGGAAAGTTGAGCACTTCATCAGAATATTCAATAGGACTTTGTGACTGACAGGACAAGGAGGATGAAGGAAGGAATGAATCAACTCTAAGGTTCTGTGCCTATGGCTGGGAGAATGACAGTGCTAAAGAGGGGTGGGAGGGGGAACTGGTCAGAGAGATGAGGCTAATACATTCGTTTTTGTCATATGGAGCTCAAAATGAAGAAAAGCCATTTGAATGGAAGTTTCCACTTGGCAATGTATATTAAGGAATGGATTTTGGAGGTGATAACAGGATTGTAGATACAGGTTTAGAAAATTGGAAGAGAAGCCATAGGATAATTTTCTTTTGGGAAAGAGATTGTGTAGTATGAGGGCTTCCCTGGTAGTTCAACTGGTAAAGATCCCATCTGCAATTCAGGAGACCTGGGTTCAATTCCTAGTCAGGAAGATTCCCTGGAGAAGGAAATGGCAACCCACTCCAGGATCCTCACCTGGAAAATCCCACGGACAGAGAAGCCTGGTGGGCTACAGTCCATGGGGTTGCAAAGAGGCAAAGACGCCTGAGCGACTAAAGAACAAAGGGCCAAGAAGAGAACGTGTGCTCCTTGTCTCACACTCGCTGAGTGGCATTAAGGCTGCCTGAGCCTCCGGTTCTGTATGTGTGGTCCTAGGTCTTGCAGAGTGCTTGGCAATCAGATGGTGATTACCCTCATTATTATAGTATCAAAGAAGCCAAGGTGGCATGGTATAGAATGAGCCTTGACTGAGAAGACAGATTTATCTTGGCTTTGGCCTCTATTGTCATGTCAATGTGGGCAAATCTGCTTTATGTCTCACTTTCTTCTATATAAGATGGGCTTGATACCATTGTCCTGGCTACCTTGTAGTTGTGAAGATAAAATGAGATAACCTGAGGAAGTACGTGCAAATTGCAAATTACTATACATCAGTAGGGGCTTCCCACGTGATGCTAGTTAAAGAACCTACCTGCCAATGCAGAAGGCATAAGAGATGCGGATTCAATCCCTGGATCAGGAAGACCCCCTTGTAGAGGAAATGGCAACCCACTCCAGTATTCTTGCCTGGAGAATCCCATGGACAGAGGAGCATGGCAGGCTACAGCCCATAGGGTCGCAAAGAGTTGGACACAGCTGAAGCGACTTGCAGTTCATGGGGTCGCAAATAGTCGGACATGACTTAGTGACTGAACTGAACTGAACTGAAGCAACTTAGCATGCAGGCATACATCTGTAAGTACATACTAACAGGAAGCCTGATCAGTGCTGTCAGATGCAGGAGAGCAGTCTAGGAGAATAAAGATTGAGAAAAAAAATCATGTCACCTCAGCCCTAGGTGTTTTAATAGAAAATACTGCTGCACTTAGCTGAACCTCAGCCAAATCTCAGTGGGGAATGGCAGGAGAGTGAGGAAGAACGGTGCTGGACAGACGTCGGTCTGGCATCCACACTGGAAAATATTTCAGCTACAAAGCCTGCAGTTGGAGTGGCGACCCACCCCATTCTTCATGTCCTCAAGAGTGAAGTGTGCCTGGAGCAGGGCTGAGACATGCCCATGGGGGTCAGCTGGAGTGAGGGAGGATAGGAAGCTGGGTCTATTCTGAATCTCCTGCTCAGTGGAAGGGTAGTAAATGTAGGGAGCTACCCCAGATATGCCTGGGGTCCTGGAAGGCTGCTTCTCTCACAGAGAGGCTATCACAGTGAAAGCCAGCCCCTTGCACCTCACCCTCACCTCAGCCCCCAATGTTAAATTAATCAGCCCTGTGGGCAAGTGAAGGTACTTGCAGGCTGATCTTAAAGCTCTGTAGGCTTAAAAGTCTTCCACAAATAGATGAACACTTCTGGAAAGATGGAGTAGACAGTTTTTCCTTATCCCTCTTGCTAAGTACAGCCAAAATCTCTGGACATTTTATGTGTAGGATAAATATAAAAAGACTATGTAGTGAAAGTAGCATTCTTGTAAGACATTAACCTAGATGAAAACCTATCTGTACTAGAGCAAGAGAGAGAAGCTGGGTAAGGGGGGTGGTAGCTAAAACTTGGAATGACAGAACTTGAGAATGCAGGACACTCAGCTAAAATAAACACCTAAAAAGTGGAAATTTGACAGGGATAATTATAAAATCTTGTGGTAGGATTCTTTAACTATATGAATAGAATAGGAGGGTCATGGTGAAATTACACCACATATAAATAAAAAATAGAGGAGCTTTATTTAACCATAAGTTAACTCTCAGTGGGGCAAGCCAGCTTCCTCCCAGATAAAGAACTGTTAGTCTTGTTAACTCAAGGTTAACCCAGAACCAGGAGCTAAGAGTTGACCACACCTGGAGCTGGGCAGAGTCCTGAATGTACTGAGAGCTCCAGAGCGGAGATGGTGGCAGAAACCTGGACTCTGGTTGAAAGAGCTGAGGATATGCAGTCTGCACCAGAGAAGACAGGATGGGTTATGATAGCTGTCTAAAAATACATAAAGAGCTGTCAAGTGGCATAGGGACTGGGTGTGTTCTGTATGACTTTGGAGGATGGAGCTGTGGTCAACCAGAAGTTAAGCATGAAATATGAAAATAGCCTGGATTGCCTCATACGGTGGTGAGTTTCTTGTCACTGGAGGTGTGTAAGCAAAGGTGGGCTGGTTGTTTATATAACAGAAGAGGTATAATAGACAGTATACATTAGATTATTAATTTTGTATCTTTTCAGAATCACAGATCCCTGTTGGAGAATCTGATAAAAACTTTGGAATCTCTGCTCAGGAAAGTGCACTTACAAATACTGTTTGGGGCACAAATTCTGGGGTTTTCTGGAGAGCTTTTATGGATGGAGGAATTAAATAACTTCCTACTCTTAAAAAGTCAGTAATTCCAGATACTCTCATGTAGATCACTGTTTATACAGCAGCAATAGTTTCATGGTTTAATAAAATCTAATTGAATCATCCATTTATTTATTCAACAAATATTTATTAAGCATTTACTATGTGTGTGTGTGTTTGGATGCACATACACACACAAGTACACACACAAAGTATGTAGTTGAATGAAAGTGAAAGTATTAGTTGCTCAGTTGTGTCCCACTCTTTGAGACCTCATGGACCAGAGCCTGCCGGGCTCCTCTGTCCATGGAATACTCCAGGCAAGAATATTGGAGTGGGTAGCCATTTCCTTGTCCAGGAGATCTTCTCGACCCAGGGATCAAACCTGGGTCTTCTGCTTTGCGGGCAGATTCTTTACCATCTGAACCACCAGGAAAGCCCATGTAGTTGTATAGTGATACCTATGTATGTAACCAGAATATAAAAATTAATGCAATAATTACAGCATAGTCTTATTATGAAGAGTCTAAATTAAGAAGTCTGCATTCCATAAATTTTGTTTTGTTAGTTTCAGAAATGTGCTTGAACTGAATTTGTGACTCTCAAAGGGTTACTGAGCCATGCTCTTTCCAAACTGGCCCTAGTGAAGTTGGAGAGCGTGTGGACTTGGAGACACCAAGCTGGATAACCCGTCTCAGCTCTTCCAATGGCCTATGATAGCTAGTCTCAACCTCTATGGGAAGGGCTAAACGGTGGGTCTATATGATTCTACAGCATCCAGATAGTGATGTATCATTTGTCTATTCACTGTTTCTGTGTACATTGTACACATCTGTGTATACTTTAGTCATTACTAAAGGTTTTAGAGCCAGTTGTTACTTTAGATAACATTCCTTTACTGATTATAGGAGATCCTTGCGGTTGGGGTAGAGAAAGGTGTTAATTCTCTCTCTGATAATCTCCATCAGCCATCTAAATAAACAAATAAACAATATTTTCTCAATTTGACAAAATATACATATGTATGAAAAAAATGTACTATTTCTGTTATTTACCAATGAACACATCATCAAAGTAAAAACAAGGTGCTGCCTGTACAAATGGAGCTTCAGAATACTGTCAGCTGACTTCTATTCCAGCCAGGCTGTAGCCCCTAAGTATCATCATATATAGACATTTTGGAGATACTACTATGGATCACACTATTAATTTGTTTAGCAAACCTTTTATTGTAGCTAATACAAGGTAAATTGCAACCCAGCGGGTTTACATTATCAGCATTGAATTTGTGTGTTTATTATTTTTTTTTTAAATTGAATCCATGGCCTTAAGAGATGTGTTCCTGTTTTCTTTTTTACCATAAATATGAGAAAGGATAAACACCGAGTATTGTTTCCTGGAAGTTGTATAACATTTTAAAGGTCAAGCAGTTCCTGTTTATAATTTGTATGTTTGCATATCAGAAGTCTCAGAAGTAAGAATTGGTTTCATTTCTATGAATATTGTAGAGCAGTTTAAAAATATTTTCTTTAAAGAGAGGTAACGTACCTATCTTGAAGGTAAACATATATTGAGTAGGGATGATTACCAGTGGCCTGTCAAGGCCATCTGTGTTACTTTTACTTTTTTTTTTTTTAAGTATAGTAATCTTCTCCGTGCTCAGCAGTTATCTAACCATTGTAATAACTCTCAAGAACATTGGTTCCTGAAAGGAATCTTTGTCAATCTGTTAAAAACAAAAGAGCTCCGCCACCCAGCCAGATGGGTGGCATCAAGGTCCACGTTTAACTGTATCACTTAATACATAATTAACTTAATTAACTATGTTTGAACTGTGATGGTTCATGTGAAGATGGGATATTTGATTTAAGTTGACATGCTGCATTGTATAATCACATTATTATGAATCTTTAAAACATAATTTTTAGTTCATAAAAGGAAGGGTTGGTATATCAGTTGATTATAAGAGGCTAGAACTTTTATCTATGAAGGTCTCTGTCTTTCAAGGAAAAAATATAAGTAAAATGGGACCTAATTTAGTTGATTTTCTTAGTTAAATGGGAATGGTCAACTATATAGCCTTGTTTTAAAAATGTAAAAACAATAATAAAACAATGTTTGCAAGAGAAAACATTTATTCCTGATCTCACTTTCTCTCTTTTTTTAAAAATTTTTTTTTCATTTATTTTTATTAGTTGAAGGCTAATTACTTTACAATATTGTAGTGGTTTTTGTCATACATTGACATGAATCAGCCATGGATTTTACATGTATTCCCCATCCCGATCCCCCCTCCCACCTCCCTCTCTACCCGATTCCTCTGGGTCTTCCCAGTGCACCAGGCCCGAGCACTTGTCTCATGCATCCAGCCTGGGCTGGTGATCTGTTTCACCCTAGATAATATACATGTCTCTCTCTTTTTAAAAAAATCTCACCCTCTCTGTACAACTCTTAGTGCCAATTTCATATGGTGGTTTGAGGATTCAATAAGCTAATGCTTGTAGTTCTTGACTACAAGTTCTTGACTATAGTAATGACTATATAAATGTGGTTCTTATTATTGGTGTTAATTCCCTAGCAATTTTATTTATTTGCATAATAATCAGCAACCTCCCATAAGTACTTTAGAATGTATGAAACACTGATGTTCTTTATGGAGTGATCCTCATTTTATGAATTGGATTCTGAGCAAGGCCAAAGCTGCCTCTCTGGCTCCCAAGTCTCATGCTCTCTCTACTGTACCAAATTTCCTTTCTGCCTTTGAAATATAGCATAAGGAAAAAAACACTGTTTTACACGACAGCAAAGCCAGGACATGGAATTCAGCTCTTATCTACAGGGAGAGAAGAAAATAATAGGAGTCTCAGCTGGATAAATTGAAGAGACAGGAGGAGAGATGGAGGTGGAGAAGAAAGGGGGCGTCGGGGTCTGAGGAGGGATGGTGATGGAGGGAGGAAGCTTGGCCCCTGGAATGGACACAAATAGACAAAGGAGAGAGGTGTTGAGAAGACATGGAAAGGGAGAGAGGTAAGGAACAGAGAAATACACAGAGGGAGGAAGCCCCTTTGAGGAAGCAGAAAATACATCTATATTTCTATTTCTACCTCTATCTCTATATAAAGGAATAGATTTGTAAAAAAAAAAAAAAAAAAAAAGGAAAGAGAAGTGGGTAAGAAAAGCTTTCTAAAATCTGAAGTCTGGAGTGAGACCAGGTTCTTGGCTTTACTTCCATTTGAAATTGTAATTTGCATTTGTAAGATTACTTAGTTTCTTAAACCTCCAGTGAGTTTTCTAACTGGGGTGACCCTGGCAGGCCTCTGTGGCTCGGGGGTGGGAGTTGTTCTCAAGGTGTTCTGTACTGGGCTGCCCAGAGCTTTCTCACCCCAGGCTGGATGAAATCAGGCAGTGGCCAGAGTCAGGCCTGTGGGCCAAATGTTCCTTTCTCTGTCTGGGGATTTTCCAAAAGATTCACATTAACTTTATCTAAATGGAGAAGAATTTAGCTCAGGGCTTTCCCTTAGATGAAAGAGATTATTTATAAACTTTTCCGCCATCCCCCCATGCTGTCATCCCTAGCAAAGGGTCAAGTACATCATGTCAGAATTTCATTGTTTGATGGTTTATTTTCTTTTTTTCTTTGATTACATAAAATGGGCTTGAGATCATAGTACTGTATTGGGATCATAGCACATTTTCTATAAGCTTTCAGAGTTCACAGAATCAATGACTATTCTTAGACATTAGAAGTAGGATTTGAATCTTTTGGGTATGAAAAGACTCATGTAAGTGATATTAAATCAATTACAGTGTAAATTCATGCTCCTATCTCTATGAGTTATAAGAATAATCGGCAAAAAAATTGTCATATGTCATACCATTTTTAATTTCTCTTAAAAACTAGGGTGCTAACTTAAAAAATAAAAACAATTCTTGACAGTTATGATTAAAACTATCTGATGATAAATGAATTCTGTTGACATTAAAAAATTAATTGGGTGGATGTCCTTGATAAGGTGTCCAATTATCCTTAGAATTTACATAATAAAATGCAGCAGTTTGCCCTGAGATTAGTTTGACACAATTGCCATTAACAGCTCCTCCTTCTTAGCACCTGGCAACTCACCTGGCACCTCTGCCCCCAAGAAGGGGATGCTACACTGAGGTGCAGACCGTTACAAACTGGGCCTTCATTTTCTATTAGTAATATGAATAATATTGGTGGATTAATTTTTTATTAGTTTGTGGAGAGCAAGACATTACAGTCTTTCCAGTTTGATTCTAGTACCTTAAAGTCTGAGCAGTTACTGGAGATGAAAGAGGCTCCAGTGAAATGGAACTTAAAAGCAGGTTTGGGCCTGGTGAAAAATTTATTTCAGGAGCTCCCAGCGAAAGGTCTTCATGTGGGATTTGTACATGAGTTCAGGCACTGAGCCCACTTCCTGACTGCTGGGCTGGGTGATCTGTGCCAACTTCCTCCATCTCTGCTTGACCCTGCATGTGTGTGTTGCTGTCTCTTTATATGGCAGGAAAAGTCTGGGGTTCAGGAGTTAGAATTCAGAGGGAGTATATAGCATGAAGTAGGGTTTTTTCCACCCCTGGGGGGTTCAGGAGAAGACTGCATAATCACTTATCTGAGATGTTTAAAAGTAGGCTTATTTTCAATAAGTGAAAAGTTGAAGTACGCTACTTCTAACAATCTTTGTATTCCTTTTGTCTCAGGATTCCATGATTTTACCATAAAGTCAGGTTGAGTGTTATGTACTAAGTCCTATGAAAGACTTTGTAAGGACACCTATATTTTGAATATTGGGGATCTAGACCTTTAGCTAAAATTTGCCTGAGCCCCTGTAAGCAAATCAAAACTCTGATAATCTAAATTAGCAAGTAATTTTAACACAAAAATACTTTCGGCTTATTATTTTTATGGCATGCTCAGGTAAAATATCATTAGTTAATAAAATATAAATATTGATTAATCATTATGTTCTGTAAAATACTATTGGCTGGCAAAAATATTTTATAATGTAGTGCTCATGAGGGACAACAACAAAGAAATGGGAGCTAATTATTCATTATTATACACTTACATGTCAGGTATTATGCTAAATGCTGTGGGTAGAGCATTAAAAAATCTCTTTCCTCAAGAAACTTGTAGTCTAATGAAAGAGCTAAATAAAGCATCAATTATATTTTATTGTGAAATATGGTAGAAGGACGTACATGTTGCTATGCCAAGCATCTTAACAGAAGGGAAGGTTAAAAGAAGATTTTTAGTGGAAGTGGTTCTGGAACTGAGATTAAAAGATAAGAAATTAGCAAGATGAGGCATGCAGAAGACTATTCAGAAAGAACAACTCTGTTTAAAACTATGTTTCTCCCTTCTTGCTTTTTCAAAGAGGAATATTTTGTGTGTGGGTTTTTTTTTTTGCCTCTCAGATTCTAGATTTCTAGAACAATGATGAAGGGGTACAGAGCTCTTTGTTTTATTACCATTTGTCTTTAAACCTCTAGATGATTCCTGATTCATAAGCAAAATCAGTCTGTGCAAAGTGGCTGCTTCTCTGAGAGTGCATATGGCTCTCAGAATTGGACAGACTATGCCTCAAGCAGGTATGCAGACACTTGGTTAAGGGTCAAGGGCACTTAGAGCCAGACCAGACAAAATCAATTTTCTCCAGTAGTAAGCCTTTTAAAACACTGTTTTTTATTAAAAAATAAATGAATGCATTGAGGAGTAAATTCACATGCCGTTTTCAAAATTGAGACTTTAAACAAACTTCCTGCATCGTATAGCTAGGCTTTATTGGCAGGCCCTTGGCATACACACATGCTCTTCTTTGTCTGCTGTGCTTACTTAGTTGGAAATATTTGAGAACTAATAGGTAGAAAGGTGTCTGGGTAGGTGCTCTGGGGTTAGTACTGAGAACCTCAGGAGCAAGGTGGCAGAGGAGTGTTGTATGTGTGGGTGTACGTGCGTTTGTGTTGACGTGTGTGTGTGTGCATGCAATGACTCATCCATATGGGTGCTGAGATGAGAGGAATGCTGTGATAAAGACTGCTGGGACTGGTGAGTGATGTCTGCTGTAGGTGAAAAGTGGGAAGGAAGAGAAGCAAATTTGGGCCAGAATTTATGCTTTAGATCATTTTATTTCTCCTTCCTCACAAAAGCACCAGTGAACCTGGAAGATTAGGGGAGATGTCACAGTCCTGGTCCTGGTTCTTTCTTTGCATCGTCCTTATTGTGCAGTATGGCTGAGCTTCTGTTATGTCCCAGTCTGACCCATCGTCACCCACCCCTGGTTGGGTATTTACCGAAATCAGGGCTGTTACTACAGAGTTCTGGGGATTTTTTCTTTTTTTTTGCAGTTGTTCCAAGATCAGATTTTTTAATGTATCGGCTTTGTTAATGCTATGTTTATAGTTCTAACTGCTGTTCCTAATCTACTATAGTGGAGGTATGTATGATGCTGGAATTTAAAAGACCTTTTTTTCTCCTCCCTTATATCCTCTTTAGAATTGTCCACAGCAGCTGCCTGAACTAGCTTATTTTTTCTGGATCTTGAAGGATGTCATGTGCTGGAAAATTGTGCAGGCGGGGGTGGAGGGGAGAAGACCCCCCAGGGAGGAGGTCCAAGGAGTAGAAAAGAACAGAGTTGTCAGGCTGTCCTGATGGGTTAGTGGCAAGTGGTTCCAGCTTTGCTTAGACCGTCCTCGGGAAGGGAAGGGAGAATGGAATGGGGGATGGGACACTGAGAAGCCTGAACACTGAGAAACTTGAAGCTATTGGATGGCATACTAAGGATGGTAGACTTTTTTCTCTTGACAGTAGAGAGTCATTTGAGGTTTTTTCAGTGAGGTAGGAGCTCTCTTAGGTTGGTGTTGCGAAAGCACTCTGGCTATGTGGAAGGTTGGAACGGGAGCAGGTGAGGGGTGGGAGGTGACCTAAGAGGTTTCCACAGCAGTCCCATGAGACATGGTGAGGCAGAAACTGGCAGTGGAGAGCAAGAGGGGTTGGTTTGGAGAGATCTTATTTGAAGTACAGATAGGACTTGAAGAATTAGTTCTCTAAGAGCATTATTTTGGCTTGGACATATGGGTGCTTGGTGATACTGCTAAGTGAAATGTGGATACAGGAAGAGAAAATCAATGTAAAACCCTTTCAAAGATAATAGCACTCCATTGTAAATGTAATATATTAATATTAAAATCGTATATCTTAAGGTATCACATTGGGAATCACAAAGCAAGTAGTTTTATAAACATTATAAAACTGCAAAGTATGAATGCTTAGAATTTTTGATTTCTAATTGATGCAGGGAATCTACAATGTCAAGTTCATGTTTAAGGTGATTACATTTCACTTTGGTTATAGATTTTACTTTATTACGGCTTTAAGATGTGGAGAAACATTGACTAGCTTTACTGATTGAATGTGACTGGATTCACAGTTCCTTCTTATAATCTCATTATCTAGCATCCATAAAAAGTAACTGAAACTGCTAAGTCTTAATTAGAGAACAAATTAAAGTTTGAGAAGCTCTAATAAGATGCAAAAAGAAAGAGCCTTGATTATGTCTTAACCCATTTGATAATTTATTAAAATATCAGAAGAGGATTCATTATTTAATTTCCCCCTGTTATTATCTTTTAAAAAGTATTATTTCCAATTGTGATAAAATGCACATAGTATTTACCATCTTAGCCATTTGTAAGTGTACAGTTCAGTGGTTTTAAGCACATTCACATTGTTGTGCAGCCATCACTACCATCTCTCCCCAGAGCTCATTGTATGCATTAAATACTAACTCGCTATTCCTTCCTACCCCAGTCCCTGGCAGCCACCATATTACTTTCTGTCTCTATAAATTTGACTATTCTAGGAGGACTGATTACTTTTTGAGCAAGAGAAAATAGTTTTTCTATAACCTGTTATTGGCTGCCTGGGTTGGCTCATGTGTTACTGATTCATAATCAGAATAACCTTTGAGAGGTCTTACAGCATCATAGTGCATTGGGCTTGGTAAGAAGGTAGCACATTGGTGATCTTTGGACAAGTCCTTCTGATGCTGCCTAGTCTCTATCAGAATCAGCAGTCCCCTGCCAGGTAGGGAGCATATGCCAGACATTATGCCAGTCTGAGAGCACAGTGTCTGGAGTAAGTTTGCCCAAGTTTGAATCCTGGTCTGCCATTTTCTAATTGTTGGACAAGTTGATTGAACTCTGGGAGTCTCAGTTTCCTCATCTATAAATCAGTAAAATATGTCTTATGATGTTGTTGTGAGGTTTCAGTGAGTTGTTATATATAAAACCATTTAGAACAGAGCCTGGCACCTGTAAGCATTTAATCAATGAAACTACTATCGTTTCTCAGGTGAGCTTTTACTCCAAGTACCTTGTGTTGTCCATCTGAGCTGACCAAGGACATGACTGAACCGTGATCATGGAATATTTCAAAACCTGCAGGATTTCCCTGGTGGTCTAGCATTTAAGGCTCTGGTTCTAATGCAGGGGTCATGGGTTCGATCCCTGGTTGGGGAACTAAGATCTCAGGTGCCATATGGCCAAAAAGAAGAAAGACCTTACCATGGTGTTTTGAAAATCAGCAACAACTAGGATATGAAATAAAGTCATGGTTGGTAATATTTCTGGGGTTCGACTCTGGGCCCAATATATGTCTCCAGTTTTGATAATAGAAATATAAAGTGTGAACATAGTGACTCACAATACTGAATATGCTGTGTATTATTCAAAAAGATTGTGAATCAGAGCATTGCGTACTAGAAGGATTGCTCAGGCTCCTCATGTCAAAACAGAAACAGAGGAGGAGATAGATTATGGCCCTGTGTAAGGGTTTCCTCCTTTATATTAGCTCGGATTGACTGCGCAGGAGATAGATTATGGCCCTGGGTAAGGGTTTCCTCCCTTACATTAGCTCGGATTGACTGCGCAGGAGATAGATTATGGCCCTGTGTAAGGGTTTCCTCCTTTATATTAGCTCGGATTGACTGCACAGGAGATAGATTATGGCCCTGGGTAAGGGTTTCCTCCCTTACATTAGCTCGGATTGACTGCGCAGGAGATAGATTATGGCCCTGTGTAAGGGTTTCCTCCTCTATATTAGCTCGGATTGACTGCTCTAGTTGAAAAATCAAGAGTTCCCCATCCCCCCTTGCCGCTGCACCTTAAAAACTTTCTCATTCCACATTCTGAAATGAAAACAGGGTTATTCTTTCCTCAAGAATAGAGGTTTTGACATTTACTTACTCCCAATGTTTTCTGACAGACTTGGTGAGGTAAGCGAGGATTGTATCAGCAACTCTGTGTTCAGAAACCTGGGGATAACAACTTACTTATGAATATCTGGTTTATTTTTCATGTTTGGAAATTTTATATTCCCTGAAATCTCACTGTTATATCTCCATTGACTAGAACAATACTTGGCATATAAGAGTTTTCAAAACATGTATATTGAGTGAAAGACTGAATAAATGAATGAGTGGCTAGATTTCTTTGGTGAAGTCCTGGGGAGATTACTAGGAGACATCTAGAAGCAAAAAAAGTCTAAACCCTAAAACTTCCACGTACTCCATTTAGTTCTTCCCTGTTAAGAAAGCGTCATGTGCTTCTTCACTGCACGTTGCTTATTTTACTTTTGTATTTTTCTGCTTTAAAGCATATTTTTCTACATAATAATCACAAACTGTCTGTGGCTCAGACAGTAAAGAATCTGCCTGCAATACAGGAGACCCAGGTTCAGTCCCTGGACCAGGAAGATCCCCTGGAGAAGGGAATGGCAAGCCACTCCAGTATTCTTGCCTGGAGAATTCCATGGACAGAGAAGCCCGGTGGTCTACAACCCATAGAGTCGCAGAGTCAGACGCGACTGAGTGACTAACACTTTCACTATTTTTTTAAGTAAGAGCACTATTACAATCTCGTTTTTATTCCCTTTCCATCTTGAAAACTGTTTTTATGAGACCTGTGTGATTGTGCCTGTGAGAACACCCACAAGCTTTCCTTGTTCTTCTGCCCAGACAGGACTCTCTCCTCCATTGCTGAACGAGTCTGTGTTCTTGCAGAGGCAGGGAGCAAGGGTGTCCCAGGAGGATGCTGGGATTCTCAGAGCAGCTTTTTTCATGCAGCAAATTAAGGACAAACACAAATCATTTTGGGATTTCGACCTAAATCTTAACCCATTTATTTTCTTAAAATAAATCTCTTTTTTTCTCCTAGTGCCTTTAAAATATTTGCAAAAAAGCACTATTCTCTGTTACTTTCCAAATTGAAGACTTTGAGAATAAATGACACTAATAGCAAAACTCCAATGGCCATGTAATATATAAATATTTTATGAGGTTTATCTGACCATTCATAGGGCATAGATTCTACAAGTTTTGTATTATTTCTGATGTCTTACTTTAGTGAAGTTAAAGTGTTCGTTGCTCAGTCATGTCTGACTCTTTGCAGCCCTGTGTACTGAAGCCCTCTGGGCTCCTCTGTCCATGGAATTCTCCAGGCAAGAATACTGGAGTGGATTGCTCTGCCCTCCTCCAGGGATCTTCCTGACCCAGGGATCGAACCCAGGTCTCCTGCATTGCAGGAAGATTCTTTACTGTCTGAGCTACCGGGAAGTTGCACTCATAATTTCCTTTCTTTTTTCAATTTGTTTTAGCTTCTCTTTCAAAAGGTATACAGTTACACTTGCTTAGCAGATATTATTAACAGGTATTTAAGTTATAATAACAATAATAGCTATAGTTTATGAAACATCATCCATGAGTCAGGCTGATTCTGTGATTTAACTTGATACCATTTAATCTTTCAAAAATAGTGAGATGTGATTTACATATAAAAAAGCAAACAGATGTTATTTGTACAGTTCGGTGTATGCATATCCATGTAACCATCACCCAAATCAAGAAAGAATATTTCCATCATTCAGGAATATTTCCATCATTCATGCCACTTCCCTCAGTCAATCCCCCCATTCTCAGAGGCAATCATTATTCTGGTTTCTATTACCACAGAGTAGTTTTGCCTGTCTTTGAATATTTATTAAGGGGATAATTCTCTGTTGGCCTTTTTTTGCTTAGTAAGATGCTTTTGAGATTCATCCATGTTATTTTCTGTGTGGAGGGTTATTTTTTGTGTGTGTGTTACTGTGCATTAGCCTACAGTATGAATGTGTTACATTTTTTCCACTCACTTGTCCATGGACTTTTGGGTTCTTCTGTTATTTTTTGGCAATTATGAATAAAGCTGCTGTGAACATTCTTGAAACATCATCCATTAGATCCATCATTTATGGATCTGTGGAAACATTTCTCCTGAGTATGTACCTAGGAGTACATCCTACCAGACCTATATGCCTCTGTTTAAGTTTTATTAGAAATTCCTAAACAGTTTTCCAAGATAGGTATATCATTTACACTCCTACTACCAATACATGAAAGTTTCAGTTATTCCACATCCTTACCAGTTCTTGTTATCATCAGATTCTTTTAATTTCAGCCATTCTAGTGAATGTGTAATGGAATCTGACTGTGGGTTTTTTTTTCAGTTGAAATGTATCAAGATATAATTTGCATATAAAATGCACTCACTTTAAGTGTATAGCTTGCTGAGTATTAAAAAAGTAAGTAAATTGAAAGTGGAGAGGAGAGAGTGCATTTTACAACTCTTTTGGACTGTATTTCAAGTAAGCCTTACAACAACTTCCTGAAGTCAGTAAATGCAATTATTATTTTAATGATGGAAAAATGTAGAAAGTGGTTAGGTGAGCTCAGCAACATTCAATATTGCTGTCAATAAAGGTCTACCGGTGTCTAAGTCTCCTTCTGGTGATGAGGATGGATCCATCCTAAAGTGGAGTTAGAAGAAATAACCATATCAAATGAGGTACAGTGCAGGCAGAGGGTTCCAAAGGCTAAAAGTGGAAGAGTTTGGAAATGATTCTGGATAACTGTCTTCTTGAACAGTTTGATAGAATAAAAAAAGAAAAGATGGAAAGAATAATTACAGAATACTAGGAATTCAGATAATTTTAGAACAGAAAGAAAAGGTTAAGTTTACAAGGCAGGAAAAAGCCAATTAATTTTTTCTGTGTGTTTAATGCAAAAAACAGATTCTCAATTATTTTTTGTAGGAATGAGAATTCTACAAAGGAAATTCACTGCCTAAAATGAATTGTATGCATTAGAGAGTCCCTTGGGCTTTAAGATCAAACCAGTCAAAGCTAAAGGAAATCAGCCCTGAATATTCATTGGAGGGATTTATGCTGAAGCTGAAGCTCCAATGCTTTGGCCACCTGTTGCGAAGAACCGACTCATTGGTAAAGACCCTGATGCTGGGAAAGATTGAAGGCAAAAGGAGAAGAGGGTAGCAGAGGATGAAATGGTTAGATAGCATCACTGAATCAATGGACATGAGTTTGGGCAAACTTCAGGAGATAGTGAAGGACAGGGAAGCCTGGCATGCTGCAGTCCATGGGGTCACAAAGAGTTCGACAGACTGCAGACCATGGGGTGACAAAGAGTTAACAACCAAACAACGTGTTAGAAAAAAAGCTGAGTTTTCCCTATAAGTTAAACTGAATTTGTTAAACTTTTTAACCTTAATTTATGTGTCAGAATTATAAAGGTTGAGTCACTTTGGATATATTTCCACTGATTTTCTTACAAGTATGTGAAAGTGAAAGTTGCTCAGTCATCTCCTACTCTTTGTGAGCCCATAAACTATACAGTCCATGGAATTCTCCAGGCCAGAATACTGGAGTGGGTAGCCTTTCCCTTCTCCAGGGAATCTTCCCAACCCAGGGATTGAACCTAGTTCTCCCACATTGCAGGCGGATTCTTTGCCGGCTGAGCCACAAGGGACGCTCTTACAAGTAAGTATGTAGATTAATACTTTGGAAAACCACAATACATTTTGCTAGTAGTCTGAATGTTTGCTTTTTTTAAGCCTGTAAGAACAAAGTAAAACAGTGTTTTAGAAAGTGCCAAGGGATAACAGCCAGTTAATCCGTTTTCCTTAGGAGAGTTGGATTTAGGTGGAGGGAGGAAGATTATCAACTCTGTAGTTCTCTTGGTTGTTTGACAAGTTATAAAAAGTAAGCTGGCATTACTTTGAAACAGCAATAATTACAGCAAGAGTGAAAGGAACTCATAATGTATTTTATGAGCTGAAGCTAAAGACAAACTAATGTGTATTTTAAACATTCTTAGAAGAAGAACAGCGTTCCTATAATGAAAGTATTTTTGTAGTAGTGAACATATAGAGTGGTGATATTTAGTATAAACCGAGTTACCTCTGCTTGTATTTGTAAGGAACATGAAAAAATGATCGAAATAAAAAAAAAAAAAACCCTCAAAATATTATCTATTCAAATGAATTCACTTGATAATCTAATTCTATTGATCATTTTCAGTCTTTCTTTTTGATTCATAATGCAGAATTTCAATGAGAAATCTGGAAGATTATGCCAGTAAAAAATAGGCAGAAGACTTCTGTTTATTTTTTTATGTTGTCAGATGCTGTTTTCTTATTAAGCTTTAATAACATGTGCTACTGCTGTTTAGTCACTAAGTCCTGTCGGACTCTTTGCCCGTGGTAATATATACTACACTGCAGTCAGTGGAAAGGGCTAAATAAACAAAACTGGACCACTGGAGAGGGAAATGGCAATGTTTGAGATAAGCAGAGACAGATTTATAGGAGATTTTCTAGGTCAGAAGCACAGCTGTACTTTAATGATCTCAATATCGTCAGTCATACATGTCTATAGTGGCCAAAATACTACATGTGATTTTTTTTTTTTTCCTCCGTATGGATCCAGAATGGTTGTAAGCATATTGGTTGTTAACCTTGTGATGGCATTGCTGACTGTGAGCTGTAGCTCACTGTCCTGCCCAGCATCACTGGAGAGGATTGTACTGTATATCACTAGCCTGGGAAAAGATCAAATTTCAAAATTTTGAAGTATAGTTTCTACTGAATGCATAATGCTTTTGCATCAGTGTTAGGTCAAAAAATCATAAGTTGAACATTCTAAATCAGGGACCACTTACACATACACACAAACAGTCAGTGAAATGTTTTGATTGAAATGAATATATCTCTATTCAAGTATTTCTTATGGTTTTTCAGAGGAGCTTGACAACTTTCCTTCTTCTGTATGTTCTATGTATTTCTATACATCTTCACTCTTTGCTTGTCTTTTTCCCACTTAGTAAATTTTGGATTAATTTGCCTAATGCTCTCCTATGGTTGTGTCATCCCTGGTTTCTTATTTCTGTGGCCCACCTTTCAGTTCAGTTCAGTTCAGTTGTTCAGTTGTGTCCAACTCCTTGCGACCCCATGAATCGCAGCACGCCAGGCCTCCCTGTCTATCACCAACTCCCGGAGTCTACCCAAACTCATGTCCATTGAGTCGGTGATGCCATCCAGCCATCTCACCCTCTGTCATCCCCTTCTCCTCCTGCCCCCAACCCCTCTGAGCATCAGTGTCTTTTCCAATGAGTCAACTCTGCATGAGGTGGCCAAAGTACTGGAGTTTCAGCTTTAGCGTCAGTCCTTCCAATGAACACCCAAGACTGATCTCCTTTAGGATGGACTGGTTGGATCTCCTTGCAGTCCAAGGGACTCTCAAAGAGTCTTCTCCAACACCACAGTTCAAAAGCATCAATTTTTCCACGCTCAGCTTTCTTCACAGTCCAACTCTCACATCCATACATGACCACTGGAAAAACCATAGCCTTGACTAGATGGACCTTTGTTGGCAAAGTAATGTCTCTGCTCTTTAATATGACATCTAGGTTGGTCGTAACTTTCCTTCCAAGGAGTAAGCGTCTTTTAATTTCATGGCTGCAATCACCATCTGCAATGATTTTGGAGCCCAAAAGAATAAAGTCTGACACTGTTTTCCACTGTTTCCCCATCTGTTTCCCATGAAGTGATGGGACCAGATGCCATGATCTTAGTTTTCTGAACGTTGAGCTTTAAGCCAACTTTTTCTCTCTCCTCTTTCACTTTCATCAAGAGGCTTTTTAGTTCCTCTTCACTTTCTGCCATAAGGGTGGTGTCATCTGCATATCTGAGGTTATTGATATTTCTCCCAGCAATCTTGATTCCAGCTTGTGCTTCTTCCAGCCCAGCGTTTCTCATGATGTACTCTGCATAAAAGTTAAATAAGCAGGGTGACAATATACAGCCTTGATGTACTCCTTTTCCTATTTGGAACCAGTCTGTTGTTCCATGTCCAGTTCTAACTGTTGCTTCCTGACCTGCATATAGGTTTCTCAAGAAGCAGGTCAGGTGGTCTGGTATTCCCATCTCTTGAAGAATTTTCCACAGTTTATTGTGATCCACACAGTCAGTCTTTGGCATAGTCAATAAAGCAGAAATAGATGTTTTTCTGGAACTCTCTTGCTTTTTTGATGATCCAGTGGATGTTGGCAGTTTGATCTCTGGTTCCTCTGCCTTTTCTAAAACCAGCTTGAACATCTGGAAGTTCACGGTTCACGTATTGCTGAAGCCTGGCTTGGAGAATTTTGAGCATTCCTCCTACTAGCGTGTGAGATGAGTGCAGTTGTGCAGTAGTTTGAGCATTCTTTGACATTGCCTTTCTTTGGGATTGAGATGAAAACTGACCTTTCCAGTCCTGTGGCCACTGCTGAGTTTTCCAAATTTGCTGGCATATTGAGTGCAGCACTTTCACAGCATCATCTTTCAGGATTTGAAATAACTCAACTGGAATTCCATCACTTCCACTAGTTTTGTTCGTAGTGATGCTTTCTAAGGCCCACTTGACTTCACATTCCAGGATGTCTGGCTCTAGGTGAGTGATCACACCATTGTGATTATCTGGGCCGTGAAGATCTATTTTGTACAGTTCTTCTGTGTATTCTTGCCACCTCTTCTTAATATCTTCTGCTTCTGTTAGGTCCATACCATTTCTGTCCTTTATAATGAGCCCATTTTTGCATGAAATGTTCCCTTGGTATCTCTAATTTTCTTGAAGAGATCTCTAGTCTTTCCCATTCTGTTGTTTTCCTCTATTTCTTTGCATTGATCACTGAGGAAGGCTTCTTATCTCTCCTGGCTATTCTTTGGAACTCTGCATTCAAATGGGGATATCTTTCCTTTTCTCCTTTGCTTTTCACTTCTCTTCTTTTCACAGCTATTTGTAAGCCTCCTCAGACAGCCATTTTGCTTTTTTGCATTTCTTTTCCATAGGATGATCTTGATCCCTGTCTTCTGTACAATGTCACGAACCTCCGTCCATAGTTCATCAGGCACTCTGTCTATCAGATCTAGTCCCTTAAATTTATTTCTCACTTCTACTGTATAATCATAACGGATTTGATTTAGGTCATACCTGAAATGACCCACCTTTACCTAAGTCCAAATCCTTTTCCTCTTCCAAGCCAGCTTCTGCCCTCTCCTTTCCAATTGTATCACCTCCTTCTCCCCAACACACCCCTTTTGCTCTGGGTGTCCTGGACTCCTTGTCTTTCCTCAATGAGGAATTTAACTTTCCTCCCTCCACCCCTTTATTCATACACTTTTCTGTCTGGGCCCAGCTGTTTCCTGCCTTAGGCCCTCCAGGTTTCCCAGGTAACTTTACTCCTGTTCTGTGCTCTGCCCAGAAGTTGAGCATTGGGAGTCACCTGGAAATCCCGAGTCTGGAAAGTGAGGCCTCAGGGAGGAGCTTGATTCTGTGAGTCTGATTGGGTTTAGAGAGGCCTGGCTTCTCCCTAACTGCTACATCTTCTTACCTTCCTTCAAACTTTCAGGCTTCCCTGTGAGCTCAGTTGGTAAAGAATCTACCTGCAGTGTAGGAGACCCCGGTTTGATTCCTGGGTGGAGAAGATCCGCTGGAGAAGGGATAGGCTACCTACTGCAGTGTTGTTGGGCTTCCCTTGTGGCCCAGCTGGCAAAGAATCCACCTGCAATGCGGGAGACCTGTGTTCGATATCTGGGTTGGGAAGATCCCCTGGAGAAGGGGAAGGCTACCCACTCCAGTATTCTGGCCTGGAGAATTCCATGGACTATACAGTCCGTAGGGTTGCAAAGAGTCAAACAGGACTGAGTGACTTCCACTTCAGGCTTGCAAGGGGCCCAGGAAGGGATGCTCCTTAGACTCTAGCTCTTGGGGCTGAGAGAGATTGTGGGCTGGGAAGGAGCACAGCTGGACCTCTTGTTTTTATATGTTAAATCTGTGCTGTGACCTCTGTTTGCACTCTTGCCCCTGACTCTGCAGATGTTAGAGAAGGACCTGCTCCTGACTCCAGCAATTGCTAAACTTTTTCCTGACCTTGAGGAAATTTTATTTATTTATTTATTTATTATTTATTACTAATTTTATTTATAAAAATGGAGATAATATTTTTAGAGAGGACCACAGAAGGGATTTTTGGCTACAGGTGACCATTAAACAATGTGAGAGATTAAGGGAGCCAAGCCTCTGAGCCGTCATATATCCACGTATAATTTACAAGGGTTCCTCTGAATCCTGGATTACTCCCTGTCCATTGTTCGTTAGCAATGGATTCAGCCCACCTTGGATCCATCTAGTACTGTGGTATTTACTACTGAAAAAAATCCATCTATAAGTAGACTCAGGTAGTTGAAACCTGTGTTGCTCAAGGGCCAACTGTGGCTTATTACTATTGTGTCCTATACTGTAATGGGCTTTCCTGATAGCTCAGTTGGTGAAGAATCAGCCTGCAATGCGGGAGACCTGGGTTTGATCCCTGGGTTGGGAAGATCCCCTGGAGAGGGGAAAGGCTTCCCACTCCAGTATTCTGGCCTGGAGAATAGTTGGACCCGACTAAGCGACTTTCACTTTCACTTTCATACCTATAATGGTGCCTGGTACAGATTAGATACTCAATAAATATTGAATAAAAGAATAACATTTTTTTCTTTTAAAAACAGTTGTGTTGAGGAATAATTGAAATATAATAAACTCTACATTAGTTCAGTCGCTCAGTTGTGTCCGACTCTCTGCGACCCCATGAATCGCAGCACGCCAGACCTCCCTGTCCATCACCAACTCCCGGAGTCCACCCATACTCATGTCCATTGAGTCGGTGATGCCATCTAACCATCTCATCCTCTGTTATCCCCTTCTCCTCCTGCCTTCAATCTTTCCCAGCATCAGGGTCTTTTCCAATGAGTCAGCTCTTCTCATGAGGTGGCCAAAATATTGGAGTTTCAGCTTCAACATCAGTCCTTCCAGTGAACACCCAGGACTGATTTCCTTCAGGATGGACTGGTTGGATCTCCTTGCCGTCCAAGAGACTCTCAAGAGTGTCCTCCAATACCACAGTTAAAAAGCATCAATTCTTCTGCGCTTAGTTTTCTTTACAGTCCAATTCTCACATCCACATGTGACTACTGGAAAAACCATAGCCTTGACTAGACAGGCCTTTGTTGACAAAGTAATGTCTCTGCTTTTTAACATGCTCTCTAGGTTGGTCATAACTTTCCTTCCAAGGAGTAAGCGTCTTTTAATTTCATGGCTGCAATCACCATCTGCAGTGATTTTGGAGCCCCAAAAAGTAAAGTCAGTCACTGTTCCCACTGTTTCCCCATCTATTTGCCATGAAGTGATAAGACCAAAGGTATAATGAGTTTGACATATGCATAAACCTGTATAACTATCAGTACCATCAAAGTAATGAATATTCCCACAACCAGAAGTTTCCTAAGACTTCTTTGTAATCTATCCCTTCTACTCCCACACCTGCTTTCTGTTACTATACTATTTCATATTTCCTAGAACTTTCTATAAATGTAGTTTTACAGAATGTACTTTTTTTAGTAGCTTCTGTCACTTAAGGTAGTTATAAGATTCATTCATATTTTTTGTATAAATACTTCACTCCTTTCTACTGCTGAGTCCATGTATGGATGCACAATTTGTTTGTCCATTTGCTTTTTGATAGCCTTTTGAATTGTTTCCAGTTTTTGGCTGCTGTAAATAAAGCTGCTGTGAACATTATGAACAGGTCTTCATATGGATGTAGTAGTAGTAGTGTTAGTCGCTCAGTAGTGTCCCACTCTTTGTGTCCCCACAGACTGTAGCCCCCCAGGCTTGTCTGTCCATGGGATTCTCCAGGCAAGAATACTGGAGTGGATTGCCATTCCTTTCTCCAGAGTATCTTCCCAACCCAAAGATAGAACCTGGGTCTCCTGCATTGCAAGCAGATTCTTTACCATTTGAGCTACAGGGAAGATCGTATGGATGTAAGCTTTCATTTCTTTTGGGTAAATACCTGAGAGTAGACTGGCTGACTCATAAAGTAGGTACAGTTTTTAAGTTTCTGATAAACTGAGAAACTTGTTTTTCCAAAGTGACTGTACTATTTTGCATTCCCACCACACATAAATGAGAGTTCCAGTTCCTTCATGTCCTCACCAACACATGGTAGTGTCAGTCTTTTTAATTTTGGCCATTCTAACAGGTATTTCATTATGCTTTTAATATGAATTTTTCAAATGACTCATGATATTGAACATCTTTTCTGTGCTTATTTGCCATCTTTACATCTTCTTTGGTGAAGTATTCAGGGCTTTACTCAAGTTGTTATTAGATTTCCCCCCCTTATTATTGAGTTTTGAGTGTACTTTATATATTCTGCGCACAATTCCTGTATCAGATATGGTTTAGTTCTCTCAGTCTGTGGCTTTTTTTTTTTTTCATTAGTCTTTTTGAAGAGCAGAAGTATTTTTTTTAATCAACTCTAATTTATCAGTTTGCTCTTTTATATGTTACTGTCTTTTATGGGCTACTGTCTTTTATGGATTTTGTTGTTGTATATATAAGTATTTGCTTAACCCCAGGTTACAAAAGTTTTCTTCTGTGTTATCTTCTGGAAGTTTTATAATTTCATGTTTTACCTATAGGTTTGTGATTGATTTTGAGTTAGTTTTTGTATATGGTGTAAAGTGTAGATAGAGGACTTTCCTCTTTTTTGCACGTGGATATCCAGTCTTTCTGGCAATATTTGTTGAAAGACCCTTTCTTTGCTAAATTGCTTTTATTGAAAATAAGCTGTTCATATGTGTGTAGAATCTGCTTCTGGGTTCTCTATTTTATGCCATTGATCTGTTTTTCTATTTTTAAGTTAATACCACAATCTCTTGATTATTGTAGATTAATAAGGTCTTGAAATTTGGTGGCGTTTGTCCTCCAAGTTGGTTTGTCTTAATGAAATGATTTTTAAAACAATGGAAAATTCTGAAATATTGTCTAAAAGAATCTTGCAGTGATTCAGAGCTAGCATTTGCTTTGGAGATAAATATGTCTCTATGACCTTTCATATTGTCTGTGCACTGAATAAATGGAAGCTACATATTATTTACCAGCATGCATGTTCTCTAAAACTAATGTATAAATCATGTCATTTAACTTTTCACTATTATTTAATGCACTCCTATAATTAAATTTTTTGTAGCACCAATTTAAATATTTGTTAATCACCATGAGATTAGTCAATATTTATTATATTCTTTTTCATTCTTTCTGTCCCTCTTAGACTCATATTTCTTATATGAATCTATGTGGATATGAATGTCTAATTTTCAGATAAATCTCTGAGTTATGAGCCATTTCTCTAGGTTTGTAGATTCTGCTTCTTGGAAAATATTTGTTCAAGCTTCAGTCTGGCAGTTACCCAGATGCGTCTTATCACTTATTCTTCTCCTGAGGCCCTTTGTCATATTCTCCTCCAGAAATGCTCTGTGTCCCTCAATTATAAAGACACTTCCTAGAGTGTAATCTTTTTAGAGCACAGTTCTCGTTTGCTCTGGATAGTTCTTTTCTTGAGTCCCTGTGCTCTAAGAGGAGTGCGAGGAAAAGTGAAGAAGTGGAGTCAAATGACCATTTATGGGCGCTAGAAATTCACAGATAAAAAATAAGAAGAAAGATAAAATAAACTATAGAGGTACTTACAAATAATTCATAAATTATTCATAAACCTAAAATTATTCATAAATAAATTGAAGAGTAACTTTAACTATCTTTATATAAGCTATCAATCTTTTAAATCTTTATGAAAATATAAATTTAATTATTTATATTTGTGAATAAATATAATGACTTTTCAGATCCTTACAACTCTAATTTCAGATTGTAATTTTCCCATCGCTGCTCTTCAGGTGCTTGGCATATACTGTGATTCTCAGAAGCCTGTGGTCTTGAGTCCAAGACAGATTTACCAGGGTGTACAGAGATCATCATGGGGGAAATGTGTTAACATGGGGGAAATACTGCCTCAAAAAGCCTCGACTTAGGGAGGCATCTTCTGTCAGGTCAGGGGTGAATAAGGCAGAGTGTTGGTTAGGTTGAGTTGGTGTGGCCCTTCTTTCAAGTGTAGGGAAAGAAAATTGGATTTTTTCTAGTATCAAGAGGGTAGCCAAAAATTTGACATTTTGTTCTTTTGATTTAAACCCATACTTTTAGCTTTAAAGTGATACTCATTGGGAAATTGATCTAAAATATACTTGTATTTTGTGTGTGTGTGTGTGTGTGTGTGTGTGTGTGTGAATTGGTCCAGGACCCAGAGCTGAGAGCTCTCAGGGTTGTTTCTATGTCTTCCATTTTTATTAATAATAATAATAATAGCAGATAATTATTTAGCCCTTACTACATAGCGGCCCCTGTTCTAAGGGCCTTATATATATGTTAACTCATTTGTTCATTGCAACTATGCTGTGAGCTAAGGCCATTACTGTCTTCATTTTATTGAAAACTGAGGTACAGAGAGATTAAGCACTTGCTGAGATCACGTGGCTAGTTAGGGACAGAGCTACCGTTCAAGCACCAGTGACCTGGCTCTGAATTAGGAAGGCACTCAGAGATGATCTGGTGCAGTCCTCTGATCTTAAAGACACAGAAAAAGAGGGTAAATGATTTGCTCAGAGGCACAGGATTTCCAGCAGGCAGAGCTAAGGCTTGGCTTCAGGTACCTGTCACCCTCTCCTGGGTTCTTTCCCACGATGCCGCCCCTGCTACCCTCTGTCATCCAGCTATAGTCACTGTCCTCTGGGCTGTGCAAGCCACACTCGGCATTTTGCCTTACTGCTGCCTGGGCCAGAGAACTCCCTGAGCTCCTTGGCTCCATGAGCAGACTCGGGGTAAAGGAATTGGGTTGGTCTCCTTGCTGCTTGCCGTCTGATCATTTCTTACAGTATACACCCAAAGAGTCAGCACAGATCATCTTTAATGTTGGCACTAAAGATGTTGGGCCACTTTAAAATTCAGACTCAGATCTGATGTAGCCAGAATTGCTTTCCAGCCTGCATTATCCACATTGATCCAGATTCTCTCTAATGACTTCAGGAAGGCATCGTAACAGCAGAGTGCTTCTGGCAGGCAGACAGCTGAACCAGCAGAGAGGGCTTCACACTTGCTCATTCTGTGGCTGACCAGCTTGGGTGACTGCGTTCCAGTTAAATTCCTTTTAGAATTTACTCTGCTGTTACAAGAAAAATCACACTAAGGGCATGTGCCAAAAGTACCTGGGATTATCTGACATAGAAAACTCAAAAACCAATGCCCAATGATACAGTTTATGTTCTCGGGGACAGAAGTCATTCTTGCTATTTGCCAAATAGTTTTGGTTTTCCTCTGGGCACATCCTTGTCCCCTGGAAGCTAGATGTGGCTGTGTGATTTGCTTTGGCCAGTGAAACAGAAGTGTTGTGTGCCTCTTCAGGGTGGAAATTTTAAGAGCCAAGATGTACTTCACCACATGTTATTCAGGTTATTCATCCTGCTTCCTGGAGGCACAGAGCTGGAGCCTCCCTCTGCCTGTTGGTGGGTAAGACTGCAGAGTACAGCCAACCTGCCTAAACAAGCAGCATGACCAAGAAAAGAAATGTATTGTTCTGTATCCCCTCATTCACATGTCTGTTTGTTTATTTGTTCTTTTCATATTGCAGTAACTGTGGATTTATGGGCTTCCCTGGTAGCTCAGATGGTAAAGAATCTGCCTGCAATGTAGGAGACCCGGGTTTGATCCCTGAGTCGGGAAGATCCCCTGAAGAAGGGAATGGCTTCCCACTCCAGAATTCTTGCCTGGAGAATTCCATGGACAGAGGAGCCTGGCAGGCTACACAAAGAGTCAGATATGACTGAGCAACTAACACTTTCATTTTCATAGATTTATAGGAAGTTACAAGAACAATACCAAGAGTTTCCTTGTACCCTTCACTCAGTTTTCCCTGATGGTTCTATCTTATGTAACTATGAAGTGTTGCTTTAAGTCGCTGAGATTTTGGGGTTACATCAGCGTTATCTAATCTCATTCAAAGAGTTTTCTTTCTAATCTCATTAGATAGTTTTCTTTTCCTTTTTTAAAAAATGCATACCTTGATTGCAAGGACATAAAGATCTTCTCACATCACATTTTGATTGCTTCTCTTTTAACAAATGGAATGTTTTGTCTTGTATTGTAGTTACTCATGTATATTTTTATTCTCCTTCTGCCAGATCACAAGATCCCTAAGAGAACACATCTCATTTATTTTTGAACCCCTCCCAAACAGCACTGTGTCTTTACCAGGCACTCATATGTTCATTAGTGAATGAATGAGGGATTGCTGTGTGGTTGCTAGCCTCTTGAGTAGAAAGAATGGGAAATAAGAAGCTCATTTTAGGGCCAAAAAAAGACCAAATATCCTGAAGTTCATCATTAACTGGCTGTGAGATACAGAGCTATGAGATCAAATAGAGATATGGTGAAAGGCAGAGAGGCTGAAAAATATAATATTTGGCAGAAGTGGAGTAGGCAGACATAAGGCATTTACCATCCAGCTTTACTTCATTAACACAGGATTCTGTATTGTACCTTTTATATGCTATCTTGCTTCCTTATTACTTATA
This sequence comes from Odocoileus virginianus, assembly GCF_023699985.2. Lineage (NCBI taxonomy): Eukaryota > Metazoa > Chordata > Mammalia > Artiodactyla > Cervidae > Odocoileus > Odocoileus virginianus. The sequence continues at coordinate 59,742,728 of NC_069679.1, read as the reverse complement.
GATGTTAAGTGCTTCAGAAAATTGATTTGTGACTCTATGTCTCTTTAGAGCCAAGATTTTCATGCTGAAATCATAATACTTTGCTCTCCCCCACTGTTAGATTTTTATAACCATCTACCTTTGGGCCATGTGGGTGAAAAATCACCTGTCAGTTGCAAGCAGCAGTGCATTTACTCTTGTGGTGTAGCACCAAGCAGCTGTCCAGGTGTTTTACGATGGGGACCCTTCTGAAGCTGCATCTGTAGTAAGTCATTGCCTGAGATCTAAACTGGGAGATCATTAGCCCACTGACATCTGGTTTCAAGGCAGTTTGCAGTTACTCTGCTGCTGGGATGTAAATGGATGTTCTGCAACCTTCCTTCCAGGCCACATAATAGCTGCTCTTCTTCACCAAGCTCTTCTTTCAGGCCTGTGTATCATCTTCCCTCTGTGCTCTGTCCAGTGCCAGCCACAGTCCTCTTAAGGTGGGCTTTGTCCAGTCCAGAAATCAGCACAGCACTTTAGGGAAAGTCAGAACACACCCTTGCCTTCTGCTTAGGTGTTACAGCCAGTCTCTTTCTCTCTTCTCATGATACACTTAACCCAGTATTTCAGTATTGCAAAAATAATTAGATCTTTGGATAAACTTGATCATGTATGTTTAATTCTGGCTACCCATGCCAGTATTCTGCCCTGGAGAATTCCATGGACAGAGGAGCCTGGCGGGCTACAGTCCATGGAATCACAAAGAGTGGGACACGACTGAGTGACTTTCACTCTTACTTTCTTCTTTCTTTCTTTATTTTTATGTGGACCATTTTTAAAGTCTTTATTGAATTTTTACAGTGTTGCTTCTGTTTTATGGTGTTTTGGGAGGGGGGGGTGGGTTTTGCCCCAAGGTCCGCCTTGTCAAGGCTATCTATGGTTTTTCCAGTGGTCGTGGATGGATGTGAGAGTTGGACTGTGAAGAAAGCTGAGCACCAAAGAATTGATGCTTTTGAAGTGTGGTGTTGGAGAAGACTCTTGAGAGTCCCTTGGACTGCAAGGAGATCCAACCAGTCCATCCTAAAGGCGATCAGTGCTGGGTATTCATTGGAAGGACCGAGGCTGAAGCTGAAACTCCAATACTTTGGCCACCTCATGTGAAGAGTTGACTCATTGGAAAAGACCCTGATGCTGGGAGGGATTGGGGGCAGGAGGAAAAGGGGATGACAGAGGATGAGATGGCTGGATGGCATCACTGACTCGATGGACATGAGTTTGGGTAAACTCCGGGAGTTGGTGATGGACAGGGAGGCCTGGCATGCTGTGATTCGTGGGGTTGCAAGGAGTTGGACACAGCTGAGCGACTGAACTGAACTGAACTTTGACCCAAAATGTGTGAGATCTTAGCTCCCTGATCAGGGATCAAACCTGCATCCCTTGCATTGGGAGCATGGAGTCTTAATCATTGGACCTCCAGGGAAGTCCCTAGCTTTCCTTTTAGAATAAAAACCAGGGGCAAATATTTGAAGATCTTCAGGAAGTGATGGCAGAGATGCACAGAAAGAATTCCCGTGTCAGGAGAAATGATTCTGAATTGTTAAAGATGTAAGATTATATTTGCCAAGCTACATCCCAATGGGAGGCGAGCAAAAGTAAGCAAGTCTTCCCTGAACTCATTTCCTGGGAGGGGAATGGGGTGGCAACTTATTTTGGTCCTACATGGCTCATTAAACACGGAAGTCTCCTGTTCATTTGTTTGTATGGGGGAACTTGAATTATATATCACAGATGAGTGGAAGCAAACCATACATAGGCTGCAACTTCCGGGAATATGTCTCACAGAAAGATCTGAAAGGAGAAGACTTGTCTGAAATGCAGATATATTCAGAGGGAAAGTACAGGGAAGTTTGAGTCCAGAGGGGTAGAGAAGAATACCATGTGGCATCAGACAGGGCTGTTATGGGTCACTTGGTTGGCTGATCTGAGCCTTTTGTTTGAAAGCAAGATAGAGGCTGGTTTGAGAAGCTGAGCTTATTATTTGTGAAGGAGGGGCAATGACGGAGGATTTCTCCTGGGACAAGGCTGCCTGATTTATTTTCAGTTACAGCTGAATAGTCCTTGGAGCTGATGTAAAGAGTTATAGAGTCTATTGTTTTCTCAGTAATGTTTCCATGACTAGTTGCTAGGATTGAGTGTGTGCCAAGTGTGGGCTGATGAGTGACTTGGTGGGCAAAATAAAATGGTCTGCCTAGGTTGCTATGGCAGCCAACAGGAGGGCAAGTCCAGTAGAAAATGAACTCAAGTGATGCAAAGAAGAAAACTGCAGTAAGATCCACACACATACATGTTCTTGTTGGCTGTAAACCCATTTACTGCCTCCAAACCTTTGTTTGGCCGGCTGCTTCTTATCAGGCAGGTACAAGCTGCACCACTGCTTCCTCAGAGGGGCCCTCCCTGACTACCCACCGTAAATACCACACCCCACTTCTCAACCCTCCCTATCAGTCAAGTCCGTTTTAGTTTCTCCTTTGGACTCATCACTAGCTGCTTTTGTGTTTTTGCTTATTTGTTTACTGTCATTAGAATCTAGTCACTGTGAAAGCAGGTGCCTGTCCTTCCTCCGTGGTATCCTCAGAGCCAGGCATGGACCTAGTACAGAGCAGGAGCTCAATAAACATTTGTTAGATAAAAAACTGTGTGCTGCTTGTGTGGAAACCTTACATTTATTCATCTCTGTGTTTTGCATTTCTGGCTTAGAAGCATTTCTTGAGCAAGTGTGGGCCGCTATAGAGAGATTATCCCTGGACCTTTGTCTTCTTTGTCACTTGTCTCCAGGAGTCGTTAGCCAATGCAAAGTCTGGAAGGGGCTTCCAGTGAGCAGCTCAGAATCATGGTTACATGGCTGGACTGGGATCGGAGACATGGAGGTGAAAAAGACACAGCTTGCTAGAAAACAGAACAAGAATTGCTGACAGTTATGAAATGATTACTATGTGCCAGCCACTGTGTTCTGCATTTTATATACATTCAATCATTTAATCTCACAACTATTTAGAGAGGTAGGTTCTATTATTATACCCATTTTACAGGTGAGGAAGCTAAGGCACAGAGAGCCTAAGTAACTTACCAAAGGTTGTTTAGTGGTGGAGCCGATATTCAAATATGCATCATAGGATCATGTTGAGAACCAACTGAGATAATTAGTTAAAAGTGTTTAGTTTGTGCTCATAAATGTGTGTTCTCTCCTTTTCTGCTCTCCTCTCTTCTTTTTGGTGCTTTTCTGATCTCCTGATATTATGGTTTAGTGCTTTTTTTTTATCAATTTCTTTTTTTAAAATCTGCCTGATGGGGAAATATAGTAAGTGTGCTATGATATGTTTAATAGTATAAAACATACAAATACAAAGAGAAAATCCAGTACTAAACAATGAAATGTATGAACTACGATATTGGAAATCAGTACCACAAACTGTTCTACCATGCCTGGAATGAGTAGCATGTGATGAGATTATAGGCTTCTGGTCTGAACTCAGTTGCCAAATAGCTTTATGACAGTGGGCATGCCATTTAGCCTCTGCAGACCTCTGGTTTACCTTCTGTAGAACTGAGGGCGAGATGTGGCACTGAGGCAGTAAAACTCTAAAATTCTCTTTACTTTTAAGAGCACATGATAGCATTGTTTTCTGGCCTTTTGTGCTTTGTATACACTCCTGGTTTGATGAATGCTGGCCTGAGCTGTGACGAGCTGTGAGCTTGGAGGCCAGAAGCCCAGATGTGCCATGGCTGTATTTTTCTCACACTGTGGGCTGCATAGCAGGCAGCTCCCCCTGCACCCCCTAGGCTGATAAGACTTTGAAAAATCAGAGAACACATTTTAATTTTATTATTATTTTACAACAACTTTCTCTGTTAGAGCATCTTTCTGGATACTCCAGGTTTTTAAAAGTAGGGAAAGCTAGGAGGAGAACCAGAGCAGTGTTTATCTAAAATGTATTAGGGCTGGCAAGTAAGGGTCACAGATCAGAGAGCCAGAGGTCAAGTTTAAGAGGGTTAGCTAACATCCTCAACAGGAGATGTGGGAGCAGTTTTCTCCCCAGGGAGCATTTGGCAATGTCTGGAGACACTTTTTTATTGGAATACAGTTGCTTCACAGTGTTGTGCCAGCCACCGTGCACAGCAGAGTGACCCAGCTGTACCACACATCCCCTCCGTCTTGAGCCGCCTCCCCACTCCTCCTCCCTCCCGTCTAGGTCACACCCAGCTGGGCGCCCGCACCATGTCACGGCCTCCCCCAGCCATCTCTTTACACGCGGCGTGTGTATATGTCACTGCTCCTCTCTCAGGTTGTCCTGCCTTCTTCCCTTGCTGTGTCCCCCAGTCTGTTCTGTGTCTCTTATTACTGCCCTGCACATTAGGTTCATCACTACCGTTTTTCTAGATTCCATATATATATGTGTGTGTGTGCATTAATATGATATTTGTTTTTCTCTTTCTGACTTACTTCAGTCTGTATGACAGACTCTAGGTTCATCCACATCATTACAAATGACCCAGTGTCATTCCTCTATATGGCTGAGTACTATTCCATTGTATATATGCACCACATCTTCTTTATCCATTCATCTGTTGATGGACTTAGGAGACGTTTTTTATTTACATGACCCAGGGAAGCTTTGGAATCTAGTGGGTAGAAACTGGGGATGTCGCTAACCATTCTATAATAACACAGGATGGCCCTCTACAACAGAATTATCCAGCCCAAAATGTCAATATTGCTGAGAGTAAGAAACCCTAAACTAAGACAGGATAGCAGACAAAGAGTCACATCTACCAAATCTAAGATCAGAGATCAGGATCCAGGCAAGCAAACTGAACAACAGCAGGGCACGCAGCTCAAGGCACGAGGTCTGGGCCACAAAGCCTTGGGAACCTGGCTAAGGATTAGGATTTTGGACAGACATCTGGAAATAGGCACAGGGCATCAGCAGAATGAAACTTCTAATGTGCCATCTGCTTTCTGAAACAGAAACCTCTTTTAATTATTGTAAGGGGCTTCCTGATACTGGCTTCCTCACTTGGGGTCAAACCTGGCATGAAGAAATAGGCATAATTCTAGCATCTGGTCCTCACTTCAGCTATTTGAGATGGACATGGTCAGGATTATTTTATTATCTCCACTTTACTGCTGGGTCCTCTGAGGCTGAGAAGGGTTAAGTGATTCCCCTGTATTACCAATGAGTAAATGACAGAGTCTTTAGACTTCAGGTCTGGTACTTGTTTGACTGAGGAGGGTAGAGGTCAAAGCTGAATCACATGGCTGGAGCAGGGGGGCAGAATTCGTTAGGTTGTAGGTAGTTTTGAGCCCTTCCCCACCTAAGCTGGAAGACAGGAAGGAAGTGCTCTTAGACAGACTGTGTGGCTTAGGTTCAGATTTTAGCACGTACGAAGTTTGTCACCTTTTATTGAACAAGTCTCATTAATGAAATCAGGAACTTTATACATTATGACAATTCTAATAATGCCTTGAATTTGGGGATCTACACTTCTCAGTTGGTGAGTAAAAAATTAGAGAGTAAAATGCAATACAGTTGCTTTTTCAGCTAGTTGCTTGCCAGAGCTTCTTATTGCTGCAGTTCCTAAAACTGTATTTTGAAAAAAAATCAGCTACTTCAGGTTAAAGGGAAGGACTTCAGCAAGGGAGCTGTCACTGCATCTTTGTGCAAGGGGTGTATTTCCCGAATAGCAGATTTCGGGAGTCACCACAAATACAGACATCTGCATGGTAAATACTCTACAATATCTTAAATTTTCTAGAAAGTCACATTCTGGGAAATTTTAAGAATGGTTTTGAAGTAAGGGGCCTTTTAATTTTTATTACAATTTTTATTGTAATTTTTATATATTGATTTACAATGTTGTGTTAGTTTCAGGCGCACAGCAAAGTGAATCAGTTATATATATATATCCTGTCTTTTAAAGATTCTTTTCCCCTATGGGCCATTACACAGTATTGAGTAGAGTTCCCTGCGTTATCTATACAGTAGATCCTTATTAGTTATCCATTTTATGTATAGTAATGTATATACATAAGCCCCAATCTCCCAGTTTATCCCTCCCCTCCACCCACTAATTACCATATATTTGTTTTCCTCATCTGTAATTCTATTTCTGTTTTGTAGGTAAGTTAATTTGTACCCGTTTTTAGATTCTCATATAAGCTATATCATATGATACTTGTCTTTGTCTGACTGAAAGTCACTCAGTGTGACAATTTCTAAGTCCATTCATGTTGCTGCAAATGGCATTATTTCATTTTTTTATATAGTTGAGTAATATTCCATTATATATATATGTACGTATGTGTATATCTAGGGGCTTCCCAAGTGGCTCAGCAGTAAAGAATCTGTCTGCGATGCGGGAAACATGGGTTTGATCCTTGGGTCAGGAAGATACCCTGGAGGAGGGCATGGCAATCCACTCCAGTATTCTTGCCTAGAGAATTCTTTGGACAGAGAAGCTTGGTGGGCTACAGCCCATAGGGTCACAAAGACTCGGACTTGACTAAAGTGACGTGCCACGCACACATGTGTGTATATATAAAAATAATGTATATATATGTATATATACCACATCTTCTTTACCATTCATCTAACCCTCCTATAAACTTAAACCATCAATACAGGGGCCACAGAATCCAGAAAATAAAGCTGAACTATCAATAGAAGTCCATGGACCCTCCCTCGAAATGTGTTTATTTTATGAAGGCTTCTGCATTTCCTTCTCTAGGGGGTCTTCCTGACCCAGGGATGGAACCCATATCTCCTGCATTGCAGGCAGATTCCTTACTCTCTGAGCCACCAGGGAAGTCCCTTCTGTATAAGAAGAACAAGCAAAATTAAGACAATAAAGAAAATCATAGAATGAAAGAAAATATTTTCAATCGTTTTGCCAAGGTTGATGTTTATTACCTAAAACATAATATGAATACTCATGAATCTAAAAGAACTAAATTGATAATGAATAAATAGGCATAGTAGTTATCATCTGTTGAATGTTTATTACATCCCAGATGTTGGGTTTAGCATTTTAAGAACATTATTTCACTTGATTCTTAAGCAACACTACAGAGATGATGAGTATTGTTATTATGTCTGTTTGGCATATATGGAACATTAAGCTTAGAGATGGTAAATAATTGTTCAAAATGACATAGAAGAAAAAGCCCAGCAAATCGTTTTTTGAAAACTTTTTAACTCCCAGTAAAGAGATGAAAATTAGGCACTAGTTTGCATCTATTCAAATTGCAGAAATAGACAAGATGTTGAAATGTGCTGCTGACAAAGCTGTGGGTAGTTAGGTACACACTCCAGCATCAGCTTTGCGGGATGAGGGGTGGAAATGCTTCTACTATTAAACCAACAGTTCCACTCTTCAGAAATTTTCTTATAGAAAAACAAATCAAAGGGAGAATAACCTTGTAGATAGACAGATGTTTTAGTGTTAGCAATCGTCCATTAATACAGAAGTGGTTGAGGGCATTGAGGCCTATTTATTGAGAGGACAGCATGACTGTCTTTACAAACAATAAACATGAAGATCATCTTCTTTAGGACTCTGCCTTTGTCAGGATGATGGAATGCACATCTATTTTGACAGACATTTGGAGGAGAATATAGGACAACTTGATTTTTTAAGAAATTGATCCAAGTACACCCTTTTCCTGTCTTAAAACAAATGGAAGCTCTCCCCAAGATGACCTTAAAGCATCATCTTGGTTAGATCATCCTGCATATAGTCTCATGATACCTTTTATTTTTCTCTTCACAGTTCTTATCACCATTTGCAATTACATTTTCATTTTTCTTACTACTATTTTGTTAATGTCTATTTCATTGAACATTAAGTAGAGGTCCTGTGAGGACAGGGACTGTCACTTTTGTAACCCCTACTCTTGGCTGAGTGCCTGTCACATATAGGCATTTACTAACAATTTCCTAATTAAGTGGGTACTTCTATATTAGGACTTGAGCTCTATGTTTGACTATTGCCTTCAAAGCAGAAATATTTCTTATGATGCCCCCTTCTGTTTTCTAGTAAATTTACCACATATGTTTATATTTTTTTATCATGCTGAGATCTGTCTTTATTTTTTTTTTCTTTTATTTTTATTAGTTGGAGGCTAATTACTTTACAATATTGTAGTGGGTTTTGTCATACATTGACATGAATCAGCCATGGATTTACATGTATTCCCCATCCCGATCCCCCCTCCCACCTCCCTCTCCACCCGATTCCTCTGGGTCTTCCCAGTGCACCAGGCCCGAGCACTTGTCTCATGCATCCCAACTGGGCTGGTGATCTGTTTCACTATAGATAATATACATGTTTCGATGCTGATGCTGTTCTCTCGAAACATCCCACCCTCGCCTTCTCCCACAGAGTCCAAAATTCTGTTCTGTACATCTGTGTGAGATCTGTCTTTAAAACATATATAAAACAACCCTTATTGGGCTTCCTCGGTGGCTCAGATGGTGAAGAATCTGCCTGCAATGCAGGAGGCAGTCCAGGGCATTGCAAAGAGTTGGACTTGACTGAGTGACTAACACTTTGGCTATTGGTACTGAGTATCTTATAACTTGATCTTTCACAATACTTTTATTATATGACTTCCCTTCCCCCTCCACCAGATCTTAATCTTATCCTGGATATTAGTCAAAACCTAGTTTGAATATTCCATCTCAAAACTCATTTCTGTATGCAATACCTTTTAATTAAGCCCTTACTTTGTCTCAAGCATTATGTGAGATGCTGGAGACAGAGAGCTAAGTATGATTTCATCCTGATTTCCCAGAAGTTCCTTGGAGATTGATTGGCACGGCAGACAGTGAGTGGCATTACCGTGTGGTCAGCTCTGTCGCAATAGAGAAGTGAACAAGATGCTATTGGAGATGGGTGAGGATGGACAGCAACTTCCTGGGGAATGGCTATTTTGTTCTTTGCAAAAAGCCTGAAACAGCATTAATTGGTCATTTGAGAACCTGTTGTATTTACATGCATGTTTAGGTGCCTGTGTATTTGCACTCCTTTCTCTAAAATGATCTGTATAGCATTAAAGATAATCATGAAAGAAATAGGAGACAAGGATCATACATCAAGCATCAGGGAGAAATTGGGCTTCTGTTTTTTAGGGGAGATTGGATTAAACAAGTGATGTGAGGATTAATCAGGGAAGTACGAGGAGGTACTTCATATCTGTCTAAGGACAGGTGGCAAAAGTGGCTGCACAGTGGCAGGAACAAGGGACACTGCTCACCAAAGTAGTGCCCCGAGGACAGGCATGAAGGTGGGAATTGTTAAACAACAGAGAAAATTTAGAGCAGGTTACCTGGGCAGCTAGAGAAGGTTACAGGTAGACAAAGGTCCCGGGGTCCTTCCATGCCTGAGAATCAGCATTAAGGAAATGAAGAAAGGGGGGCTCTAAGGAAGAGGTAGGGTACTAAACAATTTGACTGCAGGGTGCAGGCCGGGAAAGGAGGAGTGTGTGAAATCAGTATGGGATGGGAGAAGGGCTGAGTGGTGGAGAACTTGGCGAGGGAGGAGAGCCACCACGAAGCACCTTTGTGTTCCCTGGAGGACACAGAGATGCTGAGTGTCCATAGATACGTTCTGCAGAAGTCCTGGCTCAGTGGGCATTGGCTGGAGGACCAGGAGCTAGTGGAGAGAGTGAGAGTTTAGGGTGATGACGGTGCAGATTCCCATCTAAGAATCTTGGCCTGAAGAGAATGAGATAGAGAGACCTTGGCAATTTCAGGGGTATGTAAGGTTCAGAGGGGATTTTTGAAGTCAGGCAAGAGATTTAAGTGTGAGAGGGAGAAGGGATGAGCAACGCAGTGCCGTCCCCAAGGGAGAAGCAGGAACGGCTCCTGTGACGTGGAGGGAGACTTTCACTTGTCTTGGGGGACCCCAAGCACTCTTCTTTAGTTATCCCAGAGCTATTGCCCTCAGAAGGCGGGATCCAAGAGAGAAAATTCTGTTTCAGGTTGTGGAATGGAACTTTACCCAGTGCGGGGTAAAGAATAAACATTTTTAAGAGGAGCATCACTGCCTGTGACAGTGACCTTAAAGAAAAAAGCTCTCTGAGAAGAAATCGTTTTTCAAAGTAAATATGAACTGTCTTGCTTTAAGTGGTTGCAACTCAGCAGTAATTTATTACATGCCCTGTGTGGAGTAAATGAAAAATACACAAGACTTTTGAGTCTTGAGCGATATAAAACAGCTTGGCCATCCTGTTGTGAGAGACATACAATCTTGGCCTTAAGTGTTACTATTGCTGCTGTTAAAACAAAGTAGCTGATTCTGACTATTGCAGAGCAGAAATTTCAAAAGTACTGTATGTGAGAAAATCACACAGAAGATAAATCAGGAAAACTTTTTCTCTTCAGGATAAAAATCATCCCAGAGAGAACTTGGCTGCCATTCTAAATTGTGGACTTTCTGTATTTATTTCGTTGTTTGGGTTGCTTGTCGTTAGCCTAAAATCATTGAGTTTACTTTACATGGGTAAATGAGTAAGACCCTTCAGAGAATAATTTTTTAGCATTTCCAATCAGGATTTTCCCAAAGAATACTTTGAAGTAGGGCCTAATATAGCTTCTAGATTATAACTCTGTAGATGCACTGATGTACTATTGTTTGAAAAAATGAGTTGATGGGCTTAAAAGTATGAGATGGAGTGGTCTTGTGAGAAGTTCATTTAGTTAGTCCTCTCCACAGCCTTTCTCTACATTGAACTGATGGCTCTTTCCGGAGAAGTGCTGACTTTATGTCTTTCTAGCCTCTGCTTTCAGATGTGGGGCAGGTGCCAGGCTGCACAGTGAGGGCCCCATGAACACCTGCCCTGGCTCCAGTAGGACAGGCTTACTTTGGCCCCTCACTGCCAGTGCAGTGTTCAGTCCGCTAGAGACCAGGCTTTCTGGTTACTTCTCTACAGTGGCTCTTGTTGATGCCCCACTTCGGGGCTCCGGGTCTGTTATCTGCCATGATGTGTACATAGGTATGTGTGTGAGTATGTGTGTCTATAAAATACAGTAAGAGCCTTAATTGACCTCTCTGGATTTTTTTTTCCCTTGGGGGCCTAGCCCTGGGTTATCTGTGGAAGGCTTCAGCTAATGTGCACGTTCTATCTTTTTCTCTTCACTTTTCCCTCTTCATCCTGCTTGGAATGTGGACATGATATCTAAGGACACAGCAGCCATTATGTGTGCATGAGGGAGAGTCCACATTTTAAAGGAGAGTTTATAGAAGGAGTCTGGACCTTCTATGAGTCCCAGGCTGGGACTGTCCTACACCTAGGGTTCTTTTAAGAAAGTTAAACCCAGAAGTAGGATTTCTGATAACTTGTAGTTGAATGCATATACTTTAATATACATGTAGTTGAATGCTCAACTGTTTAATCTCCTCATAAACTCTAGCAGTGGACTTTAAACCTTTTTTGATTGTGACATCTATCAATATTAATTTGTATTTTTATTTATAAACTATCTACATGTACTTATATGTTAGACATAGAGAAAAAATAGATAAGTTAAAGACAAAATACATGTTTTAAAATAATTTTGTATTTTATTTTTATTAATGATACTTTTTTTTTTTACTTTTGATACTGAACAACATGATTGCAATTTAATATGCTTTCAAAGTTTTTGAAAATCTAAGTCTAACACCTTCTGATGGAATGATCTGAAGATCTGTCTTCAAGGCTAATTTATTTGTATGCTTGGTTTTATTAACTCTCAAGTCTGAAAAAGATACTTTACAAAGGCATGCATTTTCTAAAGGAATAAGTAGATCATTGGTTGAACTTACTACATCCAGATACTCAATTTTCAGTTCCATCCCTCAGTAATGCAAAGGTTTTTTTTTTTATATTGAATTTGACCAATAAACCTCCATCTTTGATAATGACTTTCCCTGTAAAACTAATTAGAAGTGATGCTCTGTATACTTTTCACAGTTGGCTTCAAAACCTGTTGACAGAAAGTCTTAAGGTGGAAGATCTTTAGACGGATTGGAAAATTCAGTTTCCAGTTTAATGTGTGCAGGTATGAGAGTTTTTATATATGACACACATCATTTTCAGCAAAAAATTACCTGATAATGGAATCATTTCCAATTATTCATTTTCAGTGTGCTCCCTTCAAAGGTTATCTCTTCTGAAAAGCCATTATTTCCTCCCTTGTGGTTAAAATGCCACCTTTATGATGAAGGGAGAGTTTGTGTGTCTACTTAGTACCATATTGCAGAAGGCTTTTGTCATATCAGGAGATGTCAGCAAATTTAGAGACTTGTCTTTTTTATGAGATAAAAATGGATAACCAAAAGCTCAATAAATTTTTTTTTTTTTTTAACAGTGAGATAACGTGCAAACGCTGATGACATGTAAAAGTTTTTCTTGGTCGGTCACCATCCATCTCATTGCAAATTATTGAAAGATTATGTTGTATTTCATTGCGTTGTTTTTGTAATTTTAAGTAGTCAGTTCTGCTACAAAGCTTATATGAAAATGTGAGTTTGTTCCAATGCGGTGGATATATTAGGGATAACTTGGAGTATAACACAAGTTTGTGTTTGCTTATACACAGTTTCATCCACTAGAAATGCTATGTGAATCTGAGTGAATGCGGAAAATTGCTGAATCAGGACACATGTACACACACCTACTCTCAAATATTTATTAGCTGCCTCAGTTTACCATGTTGTGTGTTATGAGATGAGTCATACCTGTTCACATCTGGTGTTATAACTTCCCACCCAATTTCAGATAATCCTCCTTCACCACTACGCAACGACCCACAAGCTGCAACACAAACCTTCAGGCCTTTTTCAAGGGTCTTAGCCATTTAACACATGTAAAGCTGTGTTTCTGATTTTATTAAAATTTTATCTCCTTAAAAAAGAAGGCTCGGTTGGTAAAGAATCCGCCTGCAATGCAGGAGACCCTGGTTCAATTCCTGGGTCAGAAAGATTCGCTGGAGAAGGGATAGGCTACCCACTCCAGTATTCTTGGGCTTCCCTGTGGTTCAGCTGGTAAAGAATCTGCCTGCAATGCGGGAGACCTGGGTTCACTCCCTGGGTTGGGAAGATCCCCTGGAGAAGGGAAAGGCAACCCACTCCAGTATTCTGGCCTGGAGAATTCCATGGACTGTATAGTCCATGGGGTTGCAAAGAGTTGGACATGACTGAGCAACCTGCACTTTATCTTAAAAAAAAAAAACCTGGCACTGACAAAGTTTTTAAGTGTTTTGCTTTCACTCCGTTGTCTTCATAAGCCCTGTGATTTTTGTTGCAATTTTGCATGGTGTGGTGCTGTGATTTTGGAGTGCATGTCATGTTATAACAGAACTGACTATACACAGATGAGCTCTAGTAGCAATTTGTGCAATCCTGACTTTAACTTTTTTGTAGCAATAGTTTGTTTTAGAATGATTCAGGAATGGGTTTCACAGTAAGATGCTATCACTGCAACCTTCCTTCCTTTCCCCTTTCCTAACAAAAGAAGTATTTATAGTGATTCCAATTTAATAGGTCTAGAATGGGACCTGGCCTTGGGCAGTTTTAAAAAAATACCCAGTTAATTCTGTTGAGCAGTTTGAGTTGAGAATCACTGCTTCATACATCACCAAAAGCAACTTTGTGTATTTTATCCTTGAAACAGATACTAGCAAGTACCATAAGCTTAGACATGTTGAAACCCCAGTACTTTCATCCAACTGTGTAGCAAACCTCCCACATTGTGTAATTTGTACTAATATACATCTCTTCAAATATACAGCAATTTTTATTTTTTTTTCCATTTATTTTTATTAGTTGGAGGCTAATTACTTTACATCATTGCAGTGGTTTTTGTCATACATTGAAATGAATTAGCCATGGATTTACATGTATTCCCCATCCCGGTCCCCCCTCCCACCTCCCTCTCCACCCGATCCCTCTGGGTCTTCCCAGTGCACCAGGCCCGAGCACTTGTCTCATGCACCCAACCTGGGCTGGTGATCTGTTTCACCCTAGATAATATACATGTTTCGATGCTGTTCTCTTGAAACATCCCACCCTCGACTTCTCACAGAGTTCACAAGTCTGTTCTATACATCTGAGTCTCTTTTTCTGTTTTGCATATAGGGTTATCGTTACCATCTTTCTAAATTCCGTATATATGTGTTAGTATACTGTAATGGTCTTTATCTTTCTGGCTTACTTCGCTCTGTATAATGGGCTCCAGTTTCATCCATCTCATTAGAACTGATTCAAATGAATTCTTTTTAATGGCTGAGTAATATTCCATGGTGTATATGTACCACAGCTTCCTCATCCATTCGTCTGCTGATGGGCATCTGGGTTGCTTCCATGTCCTGGCTATTATAAACAGTGCTGCGATGAACATTGGGGTGCACGTGTCTCTTTCAGATCTGGTTTCCTCGGTGTGTATGCCCAGAAGTGGGATTGCTGGGTCATATGGCCGTTCTATTTCCAGCTTTTTAAGAAATCTCCACACTGTTTTCCATAGTGGCTGTACTAATTTGCATTCCCACCAACAGTGTAAGAGGGTTCCCTTTTCTCCACACCCTCTCCAGCATTTATAGCTTGTAGACTTTTGGATAGCAGCCATCCTGACTGGCGTGTAATGGTACCTCATTGTGGTTTTGATTTGCATTTCTCTGATAATGAGTGATGTTGAGCATCTTTTCATGTGGTTTTTTTGCCGTCTAAATATACAGCAATTTTTTAAAATTGCATTTCTTTCTTTCTTTTTGCCACACCGCGCAGTCTGTGGGATCTTAGCTCCCCAACCAGGGATCAAACCCAGGCCCCTGGCAGTGAAAGCCCAAAATACTAACCACTGAACCACCAGGGAAATCCCACAGCAATGTTTTTAATGCATCTTGCAAGAACATTTTCTGAGTTGAAGCACATATAACATTAAGGAACACTGAGAAAACTGAATGGTTACCTCCATGTTTAGAATGCTCAGGTCTTAAAATGTCTTGTGAATTGTGGTGACTTGACACCAGCATTACCTATTATCTCAAGAATTATTACTTATAATGAGATTCGTCTTTACTGATGGTGGATATTGATCCATATTTCAATTAATATGGAAATGAATTCTTATGGTTAGATCTGATTAAATTGTCATTGATTTTAGCTTATAATGTGGCTGGTTTGTCAGACTACTTTCAGGTCACTTGTTTGTATATTTGCACCATTACTGATTACTATCAGTCTGTGGTTTCTTTGCTGAAACCTTTTCTAGCCAGTGGTCCATACTGTACGTGCGTGCTCAGTCGCTTCTGTTATGTCCGACTCTGTGTGACCCTATGGACTGTAGCCTGCCAGGCTCCTCTGTCCATGGGACTCTGTAAGGCAAGAATACTGGAGTGGGTTGCCATGCCCTCCTCCAGGGGATCTTCCCGACCCGAGGACTGAAACTGCGGCGTCTCCCGCGTCTTCTGCACTGCAAGCTGATTCTTTACTGCTGAGCCACCCAGGAAGCCCATCCATATTGTGTTAGCTCAATAAAACAAGGTAGCGTAATCTACACATGTTCTTAACTGAGTACTCATTGATTGTAATGTTATAACGTTCTCAAAGCTCACCAGTGATTGAGGAGCTTAGCCCTCTTCCCTTGGGAATCTCTGTATTCTGTGTGACATGAAATCACCAAAACTATAGGTCAAGTGAGGGAGGCAGGGTCAATCCATATATTATATATGAATAAACTTAAATTGTATTTCCAGTAAAGCTTGCATATTTATATATTCTAATATATTTTTCTGGTGTCACCATGGATTGCCTTGTGTGCCTCTCTGTCTCTTGTAGTGGCGGGTGGATTCTTTACCCCTAGTGCCACCAGGGAAGCCCCAGGGTGTTCCTCTCTTTGGAAACCACTGAGTACAACCAAAATTTAGGCTCCTGTAGAGAAATATGGGCTTTCCAGGTGGTGCTAGTAGTAAAGAATCTGCCTGCCAATGCAGGCAGTGCAAGAGATGGAGGTTTGATTCCTGAGTCAGGAAGATCCCCTGGAGTAGGAAATGGCAACCCACTCCAGTATTCTTGCCTGGAAAAACCCCATACACAGGAGCCTGGTGGGGCTACAGTCATGGGATTGCAAAGAGTTGGACATGACTGAGCACACAGAACACATTCTGAGTTTTGGAGAAATACAAAGGTCTCTATCTTCAGGCCTCTACCAACCGTTCCAGCTGTAGTCTGGATCAATGCCAGGTTCACACTTGACCCTTCAGCATTAGTAAATTGTTTACTTCTCTACACACACCATGTTTGGCTGCCATGGAAACCTCTCCTGACTCTTCCTGCCCACTGATTTTGCAAAGGGCCCATAAGCATATGTCTAATACTCCACGTACATGTTGTTTTAAAATATTTTTTCTACTTCTCCCAGAAACCTGGAGCTGCTTGATGTGAGGACTGAATGTAGGGAACTGTGAGGGGTTGGAGATTCTATCCTGCTTGCCACCTAACAAGCTAGCCTGCCATGGTTCCGTGGAGGCTGACCGAGGAGTGGGGACTCCTGGGTCAGGCACGGAGGACATCCTCACAGTGCAGCAGGCACCATGAGCTTCACGTTTGTGTCAGTTCCTTGCCCCCAATTCCGAAGCCCACGGGAGTGATGCAGAGCTGCCCAGGTGGGTGCAGCAGACACGGCAGGCTTGTGTCACAGCCCAAGAACCCTAGCTTAGGAAATCTTCCTATCTCCTAAGGCAGCAATCCCCAACTTTTTTGGCACCAGGAGCCAGTTCCATGGAAGATAACTTTTCCTGGGTGGAAATGGGTGGGGGGTGGGGGTATGGTTTCAGGATGATTTGAACACATTACATTTATTGTGCACTTTATTTCTATTATTATTACATCAGTTGCGTCTCAGATCTTTAGGCATTAGATCCTGGATGTTGGGGACCCCTGTTCTAAGGGCCTGTCAGCAAATCTGCTCCACAAAGTCTCCCAAGGGAGACTTCTTCACGTCCTGGATGGGAAACAGACCTGTCCCTACCTGGGAGGGAGACTCTCCCTATTTTCCAAGGCTCTTTGCTACACAGACATTCTTGAAAGGATAGTCAAGACCTCATTATAAGACACATGGAATTACGAAAGGACTCGTGGAGAACTATCTCCCAATATGAATCTTCTTTTTTCTGGCAGCTGGCACAGGGTTGGGAGCGTAGTTGGGTACTCAATAAATGCTTGCTGTTGAAGAATGAATGAAAGCAGCTGGAAGTTTTTAAACAGCCTTTGAGAGGGAATTAAAAAGCCCCTGTTTGAGAAAGATTCTTTTTAAAATCTTTGTACAGGGACCAATTTCTTTTAAAATTTCAGAAAAAAAAAAAAAAAAGACACGAAAGTCAGCCTGAAATCCTCTTACTACCTTATGAGGAGCCTCTGGGTCCTCTGCTCTGCCCTCTACACCGAGGCAGTCCTCAGCCCTCATTCAGCGACTCTGTGGGCTGGACCCAAAGTAGGGAGGCCTTCATAGGAAAACCTCCAACCCAACTGCCAGGCAGCCTGTGAAATTCTGTTCTTTCCTGTCCACTGGACACGTTAAAGCTTAGTACTGAATACTGATGCTCACAATAAGGAAAGACAATTAGCAGATTCATTAGTTAGGCTCCTGTTTACCCTTCTATCCCCCTAAGCCATTAATTTGTATAATTACGGCCTTTTACTTTAACTTAGTGATATTGGAATAAGAAAGTGTTTGCTAAACCTGACTCCCTGGTATAAAATGTTGGGACATTCCAACATGCTTATCAAGAATGAAAACAAACTTTTATTTATTGTGAGTAAGAATAATTAATAATGCATTTCAGGGTACATTGAGGTGGCAGGGCTCATAGGCTTCAAATACAACCTTTATTCTTCCTTCCTTATGCTTTTCCAACCTGCTTTGTGGGGCTGGTTCTTCCTTGCTGTTTTGGATGAATGCTAGGGTGATTCCATAACTTTTCTGGTCACTGTGGGAAAACAGAATGTCCTCAGCTACCTCGAGTGACAAAAACATAGTCACATATTGCCGTCAAAATGTCATATCCTTATAAACTTCTTCCTAGTTCATTTAAAGTTAAAACTTTTCTGTACCACAAGTCAGAGTTATTCTGTGTGGGAGCCTGCAGTGGAAGAGAGGGGGCCAGAGAGCTTTTTTGTTAATTCAGTCAGGTCCAGGCACAGCTTGTGACATCCCAGGGTAAAAGTGGGGCTGCAGAGAGGAAGGGTCAGGACAGATTTTGCTTGAAGGGCAATGATGTAAAAGCCAGTTGACTTCCTCTGAGTGTGGCAGGTGTTTAAATCTTTTATGGAGCGTTGTGGGTTCTTTGTGTAGATCACCCCCATCCCTAGAGATCTCTCATCTGCAGTTCCTTTGCATCTCTAGTGAATTTCCACATCCTAAGGACCAGCTCTGGCCTCTTTGCCAAAGTCTCCTAGCAGCTCTAGGCTCACCTCTGGGGCTGGATCCAAGACAGCTTCATGTCAACTTTCCTTTGGCCATAGTAGAAGGCTGCGTTTACTTCCCAGATTTATCTCTGCACTCTGCAGACACGTACCTGCTCACTGGCCACCAACTCACAGTGCTTCAGTCACTAGAACATGTATTAAACTTGGATATGATCTCCAGGAAGACCATCTCCTTTGACTTGAGATCATACCTTCAATGAAATATTCCTTCCAGTTGCTAATTCTTTTAGCCTCTCCAGCTTTAACACTTTATCATGTTGCATGAGTTAGGGGCAAAGAGTTACAAAGCTGGTTTTCTTATTTCCTTTGTAATATGGAAGTACTAGCTATTTATTTTGTTCTCAGCCTTTTGGAGCCTCAGCCAAATCTGAGATTAAAAAATGCAGTTTAAAAATTTAGCTTGGAAGAACTTATTTACAGGGCAGCTATGGAAAAACAGGCATAGACAATAGACTTATGGACATGAGGAGAGGGGAGGAGAGGGTGAGATGTATGGAAAGAATAACATGGAAACTTTTATTACCATATGTAAAATAGATAGCCAACGGGAATTTGCTGTATGGCTCAGGAAACTCAAACAGGGGCTCTGTATCAACCTAGAGGGGTGGGATGGGGAGGGAGATGGGAGGGAGGTTCAAAAGGGAGGAAAAATAAATAAATTAGACCCTTTCTGAAAGAGATGGGAATACCACACCACCTGACCCGCCTCTTGAGAAACCTGTATGCAGGTCAGGAAGCAACAGTTAGAACTGGACATGGAACAACAGACTGGTTCCAAATAGGAAAAGGAGTATATCAAGGCTGTATATTGTCACCCTGCTTATTTAACTTATATGCAGAGTACATCATGGGAAACGCTGGGCTGGAAGAAGCACAAGCTGGAATCAAGATTGCTGGGAGAAATATTCATAACCTCAGATATGCAGATGACACCACCCTTATGGCAGAAAGTGAAGAGGAACTAAAAAGCCTCTCGATGAAAGTGAAAGAGGAGACAAGTGCTCGGGCCTGGTGCACTGGGAAGACCCAGAGGGATCGGGTGGAGAGGGAGGTGGGAGGGGGGACTGGGATGGGGAATACATGTAAATCCATGGCTAATTCATTTCAATGTATGACAAAAACTACTGTAATGATGTAAAGTAATTAGCCTCCAACTAATAAAAATAAATGGGGAAAAAAAAAAAGTGAAAGAGGAGAGTGAAAAAGTTGGCCTAAAGCTTAACATTCAGAAAACTAAGATTATGGCATCTGGCCTCATTACCTCAGGGGAAATAGATGGGGAGACAGTGGAAACAGTGTCAGAATTTATTTTTTGGGGCTCCAAAATCACTGCAGATGGTGATTGCAGCCATGAAATTAAAAGATGCTTACTCCTTGGAAGGAAAGTTATGACCAACCTAGACAGCATATTAAAAAGCAGAGACATTACTTTGCCAACAAAGGTCCGTCTAGTGAAGGCTATGGTTTTTCCAGTGGTCATGTATGGATGTGAGAGTTGGACTGTAAAGAAAGCTGAGCATGGAAAAATTGATGCTTTTGAACTGTGGTGTTGGAGAAGACTCTTGAGAGTCCCTTGGACTTCAAGGAGATCCAACCAGTCCATCCTAAAGGAGATCAGTCCTGGGTGTTCATTGGAAGGACTGATGCTGAAGCTGAAACTCCAATACTTTGGCCACCTCACGTGAAGAGTTGACTCATTGGAAAAGACCCTAATGCTGGGAGAGATTGGGGGCAGGAGGAGAAGGGGATGACAGAGGATGAGATGGCTGGTTGGCATCACCGACTTGATGGGCATAAGTTTGAGTAAACTCCAGGAGTTTGTGATGGACAGGGAGGCCTGGTGTGCTGTGATTCATGGGGTCGCAAAGAGTCGGACAGGACTGAGCGACTGAGCTGAACTGAAGAAAAATTTAACTTTGAAAGGTAAAATATAAAAATTCACTGCAATTTATGTTAATTCATTTTTTTCCTGTTGGATTATAATCAGACTTTTAAAAAATAAAAATGATATCTCCACAGATCAACTTTGAGGAAAAAATGTTTGATAATGAGAAGAGAAAGAAATGTAATTTTATGGGCTATGATTCATAATTTTATTAAATCAAACATATAATTATTTGTCATTCATGTCATCCATAGCAAATGTCCTCTGATATCCATTTTATGAAACCCACTCAAATAAAATTCAGTTCAGTCAGCAAAATGAAAGATGTTATGCATTCTTTGTCTTTATTTTGTGTTCTTTTCTTTCAAAGGGTGTTCTTTGATGTCATTCGGGAAGTATCTGATAATGTAGAATTCATAATGTCTCCTTTAATTTTAAAATTTTGGAGGTATCATCTTGGTAACCTAACTGATAAAGAATAAAGACTTTCATGGAAGAAACTTTCTGTACAATATATTTAGGTCAAATTTTTGTTTTGTCGTAATTAAGGTTTATGACACTGTGTAGGCCTTCTAGGAAAAGACTCCTTTATAGATGTGATTAATGTGAGCATTCAGTGTTTAGTTCTAAGCTGTTATATGATCCTAAGGTTTCATCCTTTGCTATAAATCAGGTCCCTGTGGTGGAGCAGCTGGGTGGCCACAGTTTAAGCCCAATCAGAATGTTCAGTGAGAGACCTGGTCACTCATAGCGAGGTTCTTAGGTGCTTCACACTGCGGACCTCCCTCTTCCCTTCGTTTGCTTAATGCTGTGAGCTTGTATGCCAGAAACTGGAATTTGGGGATAGAGCAGTGAAGAATAAAAATCCTTGCTCTTACGGAGTTTACATTCTAGTGGGGATGGGATAGTACAATAAACTCACAGAATCAGAGTGTGTAAGTATCAGAAAGGAAAATGACCAGAGTAAGGAGATAGAGACTAGGACTTGGGGGTGCTATTTCAGATGGAGTGATCATGGAAGGTGTTCCTGTGGAAGGGATCTTTGAATAAATGAGACTATACATAAAGAGATATAGCATGTTTGAAGATAGATCATGACATATATCTAAAATACAGATATATATCTAATATCTGTACTTAGATATTAGAGAAAATTCCACTATTATCAGTAATTCATGAGTAACACATGAAAAAGTCTCTCATAATTTAATATATTTGGAGTTAGTGTTTAGCAGACTTATAAGGCATTAACATGCTGTTCCATCTTATGTAGCATTTCCCAGGTGTATTTGAGTATGGAAGCATTTCACAGCTCTCTTATGTTCTAAAGAAATCGATCTGGGAAATGGTGTCTGTACATAATGCATCATGAACAACTGAAGTTTTTGAAGTAACTGGCAAAGTTACTAATGAATGAAATCTTGAAT
This sequence comes from Odocoileus virginianus, assembly GCF_023699985.2. Classification (NCBI taxonomy): domain Eukaryota; kingdom Metazoa; phylum Chordata; class Mammalia; order Artiodactyla; family Cervidae; genus Odocoileus; species Odocoileus virginianus. Next base: position 59,720,927 of record NC_069679.1, on the reverse strand, counting down.
GAAATCTGAAAAAAAAAAGGGGGGATATTTTTCACTTTGGTCACATTTATTTACTGGAAATATCAATAACCTCAGATATGCAGATGACACCACCCTTATGGCAGAAAGTGAAGAGAAACAAAAGAACTTCTTGATGAAAGTGAAAGAGGAAAGTGAAAAAGCTGGGTTAAAACTCAATATTCAAAAAACTAAGATGATGTTGTCCAGTCCTGTCAGTCACTTTGTGACAAATACATGGGGAAACAGTGACAGACTTTATTTTCTTGGGCTCCAAAATCACTGCAAATGGTGATTGCAGCCATGATATTAAAAAACACTTGCTCCTTGGAAGAAAAGCTATGACCAACCTAAACAGCATATTAAAATAGAGACATTACTTTGCTGACAAAGGTCCATCTGGTCAAAGCTATGATTTTTCCATTAGTCATGTATGGATGTGGGTTCAATCCCTGGCTTAGGAAGATCCCCTGGAGGAGGGCATAGCCACCTACTCCAGTATTCTTGCCTGGAGAATCCCTATGGACAGAGGAGCCTGGTGGGCTACAGTCCGTGTGGTTGCAAAGAGTTAGACATGACTGAGTGACTAAGCACAGCACACGTATAGATGTGAGAGTGGGACCATAAAGAAAGCTGAGCGCCGAAGAATTGATGCTTTTGAACTGTGGTGTTGAAGACTCTTGAGAGTCCCTTGGACTGCAGGGAGATCAAACCATTCAATTCTAAAGGAAATCAGTCCTGAATATTCATTGGAAGGACTGATGCTGAAGCTGAAACTCCAATACTTTGGCCACCTGATGCGAAGAACTGACTCATTGGAAAAGATCCTGATGCTGGGAAAGATTGAAGGTGGGAGGAGAAGGGGATGACAGAGGATGAGATAGTTGGATGGCATCACCAACTCTATGGATGTGAGTTTGAGTAAGCTCTGGGAGTTGGTGCTGGACAGGGAAACCTCCTGAATCCCAATCTATAGGGTGCTAGAGAAATACATGGCACTGGGCTACCAGAATAGAATATGACTTTCTGTGTGTCATTTTACATCAGGGAACACAATTTAAATCTGTATGAATTTAAATCTATCTGAGTTGTAAGAGCATCTGAGTTTGCATTTGGTTCAATGACCGTTAGAAAACTCAATCCAAATTCTGGTTGTTAGCACATACTCTTTATGCTTCCCAGGTGGTGCTAGTGGTAAAGCACCAATGCAGGCGATATAAGAGACCCAGGTTTGATCTCTGGGTTGGGAAAATCCCCTGGAGGAGTGCATGGCAACCCCCTCCAGTATTCTTACCTGGAGAATCCCATGGACAGAGTAACCTGGCAGACTTCAGTCCCAATGGTCGCAAAGAGTCAGACACGACTGAAGTGACTTAGCATGTGCTCATACATAATGTTTGCATGTAATTTCAGGTGAAATAAACATTTAGAGTTCAACAATATATTTAGAAGTTATACATTTAGCATTTAAGATTTCCTTTAGTCACCGTTTCCAACATCCAAGTGGCCACAGCAAAGAATTTTCCACAGAAAGTCCAATACTTTGACCACCTGATGTGAAGAACTGACTCATTTGAAAAGACCCTGATGCTGAGAAAGATTGAAGGTGGGAGGAGAAGGGGATGACAGAGGATGAGATGGTTGGATGGCATCACCCACTCAATGGACATGAGTTTGAGTAAACTCCAGGAGTTGGTGATGGACAGGGAAGCCTGGTGTGCTGCAGTCCCTGGGGTCGCAAAGAGTTGGACCTGACTGAGCGGCTGAACTGAACAGCAAAGGAGACTTCTGGATTTACCTAAGAATTTTCACCACTGGGGTCGCTTCACAGGTTTTGCTCTCTCAGCATCTGACCATAACCTAAACCAAAATCTCCCTTGCTAAAATGACAGCTAATTTCAGTTGTATTACCAAATCTTTTTTCTTTCTCCAGAATGATGTTGCCATCTCACTAAGATAGATTACTTTTACAAAGAGGAGAAGTGGAGTTGGGAAATTACAGGTGACATTTAATTCTCTCACCTTTCACTGCTGGGGAAGAAAAAGAATCTACACAGCCACCCACCATCCTCTTGTTGAAACTGATAAAGATAACATGCCATTTACTCCGGGATAAACACACAGGCCAGGCAGAAAATAGCTGTCTATCTAAGTGAAATCACAAGGACAGGATGCTCCTATTCTCATTTGACTAAAAACAGCTGGACAGAGGACACCTGTAATCAGAGTCCCCGGGAGCTGTGACTCTGGCAGCTTGCCTGCTGCCCATTGAAGGGAGAGGGAGGTCAGTTCCATCCAGTTTCCCTGTGCTGTGTGTGACTTGCCTCTACCTTAAAAGGTGTTACCAGGGAGTGAACCCCTTTACAAGCTCATAATTCAATCCAGATGGGAAAAGTTTCCAGACCTTTCCGTAAGTTTTCATCCGCCAGGAAGAGAATGTGTATCTCAGGGAATGAATGGCCTATTTCCCTCAAAGGCCAGGTCTCCACAGTCAAAGCAAAGAATTAGGGCAACTATCCAGATAATTCAGGCCACCCAAATCTACTCTGGCCTGAATCATTCAAGTTAAAAAGCAACTTTCTTTGAAGAGGCTGGCCCCTCATATAACTCAGAGGGCTCGAGAGCCCACAGCAGTTTCTGTCCTGGGAAAGCAGCAACACTGACTTCCCCAGACAAGCAAGAAGTACGAGTATTAACGTGACCCACTTCTGTCTTCTGGTTCTTTCTGCCTGGATACATTATATTTTGCTTTCCCTTCTAAACAGCACTCTCCTTTCCTGTGACCTGAGGGAGAAATAATAGTAAATAACAGGTGAGGTAGTAAGCAGGCAGGTGGCTTGGGCCTCTTGACTTGGAGACTCAGAAGTCTGAGGCTCTAGGATTCTATGTTTTGTTGTCTGTATTGGATAGAGACTGCCATTTTTGCACTGAGAGTTTTATGTATTTATTTATGTATGATTATTCATTTTTTTGTTGTTTAGTTGCTGAGTCGTGTCTGTCTGTTTGCAACCCCATGGACTATAGCCCACCAGGCTCCTCTGTCCGTGGGATTTCTCAGGCAAGACTACTAGAGTATGTTGCCATTTCCTTCTCCGTGGGATCTTCCTGACCCAGGGATCAAACCTACATCTGCATTGGAAAGTGAATTCTTTACCTCTGAGCCACTAGGGAAGCCCAATTATTCATTTATTTGAACAGTATTTGGGGATCAGAGAAGGGTGGTCTCACAGGATTCAAATTCCTCTCACCGTGGGTAACTGTTATCTTGTGCTTACTGTGGTCATATAGTGCCAAAGAGTTTTTTCTCAGTTTTCCTGCTTCATGCTCAGCTTGCAGCAGGCACTGTGCATCTGCTCTGTAGAAGGAATCTCTCTTTGCTTTCCCGTCTCCCCCACCAATACACTTTTTTTTTTTTTTAATTAATGGAGCAAAGCTTGTAGTAGTAGAGGTGGAAATTCTCCTTGTGTAGCTTTAGTTTTAAGCAGGCCCTCTGGGCTTAAAATAAGGCTTTCTCAGTGTTCTTATTTCTATCCCTCTTCAGCTGTCAAACTCTGCCTCTTATTTCTGGCAGTTCCTGAGAATACAATCCTCTCCTTCAACCACCCCTGCCCATGACAGCTGACCTCTGCTTTGCCTTGGTATAGGATCCTGGTCCCCAGTGGTCTTCCTGCCCTTCTAACCAGGGGCAGAGGGCTCTTATTTCTCCCCTTCTCCAGAGGCAATAGAGTTTTGCTTGAGTCCTGGCAGTGGGAAACCTTCTGTCCCCTTCCCCAGTAAGGTAAGGTATTTGTAGGAAAGAAGAATCTGTTGAATTGGTTGTGTTTCATGTCCGCCCCACCCTGGCAGGCAGTTACTATCTGCAAATCTGTGCCACCAAGTGAGGCTTCCATGGTCTCCTGCCCTTTCAAGTGTGAGCACTCAGTGGAGATCTATGGAGAAGAATGTTAATTCCCTCCATGTCTGAAGCTCCTAGTTATTGAAAATTTATGCACTAGCCCACATTCAGCCTCCACAAATTTGCTAAAACTCTAGCTTATTTATTCTTTTATAGTGTCCAACTCTTCTTCGCATGCTCTGTCAAAAGTAAAAGAGTTTGTGTGTCCTGTATCTCCTTGGGGAGGACTTCACCCTCTTGAAATTCAACTCAGTTCATTTACTTATAGCCTATGCTTTCTGATGGCCTTGAGAAAATTGAAGACTTAGTGTTAGAATTCTCAGTGTTAGAATGGTATTGATGTTCTCTTGAAGCTTTCTTCCTAAGAAGAAGCAGCATCTTCTTGATGATGATTATGATGAGTGACATTTGATGAGTCTGGCTCACCAACTTATTCACATTCCATAGGCATTTTGTTTTTGTTCAGACTGAATGTGCCGTCCTTGGCCTCTTTCATGAGTGCTGTTATGAGAGAACTTTTAATTCTTCTGTGTCATCTCAGATCATGAGGTAATACGCAAGCTGTATAAAGCAGATTATGTGTTTAGAGTAATAGTACATTTGTTTATGCTGTCAAGTCATGATTCAGTTGACCTCATTGGAAAGAATTATTACATTTTTAGAAAATTCAGATACATCAGTTGCCTAAAATGTCTGGGAATTGTTTTTCAAGTGATCTTGGCAAATCATTGGCTGTTACTGGGGAGCTGAGATTGCTTTGCTGTTGTCATTTTGAGTCACTTTTTAAGTCCTCAGTATTTGAAATGTTTTATCTGTACAGTTATTAATTTCAGTGTTGTTGAAGACAGAATAATGCCCGCCTCCTTCAAAGTTGTCTATGTCCTAATTCCTGAAACCTGTAAATATGTAGCTCGTATCCCTTGTAGCTCAGTTGGTAAAGAATCCGCCTGCAATGCAGGAGACCTGGGTTAAATTCCTGGGTCAGAAAGATCCCCTGGAGAAGGAAATGGCAACCCACTCCAGTATTCTCTTCTGGGAAATCCCATGGACAGAGGAGCCTGGTGGGCTACACAGTCCATGGAGTCGCAAGAGTTGGACATGACTTGGCAACTAAACTACAACCTTCAAAGTTGTCCATGTCCTAATTCCTAAAACCTGTAAATATGTTACCTTATATAACAAAAGGGACTTTCAGATGCGATTAAGCTAAGGACATTAAAATCAGGAGATTATCCAGGTGGGCCCAGTGTAATCACAAAAGTCCTGGTAAGAGAGAGGCAAGAGGATCAGAGTCAAAGAAGGAGATGTGATGATGGAAACAGGGTCATAATCAGAGAGAGAGATGGAAGATGCTGCCCACTATGAAGATGGAGTATGGGGCCATAGGCTGAGGAAAGTACGCAGCCCCCCTCCTGAAGGTAGGAAAGACGAGGAAGCTGGTTCTTTCTAAAGCCTCCAGAGAGAAACTTTCCCTGCCAGTATCTTGATTTAGAGACTTTGACCTGCATAACTGTAAGGTAATAAATGCATGTTGTTTAAGCCACTAAGTTTGTGGTGATTTGTTATAGCAGTAATAGAAAGTCCATATAAATTTTGGAAAGCTAACATCCAATTTGCCTTCATAGCATGAGAAAAGAAACTACCCAGTGGGTGTGACCCCTGTTTTTGGCTATGCCATGCAGCGTGTAGGATCTTAGTTCCCTGACCAGAGCCTGATTGAACCCCGGCTCCTTGCAGTGGATGTGTGGAGCTGTAACCCCTAGACTGCCAGAGAATTCCCCTGGATGTGACCATTTTAAAGAATATTCAGTCAAGTGAACATTTAGTTGCTAATCTTGAAATGGGTCCTTTATAATATCACTTAAAAAGTTGTAATGAATTTTGTTGTATGATTTTAGCAGCTATAAATTAATGATAAATGATCCATTTTAACAGAAGGAGGAGAGTCATTTTAAGAGTCATTATTTTTAGTGGCCTCTCCTGGGAAAGTGGATACTAAACCCTTTATTCCAGAGATTTACTGTGATGCCCTGTCTTACCATGGATAATAAAAGATGACATCCTATTTTTATAATGGAGAACATATTTTGGGTTTTTTTCTGGCTTAATATTTAATACACTGTCTCTTCACTTTAGTTGTGATGGCCATGATGAGTTATGCCCTCCGTCAAAGCTGAGCAATTATTATTTGTAGTAGCAACAATAACAATAGCAGCAGCAAGAACAATAATGATAATAATAATAGGTTTCCATTTATTATAAGCCATATACTCTGTTAGGCACTTACATTTATCTCATATACTCCTTATGACTTTAGCAGTAAGTTTTCTTGTCCCTATTTTACAGGTAATTGAAGCTCAGGAGCCTGATGTAACTTGTCCAGTGTCATACTGGACAGTGGAAGAACTAGATTTGAATTAAGGGACATATGCTTCCCGATTCTCATCACTATAAAACCCTGCTCCTCAGCAGTGTCAACAGGGATAACACTAGGCAAAAATAATGAAAAGGCAGGATTTTTTCTTTAACGTGCCTCCAGTGCCTCTGCTCCCCTGTAAGGAATGTCTAAATGTCTTAAAGCAAAGAAATGGCTCTAATCATGGGCAGATAGTTGGCAGCGTTCAGACCTTATCTCTATGGTTATGCCACATAGGTAGCCACCAGTTTTGCTATGCTGAGAAGTATCCCGGACTATTCTTCTCACAAAATAGTAGGCTCTGGTTACTGGCTGCACAATGGACCTTTGAATAGCCAAAAAGAAAGGTCTCTCTACAGCTTCATAAGAGGGAAGACTGCCGGATGTTGCACAGCCTTATCTGAATCAAAATCCACTGGCTCCCACTGTAATGCCTTGCAATGTTGATGTTTAAATGGCACAGCAGGCTTCACTGCCAGTACAAATAGTCCTTTTGAATTAGGGAACCCAAGGTGATTGTCAGGCAAGGGAATTTTCCCCGTAGTAGTATATCAATGTCATATATTCTCTGTGCTTGTAGAAGTTGTTCAGAAAATGGTGCAGAGTAGTGGTGATGAAGATTTATTTCACGTTTAGCAATAATTTGTTACACGGAATAAGAATTTCAAATGGTCTATCAATAATCACTGAATCTTCCAAATAGTTCTCTGTGGAAGTCAAAAACCAAATTTGTTTCAAAAAATGATGGGCAGGGGGAGATGTTCGAAGAATTCAAGCAACTCCCTTAGAATGGGAAGGAGTTATCCCTGGATTACAATGATTTTCATTGAGTTCATTTACAAATTTAACTCATCTGAAACTTTACTCTTTCATTCATACATTGTCTTGGACAAGGCGCTGTTCTCGGCATAGAAGATATGAAGACGGACAGGATAAAATCACTGTCCCCCAGGAGCCCACATTCTAGTGCATGAAGGAGGTCCGTAAACTGACAGTGAGAAATAATGTGATGGATGCAACCAGAGAGAATGATTTCTTTGGAGAGAACTAGGAGGAGTAACTAGTAGTGCTTAAAGATGCTGGGGAAACATTTCTTTGTAAGGGAGGTAAAACCTAAGCTGAATGTTGAAGAATAAGTAGTTAAACAGTGAGACCAAATGAGGCGGAAGTTTCTATAAAGGTACAGAGACATGAAACAGCATAAGATGTTCCCGTGGCTACGAGAACTGATGTAAGGTTAGGGCGTAATGTGATACAGGGACGTGCCAAGTTAGCAAGAGACAGGACATTATTAAACTCCTGTGTGTCTTGCCAAGAAGTACGGGTGTTTCCTGTAAGCACTGGGGACACTGAGGTTTTAAACAACAATAAAAAATGACAAGAGCAGTGCGTTACTGATCCACAGTATTGCCTATAGTATCCAACTGAACATGTCACAGGGTTGTAGGTGTCTTGTCTCATTCTTCTTTATCTGTCCCTCACATAGTATTTGGAACATTGTTTGTGATTCATATGTGATTTTTTGGATTGATGTGGATTATTTAACAATTATATTTATTCAGTTCAGTTCAGTTCAGTTGCTCAGTCGTGTCCGACTCTCTGTGACCCCATGGACTGCAGCACGTGAGGCCTCCCTGTCCATCACCAACTCCCAGAGCCTACTCAAACTCATGTCCATTGAGTCAGTGATGCCATCCAACCATCTCATCCTCTGTCTTCCCCTTCTCCTCCTGCCTTCAATCTTTCCCAGCATCAGGATCTTTTCCAATGAGTCGGCTCTTTGCATCAGGTGGCCAAAGTACTGGAGTTTCAGCTTCAGCATCAGTCCTTCCAGTGAATATTCAGGACTGGTTTCCCTGAAGACTGACTGGTTGGATCTCCTTTGCTTTGGCTCTGTCTCTTCATTCTTTCTGGAGTTATTTCTCCACTGATCTCCCGTAGCATGTTGGACACCTACCGACCTGGGGAGTTCATCTTTCAGTGTGCTATCTTTTTGCCTTTTCATACTGTTCATGGGTTCTTAAGGCAAGAATACTGAAGTGGTTTGGTAGCTCAGAGGTTAAAGCGTCTGCCTGCAATGGTGGGGGGGACCTGAGTTCAATCCCTGGGTCTGGAAGATCCCCTGGAGAAGGAAATGGCAACCCACTCCAGTATTCCTGCCTGGAGAATCCCATGGATGGAGGAGCCTGGTGGGCGCCAGTCCATGGGGTTGCAAAGAGTTGGACACAACTGAGCGAGTTAACTTTGTAACTGTCTGTCTTGGGTGGCCCTACATGGCATGGCTTAGTTTCACTGAGTTAGACAAGGCTGTGGTCCATATGGTCTTTTCTTTTCCCCACGTATATGGTACATCCCTGAGTAGAACTCCTACTGGAGCATTGGAATGAAAACAAACACATCTTCTGTGACATTAATTAGCAACAATTACATGTACATGCAACTAAATCTTTCAGTCCAGGTAAACTATGTGCTATATATATACCACCAAATGTCAGTGCCTGGTTTGGGCCCTTATCTTTTAGGGAACACTCGAATGAGATGTTTGTTTTAAAATTCTGCAAGTGAATGCATCTTCTTAAGCATTGGGAAGTTATTCACAGTAGACTACGTAGATGAACACTAACAGATAATGCAAACAGACAGATTTTATATACTGAAACAAGTTCAGAATTCTGGCTAAGTTTACCGTTGTCTATAACAGGGGTCCTCAACCTCTGGGCCATGGACCAGCACCTCCTGTTGGATCAGTGGTGGTGTTAGATTAGAAATAAAGTATACAATAAACGTAATGTACTTGAATCATCCTGAAACTGTCCCCCCCAACCCCTGGTCCATGGGAAAGATTGTCTGCCATGAAATTGATCCCTAGTGCCAAAAAGGTTAGGAACCACTGGTCTATAACATTTATTTATCAATCTGGTTATTTCTAAACAGTTCAAAAAGCAAGTCATTCTCTCATTAGTTGGCCTTAGTATAACCCCCCACCTTGGCTATGCTGCTGCTACTGCTGCTAAGTCGCTTCAGTTGTGTCCGACTCTGTGCGACCCCATAGACGGCAGCCCACCAGGCTCCCCCGTCCCTGGGATTCTCCAGGCAAGAACACTGGAGCTGGCTGCCATTTCCCTCTCCAATGCATGAAAGGAAAAATGAAAGTGAAGTTGCTCAGTTGTGTCCGAGTCTTAGCGACCCCATGGACCGCAGCCTACCAGGCTCCTCCATCCATGGGATTTTCCAGACAAGAGTACTGGAGTGGGGTGCCATTGCCTTCTCCAATGGCTATGCTATGACTTACAAAAAAAAATTAAATGTCATCAGATGAAAACAATTCAGTCTAATTTGTCTAATTTAGTCTAATTTAATCTAGTTTGTCCTATCAAAAATTAAAATTAGTCACTGAATATTGAAATTAGCGAGAGTTTGAACTTTAGTTGGTATGCACACAAACATACACACAATATGGAATTATTTTCATGTAGAACTCAGCAGATGGGATTGAGGCTGTTAGACTGGGGTCGGTATTAAATGGGTTTAAACAAACAAATGGAAATGATTTGGTAGATCACAGAAGACAGATTATTTTACCCATAAGGGACAAACTGTGGTAAAGGTCAGAATGAAGAAATGCTGGGTGTCCTGCAGTAGTCATTCTTTTCTCCCCTCGTAGTGGAAGACATTTTAGCTGGACATATGGCTTCCCAGACAAAGACTACATATCTCAGTCTTTGTTGTGGCTAAATGTGACTATACAGCCATCTTCTGGTCAATAGAATGTGACTGTGAGTGAGATTTGCTACAGTTACTGACACCCTTGAATCAATTCCTAGCAAGAGTTGTTCTTGGCAATAAAAAAAGACTGAGGTCATTTCAGAAGCAAAGGAAAGCTTTATTCTTTGATCAAAGAGTAGAGAGGTAGGAGCTGTGCTCTGGGGTCCACGTTCTCACAACAGGCTGTGGATGGGGCCACTTTATAGGGATCTTGTCAGTGGGAGGGGAACAGAGCTCTTATAGGGCGGTTGCAGCTACACTGCTCAAGTTCCAGATTGAAATGCTGGGCACAGAGTCTTCACAGGAGCTGGAGCTCGTGTCCTGGAGTTGAGGTGTAAGCACAGTCATGTTGCACCAGGAACTCTGGTCTGAAGTACTGGGGATCCATGGCATCCTCTGAGCAAGGAAAACTAAATGAAGCACAAAGGCAAAGAAAATTGAAAAAGTCAGTCTTTATTTTGTTACTCGGATTCTATTTTTATTTCCTAGGACTTGTTAATAGACTTTGCCAGTGGGACTATCTCTGAATTGTGCCCTTAAAAATATGCCCCTTCTTTCCTCTTTTTCTCCCTTGCTCATCCTTCATCCAGGAACATGGGCTTGGTAGTAAGTCACCTTCACCGCACAGATGATATACCGCATCCAAGATGGACAGGGCAACAAGATTAAAAGAATCTGGGTACCAACACCATGGAGCTGCTATATTGATCCTGGACTAAGCCATTGTTATTTTGAATCTTTTTTATAACAACCAAAACTTTGTACTAATACATCTGTGAAGCAGTAGGAACATGTATCACTCAAGTGCCTTTGTGTTGCAAATAACAAAGTCAATCTAGACTGTCAGAACAATAAGGAAGTCTTTTTTTTTTTGTATTTAAATGTCATTTTTTTTTCCATTTATTTTTATTAGTTGGAGGCTAATTACTATACAACATTGCAGTGGTTTTTGTCATACATTGAAATGAATTAGCCATGGATTTACATGTATTCCCCATAAGGAAGTCTTTTGACTGATGAAATTGGAAGCTAGAGGTAGGCAGGCTTCAGTTCAGTTCAGTTGCTGAGTCATGTCTGACTCTGTGATCCCATGGACTGCAGCACACCAGGCTTCCCTGTCCATCACCAACTCCCAGAGCTGGCTCAAACTCATGCCCACTGAGTCAGTGATGCCATCCAACCATCTCATCCTCTCTCGTCCCCTTTTCCTCCCGCCTTCAATCTTTCCCAGCATCAGAATCTTTTCCAGTGAGTCAGTTCTTCGCATCAGGTGGGCAAAGTATTGGAGTTTCAGCTTCAGCATCAGTCCTTCCAATTCAGGGCTGATTTAATACCATGGCTTATGATACTTTCAGGGCTGTGATGCTTTTGTCCATGATTCTTTCCATCTGTCTTCTTCTGTAAGTCAACAAGATATTGCTAGCAGTTCCTAGGGCTATATGTATTTGTTAACATCCAAAAGTGGAGTGGGATGCAGTGGGATGGGGAGAGCTTCTTGTTCCTCCATCATTGAACAAAGAAATTGCATTTCATTCTGACTGGAAAAGTTCTACGTTACGTGTCTATACCTGAATTAGTCACTGTGGCCATGATAATTCTATATATCTATTGACTTATCTTTGAGTTATCAAGAACTGTAGTATACCATTCTGGATAGCTTCAGTCTAACTCAGGACTCTGGTTGCTAGTCAGTGCTGTTCTTGGGAGGCATCTAGACAATATCCACTACTAAAGATGGGCAGACCTAATATTCCAATGAATATTCAGGGTTGATTTCCTTTAGGATTGACTGGTTGTATAAAGTTGGGTGGGGCTTCTACAGAATGTGTTTGCAACTTATTTTGTTTATCAGGATTTTGTTTATAACGTGGGCATTTGGGCTGAGTCTAAAGCAGGGCTCAAAGAAGGTGATTTCTGAGTGTAGCACAACAGCAAGTGTAAATCAATATAATGACCCCTAAGAAATTCTAAGGGAATGTATGTCTGGGTAGATTTTTTATCTTATTACTCTGTGTGGTGTTTGTATAATCCTGAGAAAGTAGTGGTGTTTTTGTGAATTCCCTGTTGAAAGGTCCTGGGCACAGGGAATAAAACTTATGTGATTAAAAACATACCCACACAGTTAGATACAGTAATCAGTCTCTTACTAGATTTCTAAGGTTAGGAGTTGATTTTTGTTGTTGACGCTGCTCTTGTTTTGATTTTGGCCTAAATTATCCAGATAGTTGACACAACCATCTACTTTTTCTTGGCTGAATAGACGTGAAATGGAGCCTGCTGCTTCTGTACTTAAGGAAAAAGGGTTGCATTTATAGTTTAACCCACCTTTGATTCTGAGAGCAGGTGACGATAAAGGTGGAGGGATAATTTACACGTCCTGAACCATCTGCCTTTGCCCAGCACAGAGCTCTGCTGCCCCTTGGCAGGATGAGTAAAACTGAGAAGTCAGGTTTCTGTAGGGAGCGAGATCTTAGTTTCGTCTAGAACAAGGTAAAATACTACATATTTGTTTTAAAAAAATTTGTGTTCTGGGCAAATACTAAGTTTTGTTTCTCAGTAGAATTGCTATGATATGTGTTCTTAAGATTTTGCCAGTTTCAGTAATTTCTCTCTAGCATTGTCATGGTCTGACCTTGGGACCAAAGTGGATCGATTGCTTAAAACGGTATTTTTAGAGCCTTTAGAAAAAATCAGGCTGAAATTGTCATATGATTTCAGGGAGCTGTCATTGTCTTTTTACCTTGTTGTTGGCACATGAAGTAATATAGATCCAGCATGACACAGAATGAAAAGGAAACACTTTATTGTTCGTCCTGGAGGCCATAGAAGAAAATCTTTTAACAATTCTCCTTACTCATAGAAATGTATTTACTAGAACCCCAAGGAAATCTGGAAAGTATTATTGACCATTTCGTGCTTCCTACTAGTACTTTCTGAAGGATCTTGCCTTTAAGTTCTATTTTTGAGGTCATAACATTCACCCTTAAGTTGGGATTATGTTAGAAATATGTTGACAACACCTTGGAATTTTTGATGAAATCAGAATGACAGTAAATATAAAGAAAGCATGAAATGGGGGATTTGAGTCCTCTTTTCTGGATTGAACCATAAAGAGTGTTGTTGATTCTAGTTTAAATTTCCTGGTGATACTAAGGCAGTTGTTATCTTGTCTTCTTTTGTAAATACCTGAAGCTTACCTAATTAAATATGTTCAGTTCTCCATTTGGTTTTCATGTTTACTTACACTTGTACACACATACATGTAAATATATATATGTGTGTGTAGATAGATAGATAGATCTTACTTCAGAGGTCTTTTTTCTCCTCATTTTTAACTGATAGTCTTTTATGTTTTCACTGTTGAAGAGTAAAACTTACTTAGAGTTATTTGGAGAGGAGAGTCTGTAATATATATAGCCTTAACTCTACTTCCAGGAGAAGATGGTGGAGTGAAGTCAGTCACAGAATCTCCCTCTCCCAAAAGCCAATGGCATTCAAAAAGATCAAATACAATTAAAAACCAGCAAAAGGTATGACCCCATTGACCGTAGCCTGCTAGGCTCCCCCGTCCATGGAATTCTCCAGGCAAACATGTTGTTCAGTTGCTAAGTCATGTCCGACTATTTGAGACCCCATGAGCTGCAGCACACCAGGCTTCCCTGTCCTTCACCATCTCCTGGAGTTTGCTCAGACTCATGCCCATTGAGTCTGTGACGCCATCCAGCCATCTCATCCTTTCTCACCCCCTTCTCCTCTTGCTCTCAGTCGTTCCCAGCATCAGGGTCTTTTCCAGTGAGTCGGCTTTTCATTTCAGGTAGCCAAAGTATTGAAGCTTCAACTTCAGCATTAGTTCTTCCAATTAATATTCAGGGTTGACTTCCTTTAGGATTGACTGGTTTGATACTGGAGTGGGTAGCCATTCTCTTCTCCAGGGGATCGAACCTGGTTCTCCTACATCGGCAGGCAGATTCTTTGCCGTCTGAGCCACCAGGGAAGCCCCTAAAATATGTACCATCATATAAAGGCAAAGGTACAGCTCCCTATGGGGCTTCCCTGACGGTTCAGTGGTAAAGAACACACCTGCTAATGCAAGAGCGCAAGAGATGCGGGTTCGATCCCTGGGTAGGGAAGATTCCCTGGAGAAGGAAATGGCAACCCACTCCAGTATTCTTTCCCAGGAAATGCTATGGATAGAGGAGCCTGGCTACAGTCCATGGGGTCACAAAAGAGTCAGAAACAACTTAGCGACTGAAACAACAGTTTCCTACAGTGTAACAGCTGGGGATAAAGAAGCACAGGACTCCAGGAAACTTTGTGTCTCCTGATTTCATTCCTTTACTTCCCATTCCCCTTGAGGGATAGAATGTGATGGACTAAGTCCTAAGAAGTCTCTAATACTCTTCAGTTTACTTAGAAGCCCTGAGAGAAAACTTGAAAAGCCTTCTCTATGCCGTCAGTGTCTCACCAAAGAGAAAAAACATCAAGACTAACCTTTGTGAAACAGATCAGGTGGAAGAAAAGCTGAGAGGGAATAAGGAGTGACTCTAATTACCCTGAGCAAATTATCTCCAGCATTAACAGTGATTTAGCCAACTGGAGGATGAAGGGTAAAGTAAATACGGAAAGCAGGAGGGCAGAGGAGCAGGTATAGGGAGGGTCCCACTGTTAGACCACAGGAGGTATTAATGTGGCCAGAATGCTTTTCTTTGGCCTCTGTTAGCTGGGAAGAGAGTGAGATCCACTACTGGGGAAAAGAAGGTGATGCCGAGAAGGTAGATACTGGGTCTAGATGAAGTTTCCTTGGCTCTGCCTTTTTGGTAAACTGGGAAAATGAGTATAGTGTCCCTTGGTATAGGGTGAATTAAAAAGTGTACCCCTAGATGCTAGTTCTTTATTTATTCTGAGCAGAGACTTGAAAGCAGCAGGCAGGTCAGCTAGCCAAACTTCCAATAGGCCCATCTGAACTCACTCCTGGATAGAAACTGAACTGCATATCCAATAGGCCCATCTGAACTCACTCCTGGATAGAAACTGAACTGCATAAATCTCTGACTGAAAATAAAAGAAGATGAAGAGGGGTCAGATAATATGGAGGAAAGCCAAGAAGCAATTATACTTTCTTGACAGAGGACTGTTCAGGTTCAACATGAGCAAGGTGAAAGTAAATGCAAGGAAACTAGGCAAGGGAAAAGGAGCAGAAAGGAAAACAAAGGAGAGTTGGATAGAATACCAACATGAGGGGGAGTATTTGTTCTGGAAGTATACTAGCTGTGAAATGGAAACATGTGATCTAAATGTTGCTTTTTTTTTTATAAAGAACTTTTAAAAGCTTGAATTCAATGAAAGGGGAAACAAAGACAAGTTGATACAGCTACAGAATGAGATAAGGAAATGTCAGAGTCAAAAGGAAATTGAGGGGCTGAAACCTTGCTGTTATCCCAGTGGCAAATAATTTAGACAACAGTTGACAGAAGACAGTCATGGATAAAACGTGCAATAATGACATAGAGGGAAGGTTTGAAATAGTAGTTTAAAGGGAAAGATAAAGATTTAAATATTGGTAGGACGATTTAAACATTACCAAGGAAAATTGATAAACCAAGTTAGAAATAGTACAAAAGGGACAGAAAAAATACTAAAAGAAATGACCACTCTCCCAATTCTGAAATAACTTTCTCTAGATCAAAAGAACATACTGTGTTCCAGTAAAAATTGATACAGACACATCAGTGCCATTACATACATTCTCTGATTAAACTTTGAAGTTAGAGAATGAATTCTGCAAGCATCTTCTTCATGCATAAAAACAAATCACCTAAAAGTAGGAAAAATCAGACTCATCTCATAATTCTCCAAGGCAACAATCAAAGCCAAGGGAAAGTAGAGCAAAGTGTGCAAAGTTTTGAAGAAAAAGAGTGATTTGAAAATTTAATGTAATTATTAGTTTAAAATTTAATTATAAAAAAGCAAAAAAGAAAATCTCCTATTGTAGCCACTCAGAAATAACTATTAGTTTTTTTCACATTCCTATTACTTTTTCCTAAGTGTGTATGTATATCAAACATAATGAATGACTATGTTGTTATGATTTAAAATTATATGATTGCCGATAAGTTAAATATTCCAAGACACATATCTAGACTCTTAAGTTTAGTATGTGTATCATCCCAGTCTTCAGTTTTATAATTTATATATGTACCTATAAAAACCATACTTTTTTGTGTTTTCTTTAATGTATATAAATAGTATCACTCCGTATGCATCATTTTCAACTTGATTCATTTTTTAACAATTTTAGATCAATCTTCATTAATACTGTTAATGTTCCTTATTTTTTTTAAATTACATATTTTCTTATATTGTTATAAATATTTAAATTGTTTCTGATTATGTTAGTTTAACAAATAAAGTGGCACTAGACATCCTTAGGTGTCTATGCACAAATGTGACCATAACAAATAAAGTGGCACTAGACATCCTTAGGTGTCTATGCACAAATGTGACCATTTTGCTAGGGTAAATACTAGAATTTCTGAGTTGGCAGGGTTGGTATATTTTTAGTGTGTTTCAAGCATGTTACTCAGCCAAATTGTTGTTGAAGTCTAAGGCCAACAGGGTGTTTTCAAACATGCAAGAACTCTGGCATATACTTTCTAGAGAAACATCCATTTCAACCAGGCTATCAAACTTCCTTGCATAGAAGTTTCCAAAGTATTCTCTTATAATTCGTTTTGTTTTCCTTGGTTAAGTTTTCTTAAAGGATAAAAAGCATATGATCTTTTAACATTTGCCAATATGTGCTTAATAAACTCAATTTCTTTAAAAAATGAACAAACAACTTTTAGCAAAATAGGAATAAATAGCCATTTTCTTAACATTGGTTTTAAAAAAAGGCATACAGTGTTAAAAGTTTTCTCATTAAAATCATGAACAAATTCTATTTATCCTTATTACTTAGCATTTCCCTGCTTTGACAAATGCATTTAGACCAAAGAAAGAAATAGGGAAAATACTGTATAGCAAGAAAACCAGAGAGAATCAAGCTAAGAAACTGCAAATGTTACCACAATATGGTAAGCTCACTCATTACATAATTGTTAAAGACATAAGTAATAGAAAATATAAAGGATGAAGAGATGCTATTGTAATAATAACCAAATTATAAAAATATATAGGAAAAATTAACAATATTACATAATATGCAAAATCCTGGTATAAAATTAACATCAAAAACCTACCAGAGGACAGACGAGAAGACTTATGTAAATTTGTACCTTATTCTTGAACAGGAAAACTCTAAAAGATGCTAATTTTCCTTAAATCTCTAAATAAATACTAGAAATCAAGATATCCATTTTGGAATTTGACAAAATCATAATCAAGTCCATCTGGAAAAATAAATCTGTAAGAAGCCAGATTACACAGGCAGAGGGGAATGATAACCAGTCAAAATCAGATGGAGCTCTAATAACCAAAACTGTTTAGAGCTGAAAAATAGAGAAGTGGAAATGTCTACAAATTCTAGAAGTAAACTCAAATTCATATTAACATTTGGTATTAAAAAATGAAGTATTTGAAATTAATATAATAAAAGCTATTATAAATGGCCAATTTGCTTAGCTAACAAAGAGAAAAAGGAAAACCTTCTTTAAAAAAATAGAAAACTAGGGGACTTCCCTGGTGGTCCAGTAGTTGGGACTTTGCCCAAAGCAGGGGATGCAGGTTCCATCTCTGGTTGGGGAGCTAAAATCCCCCATGCCTCCTGCCAGAAACAAAGCATAAAACAAAAGCAATATTGTGACAGATTCAACAAAGACCTTAAAAAATAGTCCACATCAAAAAAAGTATTTTAAAAAATAGAGAAGTGGACAAAGAATATAAACAGGAATTTCATAGAAAAATAAATGTGAATGGCAAACAAACATGAAAAACAAGCAAATGCTGTGATTATATCCTTCATAATAAAAATGAGATGTTACTTTTCATGTGATTAATTGCATGCTTTTGGCATTTGCTAACCCTCAGTGTTGGCCAGGGTGAGTGGAAGCAAGAAGTCTCATGCTGTGGGTAGGTGTGCAGGTTAGTGCGTTATTTTTAAGGAAATAATTGGCAATTTTCTTAACAGAAAAAAAATTGCATATACCTTTCACTTTGGCAGCCCCATTGCTGGAAATTTACCCTCTGGATAAATTTGCAAAAATATATAAGTTTATGTGTACAAGGATGTTTATTGAGCATTTATTATCCTTCAATAATATTGAAATGTTATTACTATAAAATGCTGAGAAAAAATTAAATATTCGCTGATAGGGGTCAGGTTAAAAAAATTAGAGTATATTCATTCAGTGGAATACCTGTACATCATTGTAGAGAATGAAGTAGATCTATAATCACACATGTGGAAAGAGCTCTGAGATGAATTATTTGATGAAAAAAGAAAGCAGTGGGAAAAATCACATGTAGCATAATCCTTCTGTGCAAATAAAGAGTAAGAGGTTTTGACACAGGTAGGTATAGGGATAGGAAAAGAAATAGAGATTGTTTAGGCTAATCGAGGTATAAAAGAATTTCCTGAGGTATATAAGAATTTCCTGTATAAGAATATACAGTGATGGAGTATCAGAAGGGGAGGAAGCATTTTCTTTCCATCTGATATCTTTCTCCTGTTTGCATTTTAAACTATGGTCTGGGCTCCCATAGTTTAAAGGGTTAAACAAATTACAGGGCCTACACCTACTCCTCTTTCTCCCCGTGAAGGGAGTATGTGTCTGCCACATTCATGGCCTTTTCTTTAGTTCTGACGTCAGTGGCAGGTGAGAGCTGCGTAGAAGAAAGAGAGATCAGGCTTCACTTCTGTTACTAGTACTAGTGGTCACTGACATTTACTGCATGCTTATTATTTTGAGCGCTTCCCACACTCTTCAGTTCCTGCACGCATGGACCCATGAGACTGGTACTATTTTTCTGTCCATTTGACAAAAGAATTCTACCATTTAGGACCACATGGATGGACCCGGAAGACATTATGCTGAGTGAAGGAAGGCAGAGAAGGACAAATGCCATACAATTTCTCTTATATGAGGCATCTGAAATAGTCAAAGGTATAGATGGAGACAATGGAATGGTGGTTACCAGGGGTAGGGGGAGGGAGATATGGGGAGTTGTTGTTCAATGGGTATAAAGTTACAATTGTACAAGAAGGGTAAATTCCAGAGATCTGCTATATAAAACAGTTAATAATATGATATTGTGGACTTAAAGATTTGTTAGGAGGATGTGTGCTAAGTCACTTCAGTTGTGTCCTACTCTTTGTGACCCCGTGAACTGTAGCCCACCAGGCTTCTTTGTCCATGGGATTCTTCAGGCAAGAATACTAGAGTGGGTTGTCATGCCCTCCTCCAGGAGATCTTCCCAACCCATTAACAAGCAGATTCTTTATTACTAGCATTATGAGGGTAGATTTCACATTAACTGTTCTTTCCACAAAAACAAAAGCAAATGAAAAAGGAGCATAGGAAACTTGTGGGTGTGATAGATATATTTATTACTTGGATTGTGGTGATGATAATACAAGTATATACATTTGTCCAAACTCAGCAAATTGTAAACATTAATGTACAATTTTTCTTTACCAATTATATATAAATAAAGCTGGGGATGGGGGTGAAAAACAAACCTTAGTCTTCTGAAGATTACAGACATGTAGTTACTTGCCCAGGTGTTCACCTACCTAACAAACTCAGGTCAAAGGTTCAAACCCTGGTGTGCTTAACCTCAGATAGAGCTTTCGACATTATTACGCTTCCTCTATTGCACTCTTCAGAGGACAGCTCAGCTCCAGGGTGAGTCAAACAGAGTTCCCTGGCCCTAGGAAAACCACCATTTATGACTTCTTTTTCTTGATGGGGATGTTTTTCAGGTTCCAAATACTGACTCAGATGGACTTTGGGAAATGCAGCTCCTTTATAAGCAGAGGACCATCTGCACTCAATGCTCTTTGCAATATGTGTACAGCAGGATTTTCTTAGGTACTTCTCTGTCCCTTGTTTGTTTTCTCCAAATAATTCCTGATTGCACAGTTTTACAGTTGTCAGGACCATTTGTGGCTCTTCAAATCTGTATTTTTGGGATTACTCAGTTCAGTTACTGAGTTCTGATATGATAACTCTTGGAGCTAAACACAGTCCCAGGCAAGTTGCTGTTTTTCTCTCACAATGGCTGTGTTGCCCAGACAGCAAAGGTGAAATAATTGGCCAGAGGTTTGTGCTGATGATAGAGTTTTAGCTTACATATTCATCAGACTCTTTGAACAGAAATTAAAGGGGAATTTTTCACAGGTTATACATTTTTGCCTTGTTGTGTTCTTGCTTCTTCTTTATCTTACAGTCTTACCCTTTCTCGTAATTCTTTTCTGCCCTTCCCTAAAATCTAGACGCTGAAAGGGACCTTGACAAGACCAGTTGTAATCTTCCCTATAAATAGTTATAGTGGTGATGATGATGATAATGATAATAATAATACCAATTGGGTACCCATTATGGATCATGCATTGTTGCAAGTAATTTATATTCAGTATCATTTATTTCTACATAAAAGATAGAGAAGCAGAGGCCTATTCTTCTGCTACTATAATCCTAATTGTAACTACCACTTACTGACTCCTGTGAGGTAGGTCTATTCACTCCATTTTATAGATAAGTAAAAGCTCTAAAATGTTGCACCCAAAGTCACATAATAGTAAGTAGTGTCACTGGAATTCAAACCTAGGTCTCTCTGAGTGCAAACCCTTTTTTCTTTCCATGGACTTCTGTTCAAGATACAATTTCATCTTAGACACACAAATTGGTTTTAGGAAAGTCTAGCAGGATGCCGGTCCTTTTCTCTGTTGCCTATGATCCTCACTGGGCCATTGACCTTGGTGAATTATTGATGGAATCTTGCCCCTTCTAGGGGCTTCCTTGATATCTCAGTTGGTTAAGAATCTGCCTGCAGTGCAGGAGACCCCAGTTTGATTCCTGGGTCGGGAAGATCTGCTGGAGAAGGGATAGGCTACCCACTCCAGTATTCTTGGGCTTCCCTTGTGGCTCAGCTGGTAAAGAATCTGCCTGCAATGCAGGAGACCTGGGTACGATCTCTGGATTGGGAAGATCCCCTGGAGAAGGGAAAAGCTACCCTCTCCAGTATTCTGGCCTGGAGAATTCCATGGACTGTATAGTCTATGGGGTTGCAAAGAGTCGGACACAACTGAGTGACTCACTTTCACTGCCCCTTCTAGATAGTGAGGCAAAGGGCTTCTTTCTTCATCTTCCTTTTCACAGATTAGAGGGAAAATTTTGGACTTTATGGCCAATGAAAGAACATTCAGGAAAGATTTTTGAAAGAAAGATGAAAGGACTGCTTCCATGGGTAACCCAGTGTTGCCCATACCTACTGGATCTCAAGAACTCACTCTCATGCATGCTTTCCTAAAAGACACCATTAAGAGCTCCTACCTTGAAGTCGAACATCAGACTGACCTTCATAGATGAGTGGAAGGTTGAAGTGTCATGTATTGGAAAAAATAGAGGGTGTAAAGGTCAGTTCAAATTCCAGTTTTACCACTTGAGAACTGTCTGACTTTAAGCAAGTTACTTAACTTTTTCAGATTTAGTTTCTTCGTTTGTGTACTGTGAATAATAATAATTATAGCATAGAGTGTGTGATGGCAACTAAATGATAAAGTATGCAAAGTTTTCTTCAAATGAAGATATTTGTCATTTGATATGGAAGCCAGATTAATTCTGAGAGACATGTTGATTTACTTAAATAAGTTTCCAAACAGATGGGAGAGAAACAAATGTACTTAGGTAGAGACAAAGCACCAGATGACAAAAATTTATCTTGGCACTTAGATTTTATGTGTTTTACTTTTGTTATAATTTTTTATATGGGTTTTAGTAATGCACTTGTATCATTAGGTACTAAAATTAACTCCTATAATGCAAGATGAGACTGTTTTAAGAAGAAGAAAAATGAACTCAGTGTTGCAGGAGGAATTAAGTGAACCAGATTGAGCACTGATCAGTTTTATTGATTAGATTAATATAATGGAAAGCACATAATTTGTAAATGGAAAAGGTGTTCAAGGCAATACCTGGTGCATTAAGGCTGTTAAAAACTCAGACATCTAGAATATGAGCCAACATGTTTTTAGTTATAAGACACCCTTTCTGTTTGAAGCAGTTACTGCAAGATTCATCCAGTAAGGTTAACTCTGGATCAAGGTTTACAGGGTCATTGGATCAGTGAAAATTGGAAACAAAAAGTGACAATCAGTAACCAGAAATATATTTTTTATATTTATTTTTAGTTAGAGGATAATTACAATATTCTGATGGCTTTTGCAATGGAATAGCGTAAATCGGCCTTAGATATACATGTGGCCCCTCCTTCTTGACTCCCTCTCCCATCCCCCTCCACATCCCATTCCTCTAGGTTGTCATAGAGCACTGGGCTTCGGGTTCATACATCATGCATCAAGCTCCCACTGGCTGCCTAGTTTACATATGCGATATCTCTGTTTCAATGGTATTCTCTCAAACCATCCCACCCTCTCCTTCCCCCACTGAGTCCAAAATGTCTGGGTCTACTTTGCTGTCCTGCAGGTAGGATCATCAATACTATGTTTCTAAATTCTATATATGCGTCAATATACAGTATTTGTCTTTCTCTTATGACTTACTTCACTCTGTATAATAAGCTCTAGATTCATCCACTTCATTAGAACTGACTCAAATGCATTCCTTTTTATAGCTGAGTAATATAAATGGGAATCTTCCTGAATCTAAGGCTTTCTTTTACTAAAATGTATCAATTAAAAATGGAATCATAAGTCCAAGAAGTTTACCAGTTCCCATTCCCATTTCTGTCCTGTTTTTCCTGCATTGTATGCCCTAGCGGTTATAGGATCAAAAGTATCACTAATTACTTACTCTTCAGCCACTAAGAGTCACTTAACTATCCCAGAAATATGAATTTTTATTTTGTATACAGTTCTCTTTATGAAAACAATCAAATAAAAAAAGAGGGAATAACATGTTTCACAAAAGGGAATTTTCAGTATGGAAAAGAAACACTGTTAAATTTCCTTTCCAAAGGCTTTGAGCAAAGTGTACTTCCAAAATATATCCTAGTAATATTTTCTCCATAGCCCAAAAGACGTAACAACAAAGATCCACAGGTTTGACCACATGTAAGCTAAAACTTCGATACAGCCAAAGATACCATAATTAAAGTTGAAAACAGTGAGAATGGAGATTTTTGAAACTATATATATAAAGATGAGATCAATAATCAAAACATATTTAGAGTTTCAACACAGTAATATAAAAAAGACAAATGATCTAATAAAAATATACAAAGGATATGAAGAGTCATTGTGCAGAGGAAGAAATGACAAATAGCCAGTAAACATTTGTAAAGATTCACACCTTTTTTGGAAACCAGGAAAATACACACTCAAACCTTGAAATATATATATATACTTTTTGGTTACCAGATTAGAAAATTTCAACATTATAGGATTTTATTTCATACATTTTTTCATTTATTTGCCTGTACCACAGTGTTTATTGCTAGAGGTTTATAATACATTTTGCTAGCTGGTGAGGAAAATGCCCCTTTATAATCTCTTCCCTTGCGTGTTCCTCAAAGGAAGGAATAATACCCCTGGTCATGGCCCTCCGCGATACCCCGTGTTATCAGGTGTCCCTGGCCACACTCTCTTCCCTTCTTTGTTACAGGGAAAGCAGAAGGTTTTGTCTCATGTTTCCATTGCATCTGTGATTTTGATTCTGGAGACTGTTCCTTCACTGTTCTCAAGAAGAAACCCCAGTGTCCAAACCATTTTCTCAGTTATGTTTTTTTTGTTGAAAATTAGAAGGCTGTGAGAGAGGAAGTGAAGCATATCTGACATCACACAGCTTTGACCGCCTCACCTACTGCTCCTTTCTTCCCTTTTCCACATCCCCAGTCATCTCACCCTCCACCCCTTGGAAGAGTCAGGCATTAGCATTCCTCAGCACACCCAGCCTCCTGGGGAGGCTAGAGGCATCACTCTAGCTGCTTCTCCTGTGGGATGTGGCTCCACAGGGTCACTTTCTTGCCTGGTTCCCTCTCTGTGCCCCACTTCATCCAGAATTTCAGTGAGTATATTCGTCTCCATCTTATTGCACATGTATTGAAAATTTGGACATATATGTGATTGACAGAAACACATATACATAGGCATGTAGGGATGGTAACACAGCATAGGGAGCAGGAGATAGATCTGGATTAGAAACTTAACTATTGTGTGTTCTTCAGCTCTCTGTCTTGCTTTCTTCGTCTATAAAATCAGA
Organism: Odocoileus virginianus; assembly: GCF_023699985.2. Lineage (NCBI taxonomy): Eukaryota > Metazoa > Chordata > Mammalia > Artiodactyla > Cervidae > Odocoileus > Odocoileus virginianus. The sequence goes on along the minus strand of NC_069679.1, from coordinate 59,696,476 downwards.
TGGACAGAGCTTTCCTTATGTGGTTGTTGAGGGGCATAAACACAATGGTACATGCAAATTGCGTCAAATGCTTAGCACAGCACAGGGATGATGGTAATTGGGGCCCCTGTAGCCATCACTGAACCATCACTTACCGTAGCCCACACGTAGACTTGGCTCTAACCATTCCCCCCTCCACCTTGTGGATGATGCTCAAACACTCAGTCTCCTCAGCAAAAGAGGGTCGCTCACAAATGAGTCAGGAAAGAGAAAAACTGCACCGACAAATAACTTGCAGTTCTACAACATTCCATAGCAGCCACTTGAAAAAGGTGTTGGTGAAGTGCATGCCTCTTCTTGCAGTAAAAGGGCAGCTGTAAATGAAGGTCTCAGCCTGAAAAACAGACCATTACGGCCTCTGAGGAAATCAGAATTACATTTTATTCTGCCTCATCCATTTGCTTTTATTTTGCCTGTTAATAATTAATTTAGGTAAGAGATTGGGGATAAAAGGCTGACAACGCCTTTCCATTTCTGCAGCAATGTGCAGTGAAGTTTTATTGGTGATTTAAGATGGCTCTAGCTCTGTTAACCCAGGGAGGAAATTGCACTCTCTAAACTAAGAGAGCTATTTAATCTTTTCAACTTTAATTCTTGCTCCTGGTTACTTTTCATTATAAAAGAAGAGTCTAAAACCAGGGGATTATAATGCAAATATTCTTTCTCCTTCCCATACATAGATTTATTGGATAGTATTCCTGGGTAACCATCTGCCAAAAACAGTACCTGTATGACCCACCTTTCTGTACTGAGGATCTATACACTCTTATCGTATCTTCTCAAAATGTCTGTCTTTACAGAGATGTTCCCAAAACTATCTGTTCTTTTTAAAAGTAATTCTTATGATGAAAGTAAAAGAGGAGAGTAAAAAAGTTGGCTTAAAGCTCAACATTCAGAAAACTAAGATCATGGCATCTGGTCCCATCACTTCATGGCAAATAGATGGGGAAACAATGGAAACAGTGACAGACTTTATTTTGGGGGGCTCCAAAATCACTGCAGATGGTGACTGCAGCCATGAAATTAAAAGACGCTTGTTCCTTGGAAGGAAAATTATGGCCAACCTAGACAGCATATTAAAAAGCAGAGACAGTACTTTGCCAACAAAGGTCCATCTAGTCAAGGCTACTTTGGCCACCTTATGTGAAGAGCTAACTCATTGGAAAAGACCCTGATGCTGGGAAAGATTGGGACAGGAGGAGAAGGGGATGACGGAGGATGAGATGGCTGGATGGCATCATCGACTCGATGGACATGGGTTTGGGTGGACTCCAGGAGTTGGTGATGGACAGGGAGGCCTGGCTTGCTGCGGTTCATGGGGTCGCAAAGAGTTGGACAAGACTGAGCGACTGAACTAAACTGAACTGTCTAACCTAATCACTTCAGTGTTTTTATAGTTTTAATCAGGTCAGGCATCCAAAGAACTCAGTGAAGAAAGTAAATTTTAAATGATAAATGCATTATAAATTCTTATAATTTGTAAATATCTTAATGGCAACTAATTAAAACAGGAATTTGGGGAAAAGGTACATGAAAAGTATCCATGGTTATTTGGAAGGAAACCAAATAGTGATCAGAATGGAATATTTCGTTCACAACAAGTGATGTGAACCATGTCAGAAGATGGGGCTGGATTTTGAAATAACATTCAATAGGAAAAGCAGAGGCTCAAAATTATATCCTGATTATAACTAAGTAAAACCAGCATATATAGTAACAACAATTGGAACAGAACAGTAACAAGAACATAAACAGTTGATGACTGAAATGCTGGAGATTTTTGTTTTTGTAAAGATATTAAAGAATACCATTGGGTGATTTAAAAAGAAATAAAATAGTCCAAGAGGTCTATTCTGATTTTTGTCCTGGTCTGCTCTGAAAAAGTAGGAAGGAGATGGCTGAGTGATTAAGAACCTGGGCTCTGGTGTCAGTGAGACCTGGATTCAGATGCCCTACATTGTCCATGTGACCCTGGTCCAGATATTTCCATTTTCTTCTCTGCATAGGGAGGATAGGACACCAGTTCCATGGGGTTGTTGTGGGACTGAATGAGATGATGGAAGTAAAGGGAGCTTTGTACGTTCTGCTCATTATTATGAGGTCCTTTGTAGTTACTATATATTATTCTATTAATTCTGCCTTCCTTGCAGGTGCCATGCCCAAGAGTAGCATCCAATCACAGTGTTATAAGGAAAAGGGTATATGAAATCAGAATCTGTGAGGCTTTCATTCTACTTCTGAATCAAATGCTTCCATCTCTAACACTGTATCTATTGCTGTTACAAGTTGCAAGTAAAGCAAATAAATATTTGTGGAACTACTGGTTTTTCAACACCTTCCTGTATTTACCTTGCTCTCTATGGCATAATTGGATTTCACTGCTGCCAAAATGAGTTTATGTTGTGTTGATTCACAGTCTCCTCTGTCCCTTACTTGCTAGAAGCAGTGAGAAGCAGCAAATAGAAATGGACATGCCTTTAAATAGTTAAAAGAGAGTGGGAGAAAAGAAAATCTGGTTAAGTGTATGTGCAGTAGACCTTGGTTCTCTACTTTCCATAGCTTCTTTGCTCAGTTAAAATGGGTTGGGTCCAAATTTTCTCTCAAGTCTGGTAACCACCAGCTTTGATTACCTTCTGGGGGTTGGCACCATTAGGTAACAGTTGCTTCTGTTATGATTTTTCTTCCCCTAGACTTCCTTTTGATTTCATGACAGTTGGATATAAATCCAAGATGACATGCAGTTTTATTCGTAGGGGCTTCCTTGGTGGCTCAGACAGTAAAGAATCTACCTGCAGTGCAGGAGACCCAGGTTCAATCCCGGGATTGGAGAGATCTCCTGGAGAAGGAAATGGTTACTCACTCCAATATTCTTGCCTGGACAGTTCCATTAACAGAGGAGCCTGGCGGGCTATAGTCCATGGCATCGCAAAGACTCTCTTTATTAGTAAACTCTCTTAATTTTTTGAATTTATTTGTTTTTATGGTTATGTACATGCTAAGGAAGCTAGGTTTCAGTACAAGCATTGCATCTCCTCTCCAGACCCGAGGACAGAATCTGGCACCCCTTGTCCACCACTGATGGCACCTGCAAAGACTTCTTTCACAGCACAAATCACAGTCTCTTCTGTCAACTGGTTCAGCCTCCAGTAGTGTGGAAGCTCCCTGAGGACAAGGATCATGTGTTTTTACCTTCTATCCCTAGTACTTACACCATGCATGGCAGAAGAGTGGTGAATGAAGGACCAAGGCCAGAATGCACAAGAAATACCAGTTAGTACAGGGTTATCCACAAATTCTTTTCTCTCAAACCCTGCCCTACTATTAACTAGTGATGTAATCCTTGCTGAATCATTTAACATCTTTGCCTTTATGTTCTCCTCTGAGATTTCAGGGTGGAGGTAGAGGGAAGAAGAAAAACAATGAGGTTGTGAGCAATCATTAAAGAAGTTGGCATTATACAGACAATTTAAACATGCATGCACAGAGCTAGACTGGGTTCTCTAAAAAGAGGTCAGGCAAATTCTCAGAATCACTAAGTAGACTGGTAAGAATTTGCCAAGACACCATGAAAATACCCCCAGAGGACCGTATCAGGAGGAGGATCTGATTTTCCTTACATGGTTGAAACCTTTTTCTATTCTCTGTTGTTCAGAATAAATTTGTGCGGAACCAGTATCTCTTTTGCTGGCTCCTGTTCTTCCGTCTACACCAGAAATGTAGGCTTGGTTCCTTGGAATTCTGTCTTCCCTCTCTGCAGCCTTCTTTATGACCTCAATCACAACCATGGCTCCACTTACCAACATTAAGTTTCCTGTATTCATTTCTCTAGCCTAGTGGGCAGCTACACTCATGTGTTTTTCAGGCAATTTAAACTCATTGGGCCCCAATAGAATTTAATTTCTGTCTTCCCAAGCCTCTTTCTACCCTTCATATGTGGGAAAGTTGTAATGTAGTCCATCCAATCCGCCACGCCCAAAGCTCAAGGATCACTCCAAATTCCTCTTAGCTTGCGAGTCCAGTGCATATCAGATAGCTGTTGATTTCTCTTCCTTTAACATCTCCTACCCTCTATTCCCACTGCTACTGCCCTAATTCTGGGATTTATTACCAGTGACCTGGGCTACTGCTGTATCTTTTATTCTTTTCCTCCAGTTACCATGCTCACCAGTTATTCATCTGTCTACTTTCTCCACTTCCAGAGTGACTTCATGAAATCTGGTCAGATCTCTCTTGCTTAAGACCCTTCAGTGACTCCCTATAGCTACAGCATGGTCTCTGAGGTCCTTTAAGGCATATGAGGGCCTCCCAAACTTGACCCTGCCCACTCACTCCAACCTCATAACCTATGTTCCTATACTTCCAATCTGTTTGTGGTATCTCCTGGGGCCTGCCTCTTATGGTCTTTGTGCCTTGTTTCTTCTGGGACTCCCTCCACCCTAATGCCCTTATTACTAGTCTTTTTGATGAAGAAGTGAAAGTTCCTCAGTTGTGTCTGACTCTGTGCAACTCCATGGACTATACAGTCCATGGAATTCTCCAGGCCAGAATACTAGAGTGGGTTGCCATTTCCTTCTCCAGGGGATCTTCCCAATCCAGGGATCGAATCCAGGTTTCCTGCATTGCTGGCTGATTCTTTACCAGTTGAGCCACAAGGGAAGCCCAGGAATACTGGAGTGGGTAGCCTATCCCTTCAGCGAATTTTCCTGACCCAGGAAGTGAACTGGGGTCTCATGCATTGCAGGCAGATTCTTCACCAACTGAGCTATCAAAGAAGTCTTTTTGGTAAGCACATGCTAATATTTCAAGATTCACTGCTCTTCTGATAGACCTGACCATCCTCTTCTGTGTATGTCTGCTGTATGCTGGACAAACAAACCTGTGTAATATTTTATTTGACTTATTTGTTTACAAACTTCCCTTGCTCAAATAGACTAGGAGCTCCTGAAAGAATTGTGACGTATTTATTATTTTATTCCACTGTCTGGCACAGAGTAAAATAGACAGTGGGCAGTCCACAAATACTAGATAAATGCATGAAAAACTATGGCCTCAGGCGCTCCTAACTTACTGTAACTTGGAAAAATCATTTAGTCCAGCAAACAGTGCTTCTTTATCTTAAAAAAATTTGTGTTTAAAATATCGGTAGCACAAGATTTTCTGAGAATTTTTTTTTAAAGACTGCTCATTCATTAATACATTGAACAACCATCATGAGCAAAAACATACATAATCCCTGCTGTCATAGAGCATATGATCTAGTTAAAGAGAGAATAAAATAATCATAAAAATAAATATAAAATTACAACTGTAATCAGTGCTTCAAAACAGAGCCTCGTGGGGATGGAAATTCTGTGATAAAAGGACTGACCTGGTCAGAGAAATCGGGGAAGACTTCCTGGAGGAAGCGATAAGTAAGCAGAAATCTGGATGAGGAGGAGCTTTCAGGTGAAGAGGGAGGAAAATTTTCCAGGCAGAGAACTTTAAAGCATAGCATGTCCAAGGAACTGAGAGGAAGTTGGTGTTCCTGGGATGCAGAGTGTAAAGGTGAACGTGGAGCAGGAAACACACAAGTGGAGGCTGCATAGTACAGCCCTGTTTGGGCACAGGAAAAGACACAAAGCAAATGTTGATTGTCCTAGTCTTGACTTTCTTTCATCTTTGGTTTCTAAAGACTTAGGAAAAAACTGAAGGAAAAAGATCATTCTCTTTTGCCTGGTGGTATCAATCTCATTAGATACCCATGCGTTCCCCATGAAAGGGAGGACATCCTTTTGTTCCTAAGGGTGCT